>NC_138131.1:39033361-39758361 GCF_964188305.1 Podarcis bocagei
AATAAGCAAATGAAAAATATGTGATAGAAAGATTGAACTGTTTTTTAACTATTTTTATTTTGTATTTTTCTTTTTTCTTTTTCTTTTGTAATTTTTCTGAAAATCTTAATAAATATCTTATAAAAAAATAAAAAATAAAAACCCACTCTGATACCAACAAGAGTCATAGGAGGATTTATGTTTCCTTTGAGTACAACTATATGACAGCCAAAATTGAAAAAATAACAAGACGCCATTGGTATATTCTGAAAGAAATTCCTGGCTGTGAAGTCTTTCCCTGCCTCGCCAAACGACGTACTAGATCACTTAGGGATATGTTAGTACACACTGACTTAAAACACACATGTACACAGTAGACCTTGACAACAGGTTTTTTTCAAATGTGGACATTGCACCACATGTAGGTTTGCATTACTAGTAAAAGAATAGTTAAGACTTCAACTTTACCATACAGTCATGTGTGCCACAGCACAGGTTGTTTATATAATTAAGTGCCCTTGTGGCTTACTGTATGTTGGGCATAAGACCTATCAGGACCTATCAGAGCATCGCAGTAGGATCAGAAACAAAAACGTAGATGCACCTTTGGTACAGCACTTCATTCAGGAATCACATACTGAAGATGATCTAACATTTTTTGTTCTTTAGGCTTACCAGGGGCCTCTAGATCAAGCAAGGAAGGTTCTACAACAGAAAGAAAGTAGGTTTGTTTTCCTATGGAATATGCTTCATCCTTTATGGTTAAACACTGAATTAGATTATAGTTGTTTTCTTTAGTTATATATTGGGAAAACCTTTATGACCATATAGTATGCCTGTTGTAACAATTTACTGTTTGTAGTATGTCATTGAACAATGTTCCTTTAAGAGTGAATTAACATGAATTATCTGCACTTGTTGCCTATTGGGTCACCACGACTGAGAATCCATTACGAATAAGCTTCATGTAGCTATTATATATATGTACATTTTTTAATATCTTTGTTTGTTAGTTTGGAATTTGTGTAGCTATTATATTACAAAGTGTCTATGTTTATATGATTTAGAACCAAGCACAGCTGATGAAGCCCCCTCGGGCGAAACAGGGAAATATCCAGGAATCCTTGTCTTGTCTGCCTGTGCCAGTTTCCATCAGTGCCAAGTTCTTTTGTTTGCCAACCCAATCATCTTCATTAGACACTTAGAAGATTATTTCACGCCACTCTTCTAAGCAATAGGACAGACAACAAAATACAAGAGAAGATGAAGAAATTAGAAAAGAATGTACTATGGTGCTGACAATATAGGACTTGTGTTTTGTACATACTGGACTTGGTGGTCAACTGGAAAGCTACATTTTAATTTATTATGTCAAGATGTTGATTTTGGCATTATAAGAAGCAGTATCTAATTTTTGAAAAGTAGGTTCGAGTAAATCATCATCAGTCTTTATTACGGTCCAGAGACCCAACAAATCATTACAAAACAATACAGTCATACCTCGGGTTACAGATGCTTCAGGTTGCATTTTTTTGGGTTACAGACCCGCCGAAACCCGGAAGTACCGGAACAGGTTACTTCCGAGTTTCGGCAGTTGTGCGTGCGCAGAAGCGCCAAATTGTAACCCGCGTGTGTGCAGACGAGCCACTGTGGGTTGCGAACGTGCATCCCACATGGATCACGTGTGCAACCCGAGCGTCCACTGTACACAATTCAGACAGCCTACCACCAGGTTAAACAAGCATTTTGTTCAGACTTAAAGATAGGGATCATTGGTTCTTGCAACCACTGATAAAAACTTTGCCACTGCTAATGTTCTAGTGTTTGTCCAGTCTTCCAATAGGAACCTGACATAGTGAACCTCTGATTTTCCCGGGAAAGGTACCAGCAAGGGTAATATCAGTTCAGCCCTGGCGTGCTCGTATTTCGCACAGTGCAGCAAAATATGTTCTATAGAATCGATGTCTTGGTCACACGAGCAAAGTCTGTCCTGGTAGGGAACTCCTCTCAATCTGCCATCCAACACTGCAGAAGGAAAAACATTTAGTTTGGTGAATAGGTAAAGGTAAAGGGACCCCTGACCATTAGGTCCAGTCGTGGCCAACTCTGGGGTTGTGGCGCTCATCTCGCTTTATTGGCCAAGGGAGATTATAAGTATTTCAATGGGAAGTGTGGGCCTGCTTTTGGCTAATGAGATGGTCAATATCACCAATGTTCATCCCTACAACCCAGCCTACACATGGATCTCCCTCACTCCCATGGCCCAGTCTATGTGCAGGCCTTTCATGCCCCCATGCACAGCGGAAGGCAAGCCAAACCTGCGGCCGAGGCTGGCGAGCTTCCCTGCAGGCATCCGTCCTCCAGCAACTCTGGGCATCTTCCTCTCCTGACCTCAGGCAGGCTGGATCCAGGACCGTGGCGGGACACATCCAGCCTGCGGGCTGTAGTTTGGGGACCCCTGCTCTAAGGTTCCAGGCAAGATTCTCTCCCAACCCTACCTGGAGATGCTGGGCATTGAACCTGGGAGCTTCTGTTTGCAATGCAGATACTCGGTCACGGAGCTATGGTGCTTCCTAATGGGAAGGTCTTCTGTGAACAGTAGCATCCTCCCACCACAACTGGTGCCCTCCAGATGTTTTCGACTGCAGCTCTCATCTGCCCCTGTCAGCATGGCCATATGATGCTGGGGCTGATGGGAATTCTATTGTGTGGCAAGTCCCCTCCCCCAAGTGAAATAAAGACACGGGACACATTATTTAAGGTTAATGGGCATAAAAAGGCCACAACTTTATTGATTACAGAATTGGAAGGTATTGGCCTTAGGCATTGGCTCCTATCGACTACCCAGCATGGAGACTGGGAAGGGTTAACCACAAGCCGTGGGGGGGGTCCTGTTGGAGTACGCCAACTAGGATCCCACGGGTGTCACCGCTCGGGGGCGTGCCGGAGGCCCTTACCTCCCTAGGTTTCGGACAAGGCAACACCCCCCGGATGTTGGTTTCTGCTTTCTTCACTGTGCAGCGAAGTGCTAGTCACAGGACAATGTTTTGCATTCCACAGTCAGAGTACTGTTGGGTTTCCCACGGGAATGGGAGACTGGATGTGACGTACACTGGTTTCCTGTTTTTCACTGTTTCTCTCGGTGTTCTTTGTTCCGAGGAGAAGGATGGTTGCTTCTCTGCTCCCGCAGAGGCAAGATGCATGTTTGTAATCTCTCAACTTTGAGGTGAAAATAAAGCAAAGTTGACTTCCGGTCGGCGCCATCGGTTAATGGCGGATTTCCCTCCGAGCTCTGGAGGGGGTCTGCTTTTCGAGTTCGGGTCCTGTCGCTACGGCGAAGCGGGGACCCTTAAAAATTACAGGCGCTGAAGCCTGTAAACAAGGAGACTCGGTGGGCACCATTGCGCCCCCCCAAAATCGCAAAGGAGCCTTCTTAAAGGCTCCGGAACGGCAGCGGGGGTGAAGCGCGGTGCTGAGAGTCGTCACCCAGCTCGTAAAGCGAAGCCGCATCGCCATAGCCGGAGAGCGCCGATTCCTTCCTGAAATCTGGATTACAAATTAAAACCTGTGAGTAGGACTGAAACTAATTTGGGATTTACAATTACTTTAAAGAATTTTGGCTGAAAACGGGATTGGCTTTAAAGCAAGGAAGTCAGCCTTTCCCGGACTGCAAAAGTATACAGCAAAGAAAGTTAAAAGCTGCAACCTTTGAAAGATCTTAAAGAACTAAGCGAACTAGACATTGGCTTTGAAAATTCCCCCTTTTGGCTGGCAGGAGCAGAAGGGGGCTGAATTTCTGATTTAAACCTGCTGGAAAAGGAGTTTAAAAAACTTTTACCGCTGTGTCAAATGCTCCTGAAACGGACTGTCTAAGTGAGGATGCCGGAAGAGAACTGTAAGTGAGTTAAATGGTTACTTGGAAAGCTACTTTGTTTTAAAGTTATTGGGCTCAGGAGAGTTACAAAATTACTGTTTTGTTAATCTCTGGAAATACAGGAAACTGTTGCAATTGACTATTGGAAAACCCTAGGGGATTGACTATAAGACATTTTGTTTCAGAAGTTTTGGAAACTTTTTCCCCCTAGAGGACATTCTGGTAATTGCTGCAATTTGGACTGTAACTATTAAGGCAGTGGAAATTTCCTTTTAAAAACAACCCAGGCGTGAGAGTGACCTTGGCTAGGCAATGAGCGGCGTACCAGAAGAGACAACAACTAGATCTGCAAGACCATACAAGACAAAATCTTTACAACAGCGTAGAGTTTCAGCTTCAGGCATCCCTACGGCACCAGCTGCAACTGGCCAGACAAAAACAACAATGACATCAGATGCTGTAACACAAGCTTTAGTCAAGATAAATGAGTCTTTGGAATCTCTGACAAAGCAGGGATTGGAAAATAGCAAAAAGTTGACAGAACTCTCAATAAAACTTGATCAGAACACACAAAGCGTGAATGAATTAGGGAAAAGAGTGACGTCTAATACAGAATCTATTAATAAAATATTAGAGGACTCTGCCAACATACGTAAAATTGCAGAAGAAGCTAAGGTCTCTGCTGAGGAGGCCAAAGTCTCTGCAGATGCTACACAGGAAAAAATAGAGCCAGTTTGCAAAAAACTAGAAGATCATACATTAGCCCTGTCCATGCTCGATCTGCAGAGGAAGGAAAGGAATTTAAGATTGAGAGCAGTTCCTGAAAGTGAAGGAGATAACTTGGTGGACTTCCTTTCAAAAGAATTTTTGGATTTTTGGCAAGAGGAGTTGGAGAAGGAAGAAATTAAGATAGTGACTGCCTTCAGACTGGGCAGAGCGCAAGGCAGGAAAAAGCCAAGGGATTGCCTGATAACTTTAAGAGACAAAATATTGAATTTGCATTATCAAAGAACCCTTGAGATTGAGAATTCTTTTGTGGATATTTTTAAGGATATACCAAAAGAGATTCTGGATGCAAGAACACTATATAAAGAACTAGTGGGTCTGCTGAAGAAGAACGAAATACCCTTCAGGTGGGAATTCCCTCAAGGCCTATCTTTTAAATTTAAAGGTAGGAAAATCAGGATAAGATCAGTTCAAGACCGAGACCAATTCTTGAAAGACTACAGGGAAGACCTTCTGAAAGGAACAGTGGGAGTGGAACCAACATCAGAGACAAAAGAAGTAACAGACATCTTAAATTTGTCGTTTGGACTTAAACTACCGACAGAAGAAGAAGAGCTACTCGGAGCGACAGGAGGCAAATAGTTTCAATATGGCTCTGCAACTTTTAAGCTGGAATTGTAACGGTTTGAACCTCCCTCGTAAGAGAAGAAATGTATTTCACCTATTGAAAAAGGAACATTTGGACTTGATTTGTTTACAGGAAACTCGTGTGACAAGATTGCACAGGAAGCTACTCATCAACAAGAGATTAGGCCAAGAATTTGGCCAAGAATTTATTTCATCAGATAAAGTAAAAAAAAGAGGAGTGGTAATCTATGCAAAGGAAAAACTTTCCCCGAAATTTATGTTTAAAGATGAACAAGGGAGATATTTGGCAGTTGAAATCCAAGTTCAAGGTGAAAATTTTTTGATATTAGGGATTTACGCACCTAATGAAGGGAAGTCAGAATTTTTTAAGAAGTTGCATGAGACATTATTGGACTATTTGGATTACAACCTAATTATGATGGGAGACATGAATGGAGTAGTATCTACGAATATGGACAAAGCACAAAGACAGATAATTTCCAAAGATGGGAGATTACCAAAGACTTTTTTTGAAATGACTGAAAATATGGATTTGATTGATATTTGGAGGACAAGGAACCCTCTCGAGAGAGAGGGAACTTTCTTCTCTGAAGCTATGATGACCTGGACTAGAATTGACCAAATTTGGATTACTAGTGGGATGGCTCCAAAGATTAAGAAAGTGGAAATCTGCCCAAAGACTTGCTCCGACCATAACGCCATTAAGATGGAGATGAAACTTACAACAGCTGGTTCATTTAGATGGAGGATGAATGACACCCTATTTCGAGATGAGGAGATCCACAAAAAGGCCCCAAAAACCCTAAAGGACTATTTTGAAATAAATCTAAAAACAGATGTGGAAAAAAGAGTAATCTGGGATGCAAGTAAAGCTGTGATGCGAGGATTCTTAATACAACAAAATTCAATAAAGAAGAGAAAACAAAATGAAAAGAAGGATAAGATTTTGGAAAAGATAAAAGAAGGAGAGAAGAAATTGAGATCCAAACCAAAGTCCCAGGAGATCCTGAGAGAGATCAAGTTATATCAGACACAATACATGGAATTGACGAACCAAGAGATTGAATGGAAGATTAAACAAATGAGACAAAAGACATTCAAATCTGCAGACAAATGTGGCAAACTTCTGGCCTGGCAAATGAAGAAAAGACAGAAATTAAATACGGTTACAAGCCTAGAAGTTGATGGAAAGAATATATATAAACCTAATGAGATCAGGAATTGCTTTCTGAGCTATTTAAAAAAATTATATTCACAAGGGCCGCAGAAGGAAGAAGATATAGACGAGTTTTTCAAGCAATATGGATTACAAAAAATCTCTTATCAAAGCAAAGTGGATCTAAACCAGAAAATAACAGAACAAGAGATAGAGGGTGCCATCCAAAACATGCAGCTGGGCAAATCTCCAGGACCAGATGGGCTGACTTCCAGATACTACAAAGCTTTGAAGGAGTGGTTAGTGCAACCGTTAAAGGAAGTCTGCAATGAGATTTTGGAGGGGAAAAGGGCACCAGAATCGTGGAAAGAAGCGTACATTACACTCATACCAAAGACAGAGACTGAAAAGACTCAACTTAAGAACTACCGCCCTATATCATTACTTAATGTGGATTACAAAATTTTTGCAGACATTTTGGCAAAAAGATTAAAAAGAGTGCTGATGGAAGAGATTCATATGGACCAAGCAGGCTTTCTCCCAAAAAGACATTTGTCAGATAATGTGAGGAACATAATAGACATTTTGGAACTATTAGAGGTGAACATAATCACTAAAGCAGTTTTGATATTTGTGGACGCGGAGAAAGCCTTTGACAATATTTCTTGGAGCTTTATGAAAAAGAATCTTCATGCGATGGGGGTAGGCCAAGGTTTCGAGAATGGTATGGGTGCAATATACTCAGAACAAAAAGCAAAGCTGATTGTAAATAATGCGATAACTGAAGAATTTAAAATAGAAAAAGGGACACGACAGGGGTGCCCAATCTCCCCATTACTTTTTATATCTGTCTTGGAGGTGTGGCTAAATATGATTAGAGGTGACCAGCTGGTTAAAGGGGTACAGGTCGGAGCCAAACAGTACAAGTTTAGGGCATTTGCAGATGACTTAGTGCTTACCTTACAAGAGCCAGACACTAGTACAAAAAGGGTTTTAGAATTAATTCAAGAATTTGGTCAAGTGGCTGGATTTAAACTGAACAAACAAAAGACTAAGGTTTTGGAAAAAAAATTTATCAGTCATGGAAAGGGAGAAGTTCCAGAATGAAACAGGTTTGACGGTGGTTAAGAAGGTGAAATATTTAGGGGTTCATATGACATCTAAGAATTTGAATTTATTTAAAGACAATTATGAGAAATGTTGGTCAGAAGTTTTAAAAGGATATGGAAACATGGTCAAATTTGAAGCTTTCAATGTTGCGCCAAATTGCAGCTATAAAGATGAATGTATTGCCTAGAATGTTATTTTTATTTCAAACATTGCAAATTCTTGACAGGATGGACTGTTTCAAGAGGTGGCAGAAGGATATTTCGAAATTTGTCTGGCAGGGCAAAAAGCCCAGAATAAAATTTAAGATATTAACGGATGCAAAGGAAAGAGGGGGATTTGCCCTGCCGGACTTAAAACTGTACTATGAAGCAGCAGCGTTCTGCTGGATGAAAGAGTGAATGCTCCTCGAGAATACAGATATCTTGGATTTAGAAGGTTTTAATAATGTATTTGGATGGCATGCATATTTATGGTATGATAAAGCTAAAGTGCATAAGGCCTTTAAAAATCATATTGTCAGAAAAGCACTATATAATGTTTGGACTAGATATAAGGATTTGTTGGAAAACAAAACTCCTAGATGGTTGTCACCTTTGGAGGCTAAAGCGGTGAAAAAACTCAATATGGAGGCCAAGTGGCCAAAGTATTGGGATATTTTGTAACAAGAAGGAGATAAACTGAAATTACAGAGTCATGAGAAATTAAAAACAAAGGTACGAGATTGGCTCCATTATTTCCAAATAATGGAGGTATACAAACAAGACAGGAAAATTGGCTTCCAGGTGGAGAAATCAAAATTAGAAACAGAACTGTTAGAACCCAATGTTAAGAATTTGTCAAGAATGTATAACTTGTTGCTGAAGTGGAATACACAAGACGAAACAGTTAAATCAGCTATGATTAAGTGGGCACAGGATATTGGTCACAACATTATGTTTGCTGACACAACATTATGTTTGCCAGACAAACTTAGAAATATCCTTCTGCCATTTTCCAAAACATTCCACTCTGTCCACAATCTGTAGGGTTTGAAACAAAAACAACATCTTTGGCAATACATTCATTTTTATAGCTGCAATTCTACCCAACAAGGAAAGTTTTAATCTTGACCAAATTTCTAAATCCTTTTTAACTTCTGACCAACATTTTTCATAGTTATCTTTGAATAAATTCAAATTTTTGGAAGACAAATTGACCCCTAGGTATTTCACTTTTTTAACCACATTTAACTCTGTCTCCTTCTGAAACCCATCTGTTTCTAAAGGTGTCAAGTTTTCCCCCAAAACCTTGGTTTTTTCCTTGTTCAGCTTAAATCCTGCCACCCGACCAAACTCATGAATCAGTTCTAAAACTCTTTTTGTACTAGATTCTGGCTCCTGTAATGTTAAAACCAAATCATCTGCAAAAGCTTTCAGTTTGTATTGTTTCACTCCGACCTGTATTCCTTGCACCAACCGGTCCTCCCTAATCATGTTCAAAAGCACCTCCAGGACTGAGATAAATAAAAGAGGGGATAGGGGGCACCCCTGTCGTGTTCCCTTTTCAATTTTGAACTCTTCTGTCACCACATTGTTCACTATCAGTTTAGCTTTTTGCTCTGAGTATATAGCCTCTATTCCATTTTCAAACCCCCGTCCCACTCCCATCCCTTCCAAGTTTCTCTTCATAAACTTCCAAGAAATATTATCAAAGGCCTTCTCCGCATCTATAAAAATCAACACTGCTTTCGTATTGATATTAGTTTGCAAGAGTTCTAAAATGTCGATTATATTCCTGGTATTATCAAACAGATGTCTACCTGGGAGAAAGCCTGCTTGGTCTTTATGAATTACTTCATTTAACACTTTTTTAAGCCTACTTGCCAAAATGTCTGCAAAAATTTTGTAATCCACATTTAGGAGTGAGATGGGACGGTAGTTCTTGAGTTGAGTCTTTTCAGTTTCCAGTTTGGGTATCAATGTGATGAAAGCTTCTTTCCACGATTCCGGCGCCTTCCTCCCCTCCATGATCTGATTGCAAACCTCCAATAGTGGATGTATCAAGAAGTCTTTCAATGTCTTATAATATTTGGAGGTAAGTCCATCTGGTCCTGGAGATTTGCCTAGTTGCATATTCTGAATGGCATCCTCAATTTCTTGTTGTGTTATCTTATAATTCAGGATTGATCTCTTTTCCTGGGCTAATTTTGGTAATCCATTAATTTTTAGAAATTGGTCTATCTCAGTCTCTTCCTGCGGCCCTTGCGTATAAAGTTTTTTAAAATATCTCTGGAAGCACTTTCTAATTTCCTCTGGTTTCTGGATATTTCTCCCTTCAATCTCTAGGTTTGTAACCGTATTCAATTTTTGTCTCTTTTTCAACTGCCATGCTAGCAGTTTCCCACACTTATTCGCTGATTCAAATGATCTTTGTTTCATTTGTTTAATTTTCCATTCAACTTCTTGATTTATCAGTTTCGCATATTGTGCTTGATGGAACTTAATTTCTCTGAGAACCTCCTTCGACTTTGGTTTTGATCTCAGTTTTTTCTCCCCTTCTCTTATCTTCTCTAAGATCTTATCTTTTTTTTCATTCCAGAGTCTTTTCTTAATCGTATTCTGTTGTATCAGAAACCCTCTCATAACTGCTTTACTCGCGTCCCAGATTGTTCTCTTTTCCACCGGGGTGTTCAAATTTATTTCAAAATAGTCTTTTAAAGTTTTTGGGGCCTTCTTCACAATCTCCTGATCTCTTAGTAGGGTGTCATTCATTTTCCATCTGAAGGAACCGATTGGAGTAAGTCTCAATTCCACTTTCAAGGCGTTATGGTCGGAGCAGGTTTTAGGGCAGATTTCCACTTTTCTAATCTTAGGTGCCAGCCCTCTAGTTGTCCATATTTGGTCAATTCTTGTCCATGACAAATGGGCCTCAGAAAAGAAGGTTCCTTCTTTACCTAAGGGGTTCTTTGTCCTCCATATATCAATCAAATCCATATTGTCAGTTAGTTCAAAAAAAGTCTTAGGTAGTCTACCATCTTTTGTTAAGTTTTGGTTTTGTGACTTATCCATGTTTGTAGAGACCACACCATTCATGTCTCCCATCATAATGATGTTGGTATAGTCCAGATAGTCCAGCATTATCTCATGCAGCTTCTTGTAAAAGTCTGATTTCCCCTCATTTGGTGCATAAATTCCTAATATCAAAAATTTTTCTCCTTGTGTCTGTATTTCAATAGCTACAATTCTTCCTTGCTCATCTTTAAATAAAAATTTTGGTGACAGGCTCTCCTTTGTGTAGATCACCACTCCTCTTTTCTTGACTCTATCCGATGAAATAAATTCTTGGCCTAGTCTTTTGTTAATTAATACTTTCCTGTGGAGCCTAGTCACATGAGTTTCCTGCAAGCAAATAATGTCCAATTGTTCTTTTTTCAATATATGAAAGATTCTTCTTCTTTTTTCCGGAGAATTCCCGCCATTAATGTTCCAACTGAGTAGCTGCAGAGACATCCTGGATCAATCTGTTGGTCTTATAGTGTCGTCTCTTCCTTTTCCTCTGATCCCGAGGGTGTAGGTGTCGGTACAATTCCAGGCGGTGGCAGTGGCCAAGATGCTGCTGCTCCCTTTTGGAGATCCTCTCCGTGGTCGTTCAGGAACTTCTGATTGTCTTCTGTTGTTTTAATTTTAACTTTCTTTCCTCATGGAACTTTGGAGTGTCAGGCATAGCCCTATTGGCTTTAGCCCAAACGTAGCAGAGTTTTCCTGCACAGCGAAGAAGCTAGTTGCGGCAGTAATGACTAGTCAGCTAGACTCAGAAGAACTATTTACAGGATTTATTAAAAGGAGAAAATAAAACCAGCAGAGTTTCTGCATACAAATAAAAGCAAAATAAACCCTCTCTTTCTCTCTCTCAAAACCATACACAGCACTTCTGACTCCTAACACACCTCACATCAAACTGTGCTAGCAAGCCCTAGATAACAGAGTTGAGTGCTGCTCGTTAACCAATCAGAGTGAGTAGTTTCTAGGTCAAGCAGACCTGGGCTTTCTGCCAAGAGTAAATTGACACCAGCTGGAGTTAATTGGTGAAGCTAGAATCTGCAAGTTTCCCACGAGAACCAATTAACAGAAACTGAAACCGAAACTGAACACCCCCTCACAGATTCTGCTGAACAATTAACACCAAATACACCTATGTAGGAGATTATTTTTCCAGCAAACCTAAACCCTTGCACATTCGCTTGTTCTTTACCTTTGCCAATGGTTTAGTTAACACATCTGCTACATTTTCTTCACTTGACACATAAGTACAGGTGATTACATTGTCTTGTACACAGCAACGTACATTTTGGTATTTTACAGAGATATGTTTTGAACGCGATTTGAAACCCTCTGTTTTACTTAAGGTTATACAAGCTTGATTATCAATGTAAACTTGTACTGGTTCTCCACAATTCACATTTAAATCTGCCATCAAATGCTTGAAATAAATCACCTCGTTGCACAATTCACTCAATGCAGCATACTCTGATTCCGTTGATGACACACTTACAACGTCTTGCTTGCGTGACCGCCAGCTGATTAAAGCTCCACCGACCATTATGACTAGTCCTGTGACAGATTTTCTATCCGGCAAATTTCCCCAGTCACTATCACAGTAGCAACTCAACATTTCATCCTCTGAAGAATTTAATTGTAACATATAGCCAATTGTCTGTTTGAGATACCTCAGAACTTGTTTTACCCCTTTCCAGGCATTTAGTGTGGGTTTTGAGACCAATCTACTTAATATGCCTACAGCATAGCTAATATCAGGTCTGGACCACTGTGCTATATACAATAAACTTCCAATTACAGAGTGATATACATCAGGATGTTCAAATTCAGGACTCTCATCTGTATGAAGTGTTTTTATGAAACCTGGATCCATAGGCACCGCTGCCCCTTTGCAATCCTGCATCCTGTATGTAGTCAGTAGTTGTTTAACTTTGTTCTGCTGACTAATTAGGCAGCTGCCATCTTGGGCCCAGCACACTTCCAACCCTAGATATGTCCTAACCGGGCCTAAGTCCTTCACTTTGAACTTACTGGACAATTGCTTGGCAAACCTTTTAGTTTGTTTATCTGTTTTGCAGGCATACAATACATCATCTACATAAATCAGACAAAACTCTTGATCACTGCCTGTACCACGTACATAAACACAATTGTCAGCTGTACTCTGCTTGAAACCAAATGACACTAAGGCCTCATGGAAACATTTGTTCCAAGATCTTGCAGCCTGTTTGAGACCATATAAAGCTTTGTTTAATTTCAACACTCTATTGGAACCTGTCTCATAACCAGGCGGTTCGGCTAGATACAGGTCTTCTGATATTGGTGCATGTAAATATGCAGTCTGAATGTCAAAATGGTTTAACAGGAGTTTTCTCTTTGCTCCAAGCGTTAAAATCAGCCTTACACTGTCCCCCTTAGCAGTAGGGGAAAAAGTTTCGTCATAATCTTTTCCAGGCCTCTGAGAATATCCTTGAGCAACTAAACGAGCTTTGTATTTGTACTCTCCTGTCACCAGAGGTTTAAGTTTGTACACCCACCTGCAGCCTACAATCTTTGCCCCCTCAGGCGCTGCCACTGGTGTAAAAACCTTGTGCTCATTCAGAGAGGACATCTCTTCCTCCATTGCCTGTTTCCAGCGCTCTGCCTCCTCTTTTGGTAACTTTAACACCTCCTGAAAACTCTTGGGTTCTGCAATTACACTAAACACATTTGCAGTATCTGGGGAAAAACGCACCGGAGGCACTCCTTTGTTTTGTCTTTTAGATCTTCTGGGAGAAAATTTTTCTTCTGACCCACTTTCCTCCTCAGAACTACGACCTCTCTTTTGTTGCTTAGCAACTGGTCTTTGGCTAACTCCACTTTCTTGAGAGCTCTTATCTGAACTTTCCTCCCCCTCAGACTCTGATTCTCTATGTTTACCTTCAGAGTCATGAAGCTCCTGGGAAGGTTCAAACCAAACCTCAGTATTGGCATGTAGTCTCTCCCAGCCACTATGTTCACAAAAACTGGCATTCCTGGAGATCACAATGCCATTTGTCCCTTCAGCAAAGCGGAAACCTTTTCCCAGCTCCTGGTAACCCACAAACACTAGCTGTTTGGTCTTAGGATCTCCCTTCTTTCTCATTTGTTTCGGAATTAATACCCAGGCTTTTGATCCAAACACATGCAAATGGTCAATTTTAGGTTTTTTCTGAAACAATTTAAAGTACGGGGTTGTACCTATTGTTTGATGGAAGAGCCTGTTTTGGAGATAACACGCGGTGAGCATGCTCTCCCCCCAATAAGACATGGGCAAATCAGCATCATCAAGCATGGCAAACATCATATCTTGTAAAGATCTGTTTTTTCGCTCTGCAACGCCATTCTCTTCTGGGGAAAAAACGTTCGTTTTTCTATGCCCAATGCCACGCTTTTGCAACCAATCTCTAAAGGCATTTGACATAAATTCGCCACCTCTGTCCGTCTGTATCCTTTTGAGTTTAACAGACAGAAATCTTTCCACAGATGCCACCCAGCCTTTAAACTTAGTGAACACGTCACCCTTATTTTTCATGGGAAAAACCCAAGAATAACGCGTGGCGTCATCCACAATTGTTAGTGAAAAACGCGATCCACCCCTGCTTACAGCAAATGGACCAATTACATCCATGTGAACCAGCTGTAGCGGTGACTCACTAACTCTGTCACTTCTGGGGTAAGAGACTCTGTGGGTTTTAACCTTTTTACAAACATTACAATCAAGGTACTTGTTACAACTCTTTAAATCACCCCCATCAGCCAATTCAGACATTTTTAGTACACTTTTCCAGCAAGCATGCCCCATTTTCCTATGCAATAAGTGCACACAGTTGTCATGTATAGCTTTGTTATTCACTGCAGGCTGAGATTTACTGACTACTGCTGCAACTTGAGATCCTGCTTTAAGCCAAAACAAGCCTCCCTCTGACTTAGCAGTGCCTAAAATCTCACCAGCCTTCTTAATAATGCAACTGTCTCCTTCAAAATACACTTTAAACCCAGCTTTTAGCAAACAATCTACAGACATCAGATTGCTCCTTAATGACGGCACACAAAGTACATTTTGCAGGCATTCACGAAGACAAGGAACAAAAACTGCACCCCCCGAAATCACTTCGGAAGTACTTCCGTCTGCTAGAGCCACCTGGCTGCGCTGTGCTGAGTTCTTGGAAACAAACAATTCATCTGAATTCACGATGTGGCGAGACGCTCCCGAATCGACCACCCAGACCGCTTGTTTCTCATCAGCAATCTTGACCTTGGCGGTCACCAGCTGAGCCAACTGTTTTCGTTTGAAGAATTTCCTTTTACGCTGCTGCTGCTGCTGCTGCTGATCTCGTCTCTGCTCCTGCACCGGCAACTGAGACTTGACCAACTCCGGACATTGTCGTTTTAGATGCGCTGAAGACCCACATCGGAAACAACGCCTAACAGCAAACGCTGACTCCTCACCAGTACGCTGCTTTTGCTCCACCTCTGGCACGGCATGAGAACTCCCTCCAAACCGCCCACCTGTAGAAGCCTCTGCAGCCACCGACCTTTCTTGCCTCTTCTGCCATTCTTCAATCAAACGCCCAGTAACGTAACTGACTGATAAATCACGCTCCTGCATGCCTTCTAGAGACAAAACTAAATTATCCCAGCTTTCCGGGAGAGAACTCAAAATAATAGCCACCTTCTCCTGCTGGTCTAAGGCACAGTCTCTTTCCTGTAGCGCAGCAAACTTTAACTGTAAACTGTGTAGGTGTTCTTGCATTGTAACCCCAGGCTGTAACATTGCCTTGTACAATGCCTTGCGAATGAACAGCTTGGAAACCGCTGTCTCACGCACATGGAGTTCTTTAAGTGCTTGCCACACACCTCTAGCTGTCTTGATTCCCCTCACATACGGCAACTGGGAATCTTCCAGCCCCAAGACAATTGTGGCCCTTGCTCTTTGGTCTTTATCGAGGTCTTCATCATCAGGCTTCGTAGGAAACTTACTCACCACTTGCCAGAGACGATCCCTCTGCAGCACTGCCTGCATGCGTTCCGACCACAGCAAGTAATTGGAGTCATTCAGACGCTCAAAAGCCATCTGACCTGGTTGTGAGGCCATCTTGAGAGCGATGTCCCTGGAACCCGGAACCAGCTACTCACGACCACCGAGAGAGAAAACAGGAACCACAGCACCCAGCACTCACACGCTGCAGCTGTTGTCCTTCTGTCCGCTGCGTCACCAGCTCACCACGGTCAGGAACCAGCCAGAAAACAACAACTTCTGGAACTACTGGAACCAACGCCGTTGATGCTGACACCACCGCAACTCAGGCTGGCAGCACAATGCCCATAACCTCATGGAACTTTGGAGTGTCAGGCATAGCCCTATTGGCTTTAGCCCAAACGTAGCAGAGTTTTCCTGCACAGCGAAGAAGCTAGTTGCGGCAGTAATGACTAGTCAGCTAGACTCAGAAGAACTATTTACAGGATTTATTAAAAGGAGAAAATAAAACCAGCAGAGTTTCTGCATACAAATAAAAGCAAAATAAACCCTCTCTTTCTCTCTCTCAAAACCATACACAGCACTTCTGACTCCTAACACACCTCACATCAAACTGTGCTAGCAATCCCTAGATAACAGAGTTGAGTGCTGCTCGTTAACCAATCAGAGTGAGTAGTTTCTAGGTCAAGCAGACCTGGGCTTTCTGCCAAGAGTAAATTGACACCAGCTGGAGTTAATTGGTGAAGCTAGAATCTGCAAGTTTCCCACGAGAACCAATTAACAGAAACTGAAACCGAAACTGAACATTTCCTTTGAAGTTAAAGGATAATCCTTGAGGGAACTCCCACCTATAAGGAATTGAGTTGCCTCTCAGTAATCTTGCTAAGTCTGAGTATGTAGCTCTAAGGTCCAAAAGTTGTTTTGGTATGTCTCTGTAAATTTCTGCTCTTTTGCCTTGAATAACCAGTGATTTCTTAAAATGAAGGCCTAATATCTTGTCTCTCTCCTGCTTGGATCTCAGGATAATCAAACAGTCTCTGGATCTGTCCCTCCTCACGACTCTTCCCAGTCTGAACGCAGTTGTAATTTTAAAGTCTTTGTCTTCTTCTATACCCCAGAACTTTGAAAATTCCGCTGTCAGGTAGCCAGTCAGATCTTCCTGTTCAAGTTCTGGAATAGCTCTCAATCTCAGATTGTTTTCCCGATTTCTCAGCTCCACCATAGACAGGTAGGCCTGCTGTTCACTGATCTGCTTGTGTAACGGCCTTACCTCCCCTTTTATTGCCTCAACCTTCTGATTTACTTGTTCTGCTTTTTGGTTGGCTTCCTCAGCCAGTTTACGATTTTCTACAGTTGCTTCCTTAAGGTTCCCAATTACTTGTGTATGTTGAGCAACTTGGTCAGTTAGTTTACTAATAGAGGTTGTAGCTTGATCAATTTTTGTCGATTGGTCATCGACCTTCTGGTTCAAGATTGCCAATTGTTCCAAGATTTGTTTTAAAAAGGTTTCAGATCCTCCTGTAGCCATGTCCTCTGATGCTGGCTGCTCAACTTCCCCCTCTTGTACTCCCAAAACAGCTGGGACGGATGATCTACGTGACTGGGAAGTCAAAGTTGTTTGAACAAGTTGGGCTTGTTTTGCTTTCGTTTTTGCAGATCTTGTTTTCGCTGGGCCACTCATTCCACACCTGTCTATGTGTCAAGGTCAAATTATATACTGTCCCATGGGAAAAACAGTTCCAAAGTGTAAATAACAAAGCAGCAGAGAGTCAAAATAAAATGTTGTTCCCAGGCAATTATAAATCCAGAATCCACTAGGGGGAGTACCACTGTAGCTCACAAGAAAGAAAGGATTTTATCCGCCATTAAAGTTCCTGAAGTCCCAAACAGTTTACAAAAAGTCCTTCAATCACTCTTTTAACGTGCAGAGCTCTTCCCCAGTTAAAACAAAGTCTCACAAAAGAGGTGCAAGAAACAGTTTCCCTGATTGTATCTTGTCAGCAACGCTCAAATGTAACAATTTCAATTTTAGATACAGTTTCCGCAATTTGACAGTTCTTTTATCTCCTGGCAGTCCGAGGCTTGGTTTCTTAATCCTTTGTAATCCACAAAAGGGAGGAAAGTACCATTTAAAATCCCGTAAGCTTAAAAACAGATGCCTCTTTTTTACCCCTTAAAAGCCAATTCCGTCAATACACGATAGTCCCAACTTTGTAATCCCTTTTAAAGCGCTTCCCGCTTGTCAAAGTCTTTGCTTTTGATCTTTAAAGCACGGTCGGAAGACGGACTTCCTGTTTTGCGTCTCCCGTTTTCAGCCAAATTTTAGATCTTTTAGTCCCGAAAATTTAATCCTTACTCACGAGTATGTAGTTTGAAGCCTGATGTTTCAAGAAGAAAGGTCAGCGCTCATCAGCAGCAGCCGCACGGCTTCGCTTCCGCAGAAAGAGCGATGAACTCACAGCACCGCTCCCCCTTCCACGTTCCGGAGCCCCTTACGGGGTTCCTTCTCCGTTTCTGGGGTCGCTTCTGGTGCCCGCCGAGTCCCACGGCCACGGGCTCGCTCTGCCCGTGGTTTTTCTTAATGGGTCGTCGCTGTGCCGCAGCGCACGACCCTTTTCCGTGGAGCCCCTCTTCAGAGCCTGAAGAGGACCGCCATTGCTGTTTCGCGCCGCCTCCGGAAGCCTAAAATTTATGGCATGTAATGCCTTAAAGGAAAATATTATGAAAATGATCTACAGGTGGTACATGACCACAGTCAAGCTAGCAAAAATCTATCATTTGCCTGACAATAAGTGTTGGAAGTGTAAAGAAACTGAAGGTACTTTCTACCACCTTTGGTGGACGTGCCCGAAGATTAAGGCTTTCTGGGAAATGATATATAATGAAATGAAAAAGGTACTAAAATGTACTTTCCCTAAGAAACCAGAGGCCTTTCTCTTGGGCATTGTTAACCAATTGGTGTCGAAGAAAGATAGAACTTTTTTTATGTACGCTACTACAGCAGCAAGAATACTTATCGCAAAGCATTGGAAGACTCAAGATCTACCCACTCTGGAAGAATGGCAGATGAAGGTAATAGACTATATGACATTGGCTGAAATGACCGACAGAATCCGTGAACAGGGGAAAGAGACGGCGGATGAAGATTGGAAGAAATTTAAAACTTATCTCAAGAAATACTGCAAAATTAATGAATGCTAAAATGTTGAGGTTTTTAGTAAGAAAAGGAGATTACAGCGACAAAAGATTAAGTAAAAGAAAAGAACAAATAAGAGACAAATTTGATAAAATTAAGTTTAGGATTTGCTGAAACAATTTTGGAAATTGGGATGTAGAAAGGGGAGGTTTGGGGGAGTCAGAGAAGTGAGGTTTATGAAAAAAGGAGATGAAATTATACATGTTTGTTTGTTTCTTTATTTGTTTGTATTGTTTATAAAAACTTTGTAAAACCAATAATTTTTTTTAAAAAAGAAAATAAAGCAAAGTTAAGCATGTGGCACGTACTGCTCATCATTCCGCTGTGTACAGGACTCTGCAATTACAACATTTTTAGTTCCGGGCCCAGATAAACGCAGTCAGCTGAAGGATGGACTCCAGAAGCCGAGTCGGAATGCCGGCAGAGGAACAGAGAAACGGATCGGTGTTATCTGCTCTGCGCGTCGAGTTGATTGATGAGAGGTATGTGCTCATGCTCCGGGCAGCCTGCCAGCTTCTAGTTTATGGCTTTATGGCTGGACTTTGAACTTTTAAAGCCGTTTTGCCGCAATACAGGCAAAGGCTCTAAGGCACAGGCTCACAGGCTTGGGAGGCTTGAAAACCGAAAGTACCTTTGAACGTGCTTTTGGAATGAGGTTTGAAAGCAGCAGTGACGCAGCTTGATTAAACGCCGCGGAGATGGCAGATGCAAAGCTGGCTGATGCTTTTGGGATTCCTAAGCTCAATAAGAAAAACTACGCGGACTGGGTACTCTATGCAGAGGCTATTCTGCGGAAAGAGGGTCTGTATAAAGTTATTACAGACAACCCCCCAGCTCCAGTTACAGACGAGTGGAGAGCTAAAGATACCAAAGCGATGGGAACTCTTACATTGATAGTATCCCCAGAAGAGCTCTGTCTGTTGCGTGGTAAGACCACAGCCAGAGAAATTTGGGACACTCTAAGAGAAGCTCACTTGAGGACAGAGGCTGGTTCCTCAATGTACTATTATGCCAAGCTGCGTGGTATGGCTCTTGCTGAAGGTGGAGATGTGCGTACACATCTGATGGAAATGCAGAATCTGAGACATGAGCTGCAACAGAGAGGACTCACCTTTCCAGAGGCTGTGTATTCCTTCAGGATACTACATTCTTTGGGTCCAAGTTGGGAGTTCGTTGCCACTCAGATTGCTGTTCAGCCAACTGCTCAGCTCACAGTAGCCTATGTTACTGCCGTGATTCTGAATGAAGCAGACCGCCAGGGTGCTAGCTGCATGGGTAAGGAGGAGTCTTCACAGACGTCATCCCAGAGTGCAGTGAAACCACCAGATGGTGCCAAAGCTTTGAAGGCAGTGAAATGCTACTTGTGTGGATGTCTAGGCCATATGAAGAGGGAATGCAGATATCCCAGAGCCAAGACAGAGCAGCGCAGTGGAAGCTCATCGCGTGGAAAAGGCCAAAGCAAAGGCAAAGGTCCGGTCTCCAGGACAACGCAGCACAAGGCAATGGTCTCACGCTTCACTCCAAACATCGCAAAGGTCCAGAAGACGTCTAGATCTTTCTTTGTTGTTGATTCAGCAGCTACCCACCACATGTGCAACGATAAGCGACTGTTCGTGTCTTTTACACCACAGGAAGGTGCGATTCACCAGGCGGATGACCACACGATCCCCAGTCAAGGCTACGGAACTGTTGTTCTTCACAGTTTGGACTTGTCGATACAAGATGTGCTTTACGTTCCAGATGCTACACACAATCTACTCAGTGTTATGCAGCTGAATGAACGGAACATTGACGTTTCCTTCAAGAACAAGAAATGCACCATCACAAAGAAAAACGATTATGTATTGCATGCTGAAAATGTTGGTCGTTTATTTGTTTTGTATTATGATGATGTTGTGCAGAATGAGACTTGTTGCATTGCAGGTTCTAACAAATGTTTGCATGCAGGATGTATTCATGATTTTCACAGAAAATTTGGTCATTTGCATTTTGAGGCAGTATCTAAAATGCCTGCCTTGGTTGAAGGTACGACTATTAAACCCTGCAGGTACCACATGAAGTGCAAGGCATGCGCAGCAAACAAGGTGAAAATGGCTGCGAAAGGTAAGGTGTCTAGTAGGCAAGCTACTGAACCATACCAGGTTGTTCATGCTGATTTAGTTGGTCCACTATCGCCCTCTTTGGGTTGAAATAGGTACTTCATGGTTCTCATTGATGCATTTTCCAGGTATATTTATGTGTACAATCTCAAGCAGAAATCAGAGGCTTTTCCAAGGTTCAAGGAATTCTGTGCTTGGTTGGAAAATGTGCATGGTAAGAAGATAAAGACTCTTTTCACTGATCGCGGGGGAGAATTCACTTCTCAGCAGTTTGAAGCTTTTCTGACTGAGAAAGGAATTCAACACGATTTGTCCAGTCCTCGCTCGCCATGGCAGAATGGGCTTTGCGAAAGGGCAAATCAGACATTGCTTCAAGGGTTAAAAACCTTGCTGCATGATGCCAATCTTCCAGAGAGTTATTGGGCCGAATCTCTCTCATGTTTTGTTTACAGTTACAATCGCAGGTTATCTTCAGCGATTGGTTGTACCCCGTATGAGAAGATGTTTGGCAAGAAACCGTACATCAAACACATGAGAAATTTTGGTTCTGACATGTGGGTTCACACACCACAAAGCTCCAAGTTAGGCAAGCGTGGATTGCATGGTATCTTTCTAGGTTATCAGAAAGGTTCTTACAGAATAATGATGACTGACTCTAAGACAATTAAGCTCACAAGAAGTGTTGAGTACAATGCCAAGTGGGGGGAGAATGTGGGAATTTTCCAATGTTATCCTGATGACAGTGATGAGACTGAGGATAAGCAACAGCAAAAGCAGCCGCAACAACCCACACCCACTGATGAAGGTTCTGAGTCTGAAACTGAATCGGATGATTCAGAGGATTTCAAGAGTGCGAAAGCCTCTATGCGACCCTCTGAAAGCTCTGATCAAGAATTGGAAGAACCATTGTTCACAATAGGGCACTTTTCTCCTAAGAAGGAAGAGGAAAGTGTTGAGGACTTAAGGCTGATTCGTAGGTCACAAAGAGCCACAAAAGGCAGACCTCCAAAGAGATTTGCTGATGAATATGCTAAGACAGCAGTAGCAGCTGTTAAAAGCTCCAAGAAGGTATTTGAACCTTCAAGTTTCCAAGAAATCCAGGATTTGGATTCTAAGGAAGCTGAGCCATGGTTAAATGCCATGAAGGCTGAGCTTGATTCCTTAGAAAGGAACAAAACATGGGAGCTAGTACTGCTTGAGAGCAGTACATGTGAAAAGGATCTAGGAGTCTTGGTTGACCACAAACTTGACATGAGCCAACAGTGTGACGCGGCAGCTAAAAAAGCCAATGCAATTCTGGGCTGCATCAATCGGAGTATAGCATCTAGATCAAGGGAAGTAATCGTGCCACTGTATTCTGCTCTGGTCAGACCACACCTGGAGTACTGTGTCCAGTTCTGGGCACCACAATTCAAGAAGGACACTGACAAACTGGAACGTGTCCAGAGGAGGGCAACCAAAATGGTCAAAGGCCTGGAAATGATGCCTTATGAGGAACGGCTAAGGGAGCTGGGCATGTTTAGCCTGGAGAAGAGGAGGTTAAGGGGTGATATGATAGCCATGTTCAAATATATAAAAGGATGTCACATAGAGGAGGAAGAAAGGTTGTTTTCTGCTGCTCCAGAGAAGCGGACACGGAGTAATGGATCCAAACTACAAGAAAGAAGATTCCACCTAAACATTAGGAAGAACTTCCTGACAGTAAGAGCTGTTCGACAGTGGAATTTGCTGCCAAGGAGTGTGGTGGAGTCTCCTACTTTGGAGGTCTTTAAGCAGAGGCTTGACAACCTTATGTCAGGAGTGCTCTGATGGTGTTTCCTGCTTGGCAGGGGGTTGGACTCGATGGCCCTTGTGGTCTCTTCCAACTCTATGATTCTATGATTCTAGTTCCAGGAATGAAACTGCTTGGAAGCAAATGGGTCTTCAAAGTGAAGACTGATCAAAATGGCAAGATAGTCAGACACAAAGCCAGATTGGTAGCCAGAGGTTTTGCACAGGTACCAGGTGAAGACTATCACCAGACCTACTCACCCAAAGTGAGATATGAGAGCATTAGGCTTATGCTCAAGCTAGCTGCAGAGGAGAATCTACACGTTAGTCACCATGATGTGAATACAGCATTTTTGTACGGATCTCTAGGTGAATCACTTTATATGCTTCCACCTGATGGCGTACAGGTAAAACAGGGATTTGTTTGTGCTCTAAAGAAGTCCCTTTATGGTCTCAAACAAAGTGCACGGTGTTGGCACACAAAACTCACTGAGACATTGTTTTCTCTAGGTTTTCAGCAAGGGAAAGCTGATCCATGTGTATTTGTCAAAGAGGAGGGGCAAAAGAAGCTGTATTGTTTGTTTTATGTTGATGATATTTTATTCTTTTGGAAAGATGTCACAATGTACAATAACGCCCTAGCTCAACTGAAAGAGCACTTTGACATGAAAGATCTTGGTGAGGTAAACAACTACCTATCTCTGGAAATAGAGAGAGATCAAAGTGGTAACATTCTAGTACACCAGTCACGAAAAATTGCTGATGTGTTAAGCAAACTAAACCTGATGGATGCTAACCCTGTAGACACACCGATGACAACAGGTTATCAGGTAGAAGACACTGAAGAAGCATTTTCTGACACTACACTGTACAGAAGTGTGCTAGGCAAGCTAAACTTCATTGCCAGATGTTCAAGACCTGACATTGCTGTTAGCTGTAATTTGCTAAGCAGACAAGTTAACAATCCCACCGTTAAGGATTGGAAAGCTCTGAAACGCATAGCACGCTATTTGAAAGGCACTATGCATTACAGACTGAGATTTAACAATCAGAAGTCTGGTGGTCTTGAGATTTTTGCAGATGCAAGTTTGGGAAGTGACACAACAGACAGGAAAAGTACGTCTGGAGTTTGCTACATGTACAATCAGGGTCTATTTGATTGGTCATGCAAGAAGCAAACAACAATTAGCTCAAGTACTTGTGAAGCTGAACTGAATGCACTGTCTTATTCACTTAAGGATTGTGAATGGTTGTTACAATTGTGCAAAGACATGAGAATTCCTGTCAAATGTCCAATCCAGGTTTACCAGGACAACAAAGCATGTTTGGCTTTGCTGAATTCGGAAGGTTGTAAGCAAAGCACGAAGCACTTGCAATTGAAGTTGCAACATGCTAGGGAACATATTCAGAAGGGACTCGTAACGGTGTCCTATATGCCAGGTAATGAAATTCCTGCTGATGTATTGTCCAAGATTGTATCAAGGGATCAACACTGTACCTATGTACAGAAGTTGGGTTTGTACTGATATTGTACGAACACGCTGCCCAGTGATGTTCACAGAAAGGGGGAGGATGTTGGTTTCTGCTTTCTTCACTGTGCAGCGAAGTGCTAGTCACGGGACAATGTTTTGCATTCCACGGTCAGAGTACTGTTGGGTTTCCCACGGGAATGGGAGACTGGATGTGATGTACACTGGTTTCCTGTTTTTCACTGTTTCTCTCGGTGTTCTTTGTTCCGAGGAAAAGGATGATTGCATGTTTGTAATCTCTCAACATTGAAATGAAAATAAAGCAAAGTTAAGCATGTGGCACGTACTGCTCATCATTCCGCTGTGTACAGGACTCTGCAATTACAACACCGGAGTCCTCTACCGGACTACCCATTTTCATTGGGGGAAGGTGATGGCGCTCCCTTCCCCCCCATTCATTTGCCTAACAATAACCCCTGCCAATGCCTAACCGCCAAAACCGAGAAGTTGTGACGTTTGCTATGAGGTAGGCGAAAAAACCAAAAGGCTGGAAGTGCACCAAGTTGGAAAAATTCCTACCAGGCCCCTTGCGGCGACCAACCGAAGTCCATAGCAAGGTCAAACCTACCTAAACCTAAAGGGTGGGTGGGGTGGGAAAACCGGTCAGCTGAACGGGGCAAAAGAGGGCGGTCCCCGGACGTGCCTGGCCTTAAATGGGCTAGGCCACGCCCCCCGGCCCCGCCGATTGGCGGGCAGGGTTGCCGGCACGCCCGGGGATTCCCCTGCTCTCGTGGGGGCAGAAGGCCAGCCCCCGCGAGTGGAGTGTGTGGGAGGGGTTAGCCCACAACCCCCTCTCCTCTCTAGCTCGGAAATGGCTTTGCGTGGCAAGTCCCCTCCCCCAATTGAAATAAAGACACGTGACACATTATTTAAGGTTAATGGGCATAAAAAGGCCACAACTGTATTGATTACAGAATTGGAAGGTATTGGCCTTAGGCATTGGCTCCTATCGACTACCCGGCATGGAGACCGGGAAGGGTTAACCACAAGCCGTGTGTGGGGGGGGGTCCTGTTGGAGTACGCCAACTAGGATCCCACGGGTGTCACCGCTCGGGGGCGTGCCGGAGGCCCTTACCTCCCTAGGTTTCGGACAAGGCAATGCCCCCCGGAGTCCTCTACCGGACTACCCATTTTCATTGGGGGAAGGTGATGGCGCTCCCTTCCTCCCCATTCATTTGCCTAACAATAACCCCTGCCAATGCCTAACCGCCACTCGAGCAAAGCTCGCCGCCAATACCTTCAGCTGAATGGGGCAAAAGAGGGCGGTCCCCGGACGTGCCTGGCCTTAAATGGGCTAGGCCATGCCCCCCCCAGCCCCGCCGATTGGCGGGCAGGTTGCCGACACGCCCGGGGATTCCCCTGCTCTCGTGGGGGCAGAAGGCCAGCCCCCGCGAGTGGAGTGTGTGGGAGGGGTTAGCCCGCAACCCCCTCTCCTCTCTAGCTCGGAAATGGCTTTCCAGAAGGCTTGGGCCAAAGCTTGGATCTTCAGTGGGTGGGTCTGCGGCCACAGCTGACAGAAGGTGGCTCACAACAACTGTCCTGGGACCAGCTAAGAGGAGAGTCCACAAATTCATGTTTGAATGGAAGCTATACCACATCAATTTCTAAAAATGAGTTGGTAGTTTAAAAATATTCTTATAAAGAAATAAGCATGGGTTCCAGGTCTGAAAAAGTTTAAGGTGTTGTTTTCTGCATTTGAAGTTTGTGAGCTTGGGGAAAATGGATTGCAGATGGGTTTCATGTAAGGTCCAACATACAGTGGTGCCCCGCAAGACGAATGCCTCGCAAGACGAAAAACCCGCTAGACGAAAGGGTTTTCCGTTTTTCAATGCGCTTCGCAAGACGAATTTCCCTATGGGCTTGCTTCGCAAGACGAAAACGTCTTGCGAGTCTTGCAATTTTTTTCACTTCCCCCCCTTTTTCTAAGCCGCTAAGCCGCTAATAGCCTTTTAGCCGCTAAGCCGCTAAGCCTTTAATAGCCGCTAAACCGCTAATAGCGCTAATCCGCTAAGCCGCTAATAGGGTTGCTTCGCAAGACGAAAAAACCGCTAGACGAAGAGACTCGCAGAACGGATTATTTTCGTCTTGCGAGGCACCACTGTATTCCTCCATTATCTAGCTGACAATTTCATTTCCCAGAAGTTGGAAGAAGCAACAAGGGAATCATCTATCTTGGACCTGGTCCTCACCCACAGTGAGTGGCGGAGCAACCTGCTGCAGCCCCCAGACAGCATCAAAAGGAATGACAGTAAGAGCTGTTCAACAGTGGAATTTGCTGCCAAGGAGTGTGGTGGAGTCTCCTTCTTTGGAGGTCTTTAAGCAGAGGTTTGACAACCATATGTCAGGAGTGCTCTGATGGTGTTTCCTGCTTGGCAGGGGGTTGGACTCGATGGCCTTTGTGGTCTCTTCCAACTCTATGATTCTATGATTCTATGAATGGCCAGCTGAGATTTAGAACAAGAAGCACATTGGGAAACTATATCCCTTGCTTGGGCCAAGGGAATAGAAAACTGCTTTGCCAATGCTTTCGCAGGAAGGTGAAAGGTGTTATGACATAGTATAGGATCAGAAAAGAGAGAAAAGGCAGAAATGTCCCCCAAAGCCGCATCTGCTCTTGCATTGCCCTCTGCTAAATACCATGGGTGCGATGTGTGGGAGCGAAGATGTGCAACATAATAAGGGAACTCTCTGTGCTGAAGTAAGGCCTGCAGGGCAAGAAACAAGGAAAACAAGTCAGAATCCAAGGAAGGAGTTATATAAGATATTGGTAAAATAGCAAAAAGGTGATATACATACTGAGTATCCACAATAAGATTGAAAGGTTGAGTAGGAAAGGATTGAAATGCAAGAATCACAGCCGCTAGCTCAGCTTGCTGAGCAGAAGACTGGGGGGGGGGGTAAATAAACATTTCCATTGTCCTCCCTCCTCCCATGTCACTACCCCCTCTACTTCTTGTTCCATCTGCGAAAAGGGTCAATGCAGAGGAGAGAGGTGTGAGAGACAAGGGGGTAGCCAAAACATAGGTGACCTGTGTCAGAAATGTCAAACCGTCATCCTTTGGAGCGTTAAAAATGATGACACCTATAGACTTCCGGGTTGTCGCCATCGCCGCATGGCGGACTCCCTCCGAGCTCCGGAGGGGGTCTGCTCGGCAGGGGCTGGGTCCTACCGCGCCGGCGACGCGGGGACCCTTAAAAACCACGGGCACGGAGCCCGTGGACATGGGTGACTCGGCTGGCACCGTTAGCGCCCTCCCGACTTGTGAAGGAGCCTTTTTAAAGGCTTCGGATCGGGTGCCGGGGAGCGGCGTGGTGCTTTGAGTCCTCTGCTTTCCCTGCCGAGCGAAGCCGCATGCCATTCGACGGAGAGCGCTGACTTCTTCCATTGGAAATTCGGACTATTAACAACAACCCGTGAGTAATTGGGAAACCGGGTTCAAAAGGAGAAAAAAAGAAATTTTTTTCGGATTCGGCACGAGCGGGGGTGATCTAAAAAGGAAGTCAGTCCCCCCCTACTGTAAACATTCTAAAACAAGGACTGGGTAACCAAGGTCGAAAGAGAAGCATACTCTTGACAAAAATCATTAATTCCACGATGGGAAATTACAAGAACTGTGCTGGAGGAGAAGAGTGGAGGGTGAGAAGGAAAATGTAACCCCCCCTGGGAACCGGGGCGATTCGCAGAGCCTGGCGAAGAGAGACGGAGACTTTGACAGCTGTCAAAGTAGCTGTCAAAGTTGGAGAATATAAAGAGGACTTTGTTAGGAGGACTTTGCTGGTTAATTTTGTTACAATTTGATACAATATGGATATAAACTGTCGGAAAATAAGGAACAACAATTTGACTTTTGGATTAGAGGATACAAAGTTATTACAATTCCCCTAGAGGGGTTTCGGGACATTACAAAAACGGTCGTAAGTGGAAAAATACTCTTGGATTCGTACAGGACTTGTTATCTTCTGGGAAAGCTGCAAAACTGAAATAGTATTTTGTCTACAGAGGTGTTTACATTAAAGGAGACAATAGAATTTTCTATTGAAGAAAGGAAGGGACGCGCTAGCAATGATACAGATGCAGATTAAAGAGAAGACTTTGAGATTCAGAAATGTTCCAGAAGAGGAGAAGGAGGATATTTGGAAGAAGATGATTGAAACTTTAGCAAAGTGGCTACATTTACAGGAAAAAGACATAATAGAACAGACAGAGAAAATCTTCAGAGTGAACTCAAGAAAAGCAAAAATGAACAAATGGCCGGCAGACTGCATCATTGTATTCACATCGAATTGGATGAGAGATAAGATCCTCCAACTAAAGAGTAAGAACAAATTAACCATAGATGGAAAGGAAATAATAATTTTATGAGAAGTCCCACCTAGAGAGACAGCAAAAAAGAGACAGCAATTCCAATTTCTAACAAAAGCATTAAAGGCCAAAGCAATATCTTTCAGATGGGAATACCCAGTGGGGATTTCCTTCAACTTCAAAGGAAAAAGAAGACGATTTGAGACATTTGAGGAAGCAGATATGTTTTGGAGGAAGTATCGAGGAGAATTAGGAGGTGGGAAAAGTGAAGTAAGAAATGAGGAAGGAAGGAAGGGAGAGCTATCGGATGAGGCGGAAGAAGAAGAAAAAGCTCAGCAAAGGGTGGAAGGATAAAGAACTACGCCAGTGGTAAACAATCAGACCAATAACTATTACAAAACCCCTCTCCTTTACCACTGCAGATAACGTAAACTCTTTCCATTAACTTTAGAATTTTTAAACTAATAAATAATGAAATTTAAATTGTTATCATGGAACGTGAATGGTCTAAATAATAGGAGGAAGAGGCAGAAAATAGAACGTATCTTAGAGAGGCAGAAGTGGGACCTTGCTTGCTTACAAGAAACCCACATCAATACTAAGCATAAAAGACTATTGGTAAAACCAAAGTTAGGGGAAGAATTCATCGCATCTGATGTAAGAAAAAAGAGGGGGGTTGTAATGTATGTTAAAAGCAAATATGAACCGGAATTGATATATGAAGACAAAGAGGGGAGGATTATAATAGTCAAAATATCAATAGAGGGGGAACCAATTGTAGTAGCGGGAGTCTATGGACCAAATAGAAGAAAATCAGAATTCTATGTTAAAGTAAGATCATTATTAATGGAATATATAGATATGAGAATTATTGTGTTAGGGGATTTAAATGGAGTAATGGAACCAGAATTGGATAGATCACAGAAGAAGAGGGGGGGGGAATGAAGGGAAGCTGCCAAAAAGCTTTATGGAAATGGTAAAGATTTTTGATTTAGTGGATATATGGAGATATAAACATCCTGTTGAAAAGGAGTTCACATATTTCTCAGAACCAAAAAACTCGTATAGTCGAATCGACAGTATATGGATTACTAAGGATATGACAATTGAAGCAGAGAATGCCGAAATATTGCCAAAAACACTTACAGATCACAATCCAGTATCATTAACTCTTAAAGGAAAAGAGGAGAAAGGGAAAAAAATGTGGAGAATGAATGTTTTCTTATTAAAAAACGAAAAAGTAATACAAGGAGCCAGGAAGTTGATGAAGGAATATTTTGAAAACAATTGGAGGAAAGGGACAGATGTTAAAACAGTGTGGGATGCTGGGAAGGCGGTTGTTAGGGGATATTTCATACAACCAAACTCAATAGCATATAAGAATAAAGAAAAAAAGAAAAGGGGGCTTTTAGAAGAAATTAAAAGGAAGGAAAAATTGGCCTATGCAAGCAAAAATAAAGAGAGATTAAATCAAGAAATTAAATTACTGAGAGTAGAATATAATAAAATTATAGAACAGGAGGTAGAACAAGAAATCAAATTTTGGAAATATAAAAATTTTGAATGGGCAAATAAGCCAGGCAAGATCCTTGCCTGGCAGCTAAAGAAACAAAGAAATGAAAAATTAATAAATAAAATAAAAGTAGAAGAGAGGACAATAAGGGATATGACAGAAATTAAAAAAGAATTTGAAAAATATTACAAAAAATTATATCAAAAAGATGAAGTGCCAATAGAAGAAATAGAGGAATATATAAAGAAAAATAAATTAATAGAGATAGCAGAAGAAGACCATAAATTATTAAATGAACCAATATCAACCGTAGAAATTAAGGAATCAATTCAAAAATTAAAAATAGGGAAATCCCCAGGTCCAAATGGCATACCAGCAGAATATTACAAAGAAATGTTAAATGAATTAATTGACCCACTAAAAGAAGTAATAGAGGAAGCAGTAGAGAAGGGGAATATTCCAGACTCTTGGACTCAAGGGTATATAACGCTCCTGCCAAAACAAGGTACGGATTTGGAATCGGTCTCAAATTATAGACCCATTTCATTGTTAAATTCCGATTATAAAATTTACGCAGGATTATTGGCTAATAGGTTGAAAAAAATTATAGGAAAAATAGTACATAAAAATCAGGCTGGATTTGTGGAAGGTAGAAAAATAAAGGATAATATCAGAAATATAATAGACATAATGGAATATCTACAAGTAAGAAGAGACAAACAAGCAGCCCTGATTTCAATCGATGCGGAGAAGGCTTTCGACAAAATCTCATGGGAATTTATGAAAAAACTATTAAAAGAATTGTGTCTAGGTGAAAAATTCCAAAAAGGTATAAATGCAATATATAACCAACAGAAAGCAAAAATTATTATTAATGGAGAGTTTGGAGAAGAAATCAACATCTTTAAAGGTACAAGACAAGGATGCCCCCTATCCCCAATGTTATTTATAATAGTATTAGAGGTTCTATTAAAGAAAATAAGGCAGGACAACCAAATAAGAGGAATAGCAGTTGGTGAAAAAAGATATAAGTTAAGAGCCTTTGCAGACGATGTTATGATCACAACAGAAAATCCCCTACAATGTACACCTAGAATATTGGAATGCATAAACGAATATGGCAGATTAGCAGGATTCAAATTAAACTATGGGAAAACCAAAATACTAGTGAAAAATATGGAAGAAAAGGATAAAGTGAAATTACAAGAAATTACAGGATTGGAAATTAAAAAGAAAATAAGGTATCTTGGAATAAATTTAACAACAAATACTATAGACTTAAGTAAAGAGAACTATGGGAAAACATGGAATGAAATAAAAAATGACTTGCAAGTATGGGGAAAATTAAATCTTTCCTTACTAGGGAAAATATCGGTAATAAAGATGAACATATTACCAAGGATGATGTTTTTATTTCAAAGTATCCCAATACTAGGAGGAGATAAATGTTTTAATAACTGGAAAAGAGATTTGGCTAAATTCATATGGTCAGGGAAAAAGCCAAGAATGAAACACAAAATAATGATAGATAAGAAGGAGAGAGGAGGATTTGGTCTCCCAGATATGGAGTTATATCACGATGCGGTGGGTCTGACCTGGCTAAAGGAATGGATCAAATTAGATGACTTGGATGTATTGAATTTAGAGGGAGTAGAGACGAGATTTGGATGGCATGCCTATTTAATAGATGAAAAAGTGAGAGTACATAAAGGCTTCCTAGGGCATATAATCAGAAAATCTATATATAAAATATGGGAGAAATATAAGAGACTCTTAGAACCGAAAACTCCCTGGTGGGCATCGCCAGCAGAAATTGTCGCAGTGAAAAAATTAAATATGAAAGAAAATTGGGCTACCTATAAAACTGTATTAAAGGAAGAAAACGGAGAATTGGAATTAAAGGACTACACAGAGATTAAAGCTCATATTAGTGATTGGTTCCAATATATTCAAATTAAGTATAGATTAGCAAAAGACAAAAAGTTAGGATTTGAAAAAGAAATATCAAAATTCGATAAATATTTAATACAAGAAAAATCAAAAAATATATCTAAATTGTATAATCTGATTTTAGAGTGGGAAACAAAGGATGAATTGGTTAAAGCATCAATGATTAAATGGGCGCAAGATATTGGGAAAAATATTATGTTTGAACAATGGGAAAAATTGTGGAAAGAAGATATGAAATTCACCATGTGTTATATACTGAAAGAAAATTACCTTAAAATGCAACATAGATGGTATTTAACACCTGAAAGAATAGCAAAAATGAATAAAAACTGTAGCGATATCTGCTGGCGATGTAACACGGGAAAAGGTACCATGATACATATATGGTGGAATTGTTTAAACATCAAACAATTTTGGGAAATAATATATAATGAAATGAAAAAAATGTTTAGATACTCATTTAGGAAAACGCCAGAAGGTTTTCTATTGGGAATTGTACCAGGAAGCCTAAGGGAAGAAGATAAGACCTTATATTTATACGCAACAGTAGCAGCAAGGCTATTGATTGCGAAAAACTGGAAAAGTGGTATAATACCGACAAAAACAGAGTGGCTTGCCAAATTATTGGAGTATTACAATATATCCAAAACAATGGAAGAAATTGGAAGGATTTCAAAAGAAAAGATAGATAGGGACTGGAAGGTGTTTAAAAGATACTTGCAAAATCATATCGAAAAATCAGAACTCCTATTAGAATAAACAAGTTCCGTTTCAAATACTGATATATCAAATAAGATGGAAAACAATGTGTAATAGAAAAAGAAGTATGAAATTAGGGTAAAGGTGTGTGAAAGAAAGTAATAGAAGTGGAAAGAAATTGTAATTGAGTAGATTGGAAGTCAAACACAAAGGTGGGGTGAAGGGTTGGTGGATGGTGATGGGGAAAGGAACTATTTGTGGGATTGAGTGTAAGTATGTTTGAACATTTTTAAGGATTGTAAGAAATGTATGTTTGTATGCTTGTATATGTGTATTAATGATGAATTTAAATTTTTTAAAAAAAGGAAGGGACTGGACGTAAGTTTTTGTTCCTGAACAACAAACCTCTGTAGAGATACCCAGCGGCGTAGCGTGAGTTGTCAGCACCCGGGGCAACGCAAGTAATTTGCGCCCCCTAACCCGGGGCAAGGCAAGTAATTTGCGCCCCCCAACCCCTAACCTGCGAGTTGCCGCTGGCGCTGCCACGCAAACAACGCTGCTTGCCCGGAGGAGGATGGAGGCAGAAGCAGCCGCCGCCTGTGGCTGGGCCGAGGGGATGGCGGCGGCGGCAGGGTGCAGAGGCTGCCCGTGCCCGGCCAGGCGTCGGTGGCGGCGTCGGCGCTGCTGCAGCGGCTGCTCCTCCTGCGAGCAGTGAGCGGAGCGCAGCCACAGCGACGGCGGGGGGCGCGCGCGCTAGGGCGCAAGGCTGGCGGTGGCGGCAGGGAGCCCGGCGGAGGAAGGAACTTGTCCCTTCCCTCTGGACTCGCGCCCCCCCAGATGTTGCGCCCGGTGCGGTCGGCACCCCTGGCACCCCCCACGCTACGCCACTGGAGATACCAGATTTCCGAATTAGAACGTTTTCGCAGCTGAACAGGACAAGAAACCTGAGAAAGTGAGGAATAAAAAGAACAAAGGACTGATTACGACATGGAAAGAAAAAAGGGAGGAGCGGTAAAGACCAAGGAAATTAAAGGCCTTTTTTAGATTGGACGTTTGAAGTTAAACATTATTAAAATAAATAAATTAAAAGAAAACCGGCAAGGTGGAACTGGGGAGAAATCTGGCCATGGATTTGAGACCTCCAGGCTGACAACATACAGACTGATGGACATAGGGAATCTAAACCGGGGAAGGGGGGGGGGGAGATTTGGAATCCAAAGGCTGTGCAACTATTTTTTGAATCTTTTTATATCTTTTATCTTTTATATCTTTATATAACTCTTGTATATCATTTCATTTTGATTGGACATGTTTTTTTTTAAAAAAGGGAATTCGTGGAAGGAAACTGTTGATTTATTAGTGCGTGACCTGCTAATTGATTTACGGTCCAATTAGCTCTTTACAGCGGTCCGGCACGCTTCCCACTCAGCGGCGCAATCTGCTTCGTTCCGTCACGCCTAGCAGAGTAAAACACAGCGGCAAACTGTCACGTAGCTTCCGACAAATACACAGAGCACCAGATTGTCCATTTACAGCTCTTTATTGCATCGTTTCTCAGAAAACTCCAGGACTTCTCGCAGCCATGACAAACTGCGTCTTTCTCTCTCAAAGACCGAGAGGAACAGTCAGAAAACTCCTCCCAGCTTCCAAAGCTGACGTCAGAATGTTGAGGCATCATGGGAACAACTTAACCTCTTAAGTTCCGACTCCCATACCCCCTCTGCATCACATTCTGACAATACCTGTGGAACATCCACATACCTATCAGACTTACACTGTGCGAAACTTACCCACGCACCTGTGGCCTGATATCTTTCAGGTGGAATACCCTTCGTTGTGCGACTGGATCGCCTGGGCACAAATTCAGATGCTTCCCCTGACTCACCATCACCAGCAGGTGTGTCCTCAGCATCACGGGATTCCCCCTCTGACTTAACACGTTTTCGAATCCCCTCCATCACACTCACTGGAGAACTAGGCTCACTCCTGGCCTCTCTTTTAACAACTTGTGGAGATGCCCCACCCTGCTCCAGACCTTGGTCAGTGACCTGATCGTCATCAGCAGACTCAGCCTCTCCTTCCTCCCCCTCAGAACCTTCCTGCTCTGAATCAGAAAGACATTCTGATAGAACATCACGCTTGACAGGAGTCTTTAACCTTTCATCCTGTTCGTAGAACTCAGCGTGTTTGCTGATCAGCATTTTACTCTGATCACCTGATGGGAACGCAAACCTCCATGCACGCGCTGCTGGCTCATACCCACAGAAGATCATTTTCCGGAACTTGGATCCATCTGGCCCTTGCAAAGCTTTAGGCACTGGCACAGATGCGTCCGAACCAAACTTGCGCAGAAAATGAATCTGGGGTTTCCTGCCATGCAACAAACCAAAGGGTGTGTCACCTATCATTGAATTGTAGGTATGATTCCAGGTGAAGCTCACATACCTGATTGCCTCCAGCCAAAACTTTGGTGGCAACCCAGAATCTGCCAGCAACACCTTTGCAGCCTGGACCAGAGCCTCACATCGGAGCTCTGCCACCCCCCTCTGATTGGGTGAAGTCACTGTGTGACGTATCCCTTTCATGCGAAAGAACTTCTGCAAAGCAAATCCTGTAAACTCAGCACCTCTGTCACTTGTGACTGCTTGCACTTTGGTGGAGAACCTTAGTTCCACCTCCTCAATCCAACTTCTGATCAGCTGAGCTGCATCTTCCTTGGATTTGAGCCCAAGAGTCCAGGTATTCTGTGTAAAGCTATCCTGCATCGTCAGCAGAAACCTGGCCCCTCCCAGACTTGGCTCCTTTACGGGACCCAACAGATCTATGTGAACCAATTCAAAGGGTTTGGTGTGTACCCTCTCCACCTTTGGGTAACTGCACCCTTTTACCTTTGCCTGTCTGCATGCTTCACATTTTATCACACATCCACATTCTACGATGTGACAGCCTTTGGCGACCTCAGGCAGCGTCTGTAGTTCTTCTAAAGAACCATGAGCTGTCCTAGCATGCCAAACATGAGCACATGACACATGAGCGGGAACTGTAGCACACAGGGCTTGTGCTTTCTCAACCTTCCCCTCACCCTCCAGAGGCGTTTTAAGAATGAAGAGATCATTCTGCCCCTTTTTAACCTTGGCAAGTATCCTCCCTCCTTTGGAGATTGTGCAGACATCATCTTCGAAACAAACCTTAAACCCCTTTTTTAACAAATAAGGCACAGACAAAAGACAGTGGTGTATCCCTGGGACAATACAGCACTCCAACTGCTCCTGTAGAATAGACATAAAGACAGTTGCAACGTTAGTTACATTTCTTTTCTGTCCATTTGCAAAAAGTACAGTTTTTCCAGCAGAAATTGCTCTGCAATTCCACATCTCGACAGCAGGGGTCTCACTGGCTGTTATTTGATAAGTCTCCTCCTGGTGTTTGTCATGTCCACCTGCCTCAGTCCCACGCCTGGCTGCTCTCCCAGGCTGGTTGCCATGGAAACCCGACTGGTTCCCATGGGAGTTGACCTTGACAACATCCTGCCTTGCCTCCTTGCTCCGGTGGGGGCAATTACGCCGCAGATGTTCCGTAGAATTACACACGTAGCACCGACGAACGGAAAAACACTGGGGTGAGCTCTCAGCTAGCAAAGCTTCCGGGACACCAGCTCCGCCCCCTCTGAAACGGCACTTCCCCTCGGCATACACAGTGGAAACTTTTCCAAACTGGCTTTTGGGCTCCTCTGCCCCCCCAACACTTCCAACAGCACTCTGTAAGGCTGTAAAATCAGGGCTTCTGGCTGAACACTCGGCATCATCCTGCTCCTGGCCTCCTGCTGAGCTTTGACACAAACCCCTCAGCACATTCCAGGCTTCACAGGCCGACTCAATGCCTTCCAAATACGGTAACAGCTTAGCGTGTACGCTTGCTCTCAACATGCAGATCTCAGCTCTCTCAGCTTTCTCTCTCTGCATCTTCTCCTCCAGAAAAGCAGACTTCAGCTTTCCTGCATCTCTGTCCACCAGCCCCGCAATTTCAGCAGCAGCCGGTTCGCTTGGGGACGGCTGTTTCTTGCTTATGTCCCACAAGCCAGTTGCCCAAAACCAGGCTCTCACCCTTCTAACCCAGGTTTCCCACGACTGGGTGGTGAGCTCTTCAAGCTTCTCAAGCGGAACTTCAAACACCTCTAGGTCATCTGCCATCTTTCTCCCGTTCTCCCCAGGCGCCCCAAGCTGTACTCACAGATCACCAGCTCTTCCGGCTCCTGTCCGTGGAGAGACGATTCCTTGCTGCTCTTGGCACTGTTGCATTCAGCACAGGCAAACCTTTGCGTCTTTCAGCTAGCTGCTTGCCTCAGATACAGGCCTCCGCTTCCGGTCAGCTTCACTGCCTCCGAACGCAGACTTCAAACATTCCGGCAGCCTCCAGTGACAGCTTTACAAGCGGTAATTACGGCCCATAACCTGTTGATTTATTAGTGTGTGACCTGCTAATTGATTTACGGTCCAATTAGCTCTTTACAGCGGTCCGGCATGCTTCCCACTCAGCGGCGCAATCTGCTTCATTCCGGCACGCCTAGCAGAGTAAAACACAGCGGCAAACTGTCACGTAGCTTCCGACAAATACACAGAGCACCAGATTGTCCATTTACAGCTCTTTATTGCATCGTTTCTCAGAAAACTCCAGGACTTCTCGCAGCCATGACAAACTGCGTCTTTCTCTCTCAAAGACCGAGAGGAACAGTCAGAAAACTCCTCCCAGCTTCCAAAGCTGACGTCAGAATGTTGAGGCATCATGGGAACAACTTAACCTCTTTTTTAAAAAAAGGGAATTCGTGGAAGGAAACTGGGGTGGATCTGGGGGAAAAATCTTTTTTTTCTATTTTTGTAAATGATATGGGAGGGAGGTAAGATTGTGTAATTTAAATTGGATAGTGGGTTAAACAAATTAAGTTTTAAATGGGGAGTGAGAGATTGTAGAACTAAATTCATGAAAGGGGAATACAGCTGGGAGGGGGAAGGGGGAGTCCCAGAAAGTTGGTATTGAAAGTAAGGCTTTAAGTGTATTTTATCTTTGTATTTCTATATTTTTTGGAAACTTTAATAAATATGATTTTTTTGAAAAAATGATGACACCTATAAAATCAGCCAAGGCAATTTGCACGGCAGCATTTGTTATGAATAAATGCTGCTGTTCAGTCTGTGAGAAGGGCAGATATATTGATGCAACATCAGAACCGCTCAAAGCTATAGCACGTGAACGTCCTTTGATAACAATGTCTGATGTGGATTCAACAACGGAATAAATGTTTTTAGGTGGGGTGTGTGGTAAATGTAGCCATTCTATAATGCAGATTGTCTTCTTCTTTTCTGTCTGAGCATATAAATTCCTGTTGGCAACAATGGTGTAGCAAACACTGCCAGATGCAGCTTGTGTGCAGCACCTCTAGGTGGTGCATGCGGAAAGGTTTCAATGCTTCACCCACAAAATGTTGACAAAGTGTAGGGGAGTTCCGCATGCCTTGAGGCAGGACAACCCACTGATATCACTGGGTGGGCTGCGAATTGTTATATACTGGCAATGTAAAAGCAAACCGTTCCCTGTCTGCTGGAGCCAGTGGGATGAAGATGGTTCAATGTGGCCGAAAGTCAATTGTTCAGAAATAAGCTGTTCAGAAATAGCTGGTGCCGCTGCTGCTGATTTTTCTTTTGGTAGAGGCCACTGTTCTACCCCCACTGGGGTATCAGTGATCCTGGTTTGCCACACTGGAAACAAGTTGTATCGGTGGCTACAGGCTGGTTTTCATTTAGCGCTGCTGCCAGCAGATGAGCCTTGTGGGTGGCTGTACCAACAGACTGACAAATGCGAAGCATGGCTGCTGTGTCTGTGGCAGGATTGTGTATCATCGGTTGTAACGCAACCTTACAATCCTCATTGGCATTTTCAAAGGCCAATTGTTTGATAATTATTTGTTTGGCTTCAGGATTTTCAATTTGACGACTCACTGCTGTAAGCAGCCTGTCCATAAAGGAAGAATATGATTCTCTTGCCTCTTGCCTGATTGAACCCCACCTTGATTGAATACTGGTGGGTTCTGGGATTTTTCTCATTGCTTGTTTAGCAGCAAGAGCAGTGTCCCTCAATAAGATTTGCAGCAGTGTGGCTTGCACTGAAGCTTGAGTGAAAGGACCACGCCCCATCATGGCATCTATGACGTCTGCAAGGGTAATATTTGGATTATTTCCCCTGATTTGTTGAAACAAAGCTGGAGCATAAGCACGGCAGGCAATTTCCCATTCGTGGGCAAACAAAACACCTGCTGATGGGGGTAACACTGTACGTGCCAAAAGCTTGATGTCATCTGGAACCAAAAGCTGGGCTAATGTGGCTTCCAAAAGAGCCTGTGTAAATGGGGCTTGAAGTCCATTTGTCCTTACTGACAATTGCAGCTCTTTCAAGATTTTAAAGTCAAAAGGTTGGTGTGTCACTGAAAGTAGCTGGAGTGAGTGCCAAGCCAGGAATCATGCTTCTTTTCAAACCATGTTCTGAAGTTTGTTTCATGATCAGAACAATCCTCTCAAGTGATTGTTTTCACCCTGCTTTAAAAGCAACACTTCAAAGAACGGCTCAAAAAAATAAATACACAAAAAAAACCCTTAGCAAAACAGGATTCCCAATGAAATGGTCTGCCTCACAGCCAGAGGCTCTACTCCAAGGAAGCACTGAGGAGGACTGTGACAGTTTGGAGCTTTGCTGTGTGTTCTCTGATCTGGTGACACATGCTGTCTGTTGAAGTTGAATGGGGAGGGGCCCTTAGATGTCTGAAAGAGTTCTGGGACTTGCTGGTTAATGGGATTTTCTGCCGTCCTCAGCGGATGCTCAGCCCTTCTGTCTATTCCAGCTGTAGTGTTTCAGAAAGTTGCTTTGAGCCAAACACACTCCCCTTTGAAAGTTTCAAGATCTCAAGTCTCAAATGTTTGGTAGCCAAGAGCATGGCTTAATTAGAATTGGAAACACTATTGAAAAGGTTTACTTTTCAAATACATTTAAGTAGGAATTACTCAGCCTTGGAGAAGCCCCTTCCTTGGGTCTCTGTCACTCACCTGTGACTGTCAGAGTCACTCACCTGTCAGTCACTCATCCATTCTGAATGGGTAGAAAGAAGCACAGAGCTATGACATACAGAGAGGCGTCAGGCAACCTCACTGGAGGAGGACTGGTGATTCTGGCCATGTATCTGAGTCAGTAATCACAACGCAGAGAATTGCCAGAGTTAGAATTAATCATCCTAGCAGAGACTGCTTAGAAGTATGGAATTCAACAACAATCAATCATGCAGAGATGCAACGGAGAACATTTTCTGAAATTAGAAAAAGCTGCCCAGTGCTGGGGAATGACCCCAGTCATGTCCAGTGTGGGAGAGACATGGCAGGATTAACCACCCTGTGCTCTTTCAGCAACTTTCTCTGTGGTCAAGAGCTGTAGGTGCTCATCAAATGGAAGCCCTACTTCCATCTACTGCTCTGAAGTAGGGTCATCTCTGCCTCCAGGTTTTCAACTTTTATGTACATCTTCTGAAAATGCACAAACCTTTTCTCTTGTATGAACGATGCCAGGTTTTAGCTCACTGGTTCCTTTATTTTATCCAGTTTTCTGTTTGGAATCTTAATGGCTCCCCCTTTGTATTTTTTTTAAAATAATTTTTATTAACTGGCTAATCACATCAAATTAAATCACATCATATAAATTCCAAATTACAAAGCCAAATTTTTAAATTTTGTTGGGGGAACCCATACTTCAAGATCCAAAGGGGGATTCAGATCATCTTCTTTACTGCGTTAATGTCCAAATCAGTCCCAATCAGTCCAAACAAAGTTCATAATTCTATCCAGTCTTATCTTGGTGTTTCCACATCATATCTTATTCATATAATTTCTCTTTTTCCTTTACGATCTCTTCTGTTGGTCTCCTTAAGCCGATAGCAAGTATAATAATCCTGTGTGGATTTCCCGTTCCTCCACTAAGTCCAGATGGTTTCCATATATCTCCTTAGTAGATAACCTCGTTCTTTCCATCGTAAATTTTGGCATTTGTCGCTCTTAAGTCCCACCGAGGAGTTGATCCACGATATGTAAACAACTCTATTTCTCTCTTTCTCCTCCCAGACCCAAGAGCTCCAACAATGCCTCCCAAAATGGCGACGGCATTTTTAACTGCGTCATTCCAGAACTCTTAGCTTTCCAGCTTCATCTTGAAACATTGCTTTGGATCGAAAGTTTATCTCCACACAGCCTTAAATCCACAGCTTAAGTCCTTAGTTTCTGACTCATTAGGGGAGGGGATTCTTGTTAAATCACATAAAAAAAGGAAGGCAGGTTTTCTCCCCCCTCCCCCATTTGTCATACCATATCTTGACGTATCTTCTCATATTTTATTCTTGTCTTGTTATCAGAGATCTCTTCTGTCAGCAGTCTTTACTCCCCTTTTTCCTTGAAGCATGTGCAATTAATCTTGTCCAAATTGTTTCTTTTAAAGATCATTTGCAACTAGCGGCGCGAATCAGGAATGGCGTCCAGGAGAGCCGGAAATCCCACAGGAGGGCTTTGTGCCTAGTGCCCCCACCCCCATAAATTCGGGGGTGGTATAGGGCACAGCAGGCAAGGGCCGTCCCCCCCACAATCCTGGGGGGGTTAGGGAGGCTAATTACCCCCATCATAGCCTCCAAATTACCTCGTGTGGGTCGGAGAGATGTTATTGTCAGCCATCTTCCGATGCGCCACCTAGTGGCCCCCAATGGCTCCCCCTTTGTAAAAGCCTTTCCTCAGGAAAGTGGATAAGGCAAAAGAGGAGACCCATATATTGTAGGTGCCTTGGAGGGGTCATGTTTGCCTCCACACAACCATGTGCAGAAGAGTCATGGTTGCTCCTGACAGGGGCAGCCTTTGACACCACCACCACCTCCCCAGGAGAACACAAAGCTAGCGTATTTAGTAATGAGAATATTTTGTCTCCCCAAATACCGGTAGTCTTGCCACTTGTAATGTTTTTATTGGGAGGAGGAATAAGGAATTGCACCTCCTCCCAATTGCTTAGCCCAGCCATACTGAATTCTGTCTGTTGATCACACTCAAACACAACAAGGGACTAGGGATGGAGGAGAAATGTGATTCAATTTGCATTTAAAGGCAAACCTACTTAATTTGCACTTCCCAAAACAAAATGAGTACTGAAGTGCAGCCATTGTTTGAAATCCACACTTGCTGAATTTTGCAAGGTTGTCCTCCAGTCAAGCCATGTGTCCAGAAATGCATGTATTAGGGAAATAACATACAGAAATGTATTACATTAATTTAAATTGTTTTACAAAAATACATTAGGCAAGTTATACATACAAACTATGTGCATGTTATGAGAAATTTGCACTAAAAATGCTGGTGATTTTTTCTTTTAATTGCAAACTGATGTGGGAATGTGGCAAAATATTTTTAAGGTGACATGGAAATGAGGAGAGCTAAACTTAAGACATGGGTATAGCCAAGGAGGGGCAGATCCAAAAATATTATTGAAAAGCATTGAAAGTACTCAATTATCTGAGGTTCTGCTCCCCCTCAGCAGAAGCCTGGCCCCCACAATGTCTTATTTATGGTGTATTTTTGCCTGTGACTTAAGAAACTGAAACTGAAAGATTCTACCGTCCTTACAAGGGAAGTAACCTAGGCACTATCTCTCATTCAGTTCTGTAGCTTGGGGGTTCCTTCTACTGGAACCTTCGCCAACCTGGGGCTGGAAGCTGCAGGAGGGGAGGAGAGGGCTCTTGAGCTTGGGTCCTGCTTATGGGTTTCCCTTTGGGGCATTCACTGTGGGAGCAGGATCCTGAATTAGATGGGTCATTGGCCTGACCCAGCAGGTTTTTCTTAGTTTCCTATGTTCACATGCTGGTTTAAGAATAATCAATGTAGGTGATGTATTTTGGAGAGGTTCTGGCCCTATCGGGTTCTTTATAAGGGTGCTTTGTATGCTGCCATTCTTTCTGAAGGCACCTTGGTATCTCTGGTCCCAACCCATGCCCTCATGCCATAGACCTGGCTGTTCCTTTCTCTCCTTGCAGGCTGAAGAGAAGCAGAAGGCCTCAGCTGCATTTGCTCAGCTCCACACTGCCATGGAGATCCTGGGAATTGTGGTGGAGGAGCAGAAGGCCATCTGGCGAGTTTTGGCCGCCATCTGCCACCTGGGTGCTGCAGGGGCTTGCAAAGGTAAGACTAACGGCTGGCAAAGGTGGCATTTTGGGCTGGGTGGTTCTACAAGGAGACTGCTGTGCTGGATCCATCTGCTGCAGCCTGAGAAAGGAGATGATGGAGATGTCCCTGCTTTGCAGGCTGCATGGTGCAGCATTTCAGAAAATCAAGCCATCTGCTTGGGCTCATTTGTCTGAATTCCCTGCCCCCTTTTAGCCTATCCTTCTAGGAGCATTACAGAAAGTCAATGGATCTCAGTTCAGCCTCTCTGCTTGAGAGGCTGCTGTTTTCATATAATGCTGGTCTTGCACAAGGCCTGCTCTTGGAGATCCCTGGAGTGGGAGGAGAGCCAGAGAAAGTGCAAGACCCTCCAATATGTGTTCTGTCTGAGCCAGCAAGCAGAGTGTGCCACCCACTGCAGAGTTGGCAAAATGTTAAGCCACTTGCTATCTTACATAGAACCATAGAATTGTAGAGGGCTGCCTCATGGAAACAAGCCTGTTTTTTGCTGCTCCAGAGAGTGGTACCCAAACCAACAGATTCAAATAACAAAAGAGGAGATTCTGATTAAACTGGGAAGAACGTTCTGAAGATAAGAGTCATTTAACGGTGGAACAGACTCCTTGGAGGCTTTTAAGCAGAGGTTGGATGGCCATCTGGCATGGATACTTCAGTTGAGATTCCTGCATTGCAGGGGGTTGGACTAGATGACCCTTGGGGAGGCCCTTCCAACTTTACAATGCTATGATTTCCTCAACACCCCTCAGCCTCCCGGGCTGCTCACACGTCCTGATCTGAATATGCCTCCTAGTAGGAGTTGCCTTATTGTGGCGTTCCCTGGGCTTTGAAGAGTGGTTGCCTAGGAAAGCTGCAGAATGCAAATCCCTGGGGTGATAATTTTAGAATGAGAGAAGGGACTCTCACAGCCACCCCTTGGCTCCCTTAAAATTAAAATGTGGGCTAAATGTTCAGCACAACAGTAGTCCAAGAGGATAGCAAAATCATACAAGGATCATGAAAGTGTATTATCAGAGATGGCTACAAGCAATGCTTCTGTTCCAGAGTCATAGAATCATAGAATCATAGAATCATAGAGTTGTTATAGACCACAAGGGCCATCGAGTCCAACCCCCTGCCAAGCAGGAAACACCATCAGAGCACTCCTGACATATGGTTGTCAAGCCTCTGCTTAAAGACCTCCAAAGTAGGAGACTCCACCACACTCCCTGGCAGCAAATTCCACTGTCAAACAGCTCTTACTGTCAGGAAGTTCTTCCTAATGTTTAGGTGGAATCTTCTTTCTTGTAGTTTGGATCCATTGCTCCGTGTCCGCTTCTCTGGAGCAGCAGAAAACAACCTTTCTCCCTCCTCTATATGACATCCTTTTATATATTTGAACATGGCTATCATATCACCCCTTCACCTCCTCTTCTCCAGGCTAAACATGCCCAGCTCCCTTAACCGTTCCTCATAAGGCATCGTTTCCAGGCCTTTGACCATTTTGGTTGCCCTCCTCTGGACACGTTCCAGTTTGTCAGTGTCCTTCTTGAACTGACATGTGCTGCCTATGCACTGGTGGAGGAAGAGGGGACGGGCGGAGCGCACCACCCCCGGCAGAGCAATCCCAGTGGGGTTCCATCGTGGTTGCCCCCCCCGCCCACACTGGGCGCCCCACCCCCACAGGCGGCATACCACGCCCCCAGGACGCGTGCCAGCCCTGCCCCCGCCTGCTCTCTGCCCTCAGTGCCGGAGCATGAAGCTCTGCCACTGTGCCTATGCACTTGTTTATCCATCTGGCTCCATTTTGAATTTGCACCCTCGACACTTCTCTGACTTCCGGTTCCGGTCGCGACCTGGGAGGGAGCGCAGAGAACCAGCTCCTGGTTCTTCTGGGCGTTGCGGAGGTCTGGGGAGCCGCTTGGGCGCAGCGAACCCGAAAATCCTAAGGGGGGAACCCTTGGGAGTCTGGCCCCCTGCAGCGTGGAAGCGGTCAGGTCACCTCTCCGCTCCGGTAGGGTGTGAAGACGGAGACCGCTAGCGCAACTGGGGATAGTTCTGCCCCCGCAACGCGACGCCTCGAGCTCCAGCCAGGAGAGGCGACGGACCTCCTAAAGAGTAGGAAGGCACACGCAGTGTGTTGCAGCGTTTTTTCAGAACGCGTTCTCATTTTGGAAGCGTAAGAGCTAATAGCGGAGCTGCGTGTTGCCTGGTTATTTTTTTACTTTTTCTTCAGAAGTCTACAGGGGAGTTCACTCGGCGATGGAACTAAGATGGCGCAGGTGGAAGTCGGCGGTTTGAGGAGGCTCTATGCAAAGTCTGTCTGAGTGAGTGAACTTTAAGCTGTGGAACCAAAAGTGCGGCGTATTTGCCTAAAAGCCTTAACTGTTTATAAAGACTGACTAAGTGGGAGGGACGGCAATAACCAGACCCTCTGTGTCGTTTACGCTGTTCCTAGCCGCTGTACGTCTATTGGATTTTAAACCGCTTAAATTGTTTTCTACATTTATACATTTTGTTTTGTTTTGTATGGACATAAGGAAGCTCTGAGGCGCTTTTGGCCGCTCCTGAAGGGTATTTAGACCGACCCCGAGAACCTAGAGGAGTGGACGGACTATTTTAGGAGAGAGGTGGTGGCAAGAGGTATTGCCATTCCCCCCTCCCCTTCACGCCTCTGCTGCCTCTACTTTTCCTTTTCTTTTTTTCTTTTTCCCCCTTCTGCCTCTCTGCTCGGAGGCTTCCCACTGGCAATTGGATTTGGGGTTGGTTTTGGATCGGAAAGTGGAGTATATACCTTTAAGGCTTGAATGTGGACAGGAAGCCCTGTTGACTTGTGACTCAGGACTAGTGGAGGAAAGTGGATTGATGAGAAGAACTTGAAAGACAACGTCGGGACTTTAAAGTGGAACTACCCTGCTCTGTATTGCCCGCACCTCCATCTGATATTCCTCTTCAAATCCGGATTTTTGACATAGACGCTGGTACAGACGTTGACATAGAGCTTTGCCTTGGGGGTGCCTGGAGATTTACGTTTTGGATTCAACCCTGAAGAGCCTGGCCATTCACAGATGGTGAAAACAGCTTCAGCTATGTTTTATTTTTCGGTTTTGTTTCCTCTTTATTTTCGCCTGTAATTGTTGATATTTACCGAAATTTAAAGGAGGGACTTAAGGGGAGGGGAAAATAGCAGAGGGAGGGTATAGAAATCAGGTGGGAGAATTTCGGGAATGGCGGGGAAGGATGGGAAGGATGGGAAGAAAGGGGGTGGGACGCCCGGGGAGAGGAAATGGTCCCGCCAGGAAGAAATCAAAGACCTAGACAATTTGTGGGCGAGAATAAAGGAGGAATTTAAACAGAATACATTATGTATGGAACTTAAGCTAGGAGAGGTACAAGAGAGAATTGACAAAAGGATAGAGGGAGCAGTTGGGGAACTCTCGGCTAAAATCCAGGACCTCTCTGTTAAATCCAAATTGATCGAAGAATCTAACAAGAAATTACAGAAAGAGATAAGGGAGCAGAAGAGAGAGACAACGAAGGTGAAAGAAGAGTTAAGAGAGTTAAGCAGCTCACAAGACAGGATATGGGACAATTTAGCCATGGCAGACATGCGACAAAAGCAGCTACACTTGAAATTCAGGGGAGTAGCGGAGGAAAGAAATGAAGATATAAGAGGAAAAATGATTAGAGAATTGTCTAAATGGCTAGATATAAGGGAGGAAGAGTTGGCTCTTTCTATAGAGAATGTTTTTAGGATGTCTAGACCTAAGAATTTCAGAACTAACAAATTCTTGGGAGACTGCTTAGTGATCTTTAACTCAGCGGAAGTGAAAAACCTAATTTTAAGGAAGAGCTACCACAATAGATTAAGAATTGATGGAAGACCCATTATTATTTATAAAGAAATACCGGTCAGGTTATTACGCAAAAGAGAGGGATATAAACAGGTGGTAGCTGTTTTGAAGAGAAAGGGGATACAATTTAGATGGGAGTTCCCGGAAGGGATTACCTTCCACTATAAGGATAAGAAATTTAGACTGATGGACACACAGGAGGCTGAGAAGTTTTTGAGAAGGTACGAGAAAGATCTGGGAAGGCCAGAGAACAGGCCCGGGAGCAGGGAGAAGGTTCAGGAGGAGGCGGGAGAGGAGAGGGGGCAGGAGGAGGAGGAGGGGATGGAAGGAACAGACGAGGAAGATGATGAAGCCGTGGTGGGAGCGGATACGGCAGAGGAGGGGGAGCTCTCAGGTAATAGAGGCAGTAGAGTTTAGTTCGGGACCTCGGATAGAGAAATCGTAATAGATAAAGAGAAACAATTACACATACATTAAATCTTTTATCCTGGAATGTGAATGGGTTGAATGAGAAAGTTAAAAGGAATAAAATTGAGAGAGTGTTGAAAAACAAAAACTATGATGTAATTTGCTTCCAGGAAACCCATATTGCGAAGAAACATAAACATATTTTGATGAATAAAAAATTAGGAGTAGAATTTATTAATTCGGAGGTAAATAAAAAAAAAGGGGTAGTGATATATGTAAAAGAGAAGTGGAACCCCGTACAAATCTGTAATGACGAGGAAGGAAGAATTTTAGGGATCCAACTAAATTTTAGAGGGGAAAAAATTAATGTAGTGACGGTCTATGCCCCGAATAAAAATAGAGCAGAATTTTTTGAGAAACTGGAAGGAATCCTATTAGAATTAGAAATGCATAAATTAATCCTGCTCGGGGATATGAATGGGGTGCCAGTACCGGAGCTGGATAGGAGTGTAAAGAGAGGGAACTCTAACAGAGGAAAACTGCCGAAATCTTTTAAGGACTTAGAGGATAATCTAGATGTAGTTGATGTCTGGAGACACAAAAACCCTACTTCCAAACAATTTACTTATTATTCAGAACCACATCAAAGTTGGGGTCGAATTGACCAAATTTGGACGACGAGAAACCTTATTTTAAGGGTGAAGAGATGCGAAATTTTACCTAGGACACTTTCTGATCACTGTGCGTTGGTAATGGAAATTAAGGGTGGGTTTAAGGGACAATATAGATGGAGGATGGAGGAAAATCTTCTAGATAATGATGATGTGAAAGAAAAGGTTAAAGGCACCTTAAAAGATTACTTGGATTTGAATTTGAAGGGGGGACCCACTATAGATATTGTATGGGATGCCAGTAAGTCGGTTATGAGGGGGGTTCTAATTCAACAAAATAACCTTAGGAGGAAACTAAGAGAACGAAAGAAAGAAGAAATCCTCACACAACTGAGAAATTACGAAAGGAAACTGACCACAAACCCAGCAGATGTTGAGGCCACTCGTGCCTTAAAGGTGCTACAGGCCCAGTATTCAGCTATACTAAACCAGGAAATAGATTGGAGAATCAAATACATGAAGCAGAGGTTTTTTGAATCGGCAAATAAAATGGGGAAGTTACTCGCGTGGCAGTTGAGAAAGAGGAAAAAGCAAAATGTGATAAGTAAAATAATAATGGAAGATAACATCATAGAAGCCCCAGATGAAATAGAAAAGAGGTTCGTTCAGTTTTTTGAAAAGTTATATGAAAGAGGAACTGAAGATAGATTAGAAATTGAAAGATTTTTGGAGCAGGAAAGAGGAAAATATATATCGGAAGAGGACAGAATACGATTAAATAAGGAAATTACTGTAGATGAAGTGAAGGAAGCTATTAATAGGATGAAAAATGGAAAGGCCCCCGGGCCGGATGGTTTGCCCTCAAAATACTATAAAACACTAGAGGAACTCCTTGCTCCAGTACTCAGAGATGTTATCAATAACATCCTCCAGGGAGGGAAAATCCCCGGCTCCTGGAAGGAGGCATTCATAACTTTAGTTCCAAAATCAGAAACTGAGAAAACTGATATAAAAAATTATAGGCCAATCTCTTTGCTTAACAACGACTATAAGATCTTTGCCGATATAATGGCAAGTAGACTCAAGAAACTATTAATGAAATACATCCATAAAGACCAAGCGGGATTCCTCCCTAATCGACACCAGAAAGATAATGTGCGTCACATATTAAATATCATTGAATACTTAGATACAAGGATAGATATCCCAGCCGCACTAATCTTTATAGACGCCGAGAAGGCTTTTGATAATGTCTCTTGGGAGTTTTTATCACTATGCTTGGAAAAGGCGGGTATTGAAGGTCCCTATTTGAAAGGAATCAAAGCAATTTACTCGGAACAACAGGCTATGCTGATTGTAAACAACAGCCTAACTAAATCATTCAAGATTGGGAAAGGCACAAGGCAGGGCTGCCCTTTATCCCCCCTGCTCTTCATAATGGTTTTGGAAGTTATTGCAAATAGAATAAGAGATGCAGTGGGTGTGAAGGGGATAAGAATTGGAAAGAAAGAACTTAAGCTAAAGGCATATGCCGACGACCTAGTCCTATCCCTGGAAGAACCAGTGGATAGTGTAAGTAAGGTGATAGAATTATTAGAGGAATTCGGCAGACTGTCAGGATTTAGACTAAATAGGAAGAAAACAAAAATTTTAACAAAGAATTTGGCTATTGAGGACAAAATTCAATTGGAACAAAGGACCGGTATAAAAATTGTGAATAAGGTAAAATATTTGGGAATTTGGCTGTCTCCAAAAAATATAAATTTGGTAGAAGATAATTATGATAAGATTTGGCAGGAAATAAAAAAAGATCTGGACATCTGGCAGAGGCTGAAGCTTTCATGGACAGGGAGGATGGCGGCGATTAAAATGTGCATCCTCCCAAGATTATTGTTTTTGTTCCAAAATATCCCGATAATTAAAGGCACCACCCGTTTTAGGAATTGGCAAAGAATTTTGACTAAGTTCATTTGGCAGGGGAAAAGAGCCAGGATAAGGTTTAAATACCTGACAGATGCAAGAGAGAGGGGCGGATTTGGGGTACCGAATTTAAGGTTATACTATGAGGCAGCTTGTTTAAGCTGGCTAAAGGAATGGGCCACCCTCAGAAACACTGATTTATTGGACCTGGAAGGTTTTGATATTAGGTTCGGGTGGCACGCCTATTTGTGGCAGGGGAAAGGGGAGATACACAGAGGGTTTTCTAACCACATAATTAGAGGTTCACTATTGGAGGTGTGGAATAGATATAAAAAACTGATTGAAGAAAGAACCCCTTGGTGGCTCTCCCCAGTGGATATTGTCAAAATAAAAAAACCGAATATGATGGGAGAAAGGTGGACCTATGAGGACCTCCTAACTAAGACAGAAGAAGGTTGGAAGGTGAAGTCTTATGACGAGTTGAAAGACAAGATAAAAGAATGGTTTCACTTCCACCAGATTAATGCATTGTGGAGTGAGCACAAGAAACAGGGGATGAGTGATAAAAAATCAAGATTCCAGACAGAAATCTTAGAGAGTAATGATAAACACCTCTCCAAATTATATAAACAACTATTGGAATGGGATACAAGAGAGGATTTGGTGAAGGGCGCGATGGTGAAGTGGGATAAAGACCTTGGATATAATATTGATTATAATAAATGGCAGACACTCTGGAGGAAGGGTATAAAATTTACAGCGTGTGCAACACTCCGAGAAAACCTAGAGAAAATGATATACCGCTGGTATTTGACCCCAGTAAAGCTAGGAAAGATGTATAAAACTGTCGATAATAGTTGTTGGAGATGCAAAGAGAAGGTTGGGACCTTTTTCCATATTTGGTGGACCTGTGAGGCAGTGAAGGAATTCTGGGGAAAGATTTATGATGAACTGAAAAAAATTTTAAAATATAATTTCCCCAGGATACCTGAGTTGTTTCTTTTAGGTATGATTGGTGAGGAAATAAAAAAATCAGATCAAACCTTTTTCCAATATGCGACTGCCGCGGCGAGAATCCTAATTGCACAAAATTGGAAATCCCCTGACATGCCTACGATCGGAGAGTGGCAAGTGAAATTATATCAATATATAGAATTAGCGAGATTAACACAGAAATTAAGGCAAAATAATACTATGAAACTTAAAGATGAGTGGAAGAAATTTTTAATTTATGTTGAGGACAATATGGGTATTAGTAACATAACAGCAGAAGATAATTAACACCGTCGATGTTAAATACCATTGCAAGTTCTACTGCAAATATTCTTTTATGATTGTGTAATCCTGGACCAAGTTGAACGGAAGTCTGTCCGTTTTTTGCTGCCTTTTCTCTTTTTGTTTTTTCGCTCTTTTTCTTTTTTTTCTTTTTTCTCTCCTTTTTCTTTTAAGAATTCCTTTTTTGTAATTTTCTGTTTTTTGCTTGCTTTTTCTTTTTTCTTCTCTTATACCTTTTAATGACATGTTTATATGTATCTGAAGTTTGACATGTAACGTGAATCTTTTTTCTAATAAAATTAAAATTATTTTAAAAAAATGAATTTGCACCCTCAGCCTTCATTACCATTTTATTATGGTAATGAACAGAGTTGAGTCTGATACTGCTGGCTCCTCTATCAGCTCCTACCCATCAGTCTCCCAGGTGCCATCAACACTGCCTGGCTTTGCAACTGTATTTTATTTTCTTCTGATTATGATTTGGTGTTGCTGTGTCTGAATTATAGCAAGAAGAATCTTCATCTCTGTAGCATGTCACAGCACCATTAATCAACTATAATTATTTTAAAATTTGGAAAGTTCACTGCTTAGGATGATGTCCTTCACCTGCCAAATGCTTAATACCAGAGTTTCCTGTAGATAGTATGAAATATCCAGGAATTTTAGTGAGGCTCTGGGTTCAGTTCTGGAATCAAGCCTTTGATACCCTGTCTAAGGCAACATCCCTCCCTTTTGACAGCAGTGGCTTGTTGATTTCTAAACAGAGGATCACTTCATTGCCCTGTAATGCTTCATTCCAGACTTTTGAAGATTACTTGGGAATTGCAAAGAGTGTGATTGCATCCCCATGTTCCTGCTTTTTTATTGCTGCAATTGTCACATGATAGTTTGGTGATTATGGGTGACACACTGCATGGAGATTTCCCTTGCATTTTGAATAGTTGGAGCTTGGTTTCCAATAGTAAAATTACCACTAAAGTTCATGGGTTATTACTAAGGTGGTGGTTGCTACTGCGGCTTCTGCTTCTTCTCCAGCTCATTGCACACAGCTCTTTACAACAAAAGTCTTATCAGTGGCAACCTGCCCATTCTGTCCATGGCCAATGCTTAGGCCACATTCAAGTCATACCTTTAAAGCACTATGATACCTCTTTAAACAGTCATGTTTTCCCCAAAGAATTATGGGAGCTGTAGTCTGTTAAGGGTGCTGAGCATTGTTAGGAGCCCCCTATACCCCTCCCAGAACTACAGTTCTCAGAGTTTCCTGGGAAGAGGGATTGATTGTATAGCTACTCTGGGAACTGTAGCTCTGGGAGGGTAGGGGAGGAAGTTTCAGACATACGTAGGTGAGTTCATCTCTGTTATAATCTTTTCCAGCAAGGTCACATCAGGAAAAGTTTGGTTCTCACGAAAGTAGCTTGACTAGGCCAGATACTTCCTAGTTTATATCTTCACCATATTGCGGGCAACGGAAGGGTGTTGTCTCTGCAAACTAATGAAGTTCTGTGAGGGGGCTACGAATCTCCTGACAGCTCTCAGCATCCTCAACAAACTACAGCTCCCAGGAAGCCATGACTGTCTGGAGTGGTGTCATAGTGCTTTATAAGTGTATGCCGTGGGCACAGGAGCTGAGTAGACCTTTGCTCCCCAAAAGATTCCTTGTGATTGTGCCTTCTGGCAGCCAAGCAAGTACCTGTGTTGCAGCTCTGAGCTTCCCATCAGGGTCCACTGCCATCTCCTGAGGTCCGGAGAGGGAGCATCAGGGATCAAAAGAGGGCTCAGAATGTGGTCAGGGTGGTTTTCGGTGGTGGTAAGAACAGCCAAGGCGGTTCAGGTTGCCTTGTGGGGCTTCTGAAGGTTCTTCCAGGTCCTCATTTGTTCTCTGTGGGGTTTCTTGCCTCTTTCATATAGGAGGTCTCCATGAGATCTGGGCTAGGCAGAATCTTGGCCTGTTTGGAAGAACTGAATACCAGGCTGCTTCAAGACCAGCTATTTAGTGAGGCACATCCTGCTTCATTCAATCACTTTACAGGGCATCCACATGTCTGCACAAAATCTGACATTTTTCAGGGGTTTGGGAGTGGAAAAATAAATAGCTCTCCTTTCAGCAGCTCACCCTTTGCTCCAAAAATCGATTCTGTTGCCAAAGGGAATCAAAGGACTCACAGATTTAAAAATGGATCAAAGTAAAATAGAAGTGGACTAAGAGAGAAAAAGATGAATTAGTTCCTATAACTCCAGTCCTCTGCTCTTCCTGCATTCAGTGGTATTCTTGTCAGGGACTTTTTTTATTAATGTATTTGTTTGTTTGGTTGGTTTTTTTTGTTTATTAAACTTCTATCCCAAAGTTGCCCAAGGCAGCAAACGTGATAAAATGATAAAAACCTCTTAAAAACATACCATTCCAGTAGAGATGCAGACTGGGAAATATTTAATCTTAAAAGGCTTGTTGGAAGAGGAAGGTCTTCAACTGGTACCAAAAAGAGGTGGCACCTCTCCAGTCATAGAATCACAAAATTGTAGAGTCGTCTAGTCCAAGCTCCTGCTAAATGTAATATTCAAGGGAAGGGCATTCCAAAGGCCAGGTGCCACAAAACTAAAGGTGCGACTCCTGTATTTTGCAGAACACACCTCTTAATAAGAGGGTATCTGCAGGAGGCCTTTTCCTGCAGAGCACAGTGATTGACAGTTGGGGGGGGGGTCTAAAACCCTAGGTGCCTAGGGTCAAAACGATCCCTTTGAGTAGTTGTCGAAGCCAGCCTTCGACAATCTTTGGGGTTGGCTAATTTGAGTAGCCAACCCCAAAGATCAAAGTCTGACAGTCCTTCATGTTGAATGTGAACAGCTGGCTTCGCAGATGGTGTAAACAGGAACGGTTTGGATTCTTAGATCACGGACTGCAGTTTCTTGAAGATGGACTTCTGGCAAGCGATGGGCTGCACCTCACAACGGTTGGGAGAAATGTTTTTGCCAAAAATCTCAGAAACCTCATCAGGAGGGCTTGAAACTGACTAATGTGGGGGAGGGAGACAGTGCTCCTGAAGGCAGGAGCCTATCAATTGATGAAGATGATCATCCAAATGTCATAGACCAAATGGAGCAAACAGCACGCGGACCTAGTGGTGGGAGGAAAAGATCCTTAAATAAGAGACACGGGGGAATGATTAATGGACTTCAATGTCTGTACACTAATGCGCAAAGCATGGGAAATAAACAAGATGAGCTTGAGCTCTTGGTACAGCAAATTAAATATGACATAATAGGCATCACTGAAACCTGGTGGGATAAGTCCCACAATTGGAATGTAATAATGGGGGGATACAATCTATTTCAGAGAAACAGACCAGACAAGAAAGGAGGAGGAGTGGCGTTATATGTCAGGGATGTGTATACCTGTGAAGAGATCCAAGATTTAGAACCTCAATGCCAAAGTGAGAGCATTTGGGTCAAAATTAAGGGAGAGAAGAATAACAAGGACCTCATTGTGGGAGTTTACTATAGATCCCCAAGCCAAACTGAGGACATAGATGATGCCTTCCTGGAACAGATGGCCAAGCATGCAAAAGGAAGGGAGATAGTAGTAATGGGGGACTTCAATTACCCGGATATTTGTTGGATGTCAAACTCAGCCAAGAGCATAAGGTCAAACAGATTCCTCACTGGCCTTGCAGACAACTTCATTGTCCAGAAAGTGGGAGAAGCAACAAGAGGAACAGCCATTTTAGATCTGGTCCTAACCAATGTTGATGATCTGGTTAGTGGGGTAGAAGTGGAAGGATCATTAGGCGCGAGTGATCATGCTCTTCTGAAGTTTACTATACAGCGGAAAGGAGCAGCCAAGCATACTAGGACTCAATTTCTTGACTTTAAGAAAGCCGACTTCATAAAACTTAGGGAAGTGCTGGGTGAGATCTCATGGACAGCAATACTAAAAGGAAAGGGAGTTCATGATGGCTGGGAGTTTGTTAAGAGGGAGATACTAAAAGCACAACGTCAGGCAATACCAATGAGACGGAAACATGGAAGGTGCCTAAAAGAAGCCAGGGTGGCTATCTAAAGAACTTTTAACTGAATTAAGATTAAAAAAGGATGTGTACAAAAAATGGAAAAGGGGGGAAACCACCAAAGAGGAATTCAAACAAATAGCCAGCACGTGTAGACACAAAGTCAGAAAAGCTAAAGCACAGAATGAACTCAGGCTTGCTAGAGAGGTTAAAAGCAACAAAAAAGGCTTTTATGGGTATGTTCGTAGCAAAAGGAAGAACAAAGAAACAGTGGGGTCACTCAGAGGAGAAGATGGTGAAATGCAAACAGGGGACACAGAAAGGGCTGAACTCCTCAATGCCTTCTTTGCCTCAGTCTTCTCCGATAAAGAAAACAATGCCCGACCTGAAGAATTTGAAGCAAATGATTCAGCAAAGGAAACACAGCCCAGAATAACTAAGGAGATAATACAAGAATACTTGGCTAGTTTAGATGTATTCAAGTCTCCAGGGCCAGATGAACTGCATCCAAGAGTATTAAAAGAACTGGCAGATGTGATCTCAGAACCACTGGCAGTCATCTTTGAGAATTCCTGGAGAACAGGCGAAGTCCCGGCAGACTGGAGGAGGGCAAATGTTGTCCCTATTTTCAAAAAGGGGAAAAGAGAGGACCCAAATAATTACCGCCCAGTCAGTCTGACATCAATACCAGGGAAGATTCTGGAGCAGATCATTAAGCAAACAGTCTGTGCGCACCTAGAAAGGAATGCTGTGATCACCAATAGTCAGCATGGATTTCTGAAAAACAAGTCATGTCAGACTAACCTGATCTCGTTTTTTGACAGAATTACAAGCCTGGTAGATGAAGGGAACGCAGTGGATGTAGCCTACCTTGATTTCAGCAAGGCATTTGACAAGGTGCCCCATGATATTCTTGTAAAGAAACTGGTAAAATGCGGTGTTGACTATGCTACCACTCAGTGGATTTGTAACTGGCTGACTGACCGAACCCAAAGAGTGCTCATCAATGGTTCCTCTTCATCCTGGAGAAGAGTGACTAGTGGGGTGCCACAGGGTTCTGTCTTGGGCCCGGTCTTATTCAACAACTTTATTAATGACTTGGATGATGGACTCAAGGGCATCCTGATCAAATTTGCGGATGACACCAAACTGGGAGGGGTGGCTAACACCCCAGAGGACAGGGTCACACTTCAAAACGACCTTGACAGATTAGAGAACTGGGCCAAAACAAACAAGATGAATTTTAACAGGGAGAAATGTAAAGTATTGCACTTGGGCAAAAAAAATGAGAGGCACAAATACAAGATGGGGGACACCTGGCTTGAGAGCAGTACATGTGAAAAGGATCTAGGAGTCTTGGTTGACCACAAACTTGACATGAGCCAACAGTGTGACGCGGCAGCTAAAAAAGCCAATGCAATTCTGGGCTGCATCAATAGGAGTATAGCATCTAGATCAAGGGAAGTAATAATGCCACTGTATTCTGCTCTGGTCAGACCTCACCTGGAGTACTGTGTCCAGTTCTGGGCACCACAATTCAAGAAGGACACTGACAAACTGGAACGTGTCCAGAGGAGGGCAACCAAAATGGTCAAAGGCCTGGAAACGATGCCTTATGAGGAACGGTTAAGGGAGCTGGGCATGTTTAGCCTGGAGAAGAGGAGGTTAAGGGGTGATATGATAGCCATGTTCAAATATATAAAAGGATGTCACATAGAGGAGGGAGAAAGGTTGTTTTCTGCTGCTCCAGAGAAGCGGACACGGAGCAATGGAGCCAAACTACAAGAAAGAAGATTCCACTTAAACATTAGGAAGAACTTCCTGACAGTAAGAGCTTTTTGACAGTGGAATTTGCTGCCAAGGAGTGTGGTGGAGTCTCCTACTTTGGAGGTCTTTAAGCAGAGGCTTGACAACCATATGTCAGGAGTGCTCTGATGGTGTTTCCTGCTTGGCAGGGGGTTGGACTCGATGGCCCTTGTGGTCTCTTCCAACTCTATGATTCTATGATTCTATGATTCTAATGTCACTGAGCCTCCCTGCCAATTCGTGTATGTTATTTAAGTGTCCGGTGATGTTCAAGGATTGGTCAGTCACATATGTGCAACATTCGGCGCCTATCAAAGCACAGGTCCCCCCTTGACTTGACAAAAAAAAGTCTGTAGCAATCCTCGTTTGTAACCTACCTCAGAGAAGTCAGATACCAAAGAGTCTGTTATCTGAGTGGCTTCTTGCATGAACTTCAGGAGGATGTCGGTGAGTCTGAGAATGTTGACGTGGTTAGATCCAGCTCCGTAAGCAGGGAACAGTGCCCGAATCACAGTCTCTCCATTGGCAGCGATGTCAGAGAGATCTGACAGGTCCTTTTGTTCCCTTTTATTCCCCTGTCTCCTGGGTGGTAGATGCGGGGTGACCCTAATCCCAGGGACAATGTATCCGACAAAGCAGGACCCAGACATGTGTGGGCTTATCCAGGTGTATGCCCGGTGTCTGCACACCCAGAACAAGCCACTGAGGAACGATTCCATTCTGCCAGATGCAAAGGTCTGCAATAGCATAAGGTCTGAGTGTTGTGGCTTCCAAGTGGGTGGGTGGCCGATTGCGTTGGCCCAGGCGAGGGTGAGGTTTGGAAAGGTCTGGGAACGCGTCGGGTTGGTGACAGTCACTTGTCCTGTGGCTAGAATCTTTAATAACAATAATAATAATAATAATAATAATAATAATAATAATAATAATAATAATAATAATAATAATAATAATAATAATTTATTATTATTTATACCCCGCCCATCTGGCTGAGTTTCCCCAGCCACTCTGGGCGGCTCACAATCAGTGTTAAAAACAGTACAGCGTTACATATTAAAAACTTCCCTGAACAAGGCTGCCTTAAGATGTCTTCTGAATCTCAGGTAATTATTTATCTCTTTGACATCTGATGGGAGGGTGTTCCACAGGGCGGGCGCCACTGCCGAGAAGGCCCTCTGTCTGGTTCCCTGTAGCCTCACTTCTCGCAATGAGGGAACCGCCAGAAGACCCTCGGCGCTGGATCTCAGTGTCTTGAGGTTGACATTGCAGGTGCTAGTTCCGATAGAGGTCCCTTCTCCGGTGAAGCGGCGACAGAGGGGTCCCTTGGTGGGACCTGTGAGGTACAGATATTTGTGGGTAAGGAGGCAACATCTCTTTTTTTTATAACATTTTTATTGGTTTTTCACAGTTTTTATAAACACAAACAATACACACTACAAACAAACAAGTACACAAACAAACATGTATAATTTCATATCCCTTTTTCTTAAACCTTACTTCGCCGACTTCCTCATACCTCCCCTTTCTGCATCCCAATTCCCAAACTTATTTCAGCAAATCCTAACTTTTAGTTTTGTCAAAATTTTCCCTTATTCTTTTCTTTTACTTAATCTTTTACAGCTGTAATCGCCTTTTTTTGTAGAACCTCGACATTTTAGCATTCATTAATTTTATAATATTTCTTAAGATAAATTTTAAATTTCTTCCAATCTTCATCCGCCGTCTCTTTCCCCTGATCACGGATTCTGCCGGTCATTTCAGCCAGTCCCATATAGTCTATCACCTTCATCTGCCATTCTTCCAGAGTGGGTAGATCTTGAGTCTTCCAATGCTTTGCGATGAGTACTCTTGCTGCTGTGGTCGCATACATAAAGAAAGTTCTGTCTTTCTTTGGCACCAATTGGCCGACAATGCCCAAGAGAAAGGCCTCTGGTTTCTTAGGGAAAGTACATTTAAGTACCTTTTTCAATTCATTATATATCATTTCCCAGAAAGCCTTAATCTTCGGGCACATCCACCAAAGGTGATAAAAAGTACCTTCAGTTTCTTTACATTTCCAACACTTATTATCAGGCAAATGGTAGATTTTTGCTAGCTTGACTGGGGTCATGTACCACCTATAGATCATTTTCATAATATTTTCCTTTAAGGCATTACATGCCGTAAATTTCAAACCGGTGGTCCACAACTGTTCCCAGTCAGCAAACATGATGTTATGACCAATGTCCTGTGCCCACTTACTCATAGCTGATTTAACTGTTTCATCTTGTGTATTCCATTTCAGCAACAAGTTATACATTCTTGACAAATTCTTAGCATTGGGTTCTAGCAATTCTGTTTCTAATTTTGATTTCTCCACCTGGAAGCCAATTTTCCTGTCCTGTTTATACACTTCCATTATTTGGTAATAATGGAGCCAATCTCGTACTTTGGTCTTCAATTTCTCATGGCTCTGAAGTTTCAGTTTGTCACCCTGTTGTTCCAAAATTTCCCAATATTTTGGCCATTTAGCCTCCATCTTGAGTTTTTTCACAGCTTTAGCCTCCATTGGCGACAGCCATCTTGGAGTTTTATTTTCCAACAAATCTTTATATCTAGTCCAGACATTATATAATGCTTTCCTATAAGGAGGCAACATCTCCGGAACGGTATTGTTCCAGTGTTATGGCTACTGGAACTAGTGGAAGACTTTGCTGGAGGTGGCTGGGTGCGTGGGCACAGATCCAACAGTTGAAGTAGGGACTTTCTTTAGCCACCTGGCTAAGAAGTTTGATGTAAGAGTTCTGCTCCCAGGACAAAAGGAGATCTTCTCCCGGGAAGGAGAGGTCTGTGCCAAGCTGCCGGGGCGCGATGCCAACTGGGTATAGTGTGTCAGTGGTATTCAGGAGCCGCCTGTCCTTAGCAATCCCACCACATCTCAAAGGACCGGCGTTGTCCCACACAGGGGTGTGGGAGGGGTGTATAGGATGGTGCCAACCCTCCAGGTACTCTGCCCCTCTCCAGTCATGAGTGAGTCCAAGGCTCCATAGGCAACAGAATTGCCTTAGGCGGAGTCCTTGCAGTTAGGGTTTTCATGGCTCAGGGGTCATAAAAAGGCATTGGAAACCAAAGATCAAATTTTCGGAAGGGTGGTGTGAGTCTGTGTACACGTGTGTAGCCCCTCCGGCTTCGATTTCGGTCCAGTTCAGATTTCTAGAGATCTCTCCCTGGCCATAAAGTAGGTAAGTCCCATTGTTGCATCTCAGGCAGTAATAATAATAATAATAATAATAATAATAATAATAATAATAATAATAATAATAATAATAATAATAATATTTTTCTTAAACCTTAAACCAGGACCACTAGAGTGTTACTATTTATGGACCGTGGGGCATACCGGGAGAGGCGGTCCCATAGGTACGAGGGTCCTAGGCCGTGAAGGGCTTTAAAGGTCAAAAGCAGCACCTTAAATCTGACCCTGTATTCCACCGGGAGCCAGTGCAGCTTGAAAAGCACTGGGTGAATATATGTCCCCATGGTACATATCAGTACCAATACTGATGGTTGAGAGTGAGGACGGCTGACCCTATACGTTGGAGATTTTGGTCTCGTATAAAGAGTTCCCAGTACTGGTTATTGGTAAGTCTGGGTACTAATGAATGGTGCAACAGAGTCAGTGACACAGAGAGACAGAAGTCCAAGTCCCCCGTTCAGTCAGGGTTGGATTTCCCCCCAGATTCGATACTGTGAAAGTCCAAGAAATGGTAGCTTGTTTGTAATCCAGTGCAGTGGCTCGACGCGAAAGCGGAGATCCTGGTCAGGGAGGAGAGGATAAAAAGGGTGGGCAATATTCCATGTTCAGCAGCGGGGTGGTAAACAGGATGAACGGAGGGCTGGGTTGGCGCTCGGAAAAGAGGAGTTGGGCTATGAAGTGGTGAGCTGTCAGTGGAGCTGTCGGTTGAGCTGTCAAACGGAGCGCTGAAGGAAAGCGACGAAGCAATGAGCTGTCAGTGGAGCTGTCAGTTGAGCTGTCAAACATGTTTGAGGTGTAGTTTGATGGCGGTTGTGTCCAGGACAACTTCGGAGGTCCAGATGGGCTCAGAGGTGGTATCTGGTCCAGTCTGTTGGGCCCAATCCTGACTCTGATCTGGTCCGGTCTGTTGGGCCCGATCCTGACCCCGATCTGGTCCGGTCTGTTGGGCCTCGTCCTCGTTGATGTAGGAGGTTGCGGCAGGAGGCGGGGCATCAAAGGTGTAGTCCTCTCCCTGGCTCTCCTGCGCCTCCTGGGGCAGTGGTGCTGCCTTGCACCTAGTGTGATGTAGTCAGGCGTTCTTTTCTCCCACCTTCACAGCAGTAGGCGAGGTTAGAAGTACTTGGTACGGGCCCTCCCAGGCAGGTTGAAGGGGCAGCTTCTGGTACACTTTAACCAGGATCCAGTCCCCCAGGTGGAAGGAGTGTGCTGGGACGTTGATTGGTAGATTCTGTCCCTCTATGGCAGCATACTTGTGGAGATGTTGTAGCTGTTTTTGGAGCTGAATGACATAATTAGTAAGTTCTGCTTCCCCCACCTCAAGTTCCAAGAGGGGAAATAAAGTGTTATAAACAGAGGGAGGGGGTCTCCCAAACAGAAGTTCAAAGGGGGACAGTTTTAACGGTCCAGTGGGGGCACTCCGAATATTATGGAGAACTAGTGGGAGTGCATTTACCCATTTTAGTCCGGTGGTACTACAAAGTTTCCCTAGCTGTACCTTTACCTCTTGATTCATGCTCTCTACTTGTCCTGATGAGGCTGGGTGGTAGGGTGTATGGAATTCCCACTTTATTCGAAGAGCTTGGGCCTCCTGTTGGACTGCCTCTGCAGTCACTGTCCAGTCGACGGGGTACTCCATACCGGGGAATGATATCTTGTAAAAGGGCCCTGGCGAGTACTGAAGCGGTTGCCTTCTTGCAAGGGAATTCCTCCACACAGGAGGAGAATTTGTCCACTATGATTAGGGCATGTTTGAACCCCTGACACTGGGGTAAGTCGATGAAATCCAGCTGTAAACTCTCATGTTATGCATGTTATGCAATTCTTTGAGGCTGCTGTGGCTGCAGCCGCTATCCCTGGAGCATACCAGCACCTTTGGACATGGTCTATTAGTCTTCCCTTTCCCCAATGTGTCTGTTGGTGGAGGACCCTCACAAATTTTGGAGTCCAGGCTTTTGGCATGACGGTTCTGCCGTCTGGGAGGAGCCAGACGCCACCCGTTTTGTTGGCGCCCATGGATTCCCACATTGTTTTTTCCTCTTCAGTGGCCGATTGGTACATTTGTTTGAAGTCAATGTTGGCAGGGAGTTGTATACCTTGGAACTCAGTCTCGCCCTCTGGGGGATGTAGTGAGGCCATTTGGGCTGCCCTGTCGGCTTGCCTGTTACCTCTGGAGACTGAGTCCCTCCCCTTTGTATGTGCTTTGCAATGGACGATGGCTATTGCTTTGGGCATGTGGATGGCTGTTAGTAACCTTTCCACTAGGGCGGCGTGGGAGAGCTGAGAACCAGCTGCGGTCAGGAAGCCTCTTTGGAGCCATATCTGGCCAGTTGTGTGTACTAGTCCGAAGCAATATTTGCTGTCAGTGTTGTCCTTCTTCCTTCGCTAATCTCACAAGCCCTTATGAGGGCAATTAACTCTGCCACCTGGGCACTATATTGAGGGTTTATAGGGTTGGCTTCTAAGACTTTGAAGTCAGAGACTACGGCATATCCAGTCTTCCTTTCCCCGTTTATGACTTTGGAACTGCCGTCTGTGTAGAGTATTAGATCAGGGTTTTCTAGAGGGAGGTGGTCTAAATCTTCTCGGGGTTTCTCAGCTTGTTGGACTATCTTTGTACAATCATGGTGCAGGGTGCCATCATCTGGGAGGGTGTAGGAGTGCAAATATCCAGAGATGTAGTGATCAGGTGGGATTGCTATGAGGAATTATAACAGATATAGGGTAAGCCATCTGTGTCAGCAATGAAAGCATTGCGTTGACTGGGTTTATGTTGGATTCTTAAGCCTTATCAGAGGGAAAACTGGCCACTCTCCAGGCACTCGGCTTAAGATCCTTGTTGACCTCCCCGTCTGCGTCTCCCGGCAGGATACAGGCTAGGTCACTATCGGCGATCCCACTCAGCGTGAGAGGGACACACCACTCCTCCCTCCTCCCTGCCTCCCTCAGGGAGGGGGAAAAGAGACAGACAGAATTCTATTTACATCGCTTTATTTCTGTCTTTGCAGCAGTACAGAGAAACGCGTCTGCACTCATCAGACTCTAACAGTAGAGAGAAAAAACTCCACCCCTGTACTTCCAGTCCAGGTCAGATGACACTCTGAGCTAACATCCGGTGCTCAGAACAGTGAATAGACTGCCCCTTCGTTCCCATGGTACAGTCCCAAACATCAACATCCTGTTTTGCTTTGCAGCCACCTGCAGCTCGCTCTCACATTGCTGCTTTTTTCCTGACATATCATATTTTGATATGATTCTTGATCAATCTACACCCCTGCATCCCTGTTCCATTCCTCTCTTCCTCACATGTCACGTACACAGCAGTTGCTTCACCAGGCAGGCATCATGGGCCATAAAGATAGTGGGCAAGTTTCTTTGAAGCAGTTTCTTATATATTAATCTTAGGATGTTAATCTTAGGGCCAGGAAACAGATCTCACATGAAGGTGATAATGATCCGCTGTCCTCCTGGTCATCCTTCTTATCATATGTACTGATTGTTTATTACCTCCGGGGTTGCCATATGCTCTTTGTAGTTCTGTTCTTTGTTTACCCCAGAAATATTTGTGCTTAATTAGTTTTAGTAGTTTAACTTGTCCCCACGTGGGTTTGTGGAAATGCTCAGAAGAAATCTGATTGGTTCTTACGAACACTCTGTAAAAAGTTCTTTTGTGAATAAAACGGCCTGGGCCAGGGGCTGCACATGGACAGGCACAGAGAGAGAGAGAGACAATTTATATGCACCCTTCCCAGAGTCTTGCTGGTTCAAGCCTCTGTGTGTATTCTTATTAATCAGAGTTCAATCCTTCCTTTACTTTGCGAACGCAACAGGAGGGGTAGTAGGGTTGCTGGGTTTAGGGAGTTGACCCGTTTAATAGTGACATTGTATGGAGTTAACAGGAGGGCTTCATAACGGTTTAGACGTGGGTTTGAGAAGTGGTGGCAGCCCCTTAGAGCTAGAAGGGTTGAGACTGCGTAGGGAACGTGTATTGTGATCTTATGTCCCAACACTGTCTCTTGAGCCTTTTGAAGGAGGAGTGCAGTGGCAGCAATGGCTCTCAAGCAACTCACTGCTCCCTTTGCAGTATTGAGTTATAGACTGTAATATGCCACTGGCCTTTCTTGATCTCGGAAGGGCTGGGTAAGAACTCCTGAGGCTACCCCCATTTGTTCATGAATGAATAGGTTGAAAGGGATGCGATAGTCCAGGAGGCCCAAGGCGGGGGCAGATCGTAATTCCCTCTTAAGGCTTTCAAAGGTGTTATAGGCTTCCTCTCCCCAAACCAGTTCATCAGGATGATCTTGGCGGGTCATAGTGGACTGGGGTTTAGTTATTTCGCTGTAGCCGGCAATCCAAGCTTGGCAGAAGCCTGCCATACCAAGGAAGCCTGGCAATTGTCTCTTTGTTTTGGGGAGGGGGATTTTGGTGACTGCCTCTATTCTGTCAGTTGCTAGGCTTTGGGTGCCTATCCCCAGGATATGTCCGAGGTATTTTACTTCCTGCTTGCAGTATTGCAGCTTCTTAGGGGACACCTTGTGTCCTTTATATGCTAGCTCGAGAAGGAGGTGTTTTGTGTCTAATTTACACGCTTCCTCGCTGGTAGAACATATTAAAATGTTGTCTACATAGAGCAGATAGGTAGACCAGACAGATGTACATCCTGTAAATCCTGGTGTAATATTGCAGAAAATATAGCGGGTGATTCCGCATAACCTTGGGGTAGTCTGGTCCAGGTTAGTTAACTAGGTCCCCAGGTGAAGGCGAAGAGGAATTGACTCTCAGGGGCTAGAGGGAGACTGAAGAATGCAGAGCATAGATCTGCAGCGCTGTACCATGTAGTTCCTGCCAGGAAGGGAATTTAGAAGGGAATTTGGGTTGCCCACCACTGTCTCAGGTCCTGAACAAATTGTTCATTCACCCACAAATAGCAAAGCGAAGTGTAATAAGGCTAAACAAAGCAAAACAGGTTGTTTTGGGTTCCATCTACATAGAAAGAAGAATCCTCTGTGGGCCTGAGGTGTTTGAGATGGCCTGAGCATTGCTTGCACCTGAAGCAGCTTGCACCTGAAGCAGTCCAGGCAGCTCCGTGGGACACGATTCAAGAGAAGCTCCGCAACCACTACGCGCCAAAGCCATCCAAGATTGCTGCCCGCCATGCGTTTTACCACCGGTAAAGACTCCTGAGAGGCAACGCGATCCCTTACAGGTGGGAGTTTCCCCAAGGCCTATCCTTTAACTATAAAGGAAAGAAAGTTAAAATTAAAACAATAGAAGACAACAAGAAGTTCCTGCACGACTACGGAGAGGACTTGCAGAAGGGAGCAGCAATTCCTTGGCCACCGTCACAGCCTGGTATAGTACCAACTCCCACACCCCCGGGTTCGGACGAAAAAAAGGACACCCCATAAAGAGAAACAACAGATTGATTCAGGATGTCTCTGCAGCTGTATAGTTGGAATATTCATGGAGCAAATTCCCCGGAAAAAAGAAGAAGGATCTTTCATATCTTGAAAAAAGAACACTTGGATATTATTTGTCTGCAGGAAACACATGTGACTAGACTCCACAGGAAAGTGTTAATCAACAAAAGACTAGGCCAAGAATTTATTTCATCAGATAGAGTTAAAAAGAGAGGCGTGGTGATCTATGCTAAGGAGAACTTGTCACCGAAATTTTTGTTTAAAGATGAACAAGGAAGAATTTTGGCAATTGAGATACAAACTCAAGGAGAAAAAGTTTTGATATTAGGAATTTATGCACCAAATGAGGGGAAATCGGAATTTTACAAGAAGCTACATGAGACATTGCTGGACTATCTGGATTATTCCAACATCCTTATGATGGGAGATATGAACGGGGTGGTTTCTACCTATATGGATAAGTCACAAAACCAAAACTTAACCAAGGAAGGCAGACTACCAAAAACTTTTTTTGAACTAACCGACAATATGGATTTGATTGATATCTGGAGGACAAGAAACCCCTTAGGTAAAGAAGGAACCTTCTTTTCTGAGGCCCACCTGTCATGGACAAGAATCGACCAAATTTGGACAACTAGAGGGCTGGCTCCTAAGACTAGAAGAGTGGAAATCTGCCCAAAGACTTGCTCCGACCATAACGCTTTGAAAATGGAATTGAGACTTACTCCAGCCGGTTCCTTCAGATGGAAAATGAATGACAACCTACTAAGAGATCAAGAGATTGTAAAGAAGGCCCAAAAAACTTTAAAGGACTATTTTGAAATCAATTTGAACACCTCGGTGGAAAAGAGAACAATCTGGGACGCAAGTAAAGCTGTAATGAGAGGGTTTCTGATACAACAGAATACGATCAAGAAAAAACTCTGGAATGGAAAAAAGGATAAGATATTAGAGAAGATAAGAGACGGAGAGAAAAAATTGAGATTAAAACCAAAATCAAAAGAGATTCTAAGAGAAATTAAATTCCACCACCACCAGAAATTGACAAATCAAGAAGTGGAATGGAAAATTAAACAAATGAAACAAAGATCTTTTGAATCGGCAAATAAATGTGGGAAACTGCTAGCATGGCAGTTGAAAAAGAGACAAAAATTGAACTATGTTACCAATCTAGAGGTTGAAGGGGAAAACATTCAGAAACCAGATGAAATTAGAAAGTGTTTCCAGAAATATTTTAAAAAACTGTACACGCAAGGAGCCGAGGAAGTGTTTGAGATGGATCAATTTTTAAAAGCAAATGGCCTACCAAAACTATCTCAGGAGAAGAGATCAATCTTGAACTATAGAATAACACAACAGGAAATTGAGGATGCCATTCAGAATATGCAGCTGGGCAAATCTCCAGGCCCAGATGGACTTACCTCCAAGTATTATAAGATATTAAAAAATTATTTGACACAACCACTAATGGAGGTTTGTAATCAGATCATGGAGGGAGGGAGGTCACCGGAAACGTGGAAAGAAGCTTTCATTACATTGATACCTAAAGTGGAAACTGAAAAGAATCAGCTTAAGAACTACCGTCCCATCTCACTCCTAAATGTGGATTACAAAATATTTGCAGACATTTTGGCGAGTAGATTTAAAAAGGTATTAAATGAAGTAATTCACAAGGACCAGGCAGGCTTTCTCCCAGGCAGACATTTGTTTGACAACACTAGGAATATTATTGACATTTTGGAACTTTTAGAAACTAACATCAACACTAAAGCAGTGTTAATTTTTATTGATGCGGAGAAGGCCTTTGACAACATTTCCTGGAAGTTTATGAAGAAAAACTTGGAAGGGATGGGAGTGGGACGGGGGTTTGAAAATGGTTTAGAAGCAATTTATTCAGAACAAAAAGCTAAGTTAATAGTGAACAATGTGGTGACAGAAGAGTTCCAAATTGAAAAAGGAACACGGCAGGGGTGCCCTCTCTCCCCCCTATTATTTATCTCAGTCCTGGAGGTGCTTTTGAATATGATTAGGGAGGACCGGCTGGTACAAGGAGTACGGGTCGGAGCGAAACAATATAAACTGAAAGCTTTTGCAGATGATTTGGTTTTAACATTACAGGAGCCAGAATCTAGTACAAAAAGAGTTTTAGAACTGATTCAGGAGTTTGGTCGGGTGGCGGGATTTAAGTTGAATAAACAAAAAACCAAAGTTTTGGGGGAAACTTGACATCTTCAGAAACAGATGGGTTTCAGAGGGAAACAGAGTTAAATGTGGTTAAAAAAGTGAAATACCTGGGGGTTAACTTGACTTCCAAAAATTTGAATTTATTTAAAGATAACTATGAAAAATGTTGGTCAGAAGTTAAAAAAGACCTAGAAACTTGGTCAAGACTGAAACTTTCCTTGTTGGGCCGAATCGCAGCTATAAAGATGAACGTATTGCCAAAGATGTTGTTTTTGTTTCAAACCCTACAGATCTTGGACAGAGTGGAATGTTTTGGAAAGTGGCAGAAGGATATCTCAAAGTTTGTTTGGCAGGGCAAAAAGCCCCGAATAAAATTTAAAATACTAACTGATGCAAAAGAAAGAGGGGGGTTTGCCCTGCCAGACTTAAGGTTATATTATGAAGCTGCAGCCTTCTGCTGGATGAAAGATTGGTTGCTTTTAGAGAACACTGATGTCCTAGATCTGGAAGGTTTTAATAACTCGTTAGGATGGCATGCGTATTTGTGGTATGACAAGGTAAAAACCCATAAAATGTTCAAAAACCATATTGTCAGAAAAGCAATATTTATGGTCTGGACAAAATATAAAGACTTACTAGAAAGTAAGACCCCGAGGTGGCTATCACCAGTGGAGGCTAAGGCCCGAAAAAACCCCAATATGGAGGCCGGTTGGCTGAAATATTGGGAAATAGTAGAAAAAATTGGAGATAATTGGAGGTTGCAGAGCAATGAAAAAATAAAGAATAAGGTGCAAGATTGGTTCCATTATGCTCAAATTCAAGAGGTTTTTAAGTCGGATAAAAAAATAGGATTCCAGGTGGAAAAATCGAAACTAGAGACAGAACTGTTAGAACCAAGGACCAAGGTATTATCGAGAATGTATAACTTGCTGCTTAAATGGAACACTCAGGATGAGACAGTTAAATCAGCCATGATAAAATGGGCTCAAGACATTGGGTACAACATTATGTTTGAAGACTGGGAAAGGTTATGGACCACCAGTATGAAGTTTACGGCATGTAATGCCTTGAAAGAAAACATTATGAAAATGATATACAGGTGGTACATGACCCCAGTCAAGCTTGCTAAGATATACCATTTGTCTGATAATAAATGCTGGAAATGCAAGGAGGCTGAAGGGACATTTTTTCACCTTTGGTGGACTTGTCCAAAAGTGAAGGCCTTCTGGGAAATGATCTACAATGAGTTAAAAAAGGTGTTTAAGTACACCTTTCCTAAGAAACCAGAGGCCTTCCTCCTGGGCATTGTCGGCCAAAAGGTGTTAAAGAAGGATAGAACATTTTTTATGTATGCAACCACAGCAGCAAGAATTCTTATCGCCAAATATTGGAAGACTCAAGATTTGCCCACACTGGAAGAGTGGCAAACGCAATTGATGGACTATATGGAGCTGGCTGAGATGACTGCCAGGATCCGAGATTTGGGAGAAGAAGCAATGGAGGAGGATTGGCAAAAATTTAAGGACTATCTGCAAAAACTTTATAAGTTATATGAATTATAAGATTTCGCATGATTTTGAAAGGCTAGCTCCAGCAACGAGATTGGACGGTTTATGAAACTAAATTATATTAATGAAAGGACTAATGTTTAAAATAACATTTGTTTTTAGAGTAAATTGATAATAAGGAATTTAAACACAAAAAGCAACTATCTGAAAGTACAAAAGGAACGCATGAAACAAGGTTATAATTTGCTGATATTTTTATTGTTAAGAATGCATGGTGAGGGAGATGTGGGGAAGTCCGGTAGAAGATTGAAAAAAGTTCTGAAATGACGAATTTTTCTTTTTTCTTTTCTCTTTGTTCTTGTTTCTTTGTATATCTGACTGTGTCTTTATCTGGAAAAAAATGCAATAAAAAATATTATAAAAAAAATATAATAATTTACACGCCTCCTCGCTGGTAGAACATATTAAAATGTTGTCTACATAGAGCAGATAGGTAGACCAGACAGATGTACATCCTGTAAATCCTGGTGTAATATTGCAGAAAATATAGCGGGTGATTCCGCATAACCCTGGGGTAGTCTGGTCCAGGTTAGTTAACTAGGTCCCCAGGTGAAGGCGAAGAGGAATTGACTCTCAGGGGCTAGAGGGAGACTGAAGAATGCAGAGCATAGATCTGCAGCGCTGTACCATGTAGTTCCTGCCAGGAAGGGAATTTAGAAGGGAATTTGGGTTGCCCACCACTGTCTCAGGTCCTGAACAAATTGTTCATTCACCCACAAATAGCAAAGCGAAGTGTAATAAGGCTAAACAAAGCAAAACAGGTTGTTTTGGGTTCCATCTACATAGAAAGAAGAATCCTCTGTGGGCCTGAGGTGTTTGAGATGGCCTGAGCATTGCTTGCACCTGAAGCAGCTTGCACCTGAAGCAGTCCAGGCAGCTCCGTGGGACACGGTTCAAGAGAAGCTCCGCAACCACTACGCGCCAAAGCCATCCAAGATTGCTGCCCGCCATGCGTTTTACCACCGGAACCAGGCAGCGGGGGAGTCAATCAACAACTACACCACCACCCTGCGACAGGCTGCAATGCACTGCAAGTTCTGAGACTTAGACGATGCCCTGATGGATCGATTCGCCTGCGGGGTCCGGGACATCTGTCTGCAACGGTGTCTCCTCGCCAAACCAGACCTCACGCTGCAGAAAGCCATTGAGGAGGCCGTGGCCTCGGAAGCTGCTGATCCTCAAGCCAGCAGCCCACGTCTTGCTAGGAAGCCAGTTCCAGTGCATCATGAAGAGGCCAGCAGTGATGAGGCATCCTCCAGTGAAGACGATGACGTGCACCAGATAAAGCGGGAGCGCAGGAAGTTCCAACAGAAGTCCAAAGGTCAATCGGAATATGCCGGCTGCGGAGGCAACCATTCCTGTGCCAAGTGTCGATTCAGAGATGCCATCTGTCGGAAGTGTTCCAGAAGGGGCCACATTGCTAAGGTCTGCCGATTGGCTCCGTCCGGCACCCCCCCTTCACTGCCTCACAAGTCCAAGTCTTCACTCCAGTCCGCCAAGGAAAGCTGTTTCGCTCTCACCAACTGCCACTGCCCGTCTGGAACCACTATTGGCCAAACCGACTCGCCTACGCGACGCAAGCTAAACGTCACGGTGCTCATTGAAGGAGCTCCATGTGACATGGAGATTGACACTGGGTCTGCCCTGTCCATCGTGTCTTGGAGCACCATCAAAAGACTGGTACCCAGAGTGTCTAAAAGGCAACTCGACTCTCACCGTGTACACCTGAGAGACTACCAGGGAAACAACATTCCCGTGGTAGGCGTTGGCCGGTTCCAGATCACCTTCAAGGATTTTTCAGGCCTGCTCTGACTGGTGGTGGTCGAAGGTCAGCGGCCAAGCCTCCTAGGGCTAGACTGGTTTGATGGAAGTCACCAGCATCAACTGCATCTCTAACGCAGAGACTGAGGATCTGGTCAAAGACTTTGCTGAGGTTTTTGACGGCACTTGGGGCAATATACAGGTACGCCCATCTCCTTTAGCCTTGATCCACAAGTCGCCCCCATCAAGCTAAAGCCACGCCGGGTTCCCTTTGCTCTCAAGGCTAAGGTGGATGAACAATTGGACAAGCTGATCGCCCAAGGAGTTTTGGAGCCAGTTGACCACGCCAAGTGGGAAACCCCCATCATCACGCCTGTCAAGCCGGATGGGTTGGTGAGAATCTGCGCCGACTACAAGTGCACAATCAACAAGGCACTTCAGCAGCACGCTTACCCGGTTCCTATTGTTCAACACCTGCTGCGTTCCTTGGATGAGGGTAAGGTCTTTGCTAAGCTGAACCTTGCCCAAGCCCATCAACAACTGCCCGTTGATGATGCCACCGCTGAAGCCCCGACAATCGTCACCCACCGAGGGGCATTCTGTTGCCGCCGTTTGTAGTTCAGCCCTTTCTGTGTCCCCTGTTTGCATTTCACCATCTTCTCCTCTGAGTGACCCCACTGTTTCTTTGTTCTTCCTTTTGCTACGAACATACCCATAAAAGCCTTTTTTGTTGCTTTTAACCTCTCTAGCAAGCCTGAGTTCATTCTGTGCTTTAGCTTTTCTGACTTTGTGTCTACACGTGCTGGCTATTTGTTTGAATTCCTCTTTGGTGGTTTCCCCCCTTTTCCATTTTTTGTACACATGCTTTTTTAATCTTAATTCAGTTAAAAGTTCTTTAGATAGCCACCCTGGCTTCTTTTAGGCACCTTCCATGTTTCCGTCTCATTGGTATTGCCTGACGTTGTGCTTTTACTATCTCCCTCTTAACAAACTCCCAGCCATCATGAACTCCCTTTCCTTTTAGTATTACTGTCCATGGGATCTCACCCAGCACTTCCCTAAGTTTTATGAAGTCGGCTTTCTTAAAGTCAAGAAATTGAGTCCTAGTATGCTTGGCGGCTCCTTTCCGCTGTATAGTAAACTTCAGAAGAGCGTGATCACTCGCGCCTAATGATCCTTCCACTTCTACCCCACTAACCAGGTCATCAATATTGGTTAGGACCAGATCTAAAATGGCTGTTCCTCTTGTTGCTTCTCCCACTTGGACAATGAAGTTGTCTGCAAGGCCAGTGAGGAATCTGTTTGACCGTATGCTCTTGGCTGAGTTTGACATCCAACAAATATGTGGGTAATTGAAGTCCCCCATTACTACTAACTCCCTTCCTTTTGCATGCTTGGCCATCTGTTCCAGGAAGACATCATCTATGTCCTCCGTTTGGCTTGGGGATCTATAGTAAACTCCCACAATGAGGTCACTGTTATTCTTCTCTCCCTTAATTTTGACCCAAATGCTCTCACTTTGGCATTGAGGTTCTAAATCTTGGATCTCTTCACAGGTATACACATCCCTGACATATAACGCCACTCCTCCTCCTTTCTTGTCTGGTCTGTTTCTCTGAAATAGATTGTATCCCCCCATTATTACATTCCAATCGTGGGACTTATCCCACCAGGTTTCAGTGATGCCTATTATGTCATATTTAGTTTGTTGTACCAAGAGCTCAAGCTCATCTTGTTTATTTCCCATGCCTTGCAAATTAGTGTACAGACATTGAAGTCCATTAATCATTCCCCCGTGTCTCTTATTTAAGGTTTTTTTCCTCCCACCACTAGGTCTGCGTGCTGTTTGCTCCATTTGGTCTATGACATTTGGATGATCATCTTCATCAATTGATGGACTCCTACCTTCAGAAGCACTGTCTCCCTCCCCCACATTAGTCAGTTTAAAGCCCTCCTGATGAGGTTTCTGAGATTCTTGGCAAAAACATTTCTCCCAACCGTTGTGAGGTGCAGCCCATCACTTGCCAGAAGTCCATCTTCAAGAAACTGCAGTCCGTGATCTAAGAATCCAAACCGTTCCTGTTTACACCATTTGCGAAGCCAGCTGTTCACTTCCACTATTTTCCCCTCTCTCCCTGGGCCACGTCGTTCAACTGGGAGGACAGATGAGATGACAATTTGTGCATTTAGTTGCTTCAATTTCCTGCCGAGGGCCTCGTAGTCTCTTTTGATCTTCTGGAGGCTATTGCTTGCAGTGTCATTGGTTCCCACATGAACCAAGAGGAAGGGGTATTTGTCAGTGGGTTTTATGATTCCTTGCAGTCGTTCAGTTACATCTTGGATCTTAGCCCCGGGGAGTCAGCACACTTCCCGAGACATCTTGTCAGGCCCACAGATCACTGCTTCTGTTCCCCTCAGTAGGGAATCCCCTATCACCACTACACGCCTCCTCTTAGGTTTGGTCGGGGTTCTTCCGTGAGCTGTCCGTTCCAAGGTCGCCTGCACATTCCCTGAGGACTGACTTTGCTGCTCGTCTTCATATACCTGATCGACTGTAATGAGGGAGAGATCCTCAAATGGAGTCTGCTCTTCGTCTTCCATGCTAGGGGAGAGGACCTCAAAGCGATTGTGTATTTCTAAACAATCAGAGCGAACCCTGGGCCTCCTACTTCTTTGAGTCACGTTTCTCCATATATCTGGCTCCTGTGTTGGTGAACTAGCCTCCTTCTCAGGGGAGTCCCCTGTCTCCTCCTTGGTGGAGACGGTGTGCTCTGTTGCTTCCAAGAAGAGCTCCAGCTCTCTAATTCTTTGGAGCGTAGCTACACGTTCCTCCAGTTGCTGGACTTTGTCTTTTAAGAGGGCAATCAACATGCAATTGCTACAGGTAAAGCTGCCTGCAACCTTTGGCAAGATGGCAAACATTGCGCAGGAACCGCAGGCGACTGCAGCTGTTCCCCCCCCCCCCTCCATCTTGAGAATGTGTCATTGGGGGTGGCTACAGCGGTCCTCCATCATAAAAAGTGTGAAGACAGGACAAATAACTCCTCCCACAAAAAAACCCTAGGTCTCCCCCAACAAACGTTTGAGACTAGCTCCCCTAAATCTACACGATGGATCAAACTGCGCGCGCTGCTGCCCTGCAAGCTCTGATAAGCTCTTCCCACAGCTAATCACCTGCCTCAACAGAAACCCTGTCCCCTCTGACCTTTGCATAGGGAGAACAGCTAATCAGCCACAAAGAATCACACACACACAAGAAAACCCTTTTTGCTACTTCTTCAACTGCTGCCCTGCTAGGTCTGATAAGCTCCTCCCACAGCTAATCACCTTCCTCAACAGAAACCCTGCCCCCTCTGACCTTTGCACAGGGAGAACAGCTAATCAGCCACAAAGAAACACACACACACAAGAAAACCTTTTTTGCTCCTTCTTCAACTGCTGCCCTGCTAGGTCTGATAAGCTCCTCCCACAGCTAATCACCTTCCTCAACAGAAACCCTGCCCCCTCTGACCTTTGCACAGGGAGAACAGCTAATCAGCCACAAAGAAACACACACACACACAAGAAAACCTTTTTTGCTCCTTCTTCAACTGATGCCCTGCTAGGTCTGATAAGCTCCTCCCACAGCTAATCCCCTGCCTCAACAGAAACCCTGCCCCCTCTGACCTTTGCAAAGGGAGAACAGCTAATCAGCCACAAAGAAACACACACACACAAGAAAACCCTTTTTGCTCCTTCTTCAACTGCTGCCCTGCTAGGTCTGATAAGCTCCTCCCACAGCTAATCACCTTCCTCAACAGAAACCCTGTCCCCTCTGACCTTTGCACAGGGAGAACAGCTAATCAGCCACAAAGAAACACACACACACACACACACACACACACACACACACACACACACAAGAAAACCCTTTTTGCTCCTTCTTCAACTGCTGCCCTGCTCCTTGATGTTTTGTAATGTGTCCCTAATGTTGTACACCACCCTGAAATCTTTTGCTAAAAGATTATTAAAAAATTGAATTATTAATATTAATAATAATATTTCACTCATGCACTTGCAAAGAGGTTGGATACAGTTGGCTGGAAGTGCTGTAAAAATGATACATGGAGCAAGAGCAGCTTAGTTCCCAGCTGGTTTATAGAAGAATAGAATAGTGGGAAAACATTCCTGTTACAGGATAAATAATACATTGAAAAAAGGCAGTTTAGAGCCTGGTTCTTACGCATTCTTATTGTGAAGTGAGTGAGTTCAGTGAGTCTTCTTCCCAAGAAAGTGGTTTTTGGCTTGTGGTGCTCATCTAGATTAGGAGGAGAGAGCTAAGAACCAGCATTTCTCTTAGAGGAAATTCTGTGTATGTGTTGTGGGCAAGAGGCACCCTCAACCTTGAGACTGATGTGAAGTGCCATAATTTCACCACCAGCAGACAAGACAAATAACATATTTGCTGGCAGGAGACAAACTGTAGCAGAACAGAAATGGTGCTGCATGCAACAAATAAGAGGTTAGGATATAAAACGATACCCAAGCAGCCCAGTCTCACTCTCCCTTTCATACATTGAATCACCTGGGTATGGAGGGGGAAGGGATGCACAGAGCTCATAAACATAATCAATGTAGCCTACATTTATCAATTGAGAGCATAATGAATGTGGTTTGATGATAGGCATGTTAGAAGGTACATTAGTCATCCCAAGCTGACAAAATCCAAAACTGCGATCTAAATTGGATTTATTTATTTACTTACTTACGCAAAGCAAGTAACATGTAAACAAGTTACATAGACTGCCCTATAAATTCACTCTTTGGAAGGCTCTTCAATATACACTGGTAAAACACAATATTAAAAACAGCTCTCTCATTTTGCATTTCATTCTCAGTGTAAATAGAATAGTAGCAAGGAAAATAAATATTTATGGAGCTTTGTAAAAAAAAAAGGTAATACTTATAAAATTATAAAACTATTTCTTATATGAGCAAAAAGAGCATCTTAGCTTTCTTCCCAATAATCTTCTGTAACAGAAAGCGAATTAAGTGGTGGGGTGAGAAACACTTCACTAGTAATGGAAGGAGGAAGGATAGAGAAAGGATTTTGCCAAGAACCAAGGCAGACCCCCTGTCTCACAAAGGAGGGCTATCTAGTCCCCCTCCCCAATTACCTGACCCTGGCATAGCCCAAACGTGTTCAAAGTTCATCAGAATCTCTCCCTCTGAAACAAGCTATTTACACCTGCTTCCTGACACTGTGTCACAATGGAATTATTTGGAGGTGGGTCTACCCAAAGGGGCAAGTCACCTCTGTGGCCTGTGAGTCCACCCTCACTCTTTGAGTAAACAAACTGGAGGTGTGCCATGAGAATACTCAGAGTGACGAATCCCAAGACTGAACTGTGGGGCTCTGGGTTTGTCGGTGGTGACCAGCTCCGCATTGTAGTCAGGGGGTCCTGGTGTATAGTTCTTGCTGGAGGAAGCAAACCTTTGGGAGATGCTGTAGGATGGCTGGTGGCACAGGTAAACATCTGGTTCAGGTATGGTATTCATTGCCGGGCCAGGCCCTCTCACCAGGTCTTTAGCATAGCCCCACACAGAGGCACTGGATGCCATTGAGAGGCAGGGAGCTGCAGGTTTGACAGGCAGCTTTGGACGCAGTGTCTGTGGAAGGGTGTATTGGTTGGGTGCTGGGTTTGGGCTGCTCACCCAGTAGTGCGTTCGAAGGCCCATAGTGTACGCTGGTGCATTCGACTCTTCAAGTGGGTGTATCTTCTCCACGTAGTACTCATTTGGGGCAGGCGTACAAGATATAACTGCAAGCCAAGAGCAGATAGGAGGTGACACCCCTCACTTGGTGCTCCCCACTGTCGAGCATGTGGATAAACCTGTGGATACTGTTGGGAATCAAGCCTTTATCAGGAGAAACTGGCAACTCTCCAGGCACCTGGCTTGATCTCCTGATGACCTCCCTGTCTGCATTGCTAGGTCGCGATAGGCGATCCTTCTCAGCGTGAGAAGAACACACCCCTCTTTCCTGCCCCCCCCCCGGCAGGGGAAAGAGATAGACAGAAACGTATTTACATGCCTTTATTTCTGTCTTTGCAGCGTTACAGAAAAACACGACTGCTCTCTTCAAACTCCAACAGCCGAGAGACAAACTCCACCTGTACTTCCTGTACAGCTCATATTACACTCTCAGCTAATTCCGGCGCCCTCTGCACTGTGAATTGACTGTCCCTCTGTTTCCCATGGAACAGTCCCAACATTCCCATTATGTTTTGCTTTCAAGCTACCAGCTCGCGGCCGCATTGCTTCTATATCGTAACATACTCCCCCATATGAATCAATGTGCGCTGCGAGCAAAGCGTGATCCAGAGAAGAAAACAAACAGTTGTTATACATATAACACTCCCCTGTTGTTTCAGTTCCACCCTTGGAACTACCCGCCACTGGTTTCCCCAGTGTACCTCTCTGGTAGTCTGACTTCCAAGGAATGAGTGCATCTGCATTACCTTGGCTAGGGAATGTAGTGTTACACTTAGCAACTCCCTGTTGTGTCTTTGTCTCTGACTTAGACACAGCTTCAACCTGTCTTGACTTGTCAACAATAGTAACACATGCAACAGCTAAGTTAGCAAACTCTTTTGAATACCTCTTGGGTGGTACACCCTTTGTAACTCTCTCAGACCTACGTATGAGGTGCTGATCCTCTTTGCTCACTGGTGCAGTCTCAGGACTCTTTGGAGAACCAGTTCCAATAGTAAACAGTGGTTCATCCTTCATTTGTGAAGGTCTAGCCATTGTGTGAGATTTCCTCTCAATGACTGTGTCAACTGAGCTCTTTGAGCTATCACTGTCACTCTGAGTACCACTGTAATCAGTAAAATCATCATCAACATCTGAATTGTCCTCAGTGGGAAATGTGTGAACAATTACTCTCTCCTGTTCAGGAGCACTCTCTAGAAATTTTCTGAGAATCACCTGACCAGATTCAGACAAAATTACTCTGTAGAGACCCTTTTCATAACCCACAAAAATGCCTCTAGTATTCTTTACTCCACCTGGAGCTTCTGTCTTCACATGAGACCCAAAAACCTTAAAATGGGCAACACAAGGTTTTCTACGGAACAGCTTCTCAAAAGGAGAACTTCCCAAATCTTTTGAAACCTTTCTCAATCAAGACTAACAATAACACAATATCGCCTCCGCCCAATACTCATGTGGCAAATGTGAACTCAGCAATTGTGCCTTCATGCCATTTTACAATTCTTTGTTCACTTGCACACAGACACTTCTGTTCCATGCTTCTGCAGAAACAGCAGTCTTGTGCCTTATCCCTTTCTTATCCAGGAAATCCTGAAAATCCTGTAAAAGAAAAACTGGCTTTTCATCTGTGAAAAGACAATCAATGTTAGCATTATGAACATTCTTAACCTTGTCACAAAATTCTTTAAACCTTTCTAAGGCTTCTTGTGGTTTCTGCAATATATATACCCACACATAATGAGAGAAATAATCCACACACACAAGATAATATCTTGCATTGCCTCTAGATGGTGCTAGAGGACCAATCACATCAGCATACACTCGCTGAAAAGCTTTGATTACTTGCGTCGTCTTCTGGACGTTTTTTTTTTTGGGGGGGGGAGTTATTTGTCCTGTCTTCAAGCTTTTTATGATGGAGGACCTCTGTAGCCACCCCCAACGACACGATCTCAAGATGGAAGGGGAGGGAACAGCTGCAGTCACCTGCAATTCCTGCGCAATGTTTGCCATCTTGCCAAAGGTTGCAGGCAGCTTTACCTGCAGCAATTGCATGTTGATTGCCCTTTTAAAAGACAAAGTCCAGCAACTGGAGGAACGTGTAGCTACGCTCCAAAGAATTAGAGAGCTGGAGCTCTTCTTGGAAGCAACAGAGCACACCGTCTCCACCAAGGAGGAGACAGGGGACTCCCCTGAGAAGGAGGCTAGTTCACCAACACAGGAGCCAGATATATGGAGAAACGTGACTCAAAGAAGTAGGAGGCCCAGGGTTCACTCTGATTGTTTAGAAATACACAATCACTTTGAGGTCCTCTCCCCTAGCATGGAAGACGAAGAGCAGACTCCATTTGAGGATCTCTCCCTCATTACAGTCGATCAGGTATATGAAGACGAGGAGCAAAGTCAGTCCTCAGAGAATGTGCAGGCGACCTTGGAACGGACAGCTCACGGAAGAACCCCGACCAAACCCAAGAGGAGGCGTGTAGTGGTGATAGGGGATTCCCTACTGAGGGGAACAGAAGCAGTGATCTGTGGGCCTGACAAGATGTCTCGGGAAGTGTGCTGTCTCCCCGGGGCTAAGATCCAAGATGTAACTGAACGACTGCAAGGAATCATAAAACCCACTGACAAATACCCCTTCCTCTTGGTTCATGTGGGAACCAATGACACTGCAAGCAATAGCCTCCAGAAGATCAAAAGAGACTACGAGGCTCTCGGCAGGAAATTGAAGCAACTAAATGCACAAATTGTCATCTCGTCTGTCCTCCCAGTTGAACGACGTGGCCCAGGGAGAGAGGGGAAAATAGTGGAAGTGAACAGCTGGCTTCGCAAATGGTGTAAACAGGAACGGTTTGGATTCTTAGATCACGGACTGCAGTTTCTTGAAGATGGACTTCTGGCAAGTGATGGGCTGCACCTCACAACGGTTGGGAGAAATGTTTTTGCCAAAAATCTCAGAAACCTCATCAGGAGGGCTTTAAACTGACTAATGTGGGGGAGGGAGACAGTGCTCCTGAAGGTAGGAGACTATCAATGAATGAAGATGATCATCCAAATGTCATAGACCAAATGGAGCAAACAGCACGTGGACCTAGTGGTGGGAGGAAAAAATCCTTAAATAAGAGACACGGGGGAATGATTAATGGACTTCAATGTCTGTACACTAATGCGCAAAGCATGGGAAATAAACAAGATGAGCTTGAGCTCTTGGTACAGCAAACTAAATATGACATAATAGGCATCACTGAAACCTGGTGGGATAAGTCCCACGATTGGAATGTAATAATGGGGGGATACAATCTATTTCAGAGAAACAGACCAGACAAGAAAGGAGGAGGAGTGGCGTTATATGTCAGGGATGTGTATACCTGTGAAGAGATCAAAGATTTAGAACCTCAAAGCCAAAGTGAGAGCATTTGGGTCAAAATTAAGGGAGAGAAGAATAACAGAGACCTCATTGTGGGAGTTTACTATAGATCCCCAAGCCAAACGGAGGACATAGATGATGCCTTCCTGGAACAGATGGCCAAGCATGCAAAAGGAAGGGAGATAGTAGTAATGGGGGACTTCAATTACCCGGATATTTGTTGGACGTCAAACTCAGCCAAGAGCATAAGGTCAAACAGATTCCTCACTGGCCTTGCAGACAACTTCATTGTCCAGAAAGTGGGAGAAGCAACAAGAGGAACAGCCATTTTAGATCTGGTCCTAACCAATGTTGATGACCTGGTTAGTGGGGTAGATGTGGATGGATCATTAGGCGCGAGTGATCATGCTCTTCTGAAGTTTACTATACAGCGGAAAGGAGCAGCCAAGCATACTAGGACTCAATTTCTTGACTTTAAGAAAGCCGACTTCATAAAACTTAGGGAAGTGCTGGGTGAGATCTCATGGACAGCAATACTAAAAGGAAAGGGAGTTCATGATGGCTGGGAGTTTGTTAAGAGGGAGATAGTAAAAGCACAACGTCAGGCAATACCAATGAGACGGAAACATGGAAGGTGCCTAAAAGAAGCCAGGGTGGCTATCTAAAGAACTTTTAACTGAATTAAGATTAAAAAAGGATGTGTACAAAAAATGGAAAAGGGGGGAAACCACCAAAGAGGAATTCAAACAAATAGCCAGCACGTGTAGACACAAAGTCAGAAAAGCTAAAGCACAGAATGAACTCAGGCTTGCTAGAGAGGTTAAAAGCAACAAAAAAGGCTTTTATGGGTATGTTCGTAGCAAAAGGAAGAACAAAGAAACAGTGGGGTCACTCAGAGGAGAAGATGGTGAAATGCAAACAGGGGACACAGAAAGGGCTGAACTCCTCAATGCCTTCTTTGCCTCAGTCTTCTCCGATAAAGAAAACAATGCCCGACCTGAAGAATTTGGAGCAAATGATTCAGCAAAGGAAACACAGCCCAGAATAACTAAGGAGATAGTACAAGAATACTTGGCTAGTTTAGATGTATTCAAGTCTCCAGGGCCAGATGAACTGCATCCAAGAGTATTAAAAGAACTAGCAGATGTGATCTCAGAACCACTGGCAGTCATCTTTGAGAATTCCTGGAGAACAGGCGAAGTCCCGGCAGAATGGAGGAGGGCAAATGTTGTCCCTATTTTCAAAAAGGGGAAAAGAGAGGACCCAAATAATTACCGCCCAGTCAGTCTGACATCAATAGCAGGGAAGATTCTGGAGCAGATCATTAAGCAAACAGTCTGTGAGCACCTAGAAAGGAATGCTGTGATCACCAATAGTCAGCATGGATTTCTGAAAAATAAGTCATGTCAGACTAACCTGATCTCGTTTTTTGACAGAATTACAAGCCTGGTAGATGAAGGGAACGCAGTGGATGTAGCCTACCTTGATTTCAGCAAGGCATTCGACAAGGTGCCCCATGATATTCTTGTAAAGAAGCTGGTAAAATGCGGTCTTGACTATGCTACCACTCAGTGGATTTGTAACTGGCTGACTGACCGAACCCAAAGGGTGCTCATCAATGGTTCCTCTTCATCCTGGAGAAGAGTGACTAGTGGGGTGCCACAGGGTTCTGTCTTGGGCCCGGTCTTATTCAACATCTTTATCAACGACTTGGATGATGGACTCAAGGGCATCCTGATCAAATTTGCAGATGACACCAAACTGGGAGGGGTGGCTAACACCCCAGAGGACAGGATCACACTTCAAAACGACCTTGAAAGATTAGAGAACTGGGCAAAAACAAACAAGATGAATTTTAACAGGGAGAAATGTAAAGTATTGCACTTGGGGAAAAAAATGAGAGGCACAAATACAAGATGGGTGACACCTGGCTTGAGAGCAGTACATGTGAAAAGGATCTAGGAGTCTTGGTTGACCACAAACTTGACGTGAGCCAACAGTGTGACGCGGCAGCTAAAAAAGCCAATGCAATTCTGGGCTGCATCAATAGGAGTATAGCATCTAGATCAAGGGAAGTAATAGTGCCACTGTATTCTGCTCTGGTCAGACCACACCTGGAGTACTGTGTCCAGTTCTGGGCACCACAATTCAAGAAGGACACTGACAAACTGGAACGTGTCCAGAGCAGGGCAACCAAAATGGTCAAAGGCCTGGAAACGATGCCTTATGAGGAACGGCTAAGGGAGCTGGGCATGTTTAGCCTGGAGAAGAGGAGGTTAAGGGGTGATATGATAGCCATGTTCAAATATATAAAAGGATGTCACATAGAGGAGGGAGAAAGGTTGTTTTCTGCTGCTCCAGAGAAGCGGACACGGAGCAATGGATCCAAACTACAAGAAAGAAGATTCCACCTAAACATTAGGAAGAACTTCCTGACAGTAAGAGCTGTTCGACAGTGGAATTTGCTGCCAAGGAGTGTGGTGGAGTCTCCTTCTTTGGAGGTCTTTAAGCAGAGGCTTGACAACCATATGTCAGGAGTGCTCTGATGGTGTTTCCTGCTTGGCAGGGGGTTGGACTCAATGGCCCTTGTGGTCTCTTTCAACTCTATGATTCTATGATTCTATGAAATTTTGGTAGCAATTTCTCCTTTGCATATATCACCAAGCCTCTCTTTTTAACTTTGTCATACGAAATAAATTCTTGTCCCAATCTGTTATTAATAAGCATTTTCCTGTGTAGCCTCATTACATGTGTTTCTTTTAAACAAATCAAGTCCAATTGTTCTTTCCTTAATACATGAAAAACAGATTTCCTCTTCCGAGGGGAATTCAGTCCATTACAATTCCAGGTTAAAAGTTGCAGAGCCATGGTAAGTTACTTAGCTTTCCCTCCAACTGCACCGAGTTGTTGTTGTTCTTCTGTCGGTGGTGTGTCTTTCCCTGGGCCCGGGAATCCAAATGACAAGTTTGCTATGTCTAGAATTCCTTTTCCTGATGCAGTCAGCTCCTCTCCTGATTCCACTTCCTTCTGTAAGTCCTCCTCGTGATCTTTCAGAAACTTGTCTTTATCATTCACTGTCCTTATTCTTATTTTCCTTCCTTTGTATTTAAAAGATAAACCTTGGGGAAATTCCCACCTGAAGAGTATTTTATTTCTTCTAAGTAGGCCGACAAGATCTTTATAATAAGCCCTTATATCCAAAATGTGTTTAGGTATATCCTTGAAGGACTCAACAAATGAGCCTTCAATTTCCAAGGTTCTTTGGTAGTGCAGATTCAAGATTTTATCTCTTTCTTCTTTTGTTCTTAAGGTGATCAAACAATCTCTTGCTCTGTTCTTTCCTTGTCTTTTGCGGAGTCTAAATGCACTCACTATCTTGAATTCATCTTTCCCCAGGTCTTGTTGCCAAAAGTCTGTGAATTCCTTTGTAAGGAAGTCTATCAAGTTGTCTTTCTCACTTTCAGGTACTGCTCTAATTCTTAGGTTTCTCTCCTTTCTTTGTAATTCAATCATAGACAGTGTCAGGTCATGATCCTCTAATTTCTTATATACCGGTGGTATCTTCTCTTGAACAGCAGTTGCAATATCCTTAGCTTCCTCTGCAATCTGTCGAGTCGAGGCCGATTCCTCTAATAGTTTTTCAATGGACTGTGTATTGGAGTTCACCTTGTTCCCCAGTTCATTAATACTTGGAGTGTTCAAATCTATTTTTGCTGAGGCCCCAGCTACTTGTTTATTTGTCTCTGCAACCTGTTTGGCTAATTTTTCCAAAGATGCATCAATTTTGCCAAGTGCCTGAGCCAATAGCTCTTCAGATGACATAGCTTTTGATTTTACTTGCGAAGCAGCAGCTCCTACTGTGCCTGCCGCTCCGGATGTTGAGGCCCTTCTCTGAAAAGTAATATCAGTCTTGTATTGTCTGCCGGATCTGGTAGTTTTATCCTGTATGCCACTCACCAGCTCTATCTTCCCTTTCCCATCTGCCATAACAAGCCCAAGGTCAGTCACACGCTTGGTGAGTTTGTTTTGCAAAGTAATTTTCCAGAGCTTGGTAACTTGATGACAAAATAGTTGTTACAACGTAGTCTCCTCTAGGGGGACACCCTTCCAACTTCACTATGCAACTGTTAAAAACAAGTATAGTTCTTAAAAGTTCCAATATCCCTCAAAAGCCAGAGTTTCAATGCTTTTAGAAAAGTTTCAGTGTCTCTAAAAAGTTACTTTATAGTCAAAGGCAGATCTATAAACACTGTATCTTTCTCAAAGTGTCAATATTCTTTACCCTTAACATGCAGACAATTCTTCCCACTGGTCGACCTTCCCTGTCATAGGCAGTCCGTTCCCAGATTTCCGAGACAGCAGAAATATATTTACACCCTCTTTTCTTGCAGGTAAAATAATGCTCGGTTCTCCCCCCTCCACTCCTGCAAACCGGAGGGGAGTCGTCTTTTTTGGTGCTGGATTTGACCTTTAAAAGTCGTCTTTCAGGGTTACAGCTTTACAGTCTCTTTACTTTAATCTATTTACAAGTCAGAAGAGGCAGACTTCCTGTTTGTGCCTTTCCCGTTTCGGTGCCAAATTAACTAAATTTTTCTTCCAATTACTTGCTTACTCCTACTCACGGGTAGTTGCTTTAGCTTCCAATTGTCCAGAAAGAAATCAGCGCTCTCCGCGCCACACACCCCCTTTCCGTTCCGGAGCCTTTAAAAAGGGGGGCGCAAACGGAGCCCGCCGAGTCTCCAAGTTCTCAGGCTTCCCCGCCTGAGATTTCTTTGGGTCCCGCTTCGCCGCAGCGGTCAGACCCTGTCCCCGTGGAGCCGATTCCCTCCGGAGCTCAGAGGGAATCCGCCATTTGTCGCTGGTGCTGACCGGAAGTCTTTTGCAGGTTTCACCTGGGACTTGGTACGACTTTTGCCTGACGCTTCAGGCTTTGCAGAGCTCCCCTTAGCTCCTTTGTGTTGACATGGCTTCTTACAATTCCGCTGAAGATGCCTAGTCTGTCCACAATTGAAACAATGGACAACGTTCAAAGCAACAGCCTGTTCTTCACTAGCAATAGCAGTGGGGGTGTCAGAACTCCGAGCTTCTCTCCCCGTCTTTGACATCTATTGCAGCAAGGCGATCTTTCTCATTGAGAATCACGGCGCAGATTCTCTCCGTCGTGAGTTCTGCGGCAAGTAGAGAACCAAGCTGACTTGCAACCGTTTTATTATAATAATAATAATAATAATAATAATAATAATAATAAATTTTATTTATATCCCGCCCTCCCCAGCCGAAGCCGGACTCAGGGCGGCTAACAACAATCAAATAATCAAACAGTAAAATAGTTACACAATCTAAAAATATTTCATTATAAAAATTAATTAAATCAAATTGAAGGCAACCAATTAAGCAAAATTATGTGCAGGTTGCCAGAGGAGGGAGTCAGGCTGCGCCCTGACCAAAGGCCTGGTGGAACAACTCTGTCTTGCAGGCCCTGCGGAAAGATGTCAGGTCCCGCAGGGCCCTAGTCTCTTGTGACAGAGCATTCCACCAGATTGGGGCCACAGCCGAGAAGGCCCTGGCTCTAGTTGAGGCCAGCCTAACCTCTCTGAGGCCTGGGACCTTGAGGATGTTATTATTGGCAGACTTTAGGTTTCTCTGTGGGGCATACCAGGAGAGGCGGTCCCGTAGGTACGAGGGTCCTAGGCCGTATAGGGCTTTAAAGGTTAAAACCAGCACTCTATAAACACTGTATCTTTCTCCTGTACTCCACCGGGAGCCAGTGCAGCTGGTATAGTACCGGGTGAATGTGATCTCGCAGCGAAGACCCCATAAGGAGTCTCGCCACGGCATTCTGCACCCGCTGGAGTTTCTGGGTCAGTCTCAAGGGCAGCCCCACGTAGAGCGAGTTACAATAATCCAGTCTGGAGGTGACCGTCGCATGGATCACAGTGGCTAGGTCAGGGCGAGAGAGATAAGGGGCCAACTGCTTAGCTTGGCGGAGATGAAAAAATGCCGCCTTTGTTATAGCTGTAATCTGCACCTCCATGGAGAGGGAGGTATCGAAGATTACACCCAAACTCTTAACGGACGGTGCTGGCACTAATTGCACCCCCGCAAGAGATGGGAGTTGCCCCCTCAATCCCATATCGTCCCGCCCCAGCCAGAGGACCTCTGTCTTCGAAGGATTTAACTTCAAACGGCTCCCACGTAACCATCCAGCCACAGCTTCCAGACATCTGGTCAGTGTGTCTGGGGCCGAGTCAGGATGGCCATCCATCAACAGATAGAGTTGGGTGTCATCAGCATACTGATGGCAACCCAACCCAAAACTCCGGACAAGCTGGGCGAGGGGGCGCATAAAGATGTTAAAAAGCATCGGGGAGAGAATTGCACCCTGAGGCACTCCACACACCAAGGAGTGGCGCGATGACAATTCCCCCCCAAGCGCCACCCTCTGTCCCCGACCAGAGAGAAACGAGCGCAGCCATTGAAGGACTGTGCCCTGGATCCCCACGTCGGCAAGGCGGTGGTCCAGGAGTTCGTGATCGACCATGTCAAAGGCTGCTGACAGATCTAGAAGAATCAGCAGCCCCGACCCGCCTCGATCCAGCTGCCTGCGGAGATCATCTGTTAGGGCGACCAGAGCCGTCTTGGTCCCATGACCAGCGCGGAAGCCGGACTGGAATGGATCTGTCAGGGAACTGCCATCGGAGGAAAGGGAGGTGGAAGGGCTCACAGAGGCTGGGAGGGAGTCAGCAGCTAAAGCAGGGACCAGCAGGGGGAGAGAGGGGTCTCTGGAGGAGGGTCTCATGAATGCGGAGAGAGACGCAGCAGCTAAAGCAGGAACTAGCAGGGAAGAGGGAGGGATCAGGGACACGTCCAGCGAGAACAGCGGGGAGGTGTCAGAAGCTCCCATAGGGAGACCCATGCTTCGCAGGAAGCTGCCACGTCGTGAGTCCAGAAGACGCGTTTCCGTTAAGGAGCTTCTATGCTGGAAGCGCTTCCGCAGACAGCCACTGTCGGAATCTACGAGTGACTAGGGCAGACATGTTTGAGGAGCTCTGTCACACACAGAGGTTTGTGGAGTTGCACAAACTCTGAGGGACCACGATTTTACGCACAAGCAGCTAATCATCCCATCACAGCATTCCGACAGTCTTTGTAAGCTGCCTGTGCAGGAGAAGGCATCATGAGCGACCCAGCCGGAGCCGGAGAGGCAGGAGTTGGAGCGGGTCCAAGCTTGGAAGATAGGTACCGAGCGTTGGAAATCCAATTGGCGCTGCAGATGGCTAGGCTTGAGGAGAGAAGGGCTCAGGATGCAGACAAGAAGGGGAGAGCCACCCAGTTCAACAGAAAGGTACCAGGATTGGTGCAGAAATTTGGGGGGGACCCCAAGGACTATCATGCCTTTAGAACAGAGATGCAATATGCCCTCAATGTGCAGTTTGATGAATTCCCTGACGAGGAATCGCGAGTTGCTTTCGTGATTGGGCATCTTGAGAGGGGGGCGAGAGACTGGGTTAGGCCCCTGATGGCAACGCACAATGACGTCCTAAAGGACACCATGAAGTTCTTTCGTGCAATGGATCTCATGTTTTCCAGCGATATTGAGGAGGGAGTGGTGCGCAGACAGCTAATGGCTTGCAAGCAGGGAAGCCGATCTGTCCGTGAGTACTGGACTGAGTTCACTATGCTGGTTCACAGATTGGGTTGGGACTTATCGGCGGCGCCCATTCAAATGCTATTTGAAGAAGGCCTGGCTTCGGCCGTGAAAGACGAACTGTCCCGGGGTCCTAGGACGGATTCCATGGATCAGCTGACTAAATCTGCGCTGACTATAGGAGCGCGCCAGGAGGCGAGAGCTTTGGAGAGGCGGGAAGGGAAAGGGGAACGCTGGAAGGAGTTCCGCATTCCTGAGATTCCAGAGACAACTTTCCCGCCGGGAGAGCCGATGGAAATCAGAACAGCGCGCGCGCGCACAGTTTCAAAGCCCAGTGAGGGGGCTAAGAAGGAGGGAAAGGGCGCCCGGAAATGCTATCTCTGCCAACAGCCAGGCCACTTTGCCAGAGTCTGCCCCCAGAGGAAGGAATGGCAAGGGATGGTGGGAGCTGTTGAGGGAAGAGAGCAGGGAGAAACGGAGCAGGTAAAAGCCAACGCCTGGCTGCCACCGTCAGGGCACAGCAGCCAGGCCAAAGAGCAGTGAAAGTGCCCACGCCAGAACCTCCCAAACCTGCCCTAGTGATAGAGGTGTCACTAGAGTTGCAAAACGGATACCCTCTGAAGATTAAGGCGCTGTTGGACTCAGGCAGCTCCTGCAATTTCATGAGCAAGGAGTTTGCTGCTGAACACCAGATACAGACAATCCCTTTAAGCAACCCCCTGCAGGTGACCACGATCGATGGCAGGGAGTTGTTGGGAGGAGGAGTCAGCTTGCAGACCGTCCCAATGATAATGAGGGTGGCAAGGCACACAGAACTGATAGCGTTTAATGTGGCCACCTTGGGAGGCGCTCCCATTATTTTGGGAATGAGCTGGCTAGCGCTACATGATCCGCTGGTGGGCTGGCATCAGAGAGTGGTTTCCTTTGGTTCAGCACATTGCTTAGAACACTGCAAAGGGGAAAAGGGTTCAGCAGGGGCCCAAGCCACCCTAGCAGGGACTGAAGTAATGGAGAAGGTGAAGGTACCACCACAATATGCAGATCTCAGCGACGTGTTCAGCGAGAAGGAAGCCGACCAACTACCCCCGCATAGGCCCTTTGACTGTCAGATCAATTTACTCCCTGGAGCACAGCTTCCTGTAGGCAAGTTGTATGCCATGTCAGACAGAGAAATGCAGGAGCTGCGAGAGTTCATTGACAAGAACCTGAAGAGAGGCTTCATCAGAGAGTCCAAAGCAGCGGGGGGTAGCCCAGTGTTTTTTGTGGATAAAAAGAACACGGACAAGCCGAGACTTGTGTGTGATTTCAGGGGGTTAAATGCAGTGACAGAACCAGTGGCTTTCCCTATGCCCAGGATTGATGATATTTTGACCAGGGTGCGGAAGGGAAAGATTTTTACAAAGCTGGATCTAAGGGGGGCGTACAACCTGATACGTATAAGGAAAGGGGATGAATGGAAAACCACCATGTTCACCCCTTTGGGGGCATTTGAATATCTCGTTATGCCATTTGGATTACAAGCAGGCTCAGCGTGCTTTCAATCGTTTATGAACCACGTACTGGGGCCTTTGCTCTACAAGAATTGCGTGGCCTTCCTAGATGATGTGTTGGTGTATTCGGAGAATGAGGAGCAGCATGTGAGAGACGTCAGAGAAGTGTTGAGCAGGCTGCAAGCCAACAGGCTGTGGGTGAAACTGGAGAAGTGTCAGTTTCATACCAAGGAGGTGGAATTCCTGGGGTACCGCCTGTCAGACAAGGGATTGGCCATGGATCCCGGCAAGGTCCAGGCAGTGCTGGAATGGAAAACACCCAAAACCAAGAAGGATGTGCAGAGGTTCCTAGGGTTTGGAAACTTTTATCGTAAGTTCATCCGAAACTTTGCACACCTGACGGCGCCCATTATGGACTGTCTCAGCAGTAAGAAGAAATTTGTTTGGACTGCGGAGGCGGAGCGAGCGTTTGAGGAACTGAAAAGGGCCTTCGCCTCTGAAGGACAACTTCTGCATGTGGATTTACAAAAAAAGCTGGGGGTCGAAACAGACGCATCTGACAGAGCCATAGGGGCGGTGCTTCTTCTTCTGCAGCCAGGGAAGGAGGAGTCAGAGTGGCGACCGTGTGCCTTCTTTTCGCGAAAGCTGAACAAATCCGAGAGGAACTACACGGTGTACGACCGGGAACTTCTTGCTATTCATGAGGCTTTCCGGAGATGGAGGCACCTGCTAATTGGTGCACAACATAAGGTGCAAGTGTGCACGGACCATAAGAACCTAGAGTATTGGAGAACTGCGCGAGTGCTCAACCAACGGCAGTTGAGATGGGCCCAGGAGTTTTCCAAATTTAACTTTGAGATTTGTTACGTGCCAGGCCCAGAGAACGTTAGGGCGGACGCTCTCTCACGCAAACCTGAATATTTGGAGGGGGAGGGAGCACCCGAAGAAACCCATGTCATTCCAGAGGACCGCTGGGTGTGTGGGGCGGCATTGGTGGGGCAAAGGGAACTGGTAGAGGGAACGGTGCATGATGAATACGCCCAGGACAAACTCAGGGGTCTCAGGAGGGAGGGAGACAAACCCGGGGGTTTTGAGGAGAGAAACGGGGCGTTGTATTACAAGGGAGCGTTATATATACCTGAAGGTGAATTGAGGGAGAAGGTACTCAAGCAACTGCACGATAGCCCCACAGCAGGGCATTTTGGGCAACACAAAACCATGTGGCTGGTTACCAGGGAATTTTGGTGGCCCAAGGTCAGGGAAGATGTGCGGGAGTATGTGAGAGGGTGTGACCAATGCCAACGAGCCAAAGGGGAGAGGCGGGCACCAGCAGGGTTATTAGAACCACTACCCACACCTGAAAGACCATGGGAAACAGTGGCAATAGATTTCATGACTGATCTGCCAAGGTCCAGAGGGAAAACAGCCATCATGGTTGTGGTAGACCTGTTAACCAAAATGGCCCACTTTATAGCCTGCTCACATGCGGTCACGGCAGAAGAAACCGCTAAATTGTTTGTAGAAAATGTGTTTAGGTTGCATGGCGCCCCCTTGAGGGTGGTTTCAGACCGAGGGAAACAATTTACTTCCAGGTTCTGGAGGAAGCTCATGAGCTTACTGCATGTAGAGGTTAATTTCTCAACTGCCCGGCATCCTGAAACCAACGGGCAGGCGGAAAGAGCTAATGGCGTCCTCCAGCAATATTTGAGGTGTTATGTGAATGACAGAGAGAATGATTGGGTGGAGAAGCTGGCGTTGGCAGAATTTGCCTACAACAATGCAGAGAACGTGTCCACGGGGATGAGCCCCTTTTTGGCTAATTACGGGTGCCATCCCCGAGGCTTCCCAGGGGGGGAAGGGGAGAACTGGAGCGTTCCAGCTGCAGAACAGTTCGTAGAAGAAATGGAAGCGATCCATCGCCAGCTCCAACTTAACTTAAACAGGGCTAAGGAGGAATATAAGAGGCAGGCAGACAAAAACAGAAGAGAAGGTGAAAGCATTAGGGTGGGGGACCAGGTGTGGCTGTCAACCCAAGGGTTACCATTCAAAGGGGGTTGTAAGAAGTTAAGACCCAAAAGGCTGGGCCCATTTGAAATCACGCAGCAGGTCAACCCAGTGGCTTTCAGACTCCGGTTACCGAACCACATGAAGCTGCACCCAGTTTTCCACAGGTCGTTGCTGTCACCGTATAAAGGGGACAGAGAAGGGAGGGTCAATAGGGGACCAGCAATGGAGGAGAAGGAACACAGCTACCATGTAGCGGAGATTCTCGATTCCAGGTGGAAGGGAGATCAAGTAGAGTATTTGGTAATGTGGGAAGGGGAGCCGGAGTCGGAAAACACCTGGGTCATGGCAGAGGATGTAGATGACGAGGTGTTAATAGAAACTTTTCATCAGAGGTTCCCACGTAAACCTCAGCCAGTGGCGAGGTTCCGGAGGGAATACTTTGCCACCACCGACGAAGAAGAAGAGTTGGAGGGGTTCCCTGATTCCGAGGAGGAGGAGGATTCAGCGAGCCGGAACGAAGACCGATGGAGGGAAATGTTCGAGACGTCTGAAGATGAAGAGGATTCTTTTCGGGGTTTTATCTCCTCACCGCCCAGAGGAGAGAGAATGGGCGGGGGGGAAGGGGGCCCTGGAGGGGAGGTGGATGTCAGGGAACTGCCATTGGAGGAAAGGGAGGTGGAAGGGCTCACAGAGGCTGGGAGGGAGTCAGCAGCTAAAGCAGGGACCAGCAGGGGGAGAGAGGGGTCTCTGGAGGAGGGTCTCATGAATGCGGAGAGAGACGCAGCAGCTAAAGCAGGAACTAGCAGGGAAGAGGGAGGGATCAGGGACACGTCCAGCGAGAACAGCGGGGAGGGGTCAGAAGCTCCCATAGGGAGACCCATGCTTCGCAGGAAGCTGCCACGTCGTGAGTCCAGAAGACGCGTTTCCGTTAAGGAGCTTCTATGCTGGAAGCGCTTCCGCAGACAGCCACTGTCGGAATCTACGAGTGACTAGGGCAGACATGTTTGAGGAGCTCTGTCACACACAGAGGTTTGTGGAGTTGCACAAACTCTGAGGGACCACGATTTTACGCACAAGCAGCTAATCATCCCATCACAGGATCCAAAGCAGATGTTTCATCCAGAAACCTACCAAGCTGTTCAGCAACCGCTCTCTCAATCACCTTACCCAGGAATGGAAGATTCGAGACCGGGCGGTAATTGGATAGATTTGAGGGATCTAATGATGTTTTCTTTAAGAGCGGACGCACCACCGCCTCCTTCAGTTCCCCTGGGAATATCCCGGTGCCAAGGGACAAATTGATGATATCCCCCAGGGGGGCCCGCACCTCGTCTGGACACGCTCTAATCAGCCATGACGGGCACGGGTCAAGAGGACAGGTGGTGGGCTTTCCAGCTTGGAGGAATCTGTCCACATCGGCTGGAGATATCCGGTCAAAGTGGTCCAATACTGGACCCGAGGACAGTCGAGGGGCCTCCAGTTCCTTTATTGTATCCAAATTGGCAGGGAGGTCATGGCGGAGCAACAGGACCTTCTCCGCAAAAAAGCTCGCAAATGCCTCACAGCTGTGTGTCAGATTGTTATTTAAATTTGGCTGTCCTTCAAGGGATGTTAAAGACCGAATTATACTAAATAATTGCGCCGGGCGAGAGCTAGCGGATGCAATGCAAGCCGAGAAGTAAGACTTCTTAGCGGCCTTCACTGCCATCTCATAGGTTTTCATAAAAACCCTATAAGATGTTCTTGAGGCTCCGTCACGGGCACCCCGCCATACTCGCTCTAGCCGTCTGAGGTCCCGCTTCATTTTCCGAAGCTCCTCGGTAAACCAGGGAGCCCGGTTTCTGCGGGGTCGTAGAGGGCGCTTAGGTGCAATCTCATCGATGGCTGCCAGGAGCTGGGTATTCCAGCCCTCAACAAGCTCAGTCAATGAGTCGCCAGGGGGAGAAAGGTCCCGCAAGGCTTGACGGAATCTATCAGGGTCCATCAGCCTCTGCGGGCGAGCCCAAATTGGCTCGCCACCTAAGCAGGGTGGGGGTGGAACATCAATCCTGGCTTTCAGAGCATAGTGATCAGACCATGGCACCTTCATCGAAGGAGACATGATCACATCTATACCGGCGCCAAAGATCAAATCCAGCGTGTGGCCTGCTTGATGTGTGGGGCCCGAAACAAACTGGGAGAGCCCTAGTGTCGCCATGGAAGACACCAGGTCCAGAGCCTGTGAGGAGGGAGTGGCATCAGCGTGGAAGTTGAAGTCTCCCAATACCAATAGGTTAGGGAACTCCAAGGCCCAGCCGGCCACCGCCTCCAACAGGCCTGACAGGGTGGCTGCTGGTACGCTAGGTGGCCGGTACACCAGCCAGACAGCCAAGCTCTCCTCGGAGCCCCACACTAGGCCAACACATTCAATGCCGGGGATCAATGGCGATGGTAGAGCCCTGAAAGAACAATCTTCCCGGATTAATACTGCCACCCCTCCCCCCCAGCCCACAGTCCGTGACTGGTGGAGGACGGAGAAACCCGGGGGCGCCATCTCTCGTAAGGTAACAGTTACCCCTTCGCGCACCCAGGTCTCCATCACACAAGCCAGGTCAACCCCCTGCGAGGTAAAGAAATCTCGCAGGGTAGCGGTTTTGTTGCCTATAGACCTGGCATTGCACAACACCAGTGAAGGAGGTGAGTAATCCTTGCTCACCCTACCCTCGTCCCTCGGGATGGGGCGCAGATTGGAAGGGGTACGACCATATCTGTATCTCAATCCCCTTCGCCTATAACATCTGCCCCCACCTCCATACCTCCCTCGCCCCTCCACGGTAGCAATCCCAAGCCTCATACTAACCTCCATTTACAAATTAGAAAACAAAACAACCAAAACAATTATGCCCAAACAAAACCAATCCCCACCCCACTCGATGTCCAACCCCAAAAACAAAACAAGACGGAACAAACAAAAATACATAGATAAAAACCACCATTCACGGTGGTACAACAAAGTAAACAATAAAAACACCTTTAAAACACATTAAAATATATATAAACATCTTCAACATTTGCTGCAGCAGCACCAGTCTCCTTAAAGCTATTACGGGGGTGAGCCTGGGCCCCGCCCCCTAGGCCGGATGGAGTGAGCCTGAGGAGGGAGAGGCCTTCTCCAACACTCACGATGCAGCAGCAGGGATGTCCCAGACCCCAATGAGGCCTCTTAACGCTGTGGCGAAGGTGAGCCTGGGCCCCGCCCCCTAGGCCGGATGGGAATGAGCCTGAGGAGGGAGAGGCCTTCTCCGACACTCCGATGCAGCAGCAGCGATGTCCCAGACCCCAATGAGGCCTCTTAAAGCTGTGGCGAAGGTGAGCCTGGGCCCCGCCCCCTAGGCCGGATGGAGTGAGCCTGAGGAGGGAGAGGCCTTCTCCGACACTCACGATGCAGCAGCAGCGATGTCCCAGGCCTCAATGAGGCCTCTTAAGGCTGTGGCGAAGGTGAGCCTGGGCCCCGCCCCCTAGGCCGGATGGAGTGAGCCTGAGGAGGGAGAGGCCTTCTCCGACACTCCGATGCAGCAGCAGCGATGTCCCAGACCCCAATGAGGCCTCTTAAAGCTGTGGCGAAGGTGAGCCTGGGCCCCGCCCCCTAGGCCGGATGGAGTGAGCCTGAGGAGGGAGAGGCCTTCTCCGACACTCCGATGCAGCAGCAGCGATGTCCCAGGCCTCAATGAGGCCTCTTAAAGCTGTGGTGAAGGTGAGCCTGGGCCCCGCCCCCTAGGCCGGATGGAGTGAGCCTGAGGAGGGAGAGGCCTTCTCCGACACTCCGATGCAGCAGCAGCGATGTCCCAGACCCCAATGAGGCCTCTTAAAGCTGTGGCGAAGGTGAGCCTGGGCCCCGCCCCCTAGGCCGGATGGAGTGAGCCTGAGGAGGGAGAGGCCTTCTCCGACACTCCGATGCAGCAGCAGCGATGTCCCAGACCCCAATGAGGCCTCTTAAAGCTGTGGCGAAGGTGAGCCTGGGCCCCGCCCCCTAGGCCGGATGGAGTGAGCCTGAGGAGGGAGAGGCCTTCTCCAGCACTCACGATGCAGCAGCAGCGATGTCCCAGGCCTCAATGAGGCCTCTTAAGGCTGTGGCGAAGGTGAGCTTGGGCCCCGCCCCCTAGGCCGGATGGAGTGAGCCTGAGGAGGGAGAGGCCTTCTCCAACACTCACGATGCAGCAGCAGCGATGTCCCAGACCCCAATGAGGCCTCTTAAAGCTGTGGCGAAGGTGAGCCTGGGCCCCGCCCCCTAGGCTGGATGGAATGAGCCTGAGGAGGGAGAGGCCTTCTCCGACACTCACGATGCAGCAGCATAAGTCCGATTAAGGCTGTTAATAATCATGAAGCAGAATATCTCTTCCTGTAGAGGGAAATTGCATTCCGCCATCTGCTGGCGTAAGAATTTCATCTCTGTCAGATGCGCTTGTACATCTCCATCTGGCACTAGCCTTAGATTGGTCAGCTTTTCAAAATGCAGCAACGCTGAAGAACCAGCATCTCTTTGATGTATTCTACGCAGCTGTCAGAGCCGCTTCCAGGTCCCAGCTCACAGAGGACCACGCTAGCCGGCAGTATTGTACAAACTTCTTTATTGAGCTACAGTTTCCATTTTCAAGCCACAGCGCGCAGCTCTACGTCTTAGAAGCTAGACCGGCGAAGCTCCGTCTGAGTCTCCGCCTCCTGTACACCAACTTAATACTCTAGCCTTACTCCACCTCTTCCGTCTTTCCTTTCTCCTCTGGGTCCCTCTACCCCCCCCCCCGTGGTCTCTTCCTTCCTGGACTCTTCTGACGCTGACCCCCCGACTCTTCTCCCTCCTTGCGGCGGGCTTTAGGACCTGGCTCCCTGTCCGGGCTGCTTACTGTGCCGCCTTCCTGTGCATTTGAACTTGGCGCGCGCGCGCAGCCTTCAACCTTCCTCTTGACCGTTTCCTCGCTCCCCGATGGAGGTGTGGCCAAAACTAACTCCTGCCCTCCCGCTTGCGGCGAGCCGCCAGATCCCGATACCTGGGACCCCTCCCCCCTACTGCGCTCTGGTGGGGAAGCTGGTCCCGATTTCCAACTTCTGCTCTCTGAGTCCCCTCTGGTCCCTTCTACCTGGGGTGTCCCCCTAGGCGCCCCCCTTGCTCTGACCACTGGCGCCCCTTTCTGTGAATCTTCCGACTCACTGGAAAGACTCGGAGATCTCGGGCCGCTGTCATCGCTCATATTACCTCCGGATTCCTCCCCCTCGCTCTCTGTTTCCTCCCTTTCCTGTGCCTCTGCTCCTGAACCCCTGACAGCAGCGTTTGCCAAATCTCACGCGCGCATTGCAAATTCTGAATATGCACGAGTTGATCATCTGAGATACAGAGAATTATGGCCGTCCTGGCTCTCACATTCTGTGAATTCCAACCTGGCGTTGGTGCAGCAGGGATGGGGTTTTCAATCACCCCAAAAATCCTCTGATTCTGAAGCAGGGCTTTCATCTTTACAGACCATGAGGAATAATTGTCATTAGTCAGTGGAGGTGGGTAAGGTAAGCCTCCTCCCTTCTTGGCATCCATTTTGAATCCAAGCCTCAGCTCTCACTCTCGAGCCTGTAAAATTCCAAGAGTCTATTGGCTGTTTACTGCCTCACTTGGCAGTTAAACACAGGCTGTTTTGAAAGTCCTTTCAAGAGCAGTGAGATATTAGACAAAACAAACGCTGTTTACCAGCCTCTCACAGTCCCAGCCCCTCTTCCGTTGTTGGCCGGTAACTTTCCACTTTACTGACGTTTCGTTGCTTAGCAACTGGACATTCCAGGCTTATCAAGACTCAGGTATGTGAAATATGTGGCTCTCTTTCAGTGCTGGTTTCATCCAAAAGCAGACACTCAGTGAACCGAAGAATGTCTCAATTCGCGTTCACTCTCACAGCCATAAAATTAGCATACCTTAGGGGTTCCGTTGCTCAGCAAAAACACCTCCTCCGGTGCTTCCATCCGCACGCTACCATATCTTCCTTATCTCCTTGCAGAGGATGAAGTACGCTCCATCAACCTCTCTTGTTGCTTTCATGGATCAAAACCATCCTCTGCTACCAGATGTTGGGAATCAAGCCTTTATTAGGAGAAACTGGCAACTCTCTAGGCACCCGGCTTGATCTCCTGATGACCTCCCTGTCTGCATTCCCCAGCAGGATACAGGCTAGGTCGTGATAGGCGATCCTTCTCAGCGTGAGAAGAACACCCCCCCTCTTTCCTGCCCCCCCCAGGCAGGGGAAAGAGATAGACAGAAACGTATTTACATGCCTTTATTTCTGTCTTTGCAGCGTTACAGAAAAACACGACTGCTCTCTTCAAACTCCAACAGCCGAGAGACAAACTCCACCTGTACTTCCTGTACAGCTCATATTACGCTCTCAGCTAATTCCGGTGCTCTCTGCACTGTTAATTGACTGTCCCTCTGTTTCCCACGGAACAGTCCCAACATTCCCATTATGTTTTGCTTTCAAGCTACCAGCTCGCGGCCGCATTGCTTCTATATCGTAACAGATACATCATATCCTACAGGAGCACAGGAGGAGGCAGGAATGATGGATGTAAAATCTGACAGGTGAGAAACATTGAGGCTTAAAGAGAAGGAGCAATCTGCCATGCAGGGTTTGTTTGTTTTTTAAGTTGCTGTTTTACTTGCTAATGTTAGGAGTAAAAAAAAACCACTTATTGATCTATTAGTAGATCCCAAGCTTCCATTGATGTTTCTCAAACGAAAGGGAAAAGCATTCCCCATGTATTTGCTACAATACTCTGCTCCTCCTTGTAGATGACAAGCCTTGCATATTCTCTCTCTCTTTCTCTCTCTAAATTTGAGAATTCTATTTGTTCTTAAGCTGAATCATTTGTAAACTGTTGTGATTTTGAGGATGTTGGAGGAAGAGGCACTATCCTCCTTGCCTTGACTGAAAATCCCCCCCACTTTTAAAAATCATAGCATTGTCCTCCAATCTCCTCTTCTAGCAGCCTTTCCAACTAAGTTCATCACCTGTGGAGTTAAGAGTGCACTGCTATTAATCTCTTCCATGACATCTTCCCTTGCAATTCACTGTCATTTACTGTTAATTCCATAGGTACCCTCCAGACTACTTCCTAGATTATGACTCTAAAGCAACATGACCCTCTTGTTTTCCCTTATGCTGTTTTTGGTGGCTCTCCTTTCTGTCCGTTCATCAGCCACATGCTCAACATCTTATGGTCCCTTGGCATCAGGAAGATGAGACTTCCAGCGTGATTGACCAGAATGCTGCAACATGATTGCTGGCAGGAGTGAGACCTTGTCAGCATATAACACCTGTGCTCAAAGATCTGCACTGGCTGCTGATTTGCTACCAGGCCAGGTTCAAGGTGTTACTATTGGAAGAACCCTTTGCCCAGAGGACTGCCCTCTGTAAAGTAGGACACTTAGACACCCTAATGGTAAAAAGTGTTTTTCAACCCAGTTGACTTGGTGGAACACCAATCAGGAAAACTATATTTCCCCCAGTTCCTTGAATGCCCCTTTATCCAGAGCAGCCCCACTCGGTCAAGGCCAATAGCTGGAAAGCAATAGGGATCACACACTCACATGGAATGAATGGAGGGATGGATGGGTGTCACAGACACTTTTAAACTACACTTTGTTATCACCCCAGACAATCTCCCACATCAAACAGCCCACTTAGGTAAGGTCTCTGTACATAGCTGGTTTTCCTGTCTGGTTCTTGACACCCCCTACTCAGAAATATTTTTTTAATCAAAGAGTGAATAAACTTTTACAGCCTATGGACAACACTCCCATGCAGTCAACCTTCCAGGGCCTGCAAACCAGTGGGGCTGGGACAAACAGTGAGTGTGGCTGATAAAAAAAGAGGGTGAGGCCACCTGTCTCTTTTTCATATGCTTCTCTCTGTAGTGCCAGATCTAGGGCAGTGCAGGCTGTTCCCCTGCTCAGGGTGCTGAGCCAAGGGGGCATAAAATAATAATAATAGTAATAATAATATTGGTAGTAGCAATAATAATAGTAATAATAATAATAATAATTAATACTTATATTCATGTGGGTACCTACTGAGAAACCCCATTAAAAAGCAACTGTACCAAAAGGAATTACTGTGGAAATAAAATATATTGGGGAAAGTGCCAAATTTTGTCCTCACTTAGAAAACCGTATTACCAAAGTCTACCCCTGCTCTCTGTCATTCATACACAAATCCACATGCATGCAGGTAAAAGGTAAATGTAAGGTAAAGGACCTTACATACATAGTCAAAGGCGTCTATGCGGTGTGGCGCTCATCTCACTTCAGGCTGAAGGAGCAGACAGCTTTCTGGGTCATGTGGCCAGCATTCTGGTGCACCGGGACACTGTGATAGAAGCCAGAGTGCATGGAAACGCCGTTTACCTTCCCCCTGGAGCAGTACCTATTTATCTACTTGCACAGGTATGCTTTCAAGCTGCGAGATTGGCAGAAGCTGGAACAGAGCAACAGGAGCTCACCCTGTCTCAGGGATTCGAACCACCAACCTTCTGCTCAGCAAGCCCAAGAGACTCAGTGGTTTAAGACCACAGCTCCACACATAATGCTCCCACACATCCATTTTCATGCATAACACACCTGCTCATTCTTTTTCATTCCCTCTCTTTCATGTTCAGGGATTGACCAACAAGCCTTCTTTGCACAAGGTGAGAAAGAAACATTTTCATCACAAAATTGCACAGATGCCACTCCAGCCCCATCTTGACCATCATAGTATCTCTCATCTTTCAACTTACATGCCCGCTTTCTCTCTTGCACCATGCGGAATGAAACTGGTCTCCATATCCCTAGACGGGAAATGCTTGGGTCCACATAGTAGCAGGGCCCAGGACTCTCCGTGATCGAGATCACTTGCAAAGGAAAGAAGAATTGTCTGCATGAGGCATGGTGTGGATTCTGAGCTATTTAGCTTGGTTGCAATGACTGACTTCCTATCCGATATCAATTAAAGGCACCCACTAGCTAGATAGCAGTGAATATGTTAAGCTCCGCCCCCCTGCACCTCCATTCCTGTTATCCTTCAACATGGCTTAAGTGTAGATCATCCTCTTCCCACTAAGGTCCACAGCTGTACAACTGAGAACCCTGATTTTTGTGCAACCATAATAATCAGCAGTATAAGACCCTCCAGCCCTTGCTGGACTACAACTCCTATCATTCTTGACCATGCTGACTGGGGCTGATGGGAGTTGTAGTCAAGAAACAACTACATTAGCCCCCTACATGCAGTGCCATTGATCCAGTTGGAATGGAAACTTTGGAAAGCCACCCAGCTCTTGATCATGGATCACCCAGGTCCCATAAACTGTGGCCCTGATAATTAGAGAGTCCCAAAAACACAGGTTGTCAATCTCTGTTCAAATGTTTTGCCAGCAAATTTAATAGTTGTTTAGCCAGCTTCACCCTGTGGGTCAGTTAATGCTGTTGGGAAAACCCAAATAACACAGAACCTAACTTGTCAGCATCTTACATCTTTCACTGGATTTCACACGCATTGTGTAGGCTGGCTCAGCATACTTGGTGAAGTCATGGTCCTTAATGCCAGTGAGAGGCTACCTACCATACTTCCCAGGTCCTGGCCCTGCAAGAGAACCACAAGGGGGGGAGGAATAAAATAATGGGAAGACAACCCGGAACCATTAGCATTTGCAGATTATGAGCTGCCACACTGGGTAAAAGGGCAAAATGGAATAATATATTGTGTTGAATAATATATTGAATAATATATTGGGTTTTGGAGCTACAGCTCTCTAGGTGTTGTTGTTGTTGTTTAGTAGTTTAGTCGTGTCCGACTCTTCGTGACCCCATGGACCAGAGCATGCTGGGCACTCCTGTCTTCCACTGCCTCCCGCAGTTTGATCAGACTCATGTTTGTAGCTTCGAGAACACTGTCCAACCATCTCATCCTCCGTCGTCCCCTTCTCCTTGTGCCCTCCATCTTTCCCAACATCAGGGTCTTTTCCGGGGAGTCTTCTCATGAGGTGGCCAAAGTATTGGAGCCTCAGCTTCACAATCTGTCCTTCCAGTGAGCACTCAGGGCTAATTTCCTTAAGAATGGATGTGTTTGATCTCCAGGTGTTGCTGCACTGCAACTCCCATCATCTCTGACCATTGAACCAGACTGGCTGGGGCTGATGGAAGTCCCACAACATACTTTTCTTCTCCCTCTGGTAAAATCTCGCTAGCCTTGGGCCAGGATATTTGCATTGCAATAGGAAGTGAGCATTACAAGGCACCTGAATTCTTCTGTGGCTCGGACTATAATTCAAGCCAGAGAAGATTTCCCATTTTACTCAACCACCTATGCTCTGCCTGTACTTTCCCAACCCCCTTCCTTCATCCCCTTTAAACAAGCGTTACCCTGGTAGGACAACAGCAGTGGTGACATACCAGCCACAGGAAAAGGAAAACAAAAGAAAAAAAATATTATTAGCCTGACTCCCTCCTTTGGCAATCTTCACAGAACTCTAGCCCAATGGTTGCCATCAATTTGATTTGAATAAATTTTATAATGAAATGATTTTAGAATGTTGTATTATTTTATTGTTGTTAGCTGCCCTGAGCCCAGCTTCGGCTGGGGAGGGCGGGATATAAATAAAATTTATTATTTATTATTATTTATTAACAAGGAAATATGCACTGCCTCGCATGCTAGCAGTACTCTTGGAAGAAAGTTCTGATGGTGACTGAGAAATGTAGATCAGTTTCCTTCTTTGGTTTCCACAAGAACAAAAAAGGAACCCTGATGGATCAAGCCAGCCAGCCACCGAGTCCAGCATCCTGTTCTCACAGGGGCTAACCAGATGCCAGAGGGTCTTTCAACAATGCTGTTGAACACATCCAGACTGGCAAAGATATGGGTACCTCTGTATTCCTGATCTCCTTCTCTCTCTTGCCCCATCTATTCCCACAGCTCACCTTTATACTTGGCACTGATGGACGCATACTGCTTCTTGATGGCCGGCACTCTGGCTGGATGCTTAGAGATACCAGAAAGACAACTAACAGGCTGAGCTGCACCTTTGGCTCTGGAAGTCGGCATTGGAGTGTGCCCACTGCAGTGGGGAGTCGTATGTGTCACCAGTGCTCTGGGGAATGAAAGTAAATGAATGAATGCAAGTCCAACCTGCAATAAAATGTTGCACCATGGAGTGTTGCAGCTCAGGGTTCCAGCTACTCCGTTCTACCCCACCCCAAACAGTATTCAATTTCCACTAAGTATGCTAAGTTCACATTGGGCTATTTGGGGAGGGGGGAGTGTTCTCCTCTGAGGGATCTTATCCTATCCTATCCTATCCTATCCTATCCTATCCTATCCTATCTTCAAACCTTGCCGTTTTCTCCAGGCTTGCTGAGCCCTCCGTCTTGCACAGATGGTGCTGTTTTGGCCACATAAGGACCATAAGTGCTAAAAGAATGGAGATTGCTGCTTGTTTATGTGATTTAACGGCATGTACCTAGGCCAGGGTAGCCAACATCCCAAGAGCTTGTTGGACTCCAACTCCCATCAGCCCCAGTCACCATGGGATGATGGGAGTTTTAGTCCAACAACAGACAGAGAAGAGCCCCTTTGCAGCCCCTGCACTGTAAGGGCTAAGGGAATGAGGGTGAATCCAGAGGTCTGTGTGCCTTTGTTTATTTAAACCAGGAATGGGAGGCTCAGCCCAGGAGCCACATGCCACCAACCAGACCTCTCTCTCTCTGACCATTAGCACTCTCTCCAGGTCACAAGCCTCCCTGCCCCTGCTTTGTGCCCTCTTCAAGTGCTTTTGCCTGGCTGGAATGTGAGATCAAAGCCTCTTGCTTTCCTGGATGAAGATGGGGGCAGGGGTAGGTATAGAAACTTGGAGGGTATGTGGAGCTGGATTATAGCCTAATGCACAAAGAGTCCCTCCTGTTGCTCCACCCAGTTTTTGTATCTAACCCCATTCAACACTGGTACATGGCCCTCAGATGGTTATCAAATATGGCCCTTGCACTAAAAAAAAAAGCTTATCGGCCCCTGATTTTCCTGCCCCCCCCAGCCTGCCTTTCAACAACAAGGTCCCCAAGGCAGCTCAGAACAATTTAAAATGAACAACATGGAATGAAATTGCAACCATAAAATATAATTGCAAGCAGCTCAAGCAACAGTACCACGATCCCAAACAGCAGAAGGAAAACAATAGAAATGATTAATAGCAAAACAGCCATGTAGAAAACACACCAAAAGAAACATGCAAGGGGAACCAGCAGGCAGGAGTTGGGGAAATAGTTTCATGTGTGTTGATAGCATTAAGCAAAGCCCCAATAAACAGCGCTTAGTTTAACTATGGAACTCCCTCCCACAGGAGGCAGTGCTGACCACCAACATGGATGGCTTTTAAAGAGGACTGGATAAATTCACAGAGGAGGATAAAGCTATCAATGACAACTAGTCAGGACAACAGTGGAATTTGCTGCCAAGGAGTGTGGTGGAGTCTCCTTCTTTGGAGGTCTTTAAGCAGAGGCTTGACAACCATATGTCAGGAGTGCTCTGATGGTGTTTCCTGCTTGGCAGGGGGTTGGACTCGATGGCCCTTGTGGTCTCTTCCAACTCTATGATTCTATGATTCTATGATTCTATGACTATGTCCTGCTTCTGAATACCAGCTGCTGGAAACATGGGAGGAGAGTGCTTGGATCCTGCTTGCAGGTTTCCCACAGGCATCTGGTTGGTCACTGTGAGAACAGAATGCTGAACTAGATGCCCTTTGGCCAGATCCAACAGATTCTTATGTTCTTACGTTCTTATTTGTTCGCAGCAAAGCACACTCACCATTGATGTGTGGAATTTGCTGCCACAAGACTTGTTGAACCTAGGATAACTCAGTTGGTGCAGCATGGGACTCTTAATCTCAGGGTCATGGGTTCGAGCACCATGTTGGGTAAAAGATTCTTGCATGGCAGGGGGTTGGACTAGATGACACTCATGGGCCTTCCCAACTCTACAGTTCTGTGATTCAATGATGGACGAAAGGCTAGATAGGGATCTCCATCCTTTTCAGTAACATGCATTTGGGGACCCATTTCTTCATCATTGACCATATATTTGCATGGTGGAAGTATTGGTGGAAGTCCTGACCCACCAGCTGAAGACCTAGATGGCATTGAAGGGGGAGTATTTATTTAGCTAGTTGTTTTCTTACATTTATATCCTGCTTATATTTGGCATGAGTAAGCTGTCGCCTGCCCTTTTCCAGGTACCAAAATACTGATTCCAGACATTCCAAGCATAAGTCTGACCCTTCCCCCCGGAAAACCACAACTGTGTCCACCCTAATCCCAGAGCCCTTCAGGACAGAGGAGCAGAATGAAGGGAGCACCACCTCCAGAGCATGAGACCAGGCCTGATCCCTCACCCTGAGCACTTTGGAGGGGGTGGGGAATAAAACTTAAATACAGGGCACAAAAACAATGCCTTTTGTCATCTCCTTGTAGTGGCATGGTCTGTGGGGCAGCATTTGGAGAATACAAACAATTTCTTCTGTGTCTTTCTAATTCTCTGGAGTTTCTAAGAGAGGTGGCAACTGGCCTTTGCATTGCTATGCTCCCTAACCCTAATCATGCTAATACACAGCAAACAAAGGTCTTAGGATTTCAGTTACCAATCAAAGTAGCAATTGGTTGTGTCAGTCACCCATACCGCTGATGCTGCTTCTCTGGATGGAATGGAAATCTGGATGTAGATTTCAATAAGGAGTGGGGATGTTACTCAGCTTTCCAATTCCTCCTCTACCCCCTCCTTTTTGGAACATAAACAATGCCTCATGTCGCAATTCACTCCCAGGTTGCCCAGGCGATGCTGATGCAAGTGTGGAACCAGACTTGTTTATTTCCATATTACCATGGTTCTGGCAGAATACTCTCCCTCTCCCTCCCTCCCTCCCTCTCTCCCCCCCCTCTCTCTCTCTCTTTGTGTGCTGCTAATACAAGTCCTCCTTCCTTGCAAGTTACCAGCCCGGGGGGGGGGGGAGAGCCACAAGCCCAAAATACCACATTTTGTTTCATAAGACCCATGGGCATAGCTAAGGGGGGGGGGGGGACAGAGGGCAGCTGCTCCCTATCAAATAAAACAATAGAAATACTTAACTGACCAATCATGTCATTTCTGCCCCGCTAACAAAAGTCCTCGCTATGCCCATGCTAAGACCATGTTCCCCATTCCTTTGCCTTCATATGATATAGTATTCATTGATTTTTTTGGTTCCATTTTTTCGTTTTATTTGCAGCATTTGTATTCTAACCTTCCCCCATTCCCAGGAGCTCAGAGAGGGGTGTTTGCACAGGCTGCCTGGGCAACAATGACCACATCCCAGTTAAAATGAAACAAAAAGTCCAGAAAGCATAAAAAAATGAACCTCAAAGCAAAAGAGAATGTTTCTCAATATGAACAGAGGGATGGAGAGGAAATTCAGTTCCCTTAACATGAAACTGACCCAATTCACCCTTCCTTAAACAAGAGGCACACTGAAACGCAGCTTTCTTTTGAAATTTGCACTTCTTGGAATTTTGCCACATGGTTCTCCAACAAAAAACAATGTGGACATACTGTCAGGGAACTGACATCGGAGCAGAGGGGAGAGGCGAGGCTCCCGGACTCTGCAGGAGAGGGGACAAGTAAGGGAAGAGAGAGAACGTCATCTGGGGAAGGAAGTCCAGGTGACACCAGGAAGAAGGGAGAGGCAGAGAGCAGCTCGGACGTGAGGCTCCGAGACTCTTCCAGTGAAGTCAGTGAGGAGGGTGGAGGACCACCACTCGGCATGCCCACTCTGCGCAGAAGGCTTCCGCGCAGAGAGGCGAGGCGAAGGTTGTCCGTTAAGGAATTCTTTTTTTAAAAAAAATAAAATATTTATTGCAATTTTTTAAACAACGAACAAACCACCAAACATATAAAATACCATCACCATACAGACAGAAAAAGTCAAAGCAAAGTTAAGAAATAAACAAAGAATAAAAGAAGAATACATATAAAACACAGTTGTTCATAAGTCATATTTTCATAATCTTTGGACTTCCCCGCATCTCCCTTCCCTGCGTTCTCAGTCACATAGTTATAGACAGCAATTTATTACCTTATTTCAATTCTTATTTTGTAAATCTCGGATATTATGTCCCAACTTTTAAATAACTTTATCGTAAATTAAACTGCTTGATTTAAACATAATATTGCTTCAAATTTCATCATTTCCTTAAACCTCACTTATTCTCATATATTTTACAACAAAGTTTCTGCTGCCGTGTTACTTTCAATCGTGCATTCTCCTAACATTCATACAGTTTGTAGTGTTTTTGTAAATAGTCTTTAAATTTTTTCCAATCCTCTTCCACCGTCTCTTCTCCCAGGTCCCGGATTCTGCCAGTCATTTCAGCCAGTTCCATGTAGTCTATCAGTTGCGTCTGCCATTCTTCCAGTGTGGGTAAATCTTGGGTCTTCCAGTGCTTTGCAATGAGTATTCTTGCTGCTGTTGTTGCATACATAAAAAAGGTTCTATCTTTCTTTAACACCCCTTGGCCGACAATGCCCAAAAGGAAGGCCTCTGGTTTCTTAAGGAAGGTATACTTAAATACCTTTTTTAACTCATTATAGATCATTTCCCAGAAAGCCTTTACTTCCGGTCGGCGCCAGCGTTAATGGCGGTCCTCTTTCCGAGCTCCGGAGGAGGACTGCTCCACGAGTTCGGGTCTGACCCGCTACGGCAAGTGGGGGACCCCTAAAATCACAGGCGCGGATGCCTGTGAACAAGGAGACTCGGTGGGCACCAGAAGCGCCCCCCTTTACTGCCTTTTTAAAGGCTCCGGAACGGCATCGGGAGAGTGCGGTGCTGAGAGTCGCTACCCAGCCCGCAGAGTGAAGCCGCGTCGCCATTGACGGAGAGCGCCGATTCCTTCCTGCAAATTGAATTCGGATTGAAAACCCCGTGAGTAGGATTGAATGACTATCGGGAACTTTTAAATTTAAATTGGAAATTTGGCCGGAAACGGGGGAGGTTAAAATCAAGGAAGTCTGCCTTCCCCCGACTGCATGACAGATGAAGCAACGAAAAACAAAGAGCTGCATCTGAAGGGAAATAACAATAGGACTATTTAAGCCTGGCATTTGGATATAAATCTCCTCTCTAGCAGGCAGGGGCAGAGGGGAGGGAAAGTAACCTCATTAACCTGCATGATTTTTGAAAGAGAAAAACTTTCCGCTGCCTCAATCCCCTGAGACGGACTGTCAAAATAAGATACCAGGACAGTGAAAAGATTTTAGAAACTTGTTACAAGGCTACATAGTTGAGGACTTAACTGATACAAAGTTTTGGGGTTTTGCTGCTACAATATACCAGACTGGACTGTGTTGACAGAGAAACTACATAGAAAAAGTGTTGCAGCATTTATATTGAAGTTTCCTGGTTTCTTTGTTCTATATTCTTTGTTTCCTTCACTTGGACATTATGTTTTGCCCCCTCTAGAGGGCTGAGAAGTAACAGGTGCAGAATAACAGATTAAGACAGTGGGATTTTCCATTTGGAAATTGTTCCTGTGAGAACGTCCTTGGGACATGAGTGGCCCAGCAGAGGAGATAACTACGAGAGCTAAAGCAAAACAGCAGCAACAGCAACAGAAGAAAAGAGGCTCAATATCAAGTTTAACACCGACAGGTGCAGCTGGGCAGGAAAAAGTGACGGCTGTCTCCATGGAGTCAATGACACAGGCGTTACTCAAGATAAATCAATCCCTGGAAGCTTTGACACAGCAGAGTACAGAAAATTCACAAAAACTAACAGAATTAACAGCAAGGCTGGATTTGAATACGAAAAGTGTGATATCCAACACAGAATCTATAAATAAACTGATTGAAGAAAACTCGGCAACACGTAAAATCGCAGAGGATGCCAGAAAGATTGCTGAGGAGACACAGGAAAAATTAGAACCGTTTTCTAAAAAAGTGTATGAACATGATGCGGCCTTGTCTTTGATGGAATTACAGAGAAAGGAGAGAAATTTGAAATTAAGACTAATTCCTGAAAGTGAAGGAGACAGCCTTGTGGAGTTCCTTACACAAGAGTTTTCTGACTTTTGGCAGGAAGAATTGGAGGAAGAAGAATTTAAGATAATAACAGCATTTAGACTGGGCAGGAGACAAAACAGAAAGACTCCGAGGGATTGCCTGATTACTTTCAGATCCAAGGAAGAAAGAGACAAAATACTGAAACTACATTACCAAAAGGCCTTGGAAATTGGAAATTCTCATATACAGATTTCTAAGGACATCTCTGAATATATTTTGGAGGTGAGAACCTTCTATAAAGATCTGGTCTACCTGCTGAAAAAGAACAACATACTCTTCAGGTGGGAGTTTCCACAAGGACTGTCCTTTAACTACAAGGGAAAGAAGGTGAAAATAAAAACAATTCAAGACAAAGAGAAATTCTTGGAGAGAAACCACGAGGATCTGCAGAAGGGAACGGTAGACCCAATCTCAGAGCAAAAAAGATTAGTGGACATTCTGAATCTATCATTTGGGCTTAAACCACCACCATCAGAGGAAGAGCAACAACTTGGAGTGGTAGGAGGAGTAAGTGACAAATAACAAGATGGCCCTGCAATTCCTTAGTTGGAATTGTAATGGGCTGAACATGCCCACGAAAAGACGCCAAGTTTTTCATATTTTGAAAAGAGAACAATTGGATTTGATCTGTTTACAAGAAACCCATGTGACCAGGGTACACAGAAAACTACTTATAAATAAAAGATTAGGACAAGAATTAATCTCATCGGACAAAGTTAAGAAAAGAGGAGTGGTGATTTATGCAAAAGAGAAATTGGCCCCAAAAATGATGTTTAAAGATGAACAAGGAAGATACCTGGCAGTGGAAATACAAGTACAAGGAGAAAAATTGTTAATAGTTGGAATCTATGCACCAAATGAAGGGAAGGCGGAATTCTTCAAGAAGTTGCATGAAACTCTGATGGATTATTTGGACTATAACGTAGTAATTATGGGAGATATGAATGGTGTGGTTTCTACAAATATGGACAAGGCACAAAGACTGACAATCTCCAAGGAAGGGAGACTTCCGAAGACCTTCTTTGAAATGACTGAAAATATGGACTTAATAGATATTTGGAGAACAAGGAACCCTCTCGAGAGAGAGGGAACTTTTTTCTCTCAAGCAATGATGACCTGGACCAGAATCGACCAAATTTGGATTACTAGTGGGATGGCTCCAAAGATTAAAAAAATAGAAATCTGCCCAAAGACTTGCTCCGACCATAACGCCGTGAAGATGGAGATGAAACTTACAACAACTGGTCAATTCAGATGGAGGATGAATGACACCCTGTTTCGAGACGAGGAGATCCACAGAAAGGCCCAAAAAACCTTAAAGGACTATTTTGAAATAAATTTAAAGGCCGATGTAGAAAAAAGAGTGATCTGGGACGCAAGCAAAGCTGTGATGCGAGGATTTTTGATTCAACAAAATTCAATAAAAAAGAGAAAGCAAAATGAGAAGAAGGAAAAGATTTTGGAAAAGATAAAAGAAGGAGAGAAAAGATTAAGATCAAAACCAAAGTCCCAGGAGATTTTGAGAGAGATCAAGCTATATCAAACACAATATATGGAATTGATGAATCAAGAGATTGAGTGGAAGATAAAGCAAATGAGACAAAAGACATTTGAATCGGCAGATAAATGTGGTAAACTTCTCGCCTGGCAATTGAAGAAAAGACAGAAACTAAATACAGTTACAAATCTAGAAGTGGATGGAAAGAATATATCCAAACCCAACGAGATTAAAAATTGTTTCCTGAGTTATTTTAAAAAGTTATATTCACAAGGATCACAGAATGAAGAGGACATAGATGAATTCCTTAAAAAATATGGATTACAAAAAAATCTCTCATCAAAGTAAGGTGGATCTAAATCAGAGAATAACAGAACAAGAGATAGAGGGTGCCATTCAGAACATGCAATTGGGCAAATCTCCAGGACCAGATGGACTGACTTCCAGATACTACAAAGCTTTGAAGGAGTGGTTGGTGCAACTGCTAAAGGAAGTCTGTAATGAGATTTTAGAGGGGAAAAGGGCGCCAGAATCGTGGAAAGAAGCGTATATTACACTCATACCAAAGACAGAGACTGAAAAGACTCAACTTAAGAACTACCGCCCAATATCATTACTTAATGTGGATTACAAAATTTTTGCAGACATTTTGGCAAAAAGATTGAAAAGAGTGTTGATGGAGAAGATTCATAAGGACCAAGCAGGCTTTCTCCCTAAAAGGCATTTATCAGACAATGTGAGGAACATAATAGACATTTTGGAACTACTAGAGGTGAATATAAACACTAAAGCAGTTCTGATTTTTGTGGACGCGGAGAAAGCCTTTGACAATATCTCTTGGAGTTTTATGAAAAAGAATCTTCATGGGATGGGGGTAGGCCAAGGATTTGAGAATGGTATGGGTGCGATATATTCTGAACAAAAAGCTTGAGTGTAAAGTTGTTTAAAGTATCTCTGGAAGCACTTTCTAATCTCCACAGGATTCTGAATGTTTTTCCCTTCAATCTCTAAGTTGGTAACCGTATTTAGTTTTTGTCTCTTTTTCAGCTGCCATGCTAACAGCTTTCCACATTTATTTGCCGATTCAAATGATCTTTGTTTCATTAACTTGATTTTCCACTCCACTTCCTGATTTATCAATTTAGAGTATTGTACTTGGTAGAGTTTAGTTTCTCTCAGAATCTCCTTTGACTTCGGTTTCGATCTTAACTTTTTCTCGCATTCCCTAATTTTCTCCAAAATCTTTTCCTTTTTCTCGTTCTGTGCTCTTTTCTTTATGGTGTTCTGTTGTATCAGAAACCCCCTCATTACAGCTTTACTTGCGTCCCAGATTACTCTTTTTTCCACCGTGGTGTTCAAATTTATTTCAAAATAGTCCTTCAAAGCTTTTTGGGCCTTTTTGATAATCTCCTGATCTCTGAGCAGGGTGTCATTCATCTTCCATCTAAAGGAGCCGGTTGTAGTTAGTCTCATATCCATCTTTACTGCGTTATGGTCGGAGCAAGTCTTTGGGCAGATTTCCACTTTTCTGATCTTGGGTGCCAGACCTCTAGTTATCCAGATTTGGTCGATTCTTGTCCATGTCAGTTGGGCTTCAGAAAAGAATGTTCGTTCTCTTCCTAGGGGATTTTTTGTCCTCCAGATATCAATCAAGTCCATATTGTCAGTCAGTTCAAAAAAAGTTTTAGGTAGTCTGCCATCTTTTGTCAAGCTTTGGCCATGTGACTTATCCATATTTGTAGACACCACCCCATTCATATCTCCCATCATAATGATGTTATTATAGTCCAGATAGTCCAGCATTGTCTCATGCAGCTTCTTATAAAATTCTGATTTCCCTTCGTTCGGTGCATAGATTCCCAGTATCAAGAACTTTTCACCCTGGGTTTGAATTTCGATTGCCAAAATTCTTCCTTGTTCATCTTTAAAAAGGAATTTTGGTGATAGGCTCTCCTTTGCATAAATCACCACTCCTCTCTTTTTGACTCGGTCTGTTGAAATAAATTCTTGGCCTAATCTTTTGTTAATTAACACTTTTCTGTGGAGCCTAGTCACATGTGTTTCCTGTAGGCAAATAATGTCCAATTGTTCTTTCTTTAATATATGGAATATCCTTCTCCTTTTTTTCCGGGGAATTTCCACCATTAATGTTCCAGCTAAGAAGTTGCAGAGACATCCTGGGCGAGTCTGTTATTCTGTAGAGGGTGGTGTTTCTTTCTTCTGTTCCTCAGATCCCAAAGGTGTAGGTGCAGGCGGTGGCGGTGACCAAGCCTCAGGCCCTGTAATCACTTTCTGAAGGTCTTCTCCGTAATCATGCAGGAACTTATCTTTATCCTCGGGTGTTTTAATTTTCACCTTCTTCCCTCTGAATGTGAAAGATAATCCTTGAGGAAATTCCCACCTGAAAAGGATTGAGTTACTTCTCAACAGTTTGGTTAGTTCTGTATAGGTGGTTCTTAGATCCAAAAGTTGTTTAGGGATATCTTTGTAAATTTCCGCTCTCCTTCCCTGGATTACAAGTGATTTTTCGTAATGTAAGCTTAGTATTTTATCCTTCTCTTCCTTAGATCTCAAAGTAATCAAACAGTCTCTGGGTCTGTCCTTCCTTGCTACTCTTCCAAGTCTGAAGGCACTAACGATTTTAAAGTCCTTGTCTTCCTCCAAGTTCCAAAACTTGGAAAGTTCTTTTGTCAAATATTCCATTAAATTCCCTTGTTCCAGTTCTAAAATTGATCTCAGCCTCAGATTATTTTCCTGACTGCGTAATTCAATCATAGACAGGTAGGCCTGATGTTCACCAATCTGTTTAGTCAGTGGTTTAACCTCCTCCTTCACTGCTTCCACTTTCTGGTTAACTTGCTCAGCCAATTTACGATTCTCTGTGGTAGCTTTACGATTCTCTGTAGTAGCTTCAAAAAGCTTCCCAATTGATTGTGCATGTAAGGTCACTTGTTCAGTTAATTTATTTAGGCTGGCAGTATTTTGGTCAATCTTTGCCAATTGTACATCCACTTTTTTGTCCAATGTTTCCAACTTCTCCAAGATTTTGTCTAGTACTGATTCGTTTCCTCCAGCTGCCATGCCTTCTGATAAAGTCAGCTCAGTTTCTAATTCTTGTGTTCCCAAAACAGTAGGAACAGATGATCTGCGCAACTGGGAAGTTAATGTTGATTGAGTTAATTGTTTAGCTTTAGCTTTGGCCGATCTTGTTTTCCCAGTGCCACTCATTCCACTCCTGTCTGCGTACCAAGGTCAGATTTAGTATGCTCCCATGGGAATCCACAAGCCCAGAGAGTAAACAACAAGTTAAAGGAAGAAAAAAGAGAAAAAACAAGTCCCAACCAGTTGTAAATCCAAAATCCACCAGGGGGAGTTCAAACAAATCTTGAGGAGAACAAAGGAAATTTTTCCAATAGTTGTTCCAAAGCTTAAAAGCTTAAAAAAGTTTTGCCAAAATCCAACAGTATCCAACCACTCATAAATTTCAAGAAAGACCTTCCGCTCTTCTTTATAGCCAGCAGAGTGAGTCCTTATTTAAACAAAGTTTCAGGAAAAGTGCCAGATAATAGTGTTTCAAAGTAGCTAGTCCAGTAACACTCAAAAGTAACAGTTCAGAGTAGCAAAAATCAAGTCCGCAAACTGACAGCTCTAATAGTTTGGCAGTCAAGTACCTGGGTTTCTTTAAATAATTTTGTAAATCCACAGGGAGAGGAAAAACTAAGTTCAAAGCAAAGCAGAAAAAAAAGTTTAAATCCCTTAGTACCTATAGCGACAGTTCAGGTCATGCACGAAATTGAAACTTTTAAATTCCTCTTCAAAGGCTTCAGATCAAAGTAATTCTTATGCTGGAGGAAATTTAGGAGACACCCACTCACGGATTCTGCTAGCGACTGAGCAGCAGCGCAAAGGGCTGCTCAGTCAGGGAAAGACACAACCACACCTAAGCGGTTTGGAACGGCTGGAGATTTACACACAAGCAACCCCATTTCCCGTGACAGCAATCTGTGAGTCCTTTACGTTGCTTGTGTGCAAGAGGACCGGGGTACAGTCATGAGTCAAACCGGAGGAGCCGGCGCAGGAGAGGGGGCCAAAGGCGGACAGAGTCTGGAGGAGAGAAACCGAGACTTGGAGCAGCAACTGGCTCTACTAGCCGCGCGGCTGGATGAAAGGAGGACACATGACGCCCAGGGGAAGATTACCCCCATCGCAAGAAAGGTACGGGGACTTGTGCGGACTTTTGGGGGCAACCCCAGAGATTATAACGCTTTTAAGACTGAAGTGCAGTATGCGCTGGATCTGCAGCACGATGACTTTGCCGACGATGGGGGAAGAGTCGCTTTCGTGGTGGGGCACCTGCAGGGGAGGGCCAGAGATTGGGTCCGACCCTTAATGGCGGCGGAGAACGCGGCTTTGAAGGACCTGAGAAAGTTTTTTAGCGCGATGGATCACATGTTCGCGAGCGATGTTGAAGAGAGTGTGACTCGTAAAGAACTGATGGGGTGCAAACAAGGAAACCAGTCAGTGAGAGAGTACTGGTCGAGATTTGCTATGCTGATCCATAAACTTGGGTGGGATCTGAGTTCTCAACCAGTACAAATGTTATTTGAGGAGGGCTTATCCTCTTGGGTGAGAGACGAACTTTCCCGCTCACCCCGCCCGGAATCGATGGACCAGCTGACCAAGTTGGCGCTCGCTGTAGGAGTCAGGCAAAAGACGCGCGCGCTGGAAAGGCGGGAAGGGAGAGCAGAGCGTTGGCATGACAACCGCACTCCAGACGTGCCAGCGTCTACTGTGCCACCCGAGGAGCCAATGGAGATTGGAGGAGCGCGTGCGCGCGGGTTTTCAAACTCCAGCGAGGTGCGTAAGAAGGAGGGGAAAACCAGTAAGAGGTGTTTCCTATGCCAGCAGCCGGGACATTTTGCCAGAGTATGCCCTCAGAAGAAGGCGTGGCAAGGAATGGTGGGGGCAGTGGGGAGTGAGGAGGAAAAGAAAGAGGCGCCGGGAAACGGCCGTGCTTGGCTGCAGGAAGGAGGGCACAGCAGCCAGGCGAGCAACCAGTAGTAGTGCCCAAACCAGACCCCCCCCGAGCAGCCATCGCAATAGAGGTGGTGCTAGAACTCCCAAACGGACACCCCATCAAAGTGAAGGCGCTGCTGGATTCAGGCAGCTCTTGCAACTTCTTTAGCAAGGATTTTGCGCTAGAACACCAGCTACAGGTGGTGCCTCTAGAACATCCCCTGCAAGTAACCACGATAGATGGGAGAGAACTTTTGGGAGGGGAAGTGACCCACCAGACCCCGCCCATGAAAATGACAGTTTCCAGACACACTGAGACAATTGTCTTTCACGTAGCCACCTTAGCAGGACCACCTATCATACTGGGAATGAGTTGGCTGGCACTGCACGACCCAGTAGTAGGGTGGCACCAGCGGACAGTCACCTTTGGGTCAGCTCACTGCGTAGAGCATTGCCACGGAGGGGAAGGCCTGAGGATGGCAGTAGCCAGGGTGGCAGGGATGGCAGTAGGGGAAAAAGGGAAGATACCACCTCAGTATGCGGACTTGGAAGAAGTCTTCAGCGAGAAGGAGGCGGATCGGCTACCCCCCCACAAGCCCTTTGACTGCCAGATCAACTTGCTCCCAGACGCTTAGCTGCCAGTGGGCAAGCTGTACGCCATGTCAGATAGGGAGATGCAGGAATTGCGGAAGTTTATTGACAAGAACCTGAAGCGAGGGTTCATAAGGGAATCGAGGGCGGTGGAGGGTAGTCCAGTGTTCTTTGTGGACAAGCGAGACTCCCATGAGCCCAGGCTCGTAGTGGACTACCGTGGATTGAACAGGGTGTCGGAACCAGTGACCTTCCCAATGCCCAGAATTGATGACATTTTGGCCAGGGTAAGGAAGGGGAAGATTTTTACCAAGCTGGACCTTCGGGGGGCGTACAACTTGATAAGGATGAGGGAGGGGGATGAATGGAAAACCACCATGTTCACCCCTCTGGGAGCCTTTGAGTACTTAGTTATGCCCTTCGGATTACAATCGGGATCGAGCACCTTTCAAGCTTTCATGCACCACGTGCTGGGGTCCCTGCTGTACAAGAATTGTGTAGCCGTCCTGGACGACGTCCTAATCTACTCAGAGAACGAGGAGCAGCATGTAAAAGACGTTAGGGAAGTGCTGAAGAGACTGCAGGAGCACCAGCTGTGGGTCAAATTGGAGAAGTGCCAATTCCACGCTCGAGAGGTGGAGTTCCTTGGCTATCGGTTGTCAGACAAGGGCTTGGCCATGGACCCGGGGAAGGTGCAGGCCGTGCTAGAATGGAAGCCTCCCAAGAACAGGAAGGACGTGCAGAGGTTCTTGGGGTTTGCAAATTTCTACAGGAAGTTCATCAAGAACTTCGCCCATCTAACGGCACCCATAACGGATTGTCTCAGCAGTAAGAAGAAGTTCGAATGGACAGAAGAGGTCCAGCGTTCCTTTGAAAACCTTAAGAGGGCTTTCGCGTCGGAAGAGCAGCTCCTACATGTGGATCTGCGGAAGCCGATGAGGCTAGAGACGGACGCGCCAGACAGAGCTGTGGGGGGCATATTGCTCCAGCAGGAAAATGGGGAACAGTGGAAGCCGTGTGCCTTCTTTTCCAGGAAGCTGAACAAGTCAGAGCAAAACTATACAGTGTACGATCGGGAACTGCTGGCAATTCACGAGGCCTTTCGACGATGGAGACATTTTCTCATAGGCGCACAGCACAAAGTCCAGGTGTGTACTGACCACAAGAACCTGGAATATTGGAGAACGGCGAGAGTGCTGAACCAACGACAGGTGCGGTGGGCACAGGAGTTTTCCAAGTTTAATTTTGAGATTAGGTACGTGCCTGGGAAGGAAAATGTCAGAGCAGACGCCCTCTCCCGCAAGCCCGAATACGCAGAAGGGGAGGGAGGGCCAGAAGCACGTCATGTCATTCCCGAGGGCAGATGGGTGTGTGGGGGAGTGTTTGTCGGGAGGCAAGAGCTGGCCGGGTTGACGAGGGATGATCAATATGCACAAACCAAAATCCGAGAAATTGGTATCACTGGGGAAACTCAGGGGGGGTTCGAAGTAAAGGACGGGGCACTGTACTATAAGGGTGCATTGTACATACCTGAGGGGGATTTGAGGAGCAGAATACTCAAACAACTGCATGACAACCCCACGGCAGGACATTTTGGACAACATAAGACAATGCTACTGGTCACCAGGCAGTTTTGGTGGCCACGGGTGAGGGAAGATGTGAAGGAGTATGTACGTGGGTGCCAGTGCTGCCAGAGAGCAAAGGGGGAGAGGACAGCACCTGCAGGGTTACTGGAGCCCTTACCCACACCAGGGAGGCCATGGGAGGTGGTATCAATTGACTTTATGACGGACTTACCCAAAGCCAGGGGGAAAACGGCAGTAATGGTGGTAGTTGACTTGATGACCAAAATGTGCCATTTTATTGCGTGCTCGCATGCGGTGACTGCAGAAGAAACAGCAAAGCTGTTTGTAGAGCATGTTTTCAGGTTGCATGGCGCCCCCTTGAGGATTTTATCCGACAGAGGCCGGCAATTCACGTCCAGATTCTGGAGGAAGCTCATGAGTCTGCTGGACGTCAAGGTTGGGTTCTCAACGGCCAGACATCCAGAAACCAATGGACAAGCAGAGAGAGCTAACAGCATACTTCAACAATATCTACGCTGCTACGTCAGCGAGAGGGAGAAGGATTGGGTGGACAAATTAGCGCTGGCTGAGTTTGCATACAATAACGCAGAACATGTGTCCACAGGGATGAGTCCGTTTATGGCGAATTACGGGTGTCACCCCAGGGCTTTCCCCGGGGAAGGGGAGGGAAGTTGGAGTGTTCCCGCAGCTGAAAAATTTGTGGAAGAAATGGAGGCTTTACACCAACAGCTTAAGTTAAACCTGGAAAGGGCCAAGGAAGAGTACAAGAGGCAGGCAGACAAGCACCGCAGAGAGGGAGAAACCATAAGAGTGGGGGACCAGGTGTGGTTGTCTACCAAAGGGTTGCCGTTCAAAGGAGGGTGCAAGAAGCTAAGGCCAAAGAAACTGGGACCGTTCGAAGTAGCCCAGCAAGTTAATCCAGTGGCCTTTAGGCTCAAATTGCCATCTCACATGAAACTGCACCCCATGTTCCACAGGTCCTTACTCTCACCGTTCAGGGAGGGGAGGGAATTTCTGGGTCAGCAAAGTGAAACACCCTTGCATCCACAGATGGAGGAAAGGGAATTCAGTGGCCATGCAGCTGAAATTCTTGATTCCAGGTGGAGAGGGGGACGAGTGGAATATTTGGTGGCGTGGGAGGGGGAGCCAGAAGCGGAAAACGCATGGGTCCCAGCAGAAGAGATTAGGGATGAGTATCTGCAGGAGGAGTTTCATAGCAGGTATCCGGGAAAGCCCAAACCACCAGAGAGGTTCTGGGGGGAGCAATTTGGCACCACCGATGAAGAGGAAGAGTTTGAGGGTTTTCCCGCCTCCGAAGAGGAGGAAGGGGAATTGTCCGAAGAAGAATCCAACTGGGGAGATAGGGGAGAGAGAAGAGACAGCAGCAAATGGAGAGGGGTGTTTGAATCATCAGATGGAGGGGAGAGTTCCTTCCGGGGGTTTCCTGCATCACCGTCCGAGGAAAGGACGGGGGGGTTGGAGGGCCCTGGGAGGGAGGTGGATGTCAGGGAACTGACATCAGAGCAGAGGGGAGAGGCGAGGCTCCCGGACTCTGCAGGAGAGGGGAAGAGTAAGGGAAGAGAGAGAACGTCATCTGGGGAAGGAAGTTCAGGTGACACCAGGAAGAAGGGAGAGGCAGAGAGCAGCTCGGAGGCGAGGCTCCGAGACTCTTCCAGTGAAGTCAGTGAGGAGGGTGGAGGACCACCACTCGGCATGCCCACTCTGCGCAGAAGGCTTCCGCGCAGAGAGGTGAGGCGAAGGTTGTCCGTTAAGGAATTCTTATGCTGGAGGAAATTTAGGAGACACTCACTCACGGATTCTGCTAGCGACTGAGCAGCAGCGCAAAGGGCTGCTCAGTCAGAAAAAGACACAACCACACCTAAGCAGTTTGGAACGGCTGGAGATTTACACACAAGCAGAAATGTGTTATTTTGGGGGAAATTGCTTGGAAAGAAATTAGGGGAAATGAGAACTAAAATTGTGTGTGTGTGTGTGTGTGTGTGTGTGTGTGTGTGTGTGTTTATTGGCTTATATAAACAAGAATAACATTATACAAGTTTTCTCATGTCATTAGTATGTCACAAAAATAGCATAATAATTGTGGAAAAATATCTGCAACATATGTTTCATTATTAGTGATCAGTGTATAAGTTCTTGGTTTATGAACTGGTTTAAACAATTAGGAAGAAGAAGAAGAAGAAAAAGAAAAAAGAGGGAGAGGGGTGGGGTCGGGTGGTTATGCTTCTCTTATTCTACTTACCGCATTTTTCGCTCTATAAGACACACTTTCCCCTTCCTAAAAAGTAAGGGGAAATGTGTGTGCGTCTTATGGAGCGAATGCAGGCGGGAGGCTCTGCTCAGTGCTTCCTTTTATTAGCCGTGTGGAGCTTGTGTGCGGCTCTTGGCTTTTCCCCAGGGAAAGAGCGCTTCACAGGCTCTTTAAAGGGAGCACAGGTCTTGGGGGAGCCTTAGCCATGCGCAAGTTCTCCCGGGCAACAGAAGCCTTCATCCCGCTGCCGGGGGCTGCGTGTGGCTATCCCAGAAGCCAGGACAGCAAGCGGGATCACTGCGATCTCGCTTGCTGTCCTGGCTTCTGGGATTCAGAATATTTTTTTTCTTGTTTCCTCCTCCAAAAACTAGGTGCGTTTTATGGTCTGGTGCGTCTTATAGAGCAAAAAATATGGTAGTGTGTGTGAGGGGTTGTGTCAGCATTACTTGTATGAGTTCTTTTACTATTCACTTGTATGGGGAATTATACTTAAAATTATATAGAACACAATAACTATACAGTGGTACCTCGGGTTACATACGCTTCAGGTTACAGACTCTGTTAACCCGGAAGTAGTACCTCGGGTTAAGAACTTTGCTTCAGGATGAGAACAGAAATTGCACGGCGGCAGTGGAAGGCCCCTTTAGCTAAAGTGGTGCCTCAGGTTAAGAACAGTTTCCGGTTAAGAATGGACCTCCGGAATGAATTAAGTTCTTAACCCGAGGTACCACTGTATATGAAAATGAAAAATGGATATGTAGGTCAACATTTAATTACCCTAGAATCATTTTATCCAATTCATCCGAGCAGAAGCAACAACCACTGGACAGATGATCTTAGGATTCAACATGCTAATTTCCAGCAGTGTTCTCAAACTTGCAATTGCCAGTAGTGTGGCACCTCTGTTTTTGGTTCAATATAACAATTTAAACATTGTATATTTGTCTATTAAGGGTTTTTCCCCAAAGCTAAGTACAACAAAATAAAATACAGATACAGAAGTATGCAAAGGAACACAAATGAAACACAAAAATTTCCTTTGCTGGGGGCAGCATGGAAGAAAAAGAAAAATTGATGTCCTCAGAAGGCATGTAAAAGGTGAGTTCAGGTAAGTGCATGGCCCTTGAGGTCTCTTTCAACTCTATGATTCTATGATTCTATGATTCTAGACAAGCCATAGGTTCTGAAAAACCATGGGTACAATTTAAAAAACCTACTTTTTTCTTACAACAGTCTTCCAAGGTAGGCCAGTATCACTTTCCTAACATAGCAGTGAGGTGACTGAGACTGAGAGGGAAGGTTCTTGCATCAAGTTACAAAATACATAAGAAGCTGCCTCGATACTCGCTCAGAATATCTGAATGGAATTAAATCTATCTATTCCGAACAATTCGCTAGATTAATAATTAACAATACTTTTAACGGAAAGAATTGAGATAACGAAGGGGACAAGGCAGGGCTGCCTGCTATTGCCATTATTATTCATAACAACACTAGATGTTCTGCTGAAAAAAATAACTGAAACAAAAAGAGTAAAAGGTATAGAAATTGGTTTAAAAGAATACAAATATAAAGCTTTTGCAGATGATGTAGTGTTGACGTTGGAACAACTAATAAATAGTTCAATTGAGGCAATGGAAAAAATAGAAGAATAGTGTCATCTTGCTGGATTTAAATTTAATAAGAGCAAAACAAAACTACTAACAGAAAACATGGATAGTAAAGAAATAGAAGAGTTACAAATGAAAACAGGACTAACAATTGCAAAAAAAGTAAAATACTTGGGGGTATGGCTAATGACAAAAAACATCAACTTATATAAAGATAATTACGAAAAGGTGTGGACAGAGATTAAACAAGACCTGGAAATTTGGACCAGAATGAAATTATCGTTGATGGACAGAATTGCTGATATTAAAATGAACATGCTTCCGAAACTGTTAATCTTATTCCAGACCATTCCTATTATATGTGGAACGAAACAATTTGACATCTGACGAAAACTTATTTCTAAATATATCTGGCTGGGAAAGAAACCTAGGATCAAATATAAAATCCTGACTGATGCAAAAGAAAGAGGTGGATTCTCCCAGCCAGATCTAAAAATTTATTATGAAGCATCTTGTTTTTGTTGGTTGCGTGATTGGATAGCATTAGACAATGAGGAGGTACTAGATTTAGAGGGATTCGATAATAGATACGGGTGGCACGCCTACCTGTGGTATGGAAAGACAAAAGTTCACAGAGGGTTTCTGCACCACATCATTAGAAAATCCTTGTATGAGGTATGGACTAGACATAAAAATCTCTTAGAACGTAAAACTCCGTGAGGTCTGACCAGAGCAGAATACAGTAGCACTATTACTTCCCTTGATCTAGATGCTATACTCCTATTGATGCAGCCCAGAATTGCATTGGCTTTTTTAGCTGCCGCGTCACACTGTTGGCTCATGTCAAGTTTGTGGTCAACCAAGACTCCTAGATCCTTTTCACATGTACTGCTCTCAAGCCAGGTGTCCCCCATCTTGTATTTGTGCCTCTCATTTTTTTTGCCCAAGTACAATACTTTACATTTCTCCCTGTTAAAATTCATCTTGTTTGTTTTTGCCCAGTTCTCTAATCTGTCAAGGTCATTTTGAAGTGTGATCCTGTCCTCTGGGGTGTTAGCCACCCCTCCCAGTTTGGTGTCATCTGCAAATTTGATCAGGATGCCCTTGAGTCCATCATCCAAGTCGTTGATAAAGATGTTGAATAAGACCGGGCCCAAGACAGAACCCTGTGGCACCCCACTAGTCACTCTTCTCCAGGATGAAGAGGAACCATTGATGAGCACCCTTTGGGTTCGGTCAGTCAGCCAGTTACAAATCCACTGAGTGGTAGCATAGTCAAGACCGCATTTTACCAGCTTCTTTACAAGAATATCATGGGGCACCTTGTCGAATGCCTTGCTGAAATCAAGGTAGGCTACATCCACTGCGTTCCCTTCATCTACCAGGCTTGTAATTCTGTCAAAAAACGAGATCAGGTTAGTCTGACATGACTTATTTTTCAGAAATCCATGCTGACTATTGGTGATCACAGCATTCCTTTCTAGGTGCTCACAGACTGTTTGCTTAATGATCTGCTCCAGAATCTTCCCTGCTATTGATGTCAGACTGACTGGGCGGTAATTATTTGGGTCCTCTCTTTCCCCCTTTTTGAAAATAGGGACAACATTTTCCCTCCTCCAGTCTGCCGGGACTTCGCCTGTTCTCCAGGAATTCTCAAAGATGACTGCCAGTGGTTCTGAGATCACATCTGCCAGTTCTTTTAATACTCTTGGATGCAGTTCATCTGGCCCTGGAGACTTGAATACATCTAAACTAGCCAAGTATTCTTGTACTATCTCCTTAGTTATTCTGGGCTGTGTTTCCTTTGCTGAATCATTTGCTCCAAATTCTTCAGGTCGGGCATTGTTTTCTTTATCGGAGAAGACTGAGGCAAAGAAGGCATTGAGGAGTTCAGCCCTTTCTGTGTCCCCTGTTTGCATTTCACCATCTTCTCCTCTGAGTGACCCCACTGTTTCTTTGTTCTTCCTTTTGCTACGAACATACCCATAAAAGCCTTTTTTGTTGCTTTTAACCTCTCTAGCAAGCCTGAGTTCATTCTGTGCTTTAGCTTTTCTGACTTTGTGTCTACACGCGCTGGCTATTTGCTTGAATTCCTCTTTGGTGGTTTCCCCCCTTTTCCATTTTTTGTACACATCCTTTTTTAATCTTAATGAGGTCTCTGTTATTCTTCTCTCCCTTAATTTTGACCCAAATGCTCTCACTTTGGCTTTGAGGTTCTAAATCTTGGATCTCTTCACAGGTATACACATCCCTGACATATAACGCCACTCCTCCTCCTTTCTTGTCTGGTCTGTTTCTCTGAAATAGATTGTATCCCCCCATTATTACATTCCAATTGTGGGACTTATCCCACCAGGTTTCAGTGATGCCTATTATGTCATATTTAGTTTGCTGTACCAAGAGCTCAAGCTCATCTTGTTTATTTCCCATGCTTTGCGCATTAGTGTACAGACATTGAAGTCCATTAATCATTCCCCCGTGTCTCTTATTTAAGGATTTTTTCCTCCCACCACTAGGTCTGCGTGCTGTTTGCTCCATTTGGTCTATGACATGTTACTGGAGGGGGATGGTAAATTAAAGTTAAAATCATTCAAAGAATTGAGAGGATAATTAACCGATTGGTTACAATACCACCAATTACAAGATATCTTTAAGAAAGACAATAAAAGCAATGGTTTTAGTAACATCCAATTAAGACAGAACTGCTGGGTAGTAATAAGAAAATGATATCAAAAATGTATAAGGTACTACTAGAGTGCAAAACAAAGGATGAGGAGGTAAAGAGTGTGGTGATAAGATGGGCACAGGATCTGGGGCATAATATTGATTTTGAGAGGTGGCAGGTAATGTGGAATAAAACAATCAAATTTACGGCATGTGTGGCACTTAAAGAAAACTGAATGAAAATGATGTACCGTTGGTACATCACACCAAGTAAATTAACCAAAATGTATAGAAGCCAAGATAAATTATGTTGGAAATGTAGGGAAGAAGAAGGGAATTTCCTACATATGTGGTGGACTTGTACCAAAGTTAAAATCTTCTGGGATACTATTTATAATGAATTTAAAAAGGTCAATACCTTTTAAAATTCATTATAAATAGTAAAAAGCCAGAAGTATTTGTATTAGGATTAATTGACGAGGAAATCCACCAAAAAGATGTTAACCTATTCATGTACTCCACAACGGCGGCAAGAATCCTTCTGGCCCAAAAATGGAAACAGCAAGAGCTCCCCACTCTAGACGACTGGCAGATAAAGATGGTAGAGTACGTGGAACTGGCAAAGTTGACGGAGAAAATTAGGAACCGACCCGCTGAAAGATTTCAAAGGGACTGGAGCAAATTTATAAATTATTTGAAAGAAAGTTGTAAACACCTAAAAACGTTTGTAACATTAATGTGAAATGTTTTGTAATGTGGAAAGAAGGAGCTAATTTACAAATGAAAGGGTGATTGTTAAATGATTATATATGGTAAAGAAGTGATTATAGAAATGTGACAAATATGTTAAACTAATAGGAAAGTCAGAAAGAATGATGGAAGGAAGTCGATGCTCGCTTGGAGCAGTAATATAAGCTTGGGATATGTATTATAAAATGAAATGAAATATGGAAAACTTAATAAAAACCATGATTTAAAAAACAACAACAACAGAATATCTGTCCGCATAGCCCTGATGGGGTCTCAGGGAGTGACAATTCTTCCCTAGTTCTTATTTAATCAGAGATGCCAGGGAAGGGACCTGGGACCTTCTGCATGCCACCGAGCTACAAAGCCATTTCCGGCTTCAAGGAGATGGGGTTGCGGGCTTGCTCCACCCCACTCCCGCGCGGGGGTTGGTTCTTCCCCCCGCGCGAGAACAGGGAATCCCCGGGCGTGTCGCTGAACCGGCCAGCCTATTGGCTGGCCGGGGAGGCGGGACCTTGCCTATATAAGGCCGGGCACGCCCGGGGATCGCCCTCTTCTCACCTGGACCCCAGAGAGGTTTTTCTTTTCTTCACGTTTATCCCTGCGCCAGCGCCGCAATCCTCTACCTTCGCCTCGCCTCGTGCGCCCATCCCTGCAGGAGTAGGAATCACTCGCAAACAGAGCTGAATTCACTTCGGATTACCGGGTAGCGCCGCGGAAAGGAGGCCGTGGGAGAGGACGGCTGCGCAGAAATTCTTTGCTTCGCTTGTCTGACTGTGGAGCTACACAGCGGATACCCTAACCCTAAGACCGCGGACCGCACCGGGAGTGTAGCCTCTCCTTCAACAAGGAAGATTGGTAAAGTACCGCTGCGGCTCCCGTTCCCGGCTACCCTTCCTATCACCCACCTCCTTCCCATCACAAACCTCCCTCGCTGTCCCCGTCTGGTCCCTGGTTCCTTTCGTGGCATCCGCCCTTTATACACTGTTCTCCCTCCGCTCGCCTTAACACTGCCCTTCCCCCGCTCGCCTTCGGACATTATTGGGACCCCTGCCACCCCCCGACCGGCTACCGTTCCTCCTTTCTCCGCCTCTCTGCTGCGGGTTCGCCTGCTGCTTTCCATCCTTCCCTCCTTACAAGTCATCGTTGCTGCTTACTGCGCCCTCCCCTTGTCCTCGGCTTTGCGTACCGCTGTGTTTATTGCTTGATTTCCTGATTCGCGGCTACCGCTTCCAGCGCGTGCGCACTAAGTCCGCGGCACCCAGGCTAGGGCTGCTGGGAGTGAGGGCTGAGGGAGGCGCGCTCTCCTTGGGAGGGAGATCGTCGGGGTACGAGCCGAACTTTCCAGATAGGCAGGGAGGAAGGGGACAGGAAGCGGCCGCCATATTGGCAAGGGCCACGTGCACAAGCTCGGCGGCCATTTTGAGTGTGTCCTTTTGCTGGGACCTTCCGTAGCAGCGGCCGCCATATTGGTAAGGGCCACGTGTCAAGCCCCGGCGGCCATTTTAAGTGGGTCATCTTCAGTCACGGCCCCAGCCGCTTAGATATACCTCGTTGTACTGTTTGGCCTTTACAGGACTACCCCTAATTTTGACTGTTTTTTCTGGTACCGCATTTTATTTGGCTTGATCTTCGCAAGTGGGTATTCAAACAAATACAATATATATATATATATATATATATATATATATATATATATATATATATATATAAAATAAAAAAAAAATAGTTTTCCACAGAGCTGCATAGGATTCCCCATTAGGTATCAACAATTGTAATTGCATTACACTGGAATAAATAAACGAATAGATAGATAGCTAAATAATAAGTATAATCTAAATAATTAAATTAAATTAAATAAATAAATAAATAAATAAATACAATAATAATAATAATAATAATAATAATAATAAATTAAAAAAATTAAAAATAAATAAATAAATAAATTAAAAAAAAAACACCCAAGACAAAACTAAAAACTAGCCAACAAACTAATTCATAAAGAAAGGTGGGGTTGGGCCCCTACATACCGCAACGGTTGCAGGGCAGCCGCCCTAATTTATTCTGCTAGCTTAGCCTGTCAACAGCAGCCGGCACCAGTAATAACCTATTGCGCCGCAGCGTCCTTGGTGGAAGTAGTTTGATTGGAGGCCGCGTGGCTGGGGTCCGTGAGGACACTACTGAACTAGTTCAGTTGGTAAACCGCTAAGCCAGCGTTGAGAATACTGAACTGACAGCTCTACTTTGCAACAGGATTCTACAGCATTTACAGTCCGCGCAGTACCGCAAGTCTCGCCAGTTTACTTAGTGGTTCGTTTCCCATCCAGTGGTAATGGCTTCTGGAGGAGACCAGCAGGCATCTACTTCAGCCAATCCGCCAGCTCCTCCTGCAGGCAATAGTAGCGCCCAATTGCCTTCCTTGCCTTGCAACCCCCAAGATTTCGCCCAATTGTTCATGGCCTTTGAAACGTTCTACAAACGATATAAGTCTAACGGCGGTTCGGTGCTCTCAGCACCGGAACCTTCGCAGGAAGTCATACCCGACACTCCTCCCAGCCAGAGCCAGCAGGGCACCCCCGCTATTGCAGGCTGCAGTAGCCAGGCAGAAACAGTGAGCGTTTGTCGCCCTAATACCCGCTCCCGGTCGGCTACCGCTAAGAAACCAATCCATAGCTTGGGCAAAGGTAAGGCACCGGCCAAGGGTGCTACCAGGGAGACGGCCACGGCCAAGGGCACTAGTGGGAGCCGCGGCTCAAAAACGCCAGGGATTCCTAGTGTTTTCCAGGAACAGCAGGCACACTACAGCTCTACAGAGGACAGCGCGGAATCCGCGCGGGAAGAACACGTGGAGCCGAGCACCCACCAGCCGGTGGTAACCGCGAACGCGGCTAACGACGAGGTGCAAGGTGGGAAGAGAAAGTCTAAGAAGAAGCACACGTCCTCTAAGAAGAAGAGAAGTAGACAATCAGAGACCGAGGATGACTCAGGTACGTCATCATCTGACTCGGATGGGGAGGGACCCATGGATGGCTACTGGGTTTTAGGGGAGGAGAATCACGGGCTCCCACTTTGGGCACACGAAAGGAGGGCCAACTCACATCGTAAGGCCTTTAATGGCGTTTTGTCTTGGAGGAATGGGGCATTGGTGGAGGACGTTAATGTTGCCACTCATCAATCCACCGATTTCATACTGGGGTTCCACTTGTCCCAGAAAAAGAGGAATAAGATCCTCAATGGGGACTACGTGGACATGTTCACCCTTCTCCCTCCAACCAAGCTTACGGGAAAAGGGGAGAAGAGGCGTTCTTATGGTAAGCGAAGGTACAGGACGCCGAGGGCGGAGCGCACCTTTGAGAACTGGCTGGACGGGTACCAAGTGTTTATGGGAGTTGTGTGCGCAGCCTATCCTAGGCGTGCTATGGATTTAGTCGCCTATTTGGCCCACGTCAGGAGGGCTCACGCCCTTGCGGGGGAAAACGCGGCCCTGACGTACGATGAGTATTTCCGTAGAAACGCTTCTCTCCTGCCTTCTACCCGCTGGGATCTAACGGATCCTAACTTCTGGGGCCAAGAAGTCAACCCATACATCGAGAAGAGAAACCTGGAGCCCTCCAAGGCGGGTAAGACAGAGACGAAGCGCCGCCGACAATGCTGGGAATACAACAGGTGCGTTTGTTCGCGCCCCTCCTGTAAGTATTTGCACGAGTGCGAGCAGTGTTGGGGTAGCCACCCCGCCTCGGCCTGCTTCAAGAACAAGCAACAGCCCTTTCGGGGGGTAGGGGGTTCTCCCACAGCAGCAATAGGGGCGCCCCCGGATCCGCCCATCAGGGACCTGCTAACCGTCAATAACCACTATCTGGGTTTAGCCGCCTCCCCCATCAAACTCCAGCCCCTTAAGACCTTACTGGACCTGTACCCCGATCGGAAGGCGGCACAGTACCTGTGGGAGGGGTTCTCCCTGGGATTTAGAATCCCAGTGTCCACCCCCCCTACCACCGGGGACCCCCAAAATCAAAAATCTGTTAGGGAGAGGCCAGAAATAGCCCAAAAAAAGATTGAGAAGGAAATTAGCGCAGGCAGGGTGGCAGGTCCTTTCACAGAACCCCCAGTAGAGGGTCTTCACTTATCCCCGTTGGGTATAGTGCCGAAGAAGGCCCCAGGGGAGTTTCGTATGATCCACAATCTCTCCTTCCCAAGGGGAAGCTCCGTTAACGATTCGATCCCTCAAGAGCTTTGCACGGTGAAATACGCCTCCTTTGATCAGGCGGTTAAAATGATCCGCAGATTTGGGCCTGGGGCATTCCTTGCCAAATGCGACATTGAGTCCGCGTTCCGCCTACTTCCGGTTCACCCGGCTGACTTCCGTTGGTTGGGTTTCCGATTTAAGGGGGCATATTTCATCGACAAAGCGATGCCCATGGGATGCTCCGTGGCCTGCTCTGCCTTTGAGACCTTCAGTACCTTTCTCGATTGGGCCCTTCGCGCCAGGACAGGGTCATCGGGTGTGTCTCATTACCTCGATGATTTTATTTTGGTGGCAGAGGACAAACCACGATTCACAGCGCTCTTGGACGCCTTCATGGCTTTAGCAGATGAGCTTGGGGTGCCCCTGGCTGCTGGAAAAACCGAGGGTCCCGCCACTACCTTAATTTACTTAGGCATTGAATTGGATACTGTGGCCCAAACTTCCAAATTACCCGAAGAAAAGTTGTTAGATCTCAAGGAGGTGATTCAGCAGCTTCTGCCCCTAAAGAAGGTTACGCTAAGGCAGATCCAATCCCTATTGGGCCACCTTGTAGTTTGGATCCATTGCTCCGTGTCCGCTTCTCTGGAGCAGCAGAAAACAACCTTTCTCCCTCCTCTATGTGACATCCTTTTATATATTTGAACATGGCTATCATATCACCCCTTAACCTCCTCTTCTCCAGGCTAAACATGCCCAGCTCCCTTAACCGTTCCTCATAAGGCATCGTTTCCAGGCCTTTGACCATTTTGGTTGCCCTCCTCTGGACACGTTCCAGTTTGTCAGTGTCCTTCTTGAATTGTGGTGCCCAGAACTGGACACAGTACTCCAGGTGAGGTCTGACCAGAGCAGAATACAGTGGCATTATTACTTCCCTTGATCTAGATGCTATTCTCCTATTGATGCAGCCCAGAATTGCATTGGCTTTTTTAGCTGCCACGTCACACTGTTGGCTCATGTCAAGTTTGTGGTCAACCAAGACTCCTAGATCCTTTTCACATGTACTGCTCTCAAGCCAGGTGTCCCCCATCTTGTATTTGTGCCTCTCATTTTTTTTGCCCAAGTGCAATACTTTACATTTCTCCCTGTTAAAATTCATCTTGTTTGTTTTGGCCCAGTTCTCTAATCTGTCAAGGTAGTTTTGAAGTGTGATCCTGTCCTCTGGGGTGTTAGCCACCCCTCCCAGTTTGGTGTCATCCGCAAATTTGATCAGGATGCCCTTGAGTCCATCATCCAAGTCATTAATAAAGATGTTGAATAAGACCGGGCCCAAGACAGAACCCTGTGGCACCCCACTAGTCACTCTTCTCCAGGATGAAGAGGAACCATTGATGAGCACTCTTTGGGTTCGGTCAGTCAGCCAGTTACAAATCCACTGAGTGGTAGCATAGTCCACACCGCATTTTACCAGTTTCTTTACAAGAATATCATGGGGCACCTTGTCAAATGCCTTGCTGAAATCAAGGTAGGCTACATCCACTGCGTTCCCTTCATCTACCAGGCTTGTAATTCTGTCAAAAAACGAGATCAGGTTAGTCTGACATGACTTGTTTTTCAGAAATCCATGCTGACTATTGGTGATCACAGCATTCCTTTCTAGGTGCGCACAGACTGTTTGCTTAATGATCTGCTCCAGAATCTTCCCTGGTATTGATGTCAGACTGACTGGGCGGTAATTATTTGGGTCCTCTCTTTTCCCCTTTTTGAAAATAGGGACAACATTTGCCCTCCTCCAGTCTGCCGGGACTTCGCCTGTTCTCCAGGAATTCTCAAAGATGACTGCCAGTGGTTCTGAGATCACATCTGCCAGTTCTTTTAATACTCTTGGATGCAGTTCATCTGGCCCTGGAGACTTGAATACATCTAAACTAGCCAAGTATTCTTGTATTATCTCCTTAGTTATTCTGGGCTGTGTTTCCTTTGCTGAATCATTTGCTTCAAATTCTTCAGGTTGGGCATTGTTTTCTTTATCGGAGAAGACTGAGGCAAAGAAGGCACTGAGGAGTTCAGCCCTTTCTGTGTCCCCTGTTTGCATTTCACCATCTTCTCCTCTGAGTGACCCCACTGTTTCTTTGTTCTTCCTTTTGCTACGAACATACCCATAAAAGCCTTTTTTGTTGCTTTTAACCTCTCTAGCAAGCCTGAGTTCATTCTGTGCTTTAGCTTTTCTGACTTTGTGTCTACACGTGCTGGCTATTTGCTCGAATTCCTCTTTGGTGGTTTCCCCCCTTTTCCATTTTTTGTACACATCCTTTTTTAATCTTAACTCAGTTAAAAGTTCTTTAGATAGCCACCCTGGCTTCTTTAGGCACCTTCCATGTTTCCGTCTCATTGGTATTGCCTGACGTTGTGCTTTTAGTATCTCCCTCTTAACAAACTCCCAGCCATCATGAACTCCCTTTCCTTTTAGTATTACTGTCCATGGGATCTCACCCAGCACTTCCCTAAGTTTTATGAAGTCGGCTTTCTTAAAGTCAAGAAATTGAGTCCTAGTATGCTTGGCTGCTCCTTTCCGCTGTATAGTAAACTTCAGAAGAGCATGATCACTCGCGCCTAATGATCCTTCCACTTCTACCCCACTAACCAGATCATCAACATTGGTTAGGACCAGATCTAAAATGGCTGTTCCTCTTGTTGCTTCTCCCACTTTCTGGACAATGAAGTTGTCTGCAAGGCCAGTGAGGAATCTGTTTGACCATATGCTCTTGGCTGAGTTTGACATCCAACAAATATCCGGGTAATTGAAGTCCCCCATTACTACTATCTCCCTTCCTTTTGCATGCTTGGCCATCTGTTCCAGGAAGGCATCATCTATGTCCTCAGTTTGGCTTGGGGATCTATAGTAAACTCCCACAATGAGGTCCCTGTTATTCTTCTCTCCCTTAATTTTGACCCAAATGCTCTCACTTTGGCATTGAGGTTCTAAATCTTGGATCTCTTCACAGGTATACACATCCCTGACATATAACGCCACTCCTCCTCCTTTCTTGTCTGGTCTGTTTCTCTGAAATAGATTGTATCCCCCCATTATTACATTCCAATTGTGAGACTTATCCCACCAGGTTTCAGTGATGCCTATTATGTCATATTTAGTTTGCTGTACCAAGAGCTCAAGCTCATCTTGTTTATTTCCCATGCTTTGCGCATTAGTGTACAGACATTGAAGTCCATTAATCATTCCCCCGTGTCTCTTATTTAAGGATTTTTTCCTCCCACCACTAGGTCTGCGTGCTGTTTGCTCCATTTGGTCTATGACATTTGGATGATCATCTTCATCAATTGATAGGCTCCTGCCTTCAGGAGCACTGTCTCCCTCCCCCACATTAGTCAGTTTCAAGCCCTCCTGATGAGGTTTCTGAGATTTTTGGCAAAAACATTTCTCCCAACCGTTGTGAGGTGCAGCCCATCGCTTGCCAGAAGTCCATCTTCAAGAAACTGCAGTCCGTGATCTAAGAATCCAAACCGTTCCTGTTTACACCATCTGCGAAGCCAGCTGTTCACATTCAACATGAAGGACTGTCAGACTTTGATCTTTGGGGTTGGCTACTCAAATTAGCCAACCCCAAAGATTGTCGAAGGCTGGCTTCGACAACTACTCAAAGGGATCGTTTTGACCCTAGGCATCTAGGGTTTTAGACCCCCCCCCAACTGTCAATCACTGTGCTCTGCAGGAAAAGGCCTCCTGCAGATACCCTCTTATTAAGAGGTGTGTTCTGCAAAATACAGGAGTCGCACCTTTAGTTTTGTGGCACCTGGCCTTTGGAATGCCCTTCCCTTGAATATTACATTTAGCAGGAGCTTGGACTAGACGACTCTACAATTTTGTGATTCTATGACTGGAGAGGTGCCACCTCTTTTTGGTACCAGTTGAAGACCTTCCTCTTCCAACAAGCCTTTTAAGATTAAATATTTCCCAGTCTGCATCTCTACTGGAATGGTATGTTTTTAAGAGGTTTTTATCATTTTATCACGTTTGCTGCCTTGGGCAACTTTGGGATAGAAGTTTAATAAACAAAAAAAACCAACCAAACAAACAAATACATTAATAAAAAAAAGTCCCTGACAAGAATACCACTGAATGCAGGAAGAGCAGAGGACTGGAGTTATAGGAACTAATTCATCTTTTTCTCTCTTAGTCCACTTCTATTTTACTTTGATCCATTTTTAAATCTGTGAGTCCTTTGATTCCCTTTGCAACAGAATCGATTTTTGGAGCAAAGGGTGAGCTGCTGAAAGGAGAGCTATTTATTTCTCCACTCCCAAACCCCTGAAAAATGTCAGATTTTGTGCAGACATGTGGATGCCCTGTAAAGTGATTGAATGAAGCAGGATGTGCCTCACTAAATAGCTGGTCTTGAAGCAGCCTGGTATTCAGTTCTTCCAAACAGGCCAAGATTCTGCCTAGCCCAGATCTCATGGAGACCTCCTATATGAAAGAGGCAAGAAACCCCACAGAGAACAAATGAGGACCTGGAAGAACCTTCAGAAGCCCCACAAGGCAACCTGAACCGCCTTGGCTGTTCTTACCACCACCGAAAACCACCCTGACCACATTCTGAGCCCTCTTTTGATCCCTGATGCTCCCTCTCCGGACCTCAGGAGATGGCAGTGGACCCTGATGGGAAGCTCAGAGCTGCAACACAGGTACTTGCTTGGCTGCCAGAAGGCACAATCACAAGGAATCTTTTGGGGAGCAAAGGTCTACTCAGCTCCTGTGCCTACGGCATACACTTATAAAGCACTATGACACCACTCCAGACAGTCATGGCTTCCTGGGAGCTGTAGTTTGTTGAGGATGCTGAGAGCTGTCAGGAGATTCGTAGCCCCCTCACAGAACTTCATTAGTTTGCAGAGACAACACCCTTCCGTTGCCCGCAATATGGTGAAGATATAAACTAGGAAGTATCTGGCCTAGTCAAGCGACTTTCGTGAGAACCAAACTTTTCCTGATGTGACCTTGCTGGAAAAGATTATAACAGAGATGAACTCACCTACGTATGTCTGAAACTTCCTCCCCTACCCTCCCAGAGCTACAGTTCCCAGAGTAGCTATACAATCAATCCCTCTTCCCAGGAAACTCTGAGAACTGTAGTTCTGGGAGGGGTATAGGGGGCTCCTAACAATGCTCAGCACCCTTAACAGACTACAGCTCCCATAATCCTTTGGGGAAAACATGACTGTTTAAAGAGGTATCATAGTGCTTTAAAGGTATGACTTGAATGTGGCCTAAGCATTGGCCATGGACAGAATGGGCAGGTTGCCACTGATAAGACTTTTGTTGTAAAGAGCTGTGTGCAATGAGCTGGAGAAGAAGCAGAAGCCGCAGTAGCAACCACCTTAGTAATAACCCATGAACTTTAGTGGTAATTTTACTATTGGAAACCAAGCTCCAACTATTCAAAATGCAAGGGAAATCTCCATGCAGTGTGTCACCCATAATCACCAAACTATCATGTGACAATTGCAGCAATAAAAAAGCAGGAACATGGGGATGCAATCACACTCTTTGCAATTCCCAAGTAATCTTCAAAAATCTGGAATGAAGCATTACAGGGCAATGAAGTGATCCTCTGTTTAGAAATCAACAAGCCACTGCTGTCAAAAGGGAGGGATGTTGCCTTAGACAGGGTATCAAAGGCTTGATTCCAGAACTGAACCCAGAGCCTCACTAAAATTCCTGGATATTTCATACTATCTACAGGAAACTCTGGTATTAAGCATTTGGCAGGTGAAGGACATCATCCTAAGCAGTGAACTTTCCAAATTTTAAAATAATTATAGTTGATTAATGGTGCTGTGACATGCTACAGAGATGAAGATTCTTCTTGCTATAATTCAGACACAGCAACACCAAATCATAATCAGAAGAAAATAAAATACAGTTGCAAAGCCAGGCAGTGTTGATGGCACCTGGGAGACTGATGGGTAGGAGCTGATAGAGGAGCCAGCAGTATCAGACTCAACTCTGTTCATTACCATAATAAAATGGTAATGAAGGCTGAGGGTGCAAATTCAAAATGGAGCCAGATGGATAAACAAGTGCATAGGCACAGTGGCAGAGCTTCATGCTCCGGCACTGAGGGCAGAGAGCAGGCGGGGGCAGGGCTGGCACGCGTCCTGGGGGCGCGGTATGCCGCCTGTGGGGGTGGGGCGCCCAGTGTGGGCGGGGGGGGCAACCACGATGGAACCCCACTGGGATTGCTCTGCCGGGGGTGGTGCGCTCCGCCCGTCCCCTCTTCCTCCACCAGTGCATAGGCAGCACATGTCAGTTCAAGAAGGACACTGACAAACTGGAACGTGTCCAGAGGAGGGCAACCAAAATGGTCAAAGGCCTGGAAACGATGCCTTATGAGGAACGGTTAAGGGAGCTGGGCATGTTTAGCCTGGAGAAGAGGAGGTGAAGGGGTGATATGATAGCCATGTTCAAATATATAAAAGGATGTCATATAGAGGAGGGAGAAAGGTTGTTTTCTGCTGCTCCAGAGAAGCGGACACGGAGCAATGGATCCAAACTACAAGAAAGAAGATTCCACCTAAACATTAGGAAGAACTTCCTGACAGTAAGAGCTGTTTGACAGTGGAATTTGCTGCCAGGGAGTGTGGTGGAGTCTCCTACTTTGGAGGTCTTTAAGCAGAGGCTTGACAACCATATGTCAGGAGTGCTCTGATGGTGTTTCCTGCTTGGCAGGGGGTTGGACTCGATGGCCCTTGTGGTCTATAACAACTCTATGATTCTATGATTCTATGATTCTATGATTCTATGATTCTATGACTCTGGAACAGAAGCATTGCTTGTAGCCATCTCTGATAATACACTTTCATGATCCTTGTATGATTTTGCTATCCTCTTGGACTACTGTTGTGCTGAACATTTAGCCCACATTTTAATTTTAAGGGAGCCAAGGGGTGGCTGTGAGAGTCCCTTCTCTCATTCTAAAATTATCACCCCAGGGATTTGCATTCTGCAGCTTTCCTAGGCAACCACTCTTCAAAGCCCAGGGAACGCCACAATAAGGCAACTCCTACTAGGAGGCATATTCAGATCAGGACGTGTGAGCAGCCCGGGAGGCTGAGGGGTGTTGAGGAAATCATAGCATTGTAAAGTTGGAAGGGCCTCCCCAAGGGTCATCTAGTCCAACCCCCTGCAATGCAGGAATCTCAACTGAAGTATCCATGCCAGATGGCCATCCAACCTCTGCTTAAAAGCCTCCAAGGAGTCTGTTCCACCGTTAAATGACTCTTATCTTCAGAACGTTCTTCCCAGTTTAATCAGAATCTCCTCTTTTGTTATTTGAATCTGTTGGTTTGGGTACCACTCTCTGGAGCAGCAAAAAACAGGCTTGTTTCCATGAGGCAGCCCTCTACAATTCTATGGTTCTATGTAAGATAGCAAGTGGCTTAACATTTTGCCAACTCTGCAGTGGGTGGCACACTCTGCTTGCTGGCTCAGACAGAACACATATTGGAGGGTCTTGCACTTTCTCTGGCTCTCCTCCCACTCCAGGGATCTCCAAGAGCAGGCCTTGTGCAAGACCAGCATTATATGAAAACAGCAGCCTCTCAAGCAGAGAGGCTGAACTGAGATCCATTGACTTTCTGTAATGCTCCTAGAAGGATAGGCTAAAAGGGGGCAGGGAATTCAGACAAATGAGCCCAAGCAGATGGCTTGATTTTCTGAAATGCTGCACCATGCAGCCTGCAAAGCAGGGACATCTCCATCATCTCCTTTCTCAGGCTGCAGCAGATGGATCCAGCACAGCAGTCTCCTTGTAGAACCACCCAGCCCAAAATGCCACCTTTGCCAGCCGTTAGTCTTACCTTTGCAAGCCCCTGCAGCACCCAGGTGGCAGATGGCGGCCAAAACTCGCCAGATGGCCTTCTGCTCCTCCACCACAATTCCCAGGATCTCCATGGCAGTGTGGAGCTGAGCAAATGCAGCTGAGGCCTTCTGCTTCTCTTCAGCCTGCAAGGAGAGAAAGGAACAGCCAGGTCTATGGCATGAGGGCATGGGTTGGGACCAGAGATACCAAGGTGCCTTCAGAAAGAATGGCAGCATACAAAGCACCCTTATAAAGAACCCGATAGGGCCAGAACCTCTCCAAAATACATCACCTACATTGATTATTCTTAAACCAGCATGTGAACATAGGAAACTAAGAAAAACCTGCTGGGTCAGGCCAATGACCCATCTAATTCAGGATCCTGCTCCCACAGTGAATGCCCCAAAGGGAAACCCATAAGCAGGACCCAAGCTCAAGAGCCCTCTCCTCCCCTCCTGCAGCTTCCAGCCCCAGGTTGGCGAAGGTTCCAGTAGAAGGAACCCCCAAGCTACAGAACTGAATGAGAGATAGTGCCTAGGTTACTTCCCTTGTAAGGACGGTAGAATCTTTCAGTTTCAGTTTCTTAAGTCACAGGCAAAAATACACCATAAATAAGACATTGTGGGGGCCAGGCTTCTGCTGAGGGGGAGCAGAACCTCAGATAATTGAGTACTTTCAATGCTTTTCAATAATATTTTTGGATCTGCCCCTCCTTGGCTATACCCATGTCTTAAGTTTAGCTCTCCTCATTTCCATGTCACCTTAAAAATATTTTGCCACATTCCCACATCAGTTTGCAATTAAAAGAAAAAATCACCAGCATTTTTAGTGCAAATTTCTCATAACATGCACATAGTTTGTATGTATAACTTGCCTAATGTATTTTTGTAAAACAATTTAAATTAATGTAATACATTTCTGTATGTTATTTCCCTAATACATGCATTTCTGGACACATGGCTTGACTGGAGGACAACCTTGCAAAATTCAGCAAGTGTGGATTTCAAACAATGGCTGCACTTCAGTACTCATTTTGTTTTGGGAAGTGCAAATTAAGTAGGTTTGCCTTTAAATGCAAATTGAATCACATTTCTCCTCCATCCCTAGTCCCTTGTTGTGTTTGAGTGTGATCAACAGACAGAATTCAGTATGGCTGGGCTAAGCAATTGGGAGGAGGTGCAATTCCTTATTCCTCCTCCCAATAAAAACATTACAAGTGGCAAGACTACCGGTATTTGGGGAGACAAAATATTCTCATTACTAAATACGCTAGCTTTGTGTTCTCCTGGGGAGGTGGTGGTGGTGTCAAAGGCTGCCCCTGTCAGGAGCAACCATGACTCTTCTGCACATGGTTGTGTGGAGGCAAACATGACCCCTCCAAGGCACCTACAATATATGGGTCTCCTCTTTTGCCTTATCCACTTTCCTGAGGAAAGGCTTTTACAAAGGGGGAGCCATTGGGGGCCACTAGGTGGCGCATCGGAAGATGGCTGACAATAACATCTCTCCGACCCACACGAGGTAATTTGGAGGCTATGATGGGGGTAATTAGCCTCCCTAACCCCCCCAGGATTGTGGGGGGGACGGCCCTTGCCTGCTGTGCCCTATACCACCCCCGAATTTATGGGGGTGGGGGCACTAGGCACAAAGCCCTCCTGTGGGATTTCCGGCTCTCCTGGACGCCATTCCTGATTCGCGCCGCTAGTTGCAAATGATCTTTAAAAGAAACAATTTGGACAAGATTAATTGCACATGCTTCAAGGAAAAAGGGGAGTAAAGACTGCTGACAGAAGAGATCTCTGATAACAAGACAAGAATAAAATATGAGAAGATACGTCAAGATATGGTATGACAAATGGGGGAGGGGGGAGAAAACCTGCCTTCCTTTTTTTATGTGATTTAACAAGAATCCCCTCCCCTAATGAGTCAGAAACTAAGGACTTAAGCTGTGGATTTAAGGCTGTGTGGAGATAAACTTTCGATCCAAAGCAATGTTTCAAGATGAAGCTGGAAAGCTAAGAGTTCTGGAATGACGCAGTTAAAAATGCCGTCGCCATTTTGGGAGGCATTGTTGGAGCTCTTGGGTCTGGGAGGAGAAAGAGAGAAATAGAGTTGTTTACATATCGTGGATCAACTCCTCGGTGGGACTTAAGAGCGACAAATGCCAAAATTTACGATGGAAAGAACGAGGTTATCTACTAAGGAGATATATGGAAACCATCTGGACTTAGTGGAGGAACGGGAAATCCACACAGGATTATTATACTTGCTATCGGCTTAAGGAGACCAACAGAAGAGATCGTAAAGGAAAAAGAGAAATTATATGAATAAGATATGATGTGGAAACACCAAGATAAGACTGGATAGAATTATGAACTTTGTTTGGACTGATTGGGACTGATTTGGACATTAACGCAGTAAAGAAGATGATCTGAATCCCCCTTTGGATCTTGAAGTATGGGTTCCCCCAACAAAATTTAAAAATTTGGCTTTGTAATTTGGAATTTATATGATGTGATTTAATTTGATGTGATTAGCCAGTTAATAAAAATTATTTTAAAAAAAATACAAAGGGGGAGCCATTAAGATTCCAAACAGAAAACTGGATAAAATAAAGGAACCAGTGAGCTAAAACCTGGCATCGTTCATACAAGAGAAAAGGTTTGTGCATTTTCAGAAGATGTACATAAAAGTTGAAAACCTGGAGGCAGAGATGACCCTACTTCAGAGCAGTAGATGGAAGTAGGGCTTCCATTTGATGAGCACCTACAGCTCTTGACCACAGAGAAAGTTGCTGAAAGAGCACAGGGTGGTTAATCCTGCCATGTCTCTCCCACACTGGACATGACTGGGGTCATTCCCCAGCACTGGGCAGCTTTTTCTAATTTCAGAAAATGTTCTCCGTTGCATCTCTGCATGATTGATTGTTGTTGAATTCCATACTTCTAAGCAGTCTCTGCTAGGATGATTAATTCTAACTCTGGCAATTCTCTGCGTTGTGATTACTGACTCAGATACATGGCCAGAATCACCAGTCCTCCTCCAGTGAGGTTGCCTGACGCCTCTCTGTATGTCATAGCTCTGTGCTTCTTTCTACCCATTCAGAATGGATGAGTGACTGACAGGTGAGTGACTCTGACAGTCACAGGTGAGTGACAGAGACCCAAGGAAGGGGCTTCTCCAAGGCTGAGTAATTCCTACTTAAATGTATTTGAAAAGTAAACCTTTTCAATAGTGTTTCCAATTCTAATTAAGCCATGCTCTTGGCTACCAAACATTTGAGACTTGAGATCTTGAAACTTTCAAAGGGGAGTGTGTTTGGCTCAAAGCAACTTTCTGAAACACTACAGCTGGAATAGACAGAAGGGCTGAGCATCCGCTGAGGACGGCAGAAAATCCCATTAACCAGCAAGTCCCAGAACTCTTTCAGACATCTAAGGGCCCCTCCCCATTCAACTTCAACAGACAGCATGTGTCACCAGATCAGAGAACACACAGCAAAGCTCCAAACTGTCACAGTCCTCCTCAGTGCTTCCTTGGAGTAGAGCCTCTGGCTGTGAGGCAGACCATTTCATTGGGAATCCTGTTTTGCTAAGGGTTTTTTTTGTGTATTTATTTTTTTGAGCCGTTCTTTGAAGTGTTGCTTTTAAAGCAGGGTGAAAACAATCACTTGAGAGGATTGTTCTGATCATGAAACAAACTTCAGAACATGGTTTGAAAAGAAGCATGATTCCTGGCTTGGCACTCACTCCAGCTACTTTCAGTGACACACCAACCTTTTGACTTTAAAATCTTGAAAGAGCTGCAATTGTCAGTAAGGACAAATGGACTTCAAGCCCCATTTACACAGGCTCTTTTGGAAGCCACATTAGCCCAGCTTTTGGTTCCAGATGACATCAAGCTTTTGGCACGTACAGTGTTACCCCCATCAGCAGGTGTTTTGTTTGCCCACGAATGGGAAATTGCCTGCCGTGCTTATGCTCCAGCTTTGTTTCAACAAATCAGGGGAAATAATCCAAATATTACCCTTGCAGACGTCATAGATGCCATGATGGGGCGTGGTCCTTTCACTCAAGCTTCAGTGCAAGCCACACTGCTGCAAATCTTATTGAGGGACACTGCTCTTGCTGCTAAACAAGCAATGAGAAAAATCCCAGAACCCACCAGTATTCAATCAAGGTGGGGTTCAATCAGGCAAGAGGCAAGAGAATCATATTCTTCCTTTATGGACAGGCTGCTTACAGCAGTGAGTCGTCAAATTGAAAATCCTGAAGCCAAACAAATAATTATCAAACAATTGGCCTTTGAAAATGCCAATGAGGATTGTAAGGTTGCGTTACAACCGATGATACACAATCCTGCCACAGACACAGCAGCCATGCTTCGCATTTGTCAGTCTGTTGGTACAGCCACCCACAAGGCTCATCTGCTGGCAGCAGCGCTAAATGAAAACCAGCCTGTAGCCACCGATACAACTTGTTTCCAGTGTGGCAAACCAGGATCACTGATACCCCAGTGGGGGTAGAACAGTGGCCTCTACCAAAAGAAAAATCAGCAGCAGCGGCACCAGCTATTTCTGAACAGCTTATTTCTGAACAATTGACTTTCGGCCACATTGAACCATCTTCATCCCACTGGCTCCAGCAGACAGGGAACGGTTTGCTTTTACATTGCCAGTATATAACAATTCGCAGCCCACCCAGTGATATCAGTGGGTTGTCCTGCCTCAAGGCATGCGGAACTCCCCTACACTTTGTCAACATTTTGTGGGTGAAGCATTGAAACCTTTCCGCATGCACCACCTAGAGGTGCTGCACACAAGCTGCATCTGGCAGTGTTTGCTACACCATTGTTGCCAACAGGAATTTATATGCTCAGACAGAAAAGAAGAAGACAATCTGCATTATAGAATGGCTACATTTACCACACACCCCACCTAAAAACATTTATTCCGTTGTTGAATCCACATCAGACATTGTTATCAAAGGACGTTCACGTGCTATAGCTTTGAGCGGTTCTGATGTTGCATCAATATATCTGCCCTTCTCACAGACTGAACAGCAGCATTTATTCATAACAAATGCTGCCGTGCAAATTGCCTTGGCTGATTTTATAGGTGTCATCATTTTTTCAAAAAAATCATATTTATTAAAGTTTCCAAAAAATATAGAAATACAAAGATAAAATACACTTAAAGCCTTACTTTCAATACCAACTTTCTGGGACTCCCCCTTCCCCCTCCCAGCTGTATTCCCCTTTCATGAATTTAGTTCTACAATCTCTCACTCCCCATTTAAAACTTAATTTGTTTAACCCACTATCCAATTTAAATTACACAATCTTACCTCCCTCCCATATCATTTACAAAAATAGAAAAAAAAGATTTTTCCCCCAGATCCACCCCAGTTTCCTTCCACGAATTCCCTTTTTTTAAAAAAGAGGTTAAGTTGTTCCCATGATGCCTCAACATTCTGACGTCAGCTTTGGAAGCTGGGAGGAGTTTTCTGACTGTTCCTCTCGGTCTTTGAGAGAGAAAGACGCAGTTTGTCATGGCTGCGAGAAGTCCTGGAGTTTTCTGAGAAACGATGCAATAAAGAGCTGTAAATGGACAATCTGGTGCTCTGTGTATTTGTCGGAAGCTACGTGACAGTTTGCCGCTGTGTTTTACTCTGCTAGGCGTGCCGGAATGAAGCAGATTGCGCCGCTGAGTGGGAAGCATGCCGGACCGCTGTAAAGAGCTAATTGGACCGTAAATCAATTAGCAGGTCACACACTAATAAATCAACAGGTTATGGGCCGTAATTACCGCTTGTAAAGCTGTCACTGGAGGCTGCCGGAATGTTTGAAGTCTGCGTTCGGAGGCAGTGAAGCTGACCGGAAGCGGAGGCCTGTATCTGAGGCAAGCAGCTAGCTGAAAGACGCAAAGGTTTGCCTGTGCTGAATGCAACAGTGCCAAGAGCAGCAAGGAATCGTCTCTCCACGGACAGGAGCCGGAAGAGCTGGTGATCTGTGAGTACAGCTTGGGGCGCCTGGGGAGAACGGGAGAAAGATGGCAGATGACCTAGAGGTGTTTGAAGTTCCGCTTGAGAAGCTTGAAGAGCTCACCACCCAGTCGTGGGAAACCTGGGTTAGAAGGGTGAGAGCCTGGTTTTGGGCAACTGGCTTGTGGGACATAAGCAAGAAACAGCCGTCCCCAAGCGAACCGGCTGCTGCTGAAATTGCGGGGCTGGTGGACAGAGATGCAGGAAAGCTGAAGTCTGCTTTTCTGGAGGAGAAGATGCAGAGAGAGAAAGCTGAGAGAGCTGAGATCTGCATGTTGAGAGCAAGCGTACACGCTAAGCTGTTGCCGTATTTGGAAGGCATTGAGTCGGCCTGTGAAGCCTGGAATGTGCTGAGGGGTTTGTGTCAAAGCTCAGCAGGAGGCCAGGAGCAGGATGATGCCGAGTGTTCAGCCAGAAGCCCTGATTTTACAGCCTTACAGAGTGCTGTTGGAAGTGTTGGGGGGGCAGAGGAGCCCAAAAGCCAGTTTGGAAAAGTTTCCACTGTGTATGCCGAGGGGAAGTGCCGTTTCAGAGGGGGCGGAGCTGGTGTCCCAGAAGCTTTGCTAGCTGAGAGCTCACCCCAGTGTTTTTCTGTTCGTCGGTGCTACGTGTGTAATTCTACGGAACATCTGCGGCGTAATTGCCCCCACCGGAGCAAGGAGGCAAGGCAGGATGTTGTCAAGGTCAACTCCCATGGGAACCAGTCGGGTTTCCATGGCAACCAGCCTGGGAGAGCAGCCAGGCGTGGGACTGAGGCAGGTGGACATGACAAACACCAGGAGGAGACTTATCAAATAACAGCCAGTGAGACCCCTGCTGTCGAGATGTGGAATTGCAGAGCAATTTCTGCTGGAAAAACTGTACTTTTTGCAAATGGACAGAAAAGAAATGTAACTAACGTTGCAACTGTCTTTATGTCTATTCTACAGGAGCAGTTGGAGTGCTGTATTGTCCCAGGGATACACCACTGTCTTTTGTCTGTGCCTTATTTGTTAAAAAAGGGGTTTAAGGTTTGTTTCGAAGATGATGTCTGCACAATCTCCAAAGGAGGGAGGATACTTGCCAAGGTTAAAAAGGGGCAGAATGATCTCTTCATTCTTAAAACGCCTCTGGAGGGTGAGGGGAAGGTTGAGAAAGCACAAGCCCTGTGTGCTACAGTTCCCGCTCATGTGTCATGTGCTCATGTTTGGCATGCTAGGACAGCTCATGGTTCTTTAGAAGAACTACAGACGCTGCCTGAGGTCGCCAAAGGCTGTCACATCGTAGAATGTGGATGTGTGATAAAATGTGAAGCATGCAGACAGGCAAAGGTAAAAGGGTGCAGTTACCCAAAGGTGGAGAGGGTACACACCAAACCCTTTGAATTGGTTCACATAGATCTGTTGGGTCCCGTAAAGGAGCCAAGTCTGGGAGGGGCCAGGTTTCTGCTGACGATGCAGGATAGCTTTACACAGAATACCTGGACTCTTGGGCTCAAATCCAAGGAAGATGCAGCTCAGCTGATCAGAAGTTGGATTGAGGAGGTGGAACTAAGGTTCTCCACCAAAGTGCAAGCAGTCACAAGTGACAGAGGTGCTGAGTTTACAGGATTTGCTTTGCAGAAGTTCTTTCGCATGAAAGGGATACGTCACACAGTGACTTCACCCAATCAGAGGGGGGTGGCAGAGCTCCGATGTGAGGCTCTGGTCCAGGCTGCAAAGGTGTTGCTGGCAGATTCTGGGTTGCCACCAAAGTTTTGGCTGGAGGCAATCAGGTATGTGAGCTTCACCTGGAATCATACCTACAATTCAATGATAGGTGACACACCCTTTGGTTTGTTGCATGGCAGGAAACCCCAGATTCATTTTCTGCGCAAGTTTGGTTCGGACGCATCTGTGCCAGTGCCTAAAGCTTTGCAAGGGCCAGATGGATCCAAGTTCCGGAAAATGATCTTCTGTGGGTATGAGCCAGCAGCGCGTGCATGGAGGTTTGCGTTCCCATCAGGTGATCAGAGTAAAATGCTGATCAGCAAACACGCTGAGTTCTACGAACAGGATGAAAGGTTAAAGACTCCTGTCAAGCGTGATGTTCTATCAGAATGTCTTTCTGATTCAGAGCAGGAAGGTTCTGAGGGGGAGGAAGGAGAGGCTGAGTCTGCTGATGACGATCAGGTCACTGACCAAGGTCTGGAGCAGGGTGGGGCATCTCCACAAGTTGTTAAAAGAGAGGCCAAGAGTGAGCCTAGTTCTCCAGTGAGTGTGATGGAGGGGATTCGAAAACGTGTTAAGTCAGAGGGGGAATCCCGTGATGCTGAGGACACACCTGCTGGTGATGGTGAGTCAGGGGAAGCATCTGAATTTGTGCCCAGGCGATCCAGTCGCACAACGAAGGGTATTCCACCTGAAAGATATCAGGCCACAGGTGCGTGGGTAAGTTTCGCACAGTGTAAGTCTGATAGGTATGTGGATGTTCCACAGGTATTGTCAGAATGTGATGCAGAGGGGGTATGGGAGTCGGAACTTAAGAGGTTAAGTTGTTCCCATGATGCCTCAACATTCTGACGTCAGCTTTGGAAGCTGGGAGGAGTTTTCTGACTGTTCCTCTCGGTCTTTGAGAGAGAAAGACGCAGTTTGTCATGGCTGCGAGAAGTCCTGGAGTTTTCTGAGAAACGATGCAATAAAGAGCTGTAAATGGACAATCTGGTGCTCTGTGTATTTGTCGGAAGCTACGTGACAGTTTGCCGCTGTGTTTTACTCTGCTAGGCGTGACGGAACGAAGCAGATTGCGCCGCTGAGTGGGAAGCGTGCCGGACCGCTGTAAAGAGCTAATTGGACCGTAAATCAATTAGCAGGTCACGCACTAATAAATCAACAGTTTCCTTCCACGAATTCCCTTTTTTTAAAAAAAACATGTCCAATCAAAATGAAATGATATACAAGAGTTATATAAAGATATAAAAGATAAAAGATATAAAAAGATTCAAAAAATAGTTGCACAGCCTTTGGATTCCAAATCTCCCCCCCCCCCTTCCCCGGTTTAGATTCCCTATGTCCATCAGTCTGTATGTTGTCAGCCTGGAGGTCTCAAATCCATGGCCAGATTTCTCCCCAGTTCCACCTTGCCGGTTTTCTTTTAATTTATTTATTTTAATAATGTTTAACTTCAAACGTCCAATCTAAAAAAGGCCTTTAATTTCCTTGGTCTTTACCGCTCCTCCCTTTTTTCTTTCCATGTCGTAATCAGTCCTTTGTTCTTTTTATTCCTCACTTTCTCAGGTTTCTTGTCCTGTTCAGCTGCGAAAACGTTCTAATTCGGAAATCTGGTATCTCCAGTGGCGTAGCGTGGGGGGTGCCAGGGGTGCCGACCGCACCGGGCGCAACATCTGGGGGGGCGCGAGTCCAGAGGGAAGGGACAAGTTCCTTCCTCCGCCGGGCTCCCTGCCGCCACCGCCAGCCTTGCGCCCTAGCGCGCGCGCCCCCCGCCGTCGCTGTGGCTGCGCTCCGCTCACTGCTCGCAGGAGGAGCAGCCGCTGCAGCAGCGCCGACGCCGCCACCGACGCCTGGCCGGGCACGGGCAGCCTCTGCACCCTGCCGCCGCCGCCATCCCCTCGGCCCAGCCACAGGCGGCGGCTGCTTCTGCCTCCATCCTCCTCCGGGCAAGCAGCGTTGTTTGCGTGGCAGCGCCAGCGGCAACTCGCAGGTTAGGGGTTGGGGGGCGCAAATTACTTGCCTTGCCCCGGGTTAGGGGGCGCAAATTACTTGCGTTGCCCCGGGTGCTGACAACTCACGCTACGCCGCTGGGTATCTCTACAGAGGTTTGTTGTTCAGGAACAAAAACTTACGTCCAGTCCCTTCCTTTTTTAAAAAAATTTAAATTCATCATTAATACACATATACAAGCATACAAACATACATTTCTTACAATCCTTAAAAATGTTCAAACATACTTACACTCAATCCCACAAATAGTTCCTTTCCCCATCACCATCCACCAACCCTTCACCCCACCTTTGTGTTTGACTTCCAATCTACTCAATTACAATTTCTTTCCACTTCTATTACTTTCTTTCACACACCTTTACCCTAATTTCATACTTCTTTTTCTATTACACATTGTTTTCCATCTTATTTGATATATCAGTATTTGAAACGGAACTTGTTTATTCTAATAGGAGTTCTGATTTTTCGATATGATTTTGCAAGTATCTTTTAAACACCTTCCAGTCCCTATCTATCTTTTCTTTTGAAATCCTTCCAATTTCTTCCATTGTTTTGGATATATTGTAATACTCCAATAATTTGGCAAGCCACTCTGTTTTTGTCGGTATTATACCACTTTTCCAGTTTTTCGCAATCAATAGCCTTGCTGCTACTGTTGCGTATAAATATAAGGTCTTATCTTCTTCCCTTAGGCTTCCTGGTACAATTCCCAATAGAAAACCTTCTGGCGTTTTCCTAAATGAGTATCTAAACATTTTTTTCATTTCATTATATATTATTTCCCAAAATTGTTTGATGTTTAAACAATTCCACCATATATGTATCATGGTACCTTTTCCCGTGTTACATCGCCAGCAGATATCGCTACAGTTTTTATTCATTTTTGCTATTCTTTCAGGTGTTAAATACCATCTATGTTGCATTTTAAGGTAATTTTCTTTCAGTATATAACACATGGTGAATTTCATATCTTCTTTCCACAATTTTTCCCATTGTTCAAACATAATATTTTTCCCAATATCTTGCGCCCATTTAATCATTGATGCTTTAACCAATTCATCCTTTGTTTCCCACTCTAAAATCAGATTATACAATTTAGATATATTTTTTGATTTTTCTTGTATTAAATATTTATCGAATTTTGATATTTCTTTTTCAAATCCTAACTTTTTGTCTTTTGCTAATCTATACTTAATTTGAATATATTGGAACCAATCACTAATATGAGCTTTAATCTCTGTGTAGTCCTTTAATTCCAATTCTCCGTTTTCTTCCTTTAATACAGTTTTATAGGTAGCCCAATTTTCTTTCATATTTAATTTTTTCACTGCGACAATTTCTGCTGGCGATGCCCACCAGGGAGTTTTCGGTTCTAAGAGTCTCTTATATTTCTCCCATATTTTATATATAGATTTTCTGATTATATGCCCTAGGAAGCCTTTATGTACTCTCACTTTTTCATCTATTAAATAGGCATGCCATCCAAATCTCGTCTCTACTCCCTCTAAATTCAATACATCCAAGTCATCTAATTTGATCCATTCCTTTAGCCAGGTCAGACCCACCGCATCGTGATATAACTCCATATCTGGGAGACCAAATCCTCCTCTCTCCTTCTTATCTATCATTATTTTGTGTTTCATTCTTGGCTTTTTCCCTGACCATATGAATTTAGCCAAATCTCTTTTCCAGTTATTAAAACATTTATCTCCTCCTAATATTGGGATACTTTGAAATAAAAACATCATCCTTGGTAATATGTTCATCTTTATTACCGATATTTTCCCTAGTAAGGAAAGATTTAATTTTCCCCATACTTGCAAGTCATTTTTTATTTCATTCCATGTTTTCCCATAGTTCTCTTTACTTAAGTCTATAGTATTTGTTGTTAAATTTATTCCAAGATACCTTATTTTCTTTTTAATTTCCAATCCTGTAATTTCTTGTAATTTCACTTTATCCTTTTCTTCCATATTTTTCACTAGTATTTTGGTTTTCCCATAGTTTAATTTGAATCCTGCTAATCTGCCATATTCGTTTATGCATTCCAATATTCTAGGTGTACATTGTAGGGGATTTTCTGTTGTGATCATAACATCGTCTGCAAAGGCTCTTAACTTATATCTTTTTTCACCAACTGCTATTCCTCTTATTTGGTTGTCCTGCCTTATTTTCTTTAATAGAACCTCTAATACTATTATAAATAACATTGGGGATAGGGGGCATCCTTGTCTTGTACCTTTAAAGATGTTGATTTCTTCTCCAAACTCTCCATTAATAATAATTTTTGCTTTCTGTTGGTTATATATTGCATTTATACCTTTTTGGAATTTTTCACCTAGACACAATTCTTTTAATAGTTTTTTCATAAATTCCCATGAGATTTTGTCGAAAGCCTTCTCCGCATCGATTGAAATCAGGGCTGCTTGTTTGTCTCTTCTTACTTGTAGATATTCCATTATGTCTATTATATTTCTGATATTATCCTTTATTTGTCTACCTTCCACAAATCCAGCCTGATTTTTATGTACTATTTTTCCTATAATTTTTTTCAACCTATTAGCCAATAATCCTGCGTAAATTTTATAATCGGAATTTAACAATGAAATGGGTCTATAATTTGAGACCGATTCCAAATCCGTACCTTGTTTTGGCAGGAGCGTTATATACCCTTGAGTCCAAGAGTCTGGAATATTCCCCTTCTCTACTGCTTCCTCTATTACTTCTTTTAGTGGGTCAATTAATTCATTTAACATTTCTTTGTAATATTCTGCTGGTATGCCATTTGGACCTGGGGATTTCCCTATTTTTAATTTTTGAATTGATTCCTTAATTTCTACGGTTGATATTGGTTCATTTAATAATTTATGGTCTTCTTCTGCTATCTCTATTAATTTATTTTTCTTTATATATTCCTCTATTTCTTCTATTGGCACTTCATCTTTTTGATATAATTTTTTGTAATATTTTTCAAATTCTTTTTAAATTTCTGTCATATCCCTTATTGTCCTCTCTTCTACTTTTATTTTATTTATTATTTTTTCATTTCTTTGTTTCTTTAGCTGCCAGGCAAGGATCTTGCCTGGCTTATTTGCCCATTCAAAATTTTTATATTTCCAAAATTTGATTTCTTGTTCTACCTCCTGTTCTATAATTTTATTATATTCTACTCTCAGTAATTTAATTTCTTGATTTAATCTCTCTTTATTTTTGCTTGCATAGGCCAATTTTTCCTTCCTTTTAATTTCTTCTAAAAGCCCCCTTTTCTTTTTTTCTTTATTCTTATATGCTATTGAGTTTGGTTGTATGAAATATCCCCTAACAACCGCCTTCCCAGCATCCCACACTGTTTTAACATCTGTCCCTTTCCTCCAATTGTTTTCAAAATATTCCTTCATCAACTTCCTGGCTCCTTGTATTACTTTTTCGTTTTTTAATAAGAAAACATTCATTCTCCACATTTTTTTCCCTTTCTCCTCTTTTCCTTTAAGAGTTAATGATACTGGATTGTGATCTGTAAGTGTTTTTGGCAATATTTCGGCATTCTCTGCTTCAATTGTCATATCCTTAGTAATCCATATACTGTCGATTCGACTATACGAGTTTTTTGGTTCTGAGAAATATGTGAACTCCTTTTCAACAGGATGTTTATATCTCCATATATCCACTAAATCAAAAATCTTTACCATTTCCATAAAGCTTTTTGGCAGCTTCCCTTCATTCCCCCCCCCCCTCTTCTTCTGTGATCTATCCAATTCTGGTTCCATTACTCCATTTAAATCCCCTAACACAATAATTCTCATATCTATATATTCCATTAATAATGATCTTACTTTAACATAGAATTCTGATTTTCTTCTATTTGGTCCATAGACTCCCGCTACTACAATTGGTTCCCCCTCTATTGATATTTTGACTATTATAATCCTCCCCTCTTTGTCTTCATATATCAATTCCGGTTCATATTTGCTTTTAACATACATTACAACCCCCCTCTTTTTTCTTACATCAGATGCGATGAATTCTTCCCCTAACTTTGGTTTTACCAATAGTCTTTTATGCTTAGTATTGATGTGGGTTTCTTGTAAGCAAGCAAGGTCCCACTTCTGCCTCTCTAAGATACGTTCTATTTTCTGAACAATCTGGGATGCAAGTAAAGCCGTAATGAGAGGGTTTCTGATACAACAGAATACAATAAAGAGGAAATTTTGGAATGGAAAAAAAGAAAAAATTCTAGAGAAAATAAGCGAAGGAGAGAAAAAGCTGAGAACCAAACCAAAGTCCAAAGAGGTGCTAAGAGAGATCAAATTCCATCAAGCACAATATTCGAAACTGATCAATCAAGAGATTGAGTGGAAAATTAAACAAATGAAGCAGAGATCGTTCGAATCAGCAAATAAATGTGGAAAGTTGCTAGCTTGGCAGCTGAAAAAAAGACAAAAGTTAAATACGGTTACAAACTTGGAGATTCAAGGAAAAATAGTTCAGAAACCAGAAGAAATAAGAAAGTGCTTCCACAGATACTTCAAAGAACTTTACGCACAGGGGCCTCAGAAAGAACCGGAAATAGATCAATTTTTGAGGATAAATGGACTACCTAAAATAAGTCAAGATAAAAGATCAATTCTTAACAGCAAGATAACTCAACAGGAAATTGAAGGTGCCATCCAGAACATGCAGCTGGGCAAATCTCCAGGCCCGGATGGACTTACCTCCAAATATTATAAGACTCTGAAGGACTTCTTGATACAACCGTTGTTGGAGGTTTGTAACCAGATCATGGAGGGGAGAAAGGCACCGGAAACGTGGAAAGAAGCATTCATCACATTGATTCCCAAGTCAGAAAGGGAAAAGACTCAGCTTAAGAATTACCGTCCCATCTCACTCCTGAATGTGGATTACAAAATATTTGCAGACATTTTAGCAAATAGACTTAAAAATGTACTAAATGAAGTAATTCACAAGGACCAAGCAGGCTTTCTCCCTGGCAGACATATGTCTGACAACACTAGGAACATTATTGATATACTGGAGTTGTTGCGAATTAGAAACACAAGGGCTGCTTTAATCTTTATTGATGCGGAGAAAGCATTTGACAATATTTCTTGGATGTTTATGAAGAAAAACTTGGAAGGGATGGGAGTGGGACGGGGGTTTGAAAATGGACTAGAAGCAATCTACTCAGAACAAAAAGCTAAATTGATAGTGAACAATGTGGTATCGGAGGAACTTCAAATTGAAAAAGGGACACGACAGGGGTGCCCTTTATCCCCTCTGTTATTTATTTCTGTTCTGGAGGTATTGCTGAATATGATCAGAGAGGACCAGTTGGTGCAGGGTTTAGTGGTCGGAGCGAAACAATACAAATTGAAAGCTTTTGCAGATGACCTAGTCATTACAGTACAGGAGCCAGAATCTAGCACAAAAAGAGTTCTTGAACTTATTTTGGAGTTTGGTCGGGTGGCGGGATTCAAGCTAAACAAACAAAAAACTAAGGTTTTGGCCAAAAATTTGACGCCTACAGAGATAGAGGGGTACCAGAAAAAGACAGAGTTAAGTGTGGTTAAAAAAGTGAAATACCTGGGGGTATCTTTGTCCACCAAAAATTTAAACCTATTTAAAGATAATTATGAAAAATGTTGGTCGGAGATTAAAAAAGACTTGGATATTTGGTCAAGATTGAAACTTACCTTGTCAGGCCGAATCGCAGCTATAAAGATGTGTGTTCTGCCAAAAATGTTATTTTTATTTCAAACCCTCCAGGTCGTGGACAGAATGGAATGTTTCGGAAAATGGCAGAAGGATATATCTAAGTTTGTCTGGCAGGGCAAAAAGCCCCGAATTAAATTTAAAATACTAACTGACTCAAAAGAAAGAGGGGGGTTTGCCCTGCCGGATCTAAGGTTGTACTATGAGGCTGCAGCCTTCTGCTGGTTGAAGGATTGGTTTTTGTTGGAAAACACCAATGTCCTAGATCTGGAAGGGTTTGACAATGTTTATGGTTGGCATGCATACTTGTGGTATGACAAGGCGAAGGTTCATAAATTGTTTAAAAACCATATTGTCAGAAAATCAATTTTTGCCGTCTGGATGAAGTACAAGGACTTATTAGAAAGCAAGACCCCGAGGTGGTTATCACCAGTGGAAGCCAAGATCTCTAAAAAGAGGCCCAATATGGAGGCCTACTGGCCAAAATATTGGGAACTGATTGAAAGAGTTGGAGATAATTGGAAGCTCCAAAGCCAGGACAAACTAAAAAATAAGGTGCGAGATTGGTTACATTATGCTCAAATTCAAGAGGTATTTAAAATGGATAAAAAAGTGGGTTTCCAGTTGGAGAAATCGAAACTGGAGACGGAGTTACTAGAACCAAAGACTAAGGTACTTTCGAGGATGTATGACTTGCTGCTTAAATGGAACACACAGGATGAGACAGTTAAATCTGCTATGATAAAATGGGCACAGGATGTAGGACACAACATTATGTCTGAGGACTGGGAAAGGTTATGGAACACCGGTATGAAATTCACGGCATGTAGTGCCTTGAAAGAGAACATTATGAAAATGGTATACCGGTGGTACATGACCCCAGTCAAGTTGGCTAAAATATATCATCTTTCTGATAATAAGTGTTGGAAATGCAAGGAGGCAGAAGGGACATTCTTTCACCTCTGGTGGACCTGCCCGAAAGTAAAGGCCTTTTGGGAAATGATACATAATGAGCTGAAAAAGGTATTTAGATATACCTTTTCTAAGAAACCAGAGGCTTTTCTTCTGGGCATGGTGGACCGGAAGGTGCCAAAGAAGGATAGAACCTTGTTTATGTATGCAACCACAGCAGCTAGGATTCTTATCGCAAAGTTCTGGAAGACACCAGATTTACCCACACTGGAGGACTGGCAGACGCAGCTGATGGACTACATGGAGTTGGCAGAAATGACTGGCAGAATTCGAGATCTGAGCGAGGAAACAATGGAGGAGGACTGGAAAAAATTTAAGGACTATTTGCAAAAATATTATAAGTTGTTTGAATGTTAAGATTGTGCACGATTAAGAAACGTTATGCTTCTGCAATTTATTTAAGTAAATGATAAAGTAAGTATTGATGGGAAAAAAAACGAGACAAATTAGAAACAAAATATTATGTTTATTAAGAGTGTTAAAACTAAATTACAAATTTTCAAAATTGGTAACATAATAAATTTAAAGGTATAATAAGATGGGAAACAAGATAACAAATTGCTGAACTGGCTAGAACAATGAATGCAATGCCGAGAGGATGTGAGGAGGTCCAAAAGCGAATTGTTGAAGGACGTTATGAAAGTTTCTTAACTTTTTCTTCTTTTTCTCTACTTTTCTCTATATATAAAAAATGTTTCTTGCATGTTGCTATGTAAACAAATCTGTTAACCTATGGAAAGAAACGCAATAAAAAATTTTTTATAAAAAAAAAATAAGATACGTTCTATTTTCTGCCTCTTCCTCCTATTATTTAGACCATTCACGTTCCATGATAACAATTTAAATTTCATTATTTATTAGTTTAAAAATTCTAAAGTTAATGGAAAGAGTTTACGTTATCTGCAGTGGTAAAGGAGAGGGGTTTTGTAATAGTTATTGGTCTGATTGTTTACCACTGGCGTAGTTCTTTATCCTTCCACCCTTTGCTGAGCTTTTTCTTCTTCTTCCGCCTCATCCGATAGCTCTCCCTTCCTTCCTTCCTCATTTCTTACTTCACTTTTCCCACCTCCTAATTCTCCTCGATACTTCCTCCAAAACATATCTGCTTCCTCAAATGTCTCAAATCGTCTTCTTTTTCCTTTGAAGTTGAAGGAAATCCCCACTGGGTATTCCCATCTGAAAGATATTGCTTTGGCCTTTAATGCTTTTGTTAGAAATTGGAATTGCTGTCTCTTTTTTGCTGTCTCTCTAGGTGGGACTTCTCGTAAAATTATTATTTCCTTTCCATCTATGGTTAATTTGTTCTTACTCTTTAGTTGGAGGATCTTATCTCTCATCCAATTCGATGTGAATACAATGATGCAGTCTGCCGGCCATTTGTTCATTTTTGCTTTTCTTGAGTTCACTCTGAAGATTTTCTCTGTCTGTTCTATTATGTCTTTTTCCTGTAAATGTAGCCACTTTGCTAAAGTTTCAATCATCTTCTTCCAAATATCCTCCTTCTCCTCTTCTGGAACATTTCTGAATCTCAAAGTCTTCTCTTTAATCTGCATCTGTATCATTGCTAGCGCGTCCCTTCCTTTCTTCAATAGAAAATTCTATTGTCTCCTTTAATGTAAACACCTCTGTAGACAAAATACTATTTCAGTTTTGCAGCTTTCCCAGAAGATAACAAGTCCTGTACGAATCCAAGAGTATTTTTCCACTTACGACCGTTTTTGTAATGTCCCGAAACCCCTCTAGGGGAATTGTAATAACTTTGTATCCTCTAATCCAAAAGTCAAATTGTTGTTCCTTATTTTCCGACAGTTTATATCCATATTGTATCAAATTGTAACAAAATTAACCAGCAAAGTCCTCCTAACAAAGTCCTCTTTATATTCTCCAACTTTGACAGCTACTTTGACAGCTGTCAAAGTCTCCGTCTCTCTTCGCCAGGCTCTGCGAATCGCCCCGGTTCCCAGGGGGGGTTACATTTTCCTTCTCACCCTCCACTCTTCTCCTCCAGCACAGTTCTTGTAATTTCCCATCGTGGAATTAATGATTTTTGTCAAGAGTATGCTTCTCTTTCGACCTTGGTTACCCAGTCCTTGTTTTAGAATGTTTACAGTAGGGGGGGACTGACTTCCTTTTTAGATCACCCCCGCTCGTGCCGAATCCGAAAAAAATTTCTTTTTTTCTCCTTTTGAACCCGGTTTCCCAATTACTCACGGGTTGTTGTTAATAGTCCGAATTTCCAATGGAAGAAGTCAGCGCTCTCCGTCGAATGGCATGCGGCTTCGCTCGGCAGGGAAAGCAGAGGACTCAAAGCACCACGCCGCTCCCCGGCACCCGATCCGAAGCCTTTAAAAAGGCTCCTTCACAAGTCGGGAGGGCGCTAACGGTGCCAGCCGAGTCACCCATGTCCACGGGCTCCGTGCCCATGGTTTTTAAGGGTCCCCGCGTCGCCGGCGCGGTAGGACCCAGCCCCTGCCGAGCAGACCCCCTCCGGAGCTCGGAGGGAGTCCGCCATGCGGCGATGGCGACAACCCGGAAGTCTATAGGTGTCATCATTTTTAACGCTCCAAAGGATGACGGTTTGACATTTCTGACACAGGTCACCTATGTTTTGGCTACCCCCTTGTCTCTCACACCTCTCTCCTCTGCATTGACCCTTTTCGCAGATGGAACAAGAAGTAGAGGGGGTAGTGACATGGGAGGAGGGAGGACAATGGAAATGTTTATTTACCCCCCCCCCCCCAGTCTTCTGCTCAGCAAGCTGAGCTAGCGGCTGTGATTCTTGCATTTCAATCCTTTCCTACTCAACCTTTCAATCTTATTGTGGATACTCAGTATGTATATCACCTTTTTGCTATTTTACCAATATCTTATATAACTCCTTCCTTGGATTCTGACTTGTTTTCCTTGTTTCTTGCCCTGCAGGCCTTACTTCAGCACAGAGAGTTCCCTTATTATGTTGCACATCTTCGCTCCCACACATCGCACCCATGGTATTTAGCAGAGGGCAATGCAAGAGCAGATGCGGCTTTGGGGGACATTTCTGCCTTTTCTCTCTTTTCTGATCCTATACTATGTCATAACACCTTTCACCTTCCTGCGAAAGCATTGGCAAAGCAGTTTTCTATTCCCTTGGCCCAAGCAAGGGATATAGTTTCCCAATGTGCTTCTTGTTCTAAATCTCAGCTGGCCATTCATAGAATCATAGAATCATAGAGTTGGAAGAGACCACAAAGGCCATCGAGTCCAACCCCCTGCCAAGCAGGAAACACCATCAGAGCACTCCTGACATATGGTTGTCAAACCTCTGCTTAAAGACCTCCAAAGAAGGAGACTCCACCACACTCCTTGGCAGCAAATTCCACTGTTGAACAGCTCTTACTGTCATTCCTTTTGATGCTGTCTGGGGGCTGCAGCAGGTTGCTCCGCCACTCACTGTGGGTGAGGACCAGGTCCAAGATAGATGATTCCCTTGTTGCTTCTTCCAACTTCTGGGAAATGAAATTGTCAGCTAGATAATGGAGGAATACAGTGGTGCCTCGCAAGACGAAAATAATCCGTTCTGCGAGTCTCTTCGTCTAGCGGTTTTTTCGTCTTGCGAAGCAACCCTATTAGCGGCTTAGCGGATTAGCGCTATTAGCGGTTTAGCGGCTATTAAAGGCTTAGCGGCTTAGCGGCTAAAAGGCTATTAGCGGCTTAGCGGCTTAGAAAAAGGGGAGGAAGTGAAAAAAATTGCAAGACTCGCAAGACGTTTTCGTCTTGCGAAGCAAGCCCATAGGGAAATTCGTCTTGCGAAGCGCATTGAAAAACGGAAAACCCTTTCGTCTAGCGGGTTTTTCGTCTTGCGAGGCATTCGTCTTGCGGGGCACCACTGTATGTTGGACCTTACATGAAACCCATCTGCAATCCATTTTCCCCAAGCTCACAAACTTCAAATGCAGAAAACAACACCTTAAACTTTTTCAGACCTGGAACCCATGCTTATTTCTTTATAAGAATATTTTTAAACTACCAACTCATTTTTAGAAATTGATGTGGTATAGCTTCCATTCAAACATGAATTTGTGGACTCTCCTCTTAGCTGGTCCCAGGACAGTTGTTGTGAGCCACCTTCTGTCAGCTGTGGCCGCAGACCCACCCACTGAAGATCCAAGCTTTGGCCCAAGTCTTCTGGAAAGCCATTTCCGAGCTAGAGAGGAGAGGGGGTTGCGGGCTAACCCCTCCCACACACTCCACTCGCGGGGGCTGGCCTTCTGCCCCCACGAGAGCAGGGGAATCCCCGGGCGTGTCGGCAACCTGCCCGCCAATCGGCGGGGCTGGGGGGGGCATGGCCTAGCCCATTTAAGGCCAGGCACGTCCGGGGACCGCCCTCTTTTGCCCCATTCAGCTGAAGGTATTGGCGGCGAGCTTTGCTCGAGTGGCGGTTAGGCATTGGCAGGGGTTATTGTTAGGCAAATGAATGGGGGGGAAGGGAGCGCCATCACCTTCCCCCAATGAAAATGGGTAGTCCGGTAGAGGACTCCGGGGGGCATTGCCTTGTCCGAAACCTAGGGAGGTAAGGGCCTCCGGCACGCCCCCGAGCGGTGACACCCGTGGGATCCTAGTTGGCGTACTCCAACAGGACCCCCCCATGGCTTGTGGTTAACCCTTCCCAGTCTCCATGCCGGGTAGTCGATAGGAGCCAATGCCTAAGGCCAATACCTTCCAATTCTGTAATCAATACAGTTGTGGCCTTTTTATGCCCATTAACCTTAAATAATGTGTCACGTGTCTTTATTTCAATTGGGGGAGGGGACTTGCCACGCAAAGCCATTTCCGAGCTAGAGAGGAGAGGGGGTTGTGGGCTAACCCCTCCCACACACTCCACTCGCGGGGGCTGGCCTTCTGCCCCCACGAGAGCAGGGGAATCCCCGGGCGTGCCGGCAACCCTGCCCGCCAATCGGCGGGGCCGGGGGGCGTGGCCTAGCCCATTTAAGGCCAGGCACGTCCGGGGACCGCCCTCTTTTGCCCCGTTCAGCTGACCGGTTTTCCCACCCCACCCACCCTTTAGGTTTAGGTAGGTTTGACCTTGCTATGGACTTCGGTTGGTCGCCGCAAGGGGCCTGGTAGGAATTTTTCCAACTTGGTGCACTTCCAGCCTTTTGGTTTTTTCGCCTACCTCATAGCAAACGTCACAACTTCTCGGTTTTGGCGGTTAGGCATTGGCAGGGGTTATTGTTAGGCAAATGAATGGGGGGGAAGGGAGCGCCATCACCTTCCCCCAATGAAAATGGGTAGTCCGGTAGAGGACTCCGGTGTTGTAATTGCAGAGTCCTGTACACAGCGGAATGATGAGCAGTACGTGCCACATGCTTAACTTTGCTTTATTTTCATTTCAATGTTGAGAGATTACAAACATGCAATCATCCTTTTCCTCGGAACAAAGAACACCGAGAGAAACAGTGAAAAACAGGAAACCAGTGTACATCACATCCAGTCTCCCATTCCCGTGGGAAACCCAACAGTACTCTGACCGTGGAATGCAAAACATTGTCCCGTGACTAGCACTTCGCTGCACAGTGAAGAAAGCAGAAACCAACATCCTCCCCCTTTCTGTGAACATCACTGGGCAGCGTGTTCGTACAATATCAGTACAAACCCAACTTCTGTACATAGGTACAGTGTTGATCCCTTGATACAATCTTGGACAATACATCAGCAGGAATTTCATTACCTGGCATATAGGACACCGTTACGAGTCCCTTCTGAATATGTTCCCTAGCATGTTGCAACTTCAATTGCAAGTGCTTCGTGCTTTGCTTACAACCTTCCGAATTCAGCAAAGCCAAACATGCTTTGTTGTCCTGGTAAACCTGGATTGGACATTTGACAGGAATTCTCATGTCTTTGCACAATTGTAACAACCATTCACAATCCTTAAGTGAATAAGACAGTGCATTCAGTTCAGCTTCACAAGTACTTGAGCTAATTGTTGTTTGCTTCTTGCATGACCAATCAAATAGACCCTGATTGTACATGTAGCAAACTCCAGACGTACTTTTCCTGTCTGTTGTGTCACTTCCCAAACTTGCATCTGCAAAAATCTCAAGACCACCAGACTTCTGATTGTTAAATCTCAGTCTGTAATGCATAGTGCCTTTCAAATAGCGTGCTATGCGTTTCAGAGCTTTCCAATCCTTAACGGTGGGATTGTTAACTTGTCTGCTTAGCAAATTACAGCTAACAGCAATGTCAGGTCTTGAACATCTGGCAATGAAGTTTAGCTTGCCTAGCACACTTCTGTACAGTGTAGTGTCAGAAAATGCTTCTTCAGTGTCTTCTACCTGATAACCTGTTGTCATCGGTGTGTCTGCAGGGTTAGCATCCATCAGGTTTAGTTTGCTTAACACATCAGCAATTTTTCGTGACTGGTGTACTAGAATGTTACCACTTTGATCTCTCTCTATTTCCAGAGATAGGTAGTTGTTTACCTCACCAAGATCTTTCATGTCAAAGTGCTCTTTCAGTTGAGCTAGGGCGTTATTGTACATTGTGACATCTTTCCAAAAGAATAAAATATCATCAACATAAAACAAACAATACAGCTTCTTTTGCCCCTCCTCTTTGACAAATACACATGGATCAGCTTTCCCTTGCTGAAAACCTAGAGAAAACAATGTCTCAGTGAGTTTTGTGTGCCAACACCGTGCACTTTGTTTGAGACCATAAAGGGACTTCTTTAGAGCACAAACAAATCCCTGTTTTACCTGTACGCCATCAGGTGGAAGCATATAAAGTGATTCACCTAGAGATCCGTACAAAAATGCTGTATTCACATCATGGTGACTAACGTGTAGATTCTCCTCTGCAGCTAGCTTGAGCATAAGCCTAATGCTCTCATATCTCACTTTGGGTGAGTAGGTCTGGTGATAGTCTTCACCTGGTACCTGTGCAAAACCTCTGGCTACCAATCTGGCTTTGTGTCTGACTATCTTGCCATTTTGATCAGTCTTCACTTTGAAGACCCATTTGCTTCCAAGCAGTTTCATTCCTGGAACTAGAATCATAGAATCATAGAATCATAGAGTTGGAAGAGACCACAAGGGCCATCGAGTCCAACCCCCTGCCAAGCAGGAAACACCATCAGAGCACTCCTGACATAAGGTTGTCAAGCCTCTGCTTAAAGACCTCCAAAGTAGGAGACTCCACCACACTCCTTGGCAGCAAATTCCACTGTCGAACAGCTCTTACTGTCAGGAAGTTCTTCCTAATGTTTAGGTGGAATCTTCTTTCTTGTAGTTTGGATCCATTACTCCGTGTCCGCTTCTCTGGAGCAGCAGAAAACAAACTTTCTCCCTCCTCTATGTGACATCCTTTTATATATTTGAACATGGCTATCATATCACCCCTTAACCTCCTCTTCTCCAGGCTAAACATGCCCAGCTCCCTTAGCCGTTCCTCATAAGGCATCATTTCCAGGCCTTTGACCATTTTGGTTGCCCTCCTCTGGACACGTTCCAGTTTGTCAGTGTCCTTCTTGAATTGTGGTGCCCAGAACTGGACACAGTACTCCAGGTGTGGTCTGACCAGAGCAGAATACAGTGGCACGATTACTTCCCTTGATCTAGATGCTATACTCCGATTGATGCAGCCCAGAATTGCATTGGCTTTTTTAGCTGCCACGTCACACTGTTGGCTCATGTCAAATTTGTGGTCAACCAAGACTCCTAGATCCTTTTCACATGTACTGCTCTCAAGCAGTACTAGCTCCCATGTTTTGTTCCTTTCTAAGGAATCAAGCTCAGCCTTCATGGCATTTAACCATGGCTCAGCTTCCTTAGAATCCAAATCCTGGATTTCTTGGAAACTTGAAGGTTCAAATACCTTCTTGGAGCTTTTAACAGCTGCTACTGCTGTCTTAGCATATTCATCAGCAAATCTCTTTGGAGGTCTGCCTTTTGTGGCTCTTTGTGACCTACGAATCAGCCTTAAGTCCTCAACACTTTCCTCTTCCTTCTTAGGAGAAAAGTGGCCTATTGTGAACAATGGTTCTTCCAATTCTTGATCAGAGCTTTCAGAGGGTCGCATAGAGGCTTTCGCACTCTTGAAATCCTCTGAATCATCCGATTCAGTTTCAGACTCAGAACCTTCATCAGTGGGTGTGGGTTGTTGCGGCTGCTTTTGCTGTTGCTTATCCTCAGTCTCATCACTGTCATCAGGATAACATTGGAAAATTCCCACATTCTCCCCCCACTTGGCATTGTACTCAACACTTCTTGTGAGCTTAATTGTCTTAGAGTCAGTCATCATTATTCTGTAAGAACCTTTCTGATAACCTAGAAAGATACCATGCAATCCACGCTTGCCTAACTTGGAGCTTTGTGGTGTGTGAACCCACATGTCAGAACCAAAAATTCTCATGTGTTTGATGTACGGTTTCTTGCCAAACATCTTCTCATACGGGGTACAACCAATCGCTGAAGATAACCTGCAATTGTAACTGTAAACAAAACATGAGAGAGATTCGGCCCAATAACTCTCTGGAAGATTGGCATCATGCAACAAGGTTTTTAACCCTTGAAGCAATGTCTGATTTGCCCTTTCGCAAAGCCCATTCTGCCATGGCGAGCGAGGACTGGACAAATCGTGTTGAATTCCTTTCTCAGTCAGAAAAGCTTCAAACTGCTGAGAAGTGAATTCTCCCCCGCGATCAGTGAAAAGAGTCTTTATCTTCTTACCATGCACATTTTCCAACCAAGCACAGAATTCCTTGAACCTTGGAAAAGCCTCTGATTTCTGCTTGAGATTGTACACATAAATATACCTGGAAAATGCATCAATGAGAACCATGAAGTACCTATTTCCACCCAAAGAGGGCGATAGTGGACCAACTAAATCAGCATGAACAACCTGGTATGGTTCAGTAGCTTGCCTACTAGACACCTTACCTTTCGCAGCCATTTTCACCTTGTTTGCTGCGCATGCCTTGCACTTCATGTGGTACCTGCAGGGTTTAATAGTCGTACCTTCAACCAAGGCAGGCATTTTAGATACTGCCTCAAAATGCAAATGACCAAATTTTCTGTGAAAATCATGAATACATCCTGCATGCAAACATTTGTTAGAACCTGCAATGCAACAAGTCTCATTCTGCACAACATCATCATAATACAAAACAAATAAACGACCAACATTTTCAGCATGCAATACATAATCGTTTTTCTTTGTGATGGTGCATTTCTTGTTCTTGAAGGAAACGTCAATGTTCCGTTCATTCAGCTGCATAACACTGAGTAGATTGTGTGTAGCATCTGGAACGTAAAGCACATCTTGTATCGACAAGTCCAAACTGTGAAGAACAACAGTTCCGTAGCCTTGACTGGGGATCGTGTGGTCATCCGCCTGGTGAATCGCACCTTCCTGTGGTGTAAAAGACACGAACAGTCGCTTATCGTTGCACATGTGGTGGGTAGCTGCTGAATCAACAACAAAGAAAGATCTAGACGTCTTCTGGACCTTTGCGATGTTTGGAGTGAAGCGTGAGACCATTGCCTTGTGCTGCGTTGTCCTGGAGACCGGACCTTTGCCTTTGCTTTGGCCTTTTCCACGCGATGAGCTTCCGCTGCGCTGCTCTGTCTTGGCTCTGGGATATCTGCATTCCCTCTTCATATGGCCTAGACATCCACACAAGTAGCATTTCACTGCCTTCAAAGCTTTGGCGCCATCTGGTGGTTTCACTGCACTCTGGGATGACGTCTGTGAAGACTCCTCCTTACCCATGCAGCTAGCACCCTGGCGGTCTGCTTCATTCAGAATCACGGCAGTAACATAGGCTACTGTGAGCTGAGCAGTTGGCTGAACAGCAATCTGAGTGGCAACGAACTCCCAACTTGGACCCAAAGAATGTAGTATCCTGAAGGAATACACAGCCTCTGGAAAGGTGAGTCCTCTCTGTTGCAGCTCATGTCTCAGATTCTGCATTTCCATCAGATGTGTACGCACATCTCCACCTTCAGCAAGAGCCATACCATGCAGCTTGGCATAATAGTACATTGAGGAACCAGCCTCTGTCCTCAAGTGAGCTTCTCTTAAAGTGTCCCAAATTTCTCTGGCTGTGGTCTTACCACGCAACAGACAGAGCTCTTCTGGGGATACTATCAATGTAAGAGTTCCCATCGCTTTGGTATCTTTAGCTCTCCACTCGTCTGTAACTGGAGCTGGGGGGTTGTCTGTAATAACTTTATACAGACCCTCTTTCCGCAGAATAGCCTCTGCATAGAGTACCCAGTCCGCGTAGTTTTTCTTATTGAGCTTAGGAATCCCAAAAGCATCAGCCAGCTTTGCATCTGCCATCTCCGCGGCGTTTAATCAAGCTGCGTCACTGCTGCTTTCAAACCTCATTCCAAAAGCACGTTCAAAGGTACTTTCGGTTTTCAAGCCTCCCAAGCCTGTGAGCCTGTGCCTTAGGGCCTTTGCCTGTATTGCGGCAAAACGGCTTTAAAAGTTCAAAGTCCAGCCATAAAGCCATAAACTAGAAGCTGGCAGGCTGCCCGGAGCATGAGCACATACCTCTCATCAATCAACTCGACGCGCAGAGCAGATAACACCGATCCGTTTCTCTGTTCCTCTGCCGGCATTCCGACTCGGCTTCTGGAGTCCATCCTTCAGCTGACTGCGTTTATCTGGGCCCGGAACTAAAAATGTTGTAATTGCAGAGTCCTGTACACAGCGGAATGATGAGCAGTACGTGCCACATGCTTAACTTTGCTTTATTTTCTTTTTTTAAAAAAATTATTGGTTTTACAAAGTTTTTATAAACAATACAAACAAATAAAGAAACAAACAAACATGTATAATTTCATCTCCTTTTTTCATAAACCTCACTTCTCTGACTCCCCCAAACCTCCCCTTTCTACATCCCAATTTCCAAAATTGTTTCAGCAAATCCTAAACTTAATTTTATCAAATTTGTCTCTTATTTGTTCTTTTCTTTTACTTAATCTTTTGTCGCTGTAATCTCCTTTTCTTACTAAAAACCTCAACATTTTAGCATTCATTAATTTTGCAGTATTTCTTGAGATAAGTTTTAAATTTCTTCCAATCTTCATCCGCCGTCTCTTTCCCCTGTTCACGGATTCTGTCGGTCATTTCAGCCAATGTCATATAGTCTATTACCTTCATCTGCCATTCTTCCAGAGTGGGTAGATCTTGAGTCTTCCAATGCTTTGCGATAAGTATTCTTGCTGCTGTAGTAGCGTACATAAAAAAAGTTCTATCTTTCTTCGACACCAATTGGTTAACAATGCCCAAGAGAAAGGCCTCTGGTTTCTTAGGGAAAGTACATTTTAGTACCTTTTTCATTTCATTATATATCATTTCCCAGAAAGCCTTAATCTTCGGGCACGTCCACCAAAGGTGGTAGAAAGTACCTTCAGTTTCTTTACACTTCCAACACTTATTGTCAGGCAAATGATAGATTTTTGCTAGCTTGACTGTGGTCATGTACCACCTGTAGATCAGAAGAAGAATCAGAACTTTATTAGCAAAGCCAACAGGCCACAGCTATACAAGAATTAAAAATAAAATAAAATAAACATAAAAAGGGGATAAAAACAAACAAAAGGAGGTCCGTCAGGTGAACACGTCTGTCACTCAGATGGTGGCCCTTAATTTCACAGCTCTCTCGATGTACCTTGCGACCTTCTCTGTTGTCTGACTGTCCGTATCAGATAAGAGAAAGAACAGTATAATGTCCTGTGGACGGCCGGGGTTGGGGAGAATGAGTGGAGTAATAATCTCATTCCTTAGGTCTTTATAAAGGGGGCAGGATAGAAGGACGTGGGACACTGTTTCCGTGTTACCATCTCTGCATGGGCAGAGTCGTTTTTCAAATGGAGTCTTTTGGTAACGACCTTCGAGTACGGCAGAGGGAAGAACATCCCATCTAGCCAATGTAAAGGCGCGTCTGTATTTTGGGATGGTTAATTTAGACAAATATGAAGCTGGAAAGTCAAAGTGGGCAGGGGGAAAGTAAGTATACCATGGACACATTTTCTTTAGAATGGTCAGGTTGTTTTGCCGTTCAATGTCTTTCAGGCGCTGGCCTATTAGGCTCTTTGCTTTACTAAGGCCCATTGATAGTAGGGATTGCGAATGCAGACCGCATGTAAGGAGTTTTTGATGCACAGTTTTGAACCACATGCTTTTATGAGGGTCTTGCATTACTAGAGGCAGTAGACCGGGTGGATTTAGATTAAGGTGAAGCCAATAGTTGAGTGTTCTTTGCCAGGTCTGAGTTTCTACAGATGGGAGGCAGGCCTCGAGTCGTAAAGCTGCGTTTGGGACACAGGAGGGGACACCGAATATCTGCCTTAGGAATTTAGACTGAACAGTTTCAAGACTTGAGCAGTGGTTCCCCGTCCAGATTTGTGCCCCATACAGTAACTGCGCCAGAGGTTTTGCCTGAAAGACTTCAAAGGCTGCTGGGATATATCTGCCCCCCTTCGTGTAAAAGAAGCGCGACAGCATCTTAATGCTTTGAGCTGCTTTTTCTTTGGCATATTTTTGATGGACATCCCAGGACCCGGTCGACTGGAAGACGATACCCAGATATTTAAAGGCTTTAACCTGTTCGATTGTCTGGTTGTCCATCCTCCAGCTATACTGTCTGCATTTCCTTCCAAAAACCATGATTTTGGTTTTCTGGTAGTTTATTGCCAGTTGCTCTCTCCTACAGTATGCTGAAAATTCACCTATGAGCCTATTTAAGCCTATTCTTGTTCAAGATAGAAGTATCGCATCATCAGCATACAAAAGCACGGATATTGATTTGTCAGCCAGTTTGGGGGCATGGAAGTCCGGAGATGACAAGCAGTTAACCATATCATTGATGTAAAAGTTGAATAGAACTGGGGCCAGGATGCAACCTTGCTTGACCCCCTTGCTGACAGGAACTGGTCCTATAAGATGGCCATTTAACGAAGTTCTTACATACAGCACCGTGTCTTTATATAAACAGCTAATCAAAAATAATAGTCTTTTGTCTATACTTGATGCGCTCAATTTATCCCAGAGTCTTGCACGTGGAATTGAATCGAAGGCAGCCTTTAGATCGATAAAGGCTGCGTATAGCACCCCACGGGATTTTTTTGGCATATTTGTCAATTAGGTAGGCTAGGGTGAAGCAGTGGTCTATGGTGGATCTGCCTTGCCTGAAGCCCGCCTGCTCTTCTGCTAAAATAGCTTCAGTTTCCAGCCAGCTGGTTAGCTTAATATAAAGATGTTTGGCATATAGTTTGCTGGGTATGGGCAGAAGGCTGATTGGTCTATAGCTCGCCGGGTCTGGCCTAGGTCCTTTTTTGTAGATTGGAATAACTATTGCCTCTGTCTAGCCATCTGGAAGTATGCCCGTTGAGTCAATCCAGGAAAATAGAGATGCCAACAGGGGGGCCCACCATCCAATGTTAGACTTCAGAAGTTCAGCAGGGATATAATCGTTCCCTGGGGCCTTATTGTTCTTTAATTGTGCGATTAGATTCTCAACTTCCTTTGCAGTTACTGGTGGCCACTGAGGTAGGTCCTCCAATTGGATGCGTAGTTTATAATGTTGGACTTCCTGGTCATGAAACAAGGATTGAAAATGACGCAACCACTCCATTGGTTCCACTGTGCAGATGGAATTGGTGCGCTCCTGGTCCAATAGACCAGATATGGTTCGCCAAAAGCAAGTAGTATCTTTCTCGTGCGATGCCTTAACCAAGCTTTGCCATGCGGCTCGTTCAGCTTCCAATTTCTTTCTCCTTAATAATTGTTTGTAGGACCGTCTCACATAAATATAAGCATTAAGTAGGGTAGCAGTCCCTAATTTCCTATATCTCTGGTAGGCTGTTCTCGTTTGTCTCCTTGTTTGCCTGCACTCCAGGTCGAACCAGCTAGCTCCGTCCTTTGCCCTCTTTGTGGCGGAGCTGTGTATCGCTGTTGTTAAGTGGGATTTCAGACTTTCCAAAAGTAATTTAAAGCGTTCCATGATCGCGTCTACTGAATTGCCTGTCACAATAGCGGATCGAATAAGCTTTAGCTCTGCTGACTGGAGGAGGTGGGTTAGATTTTCATTCAGTATTGGGGACCATTTGAGTCTTTTGGGAGCAAGTATACCCAAGTTTGCAGAAGGTATATATTGTGGCTCGGGAATAGAATAGTCAAAAGGCCGACCTGCAAGCTCTAGAGTTAGAGGTAGGTGGTCACTCAGTGTATTGTGGCCTACTTGGAACTTCCTCACAAAGCTGTAGGCAAATCTTGAGATTAGAATATAATCTATGACGCTTCCCCCTGCCTTGGAAAAATGGGTATATTCCCCGGGGCGATCCCCCTCTATGTTGCCGTTTAATATCAGCAGTTCCCTCCGTCTGGCAGCCTGCACTAAGCAGAGACCTGAAGAATTGCTTCTGCTATCTTTGGACAGTCGTGTCGCACCAATATCCGTCTGTTCTTCAGGGTCCATAAATAGGTTGAAATGAGTGTATAGACTGTTGTCATCTGTTCCTATACGAGCGTTGAAATCTCCACACACAATAGTCAGGGCAGAGGGGTAAGTAGATTCAAGAGGTTCTAAAAACGCCTCTAGTTCAGCCCATAAAGCCTTGGCAACAGGGTTTTTTTGGCCTGGGGGAATATAGACATTGACCAGCAGAAGAGTAGTTCTCTTGAGGCTAAGTAAAGCGGCTGTTGCTAAGGAATTGCAGCTGGGTAGGGCTGTTAGAGAGTGCGCCAGCTCCGTGGAAATGAAGCAAGCTAGGCCGCCACTAGATCTGCCGCCCTTTAGAGATGGAGAGGCAGGCAGGTAGTGGCAGTTGTATCCATTGAGAAATATGGGATCAATCTGCCATGTCTCCTGAAAGAAGATGATGTCAAATTGCTTGAGGTAGGACAAAAATTGTTGGTTATTTTTCTTGGCGTGCCAACCCGCGATATTCCAAGACAGCACTTTTAGGCCCCGGGCCCTTCGAGGAGCTGGATCTATGTCACCACCACGTCCAGCAGTTCTTTGGTGTCTAAAAAAACACATCCGTTGACTCTCTTCGAGGATGACTGCTTGGAGAGAGTGTAGTGATCCTCTCTTCTTGGTGATTTGGGGCTAGGTTTTGGATTAGGGGGGGAGGCTAATTCATTCGGAGACAGTTTAAGGTAGCTATGCCAAGAGCTTTGAGATTTCACACATTGATTTGGTTTTACTTTATTATACATCACAGGGGGCTCAGATTGTAATTCCACGTCTACACATTTAAAGGTACCTCCCACTGTCTTCTTATCCACTAGACATTTGGGAGATATGGGCTGCACATAAGGGTCCTTCATTGTCTCACCTTGGTCATCCTTTTTTGCTAGTCTGCTTCGAAGTATATCAAGTCTTTTCAAGATCTCAGTTTGGGCTGGAGAATGCAGTGACCAGAAACGCTTTATCAGCGAGAGTTCTTCCTCCCAAGCGGAGTCCTCACTATCACACGTGAGAGGCCAGGCACCAGTTGGATGTGGGGCTTCCTTTTTTTCGTTTGGTACTATTTGATGGAGCTGATCCTGCTGAAACTTATGCTTTCTATTTTGGTGGATTTGATGGTTGGTTTTTTTCCTTTTGTGAACTTCCATTCCTATGCTCTTGGTCCCCATCAGAGAGGTTAAGGGTGCTCTGTTCTCAAATGTTCTTAATAGGACTATTCTTTCTTTTTTAAATAGGTTTTTAGCTCTAAACATAAAACTGGCCAAATTATGATCTGAAAAAGTAATCAATGCTCGTACCGAGCAATCATCTTGATGTAGATACTCTATAGCGGCTATGTCAGTTGCTTTTACTACCCCCGGTAAAATGCCACTTATAATAGACAAGAAATGGTCTATACGGTCCGCCCTGCTGGACGTCGAGGTTAGTTTCTCGACGGCCAGACATCCAGAAACCAACGGACAAGCAGAGAGAGCTAACAGCATACTTCAACAATATCTACGCTGCTACGTCAACGAGAGGGAGAATGATTGGGTGGACAACTTAGCGCTGGCTGAGTTTGCATACAATAACGCAGAACATGTGTCCACAGGGATGAGTCCGTTTATGGCGAATTACGGGTGTCACCCCAGGGCTTTCCCAGGGGAAGGGGAGGGAAGTTGGAGTGTTCCTGCAGCTGAAAAATTTGTGGAAGAGATGGAGGCTTTACACCAACAGCTTAAGCTAAATCTGGAAAGGGCCAAGGAAGAGTACAAGAGGCAGGCAGACAAGCACCGCAGAGAGGGAGAAACCATTAGAGTGGGGGACCGGTTGTGGTTGTCTACCAAAGGGTTACCTTTCAAAGGAGGGTGCAAGAAACTACGGCCAAAGAGACTGGGACCGTTCGAAGTAGCCCAGCAAGTTAACCCGGTGGCCTTTAGGCTCAAATTGCCATCTCACATGAAACTGCACCCCGTGTTCCATAGGTCCTTACTCTCACTGTTCAGGGAGGGGAGGGAATTTCTGGGTCAGCAAAGTGAAACACCCTTGCATCCACAGATGGAGGAAAGGGAACTCAGTGGCCATGCAGCTGAAATTCTCGATTCCAGGTGGAGAGGGGGGCGAGTGGAATATTTGGTGGCGTGGGAGGGGGAGTCAGAAGCGGAAAACACATGGGTCACAGCAGAAGAGATTAGGGATGAGTATCTGCAGGAGGAGTTTCATAGCAGGGATCCGAGAAAGCCCAAACCACCAGAGAGATTCTGGGGGGAGCAATTTGGCACCACCGATGAAGAGGAAGAGTTTGAGGGTTTTCCCGCCTCCGACCAGGAGGAAGGGGAATTATCCGAAGAAGAATCCGACTGGGGAGATTGGGGAGAGAGGAGAGACAGCAGCAAATGGAGAGGGATGTTTGAATCATCAGATGGACGGGAGAGTTCCTTCCGGGGGCTTCCTGCATCACCGTCCGAGGAAAGGACGGGGGAGGGGGAGGGCCCTGGGAGTGAAGTGGATGTCAGGGAACTGACATCAGAGCATAGTGGAGAGGCGAGGCTCTCAGATTCTGCAGGAGAGGGGACTAGTAAGGGAAGAGAGAGAACGTCCTCTGGGGAAAGAAGTCCAGGTGACACCAGGAAGAAGGGAGAGGCAGAGAGCAGTTTGGAGGGGAGGCTCCGAGACTCTTCCAGTGAAGTCAGTGGGGAGGGTGGAGGACCACCACTCGGCACGCCCACTCTGCGCAGAAGGCTTCCGCGCAGAGAGGTGAGGCGAAGGTTGTCCGTTAAGGAATTCTTATGCTGGAGGAAATTTAGGAGACGCCCACTCACGGATTCTGCTAGCGACTGAGCAGCAGCGCCAAGGCTGCTCAGTCAGGGAAAGACACAACCGACCCTAAGCAGTTTGGAACAGCTAGAGGTTTACACACAAGCAACCCCAATTCCCGTGACAGCAATTCGTGAGTCCCTTACGTTGCTTGTGTGCAAGAGGACCGGGGTACAATCATGAGTCAAACCGGAGGAGCCGGCGCAGGAGAGGGGGCCAAAGGCAGACAGAGTCTGGAGGAGAGAAACCGAGACTTGGAGCAGCAACTGGCTCTACTAGCGGCGCGGCTGGATGAAAGGAGGACACATGATGCCCAGGGGAAGATTACCCCCATCGCAAGAAAGGTACCGGGACTTGTGCAGAAGTTTGGGGGCAACCCCAGAGATTATAACGCTTTTAAGACAGAAGTGCAGTATGCGCTGGAGCTGTAGTACGATGACTTTGCCCACGATGGGGGAAGAGTCGCTTTCGTGGTGGGGCACCTGGAGGGGCGGGCCAGAGATTGGGTCCGACCCTTAATGGCAGCGGAGAACGCGGCCTTGAAGGACCTGAGAAAGTTTTTTAGCGCGATGGATCACATGTTCTCGAGCGATGTTGAACTGAGCGTGACGCGCAAAGAACTGATGGGGTGCAAACAAGGAAACCAGTCAGTGAGAGAGTACTGGTTGAGATTTGCTATGCTGATCCATAAACTTGGGTGGGATCTGAGTTCGGAACCAGTACAAATGTTATTTGAGGAGGGCTTATCCCCTTGGGTGAGAGACGAACTTTCCCGCTCACCCCGCCCGGAATCGATGGACCAGCTGAACAAGTTGGCGCTCGCTGTAGGAGTCCGACAAGAGACGCGCGCTCTGGAAAGGCGGGAAGGGAGAGCAGAGCGTTGGCATGACAACCGCATTCCAGACATGCCAGCGTCTACTGTGCCACCCGAGGAGCCAATGGAGATTGGAGAAGCGAGCGTGCGCGGGTTTTCAAACTCCAGCGAGGCGCGTAAGAAGGAGGGGAAAACCAGTAAGAGGTGTTTCCTATGGCAGCAGCCGGGACATTTTGCCAGAGCCTGCCCTCAGAGGAAGGCGTGGCAAGGAATGGTGGGGGCAGTGGGGAGTGAGGAGGGGAAAAAAGAGGCGCCGGGAAACGGCCGTGCTTGGCTGCAGGAAGGAGGGCACAGCAGCCAGGCGAGCAACCAGTAGAAGTGCCCAAACCAGACCCTCCCCGAGCAGCCATCGTCATAGAGGTGGTGCTAGAACTCCCAAACGGACACCCCATCAAAGTGAAGGCGCTGCTGGATTCAGGCAGCTCTTGCAACTTCTTTAGCAAGGATTTTGCGCTAGAACACCAGCTACAGGTGGTGCCTCTAGAACATCCCCTGCAAGTAACCACGATTGATGGGAGAGAACTTTTGGGAGGGGAAGTAACCAACCAGACCCCTCCCATGAAAATGACAGTTCCCAGACACACTGAGACCATTGCCTTTCACGTAGCCACCTTAGCAGGACCACCCATCATACTGGGAATGAGTTGGCTGGCACTGCACGACCCAGTAGTAGGGTGGCACCAGCGGACAGTCACCTTTGGGTCAGCTCACTGCGTAGAGCATTGCCACGGAGGGGAAACCCCGAGGATGGCAGTAGCCAGGGTGGCAGGGATGGTGGTGGGAGAAAAGGGGAGGCTACCACCTCAGTATGCAGACCTGGAAGAAGTCTTCAGCGAGAGAGAGGCGGATAGACTACCCCCTCACTGGCCCTTTGACTGTCAGATCAACCTACTCCCAGGGGCTCAGTTACCAGTGGGTAAGCTGTACGCCATGTCAGACAGGGAGATGCAGGAGTTGCGGAAGTTCATTGACAAGAATCTGAAGAGGGGCTTTATACGTGAATCAAGGGCGGTGGGGGGCAGTCCAGTGTTCTTTGTGGACAAAAGAGACTCCAAAGAGCCCCGCTTGGTCGTAGATTACAGGTCCGTGAACCGGGTGTCGGAACCGGTGACCTTCCCAATGCCCAGGATTGATGACATTTTGGCCAGGGTAAGGAAAGGGAAGGTTTTTACCAAGTTGGACCTTCGGGGGGCGTATAATTTGATAAGGATGAGGGAGGGGGATGAATGGAAAACCACCATGTTCACCCCTCTGGGGGCCTTTGAGTATCTCGTTATGCCCTTCGGATTACAATCGGGATCCAGCACATTTCAAGCTTTCATGCACCAGGTGCTGGGGTCCCTGCTGTACAAGAATTGTGTGGCCTTCCTGGACGACGTACTTATCTACTCAGAGAACGAGGAGCAGCATGTGAAAGATGTCAGGGAAGTGCTGAAAAGGCTGCAGGAGCATCAGCTGTGGGTCAAACTGGAGAAATGCCAATTCCATGCACGAGAGGTGGAGTTCCTGGGCTACAGGTTGTCAGACAAAGGTCTGGCAATGGACCCAGGCAAGGTGCAGGCCGTGCTAGAATGGAAGCCTCCCAAGAACCGGAAGGACGTGCAGAGGTTCTTGGGGTTTGCAAATTTCTACAGGAAGTTCATCAAGAACTTCGCCCATCTAACGGCACCCATAACAGATTGTCTCAGCAGCAAGAAGAAGTTCGAATGGACGGAGGAGGCCCAGCGTTCCTTTGAAAAGCTTAAGAGGGCGTTCGCGTCGGAAGAGCAGCTCCTGCACGTGGATCTGCGGAAGCCGATAAGGCTAGAAACGGACGCGCCAGACAGAGCTGTAGGGGGGATATTGCTTCAGCAGGCAAATGGGGAGTGGAAACCGTGTGCCTTCTTTTCCAGGAAGCTTAACAAGTCGGAGCAAAACTACACAGTGTACGATCGAGAACTGCTGGCAATTCACGAGGCTTTTCGACGGTGGCGACATTTTCTCATAGGCGCACAGCACAAAGTCCAGGTGTGTACTGACCACAAGAACCTGGAGTATTGGAGAACGGCAAGAGTGCTCAACCAACGACAGGTGCGGGGGGCTCAAGAGTTTTCCAAGTTTAATTTTGAAATTAGGTACGTGCCTGGGAAGGAAAATGTCAGAGCAGATGCCCTCTCTCGCAAGCCTGAATACGAGGAAGGGGAGGGAGGACCAGAAGCACGTTATGTCATACCCGAGGACAGGTGTGTGTGTGGGGGGGAGTGTTCGTAGGGAGGCAAGAGGTGGCCGGTCTGACGAGGGATGATCAGTATGCACAAACCAAGATCCGGGAAATTGGTATCACTGGGGAAACTCAGGGGGGGGGGGTTCGAAGTAAAGGACGGGGCAATGTACTATAAGGGTGCATTGTACATACCTGAGGGGGATTTGAGGAGCAGAATACTCAAGCAATTGCATGACAACCCCACGGCAGGACATTTTGGACAACATAAGACAATGCTACTGGTCACCAGGCAGTTTTGGTGGCCACGGGTGAGGGAAGATGTGAAGGAGTATGTACGTGGGTGCCAGTGCTGCCAGAGAGCGAAGGGGGAGAGGACAGCACCTGCGGGGTTACTGGAGCCCTTACCCACACCAGAGAGGCCATGGGAGGTGGTATCAATTGACTTTATGACGGATTTACCAAAAGCCAGGGGGAAAACGGCAGTAATGGTGGTAGTTGACTTGATGACCAAAATGTGCCATTTTATTGCGTGCTCGCATGCGGTGACTGCAGAAGAAACAGCAAAGCTGTTTGTAGAGCATGTTTTCAGGTTGCATGGCGCCCCCTTGAGGATTTTATCCGACAGAGGACGGCAATTCACAACCAGATTCTGGAGGAAGCTTATGAGTCTGCTGGACGTCGAGGTTGGGTTCTCAACGGCCAGACATCCCGAAACCAACGGACAAGCAGAGAGAGCGAACAGCGTACTTCAACAATATCTACGCTGCTACGACAGCGAGAGGGAGAAGGATTGGGTGGACAACTTAGCGCTGGCTGAGTTTGCATACAATAACGCAGAACATGTGTCTACAGGGATGAGTCCGTTTATGGCGAATTACGGGTGTCACCCCAGGGCTTTCCCAGGGGAAGGGGAGGGAAGTTGGAGTGTTCCCGCAGCTGAAAAATTTGTGGAAGAGATGGAGGCTTTACACCAACAGCTTAAGTTAAACCTGGAAAGGGCCAAGGAAGAGTACAAGAGGCAGGCTGACAAGCACCGCAGGGAGGGAGAAACCATAAGAGTGGGAGACCAGGTGTGGTTGTCTACCAAAGGGTTACCGTTCAAAGGAGGGTGCAAGAAGCTACGGCCAAAGAGACTGGGACCGTTCGAAGTAGCCCAGCAAGTTAACCCGGTGGCCTTTGGACTCAAATTGCCATCTCACATGAAACTGCACCCCGTGTTCCACAGGTCCTTACTCTCACCGTTCAGGGAAGGGAGGGAATTTCTGGGTCAGCGAAGTGAAACACCCTTGCATCCACAGATGGAGGAAAGGGAACTCAGTGACCATGCAGCTGAAATTCTCGATTCCAGGTGGAAAGGGGGGCGAGTGGAGTATTTGGTGGCGTGGGAGGGGGAGCCAGCAGAGGAAAATGCATGGGTCCCAGCAGAAGAGATTAGGAATGAGTATCTGCAGGAGGAGTTTCATAGCAGGTTTCCGAGAAAGGTTTCCGAGAGGTTCTGGGGGGAGCAATTGGGCACCACCGATGAAGAGGAAGATTTTGAGGGTTTTCCCGCCTCCGAAGAGGAGGAAGGGGAAGTGTCAGAAGAAGAATCCGACTGGGGAGATTGGGGAGAGAGAAGAGACAGCAGCAAATGGAGAGGGGTGTTTGAATCATCAGATGGAGGGGAGAGTTCCTTCCGGGGGTTTCCTGCATCACCGTCCGAGGAAAGGACGGGGGGGTGGGAGGGCCCTGGGAGGGAGGTGGATGTCAGGGAACTGACATCGGAGCAGAGGGGAGAAGCGAGGCTCCGGGACTCTGCAGGAGAGGGGATGAGTAAGGGAAGAGAGAGAACGTCATCTGGGGAAGGAAGTCCAGGGGACACCAGGAAGAAGGGAGAGGCGGAGAGCAGCTCGGAGGTGAGGCTCCGAGACTCTTCCAGTGAAGTCAGTGAGGAGGGTGGAGGAGGTGAGGCGGAGGTTGTCCGTTAAGGAATTCTTATGCTGGAGGAAATTTAGGAGACACCCATTCACGGATTCTGCTAGCGACTGAGCAGCAGCGCCAAGGCTGCTCAGTCAGGGAAAGACACAACCGACCCTAAGCAGTTTGGAACAGCTAGAGGTTTACACACAAGCAACCCCAAATCCCGTGACAACGAATAAGCTTTGATTGGGCTTTTTTCCACCAAATCAAATCAATGCCCTATGGAATGAGCACAAAAAAGTCGGAATGAGCAAGAATAAATCTAAGTTCCAACTAGAAATAATAGAAGGGAAGTCAAAACTCTTAACCAAAATGTACAACCAACTACTAGACTGGGACACCATGGATGAGGAGGTCAAAGAGGTTATGATTAAATGGGCCATAGACTTAGGATACCCCCTAGAATACGAAAGATGGACAAAACTATGGAATAAGGATATGAAATTTTCAGCCTGTGTCGGTCTCCGAGAAAATATGGAAAAGATGATGTACCGTTGGTACATCACACCAACAAAATTAGCTAAAATGTATAAAACCGGAGACAAGACCTGTTGGAAATGTAAGAAGAAGGAGGGAGACTTCCATCACATGTGGTGGACCTGTGAGGTGGTAAAGAAATTCTGGACCTCAGTTTATGAGGAATTAAAAAAGATCCTAAAGTATACCTTCCCTAAAAAGCCCGAGGCATTCCTTTTAGGAATGGTCGGGGATGAAATCAAGAAAGACGACCAAACCCTATTCCAGTACGCAACAGTATCCGCTAGGATACTGTTGGCACAGAATTGGAAAACACCCAACGTCCCAACAATCAGAGAATGGCAAACCAAACTAATTGAGTATATTGATTTAGCAATAATGACATTGAAAATCAGGCAACAGAAAAACACCAAATTTATTAACGATTGGAACAAATTCCTCTCATACATGGAGATGATTTTAGGAAATATCAAAATCACAGTAGGTATAATATAAAAACTGCGAGGTAGTAATATTGGTTAACAAAAGACACTGCCGAATATATTATTGAATTACAGCTCATGTTGTGGTGGTGGGAAGTCTAACAATGTAACAGATGTGTATAAGGATTTAGTACCTGAACAATATGGAATTTGATTTTGGATCTATTTAATTTTCTTTTTCTTTTTTTTTACCTTCTTGATGATGTTGTTTTAGTGAACGATGTATATGTGTTTTTAAGTTGTTGGAATAAAAATAAAGGTTTTAAAATTAAAAAAAAAAAGAAAAAAAAAGATTGGGCTTTTTTCAATTCGCATGGTGTTGTTTCGGTGTGCACCAGAATCACCCCCAACCAAAGCAAAAATGCCTTTTGTTTCCATCTACATAAAAAGAAGATGATAAAGCTCTGATTGGGCTTATTTCAAATTGGTGTTTTGGGGGTTAGAATGCACATTCACCCAAAAATCGCAGAGTGACATGTTTATTATCAGCCCAAATCAAGCATAGGTGTTTTGGTTCCATCTCAATAGAAAAAGGACGAATAAGCTTCGATTGCTCTTTCGGTGTTCATTCACCCACAAATAGCAAAGCGAAGTGTAATAAGCCTAAAGAAAGCCAAACAGGTTATTTTGGTTTCCAACTACATAGAAAGAAGAATCTTGGATTGCGCTTACTTCATGTTGTGTTCTTTGCTGTTAATGCACATTGACACAGAAATCGCAAAGTGTGTGCAATGAGACCAAAATAACACAACACCATCTTTTCGCTTCCATATGCGTAGGAAGACGGCGAATAAGGTTTGACTGGGCTTTTTTCAATACGCATGGTATTATTTGGGTGTGCGCCAGAATCACCCCAAACGAAAGCAAATAGGTGTTTTGGGTTCCATCTACATAAAAAGAAGATGATAAAGCTCTGGTTGTCCTTATTTCAAATTGGTGTTTTGGGGGTTAGAATGCACATTCAACCAAAAATCGCAGAAATGTTTGTTACCAGCCCAAATCAAGCATAGGTAAACATATGGTAACATCTCAATAGAAAAAGGATGAATAAGCTTCGATTGCTCTTTCGGTGTTCATTCACCCACAAATAGTGTGGCTTGATGATGCAGTCCGGCACGTTTCCCTGCGCCACACTGGACTCCCGAAACAAGAATCACACACAGAGAAACCACTCCCGTATGTGAACATAACCACGCCTCAGAATGTGAGACGTCACTCAGAACTGTTTAACCCTGTAAGTTCTGATTCTCTTCACACCCCCTCTCGTCTCGCATCCTGAGGGAAACTGTGAACACACATCTACAGACCTCTTTGAGTTCAACTCCCTTCCCATTGCCTCTTGCCCCCTTCTGGCATCTGTCTCAGGCAACTGTTGAACCTCCTCAAAACTCCCAGGTTCGCACTGCGCGAAACCAACCCATGCGCTGGTGACCTGAAACCTCTCAGGTGGCACCCCCTTTGTTGTGCGTGCGGATCGTCTGAGCACAGTCTCAGGTGCTCCTCCTGACCCACTGGGGCCAGCAAGTGTGTCTTCTACATCTGAAGACTCCCCCTCTGACTTACTGCGTCTTCGGGCCTTCTGCACTTTGCTAACAGGAGATGAAGGCTCACTCTTGGGCTCTCTTTTAACAACCTGTGGAGAAACCCAACCCTGTTCTTGACCCTGTTCAGAGACCTGGTCCTCAGCAACAGGTTCAGCCTCTGGCTCTCCCTCCTCCTCAGAATCAGACAGACATTCTGAGAGAACATCAGGACCCTCATTGAGTCTTGACCAACCATTCTGCTCACAGAACTCAGCATGTTTGCTGATCAGAAGCTTGGTCTGATCACCTTCTTGATATGCAAACCTCCACCCCTTTGTCGCAGGCTCATATCCACAGAAGATCATTTTCTGGAACCTCGGATCACCTTCCTTCTGTTGGGCCTTTGGCACAAGCACCCAGGCTTCGCAACCAAACACACGGAAGAAATGCACCTGCGGTTTTTTCCGGTGCAACAAGAAAAACGGTGTGTCACCTATAACCGAGTTATAGGACCTATTCATCGTAAAGTTGGCAGCCCTCCAAGCCTCGCTCCAAAAGCTCTGAGGCAAACCGGAGTCACACAGTAGAACCTCAGCAGCTTGAGCGAGAGCTCTACTCTTGTGCACTGCCACGCCCCTCTCCTTGGGAGAAGTAGCACCCGTCACCCTGTGACGTATTCCCTTCTGGCTGAAAAACCTCTGCAGAGCAGACCCAGTAAACTCTGCCCCTCGGTCGCTCTTGAACCCCTGAACCTTGTTGGAGAACCGTAGTTCCACTTCCGCAACCCAGTCTTTAATCAGTTGTGCTGCCTCGCCATGCCGCTTCAACGAGAAAGACCAGCCATTTTGGCTAAAATCATCTGTCAGCGTCAGCACAAACCTGGCCCCGCCCAGACTCAGACTTTGCATGGGACCACAAAGGTCTATGTGCACAAGCTCAAAAGGTTTTGTGGTTACCCTCTTACTTCTGAGATAACTGCACCTTTGTACCTTTGCCCTTCTGCGTGCCCTACAATCTAGGGATTTACCACATGCTTTCAGTTTGCAACCTTTCGTGCATCTGAGCAACTTCTGGACATCTTCCAAACTGCTGTGCGACATTCTCCTGTGCCACAAGTGAACACAAGAATCATGAATGGGAACACTAGCACACTTCACCTGTGCTGTCTCGGCGTCTCCCTTACCCTCCAGAGGTGTCTCCAGAACAAATAGGTTGTTCTGACATGCAACACTGACCAGTTGTCTCCCACCCCTGGAAATGGAACAGACATCATTTTCAAAGCAAACCTTATAACCCTCCTTTACAAGAGCAGGTACAGATAAAAGACAACAATGCATCTCTGGCACAACGTAGACTTCCAGCTCCGCCTGTAAAAAAGAAACAAAAACATTTCCCACGTTAGACAAAGGCCTCTGTGACCCATCAGCAAAAATAACAGTTTTCCCAGCTGAAACAGCTCTGCAGTTCCGCATTCCGCCACTAGGTGGTGGCTTCAGGTGATGGCTGGCTCCTGAGTCGATGACCCAGCGCATCACTTTGTCCTCACTGGAGTTGTTCCGTAGCGTTGCCATGGAGGCAGTTAGGTGATAAGAACCGTCTTCACTCCCTGAGTCACGTCCTCCCTTCGCTTTCCCACGCTGGCCTCCTCTCCTGGACTGGCTGCCATGGAAACCTGGATGACTGCCATGGGAAACGACCTTGGAGACATCCTGCCCGGCCTCTCTGGCTCTCTGCGGACAGGAACGACGCAGATGGTCAACAGACTCACAGACAAAACATCGACGAATGGGAAAAGCCTGAACCGTGTCTTCTGCTGGCTTGGCCCCCCTTCTCTTACAACTTGCAGGGCTCTCTGTGCCAGTTCGGCCCTCTCTTCTCACGGGACTCCCAGGACGCTTTCCTGCACCCCCTCTGGTGGGTAAAGGGCTCCCAGCACTTGGCCTCTTTCCAGGCTCCTCACACAGACACGTTGCAGCATCCACACAGCCCCCAGACTCTGCAAAAGCAACAGTAGCAGCAGCAGCAACAGCAGTAACAGTAACAGTCCCTTCGCCCCCCTGTGGGGCCTCCCAGCTCCTCCCAGCTGTGTATCGGCTCTCAAGAAAATGGCCGGCGCCATCTTGCCTCTCCCCTCCGGATGCAGCCACTTCTCGGCCCTTGCTTCCCACTCCAGCTCCACAAGCTTCTTGGAGTGCTAGCCAAGCGGCCTCTGGCCTTCTTGCACCCAGGACAACAGGCACCAGATGAGCATCCACATTTTCTGCCAAAAAAGCAAGCACACTCTTCTCAACTTCACTTTGCTTTGCAGCTCTCTTAGCCTCTGCTTTCCCAGCTGCCTTCGGTATCGGCTGGACAACATCCCACAGCCGCTCCCCAACTAACAGCAGCTCTGCTTGAAAGCTCCACTCCAACCAAGTTTGGCTAGTCAGTTTCTGACATGGCAGCTTAAGCTCAAAGCCATGTTCCTGGAACTGAGACATTGCCTCCCTTCTGTTGGCTTTTCCAAAGGTACTCACTCAGCAGCCAAACTGGGCACTCCGGACGACGTGGCTCCTCAGCTCCCACTCCATCAGCCTCCTCCGATCTGCCTCAAACGTTAGGCAGGACTCTAGCTGGCTTTCACACACACCAGCACGACCTGGCAACAGCTTCAAAAGCTTGGCTGACTTCCATAACCTGTGGCTTGATGATGGAGTCCGGCACGTTTCCCTGCGCCACACTGGACTCCCGTGGGTAGCTCACTGTCAGCTTCCTTCAGCAGAGTCTCCGCAGTGGTAGAAAACTGTTGCAATGTGTGTGTAATAAATCAGACTGTACGCAGCCTTGTTGCTTATCTCCAACAGTCTTTAATCGTGTAGCAAAAACATCATAAATCAGCCAGGCGAAAGAGGGCATATCTTTCGCCTCTCGGTCAAACCGAAACAAGAATCACACACAGAGAAACCACTCCCGTATGTGAACATAACCACGCCTCAGAATGTGAGACGTCACTCAGAACTGTTTAACCCTGTAAGTTCTGATTCTCTTCACAAATAGCAAAGCGAAGTGTAATAAGCCTAAAGAAAGCTGAACAGGTTGTTTTGGTTTCCAACTACATAGAAAGAAGAATCTTGGATTGCGCTTACTTCATGTCGTGTTCTTTGCTGTTAATGCACATTGACACAGAAATCGCAAAGTGTGTGTGTAATGGGAATTGGGGTTGCTCGTGCGTAAAGGATGTTGAAGTTCTAGGCAACGTTGCCTGGCTAAACCTTTCCCTGGCTGGACAGCCCTTCCTCCATGGCTTTGTCAGTCGCTGGCAGAATCCGTCAGTGGGCGTTTCCTGAATTTCTTCCAACATAAAAATTCCTTGACGCCCAGTCTCCGCCTAGCCTCCCTGCGCGGAAGATTTCTGCGCAGAGTAGGCGTAGCCAGCGGAGGTACTGGACTCTCCCCGCTGGTCTCTGTGGAAGAGTCTTGGAGCCCTCTCTCCGAAGTCCTTCCCTGGTCCCCTTCCTCCCCAGTGTCACGCTGATAACCTTCCCCAAAGGGAGTGTTCTCTCTCCCTCTGCTGGTCCCTTCTCCTGCATGGTTGGGGAGCCTTACCTCCACTCTAGGCTCCGATGGCAGTTCCCTGACATCCACCTCCCCCCCCCAGAACCCCCCTCACCTCCGTCCCGTTCCTTTGGCCTAAGTTCCTCCCTTCCCTCTGACGGCGATGTGGGAAATCCCCGGAAGGAGCTACCCCCATCCTCTGAAGATTCAAACATAGCTCTCCACCTGCTGCTATCTCTTCGTACCAGATCACCCTCCCAGTCCGATTCCTCACCCTCCGATTCCTCTCCTTCCTCCTTGTCGGAGGCCAGAAACCCCACAAACTTTTCTTCCTCATCTGTAGTGCCAAATTGCTCCTCCCAGAACCTCGCTACCGGTTTGGGCTTCCTTGGGAACCTGCTGTGAAACTCTCCCCTGAGATCCTCATCCCTGATGGTCTCCGCAGGAACCCACGTGTTTTCCGACTCAGGTTCCCCCTCCCAAGCCACCAAATACTCCACTTCCCCTCCTCTCAATCTTGAATCAAGTATTTCCGTGGCTTGACTGCTGAGTTCCCTCTCCTCTATGCGTGGGTGAGTGGGGACCTCTCTCTCTTGCCCTGGAAATTCCAGCCCCTCCCTGTACAGAGAGAGTAGGGACCTATGGAACACCGGGTGTAGTTTCATACTGGTCGGCAACTTGAGCTTGATTGACCTGCTGGGTTACCTCGAAAGGTACCAGCCGCCTGGGCCGCAACTTCTTGCACCTTCTTGCACCCTCCCTTGAAAGGTAACCCCTGGGTTGACAACCACACCTGGTTTCTCCTTCCCTGCGGTGCTTGTCTGCCTGCCTCTTATACACTTCCTTGGCCCTTTCCAAGTTCATTTTAAGTTGTTGGTGTAAGGCTTCCATTTCTTCCACAAACTGCTCTGCTGCTGGCACACTCCACCTCTCCTCCCCACCCCCTGGGAAAGCCCTGGGATGACACCCGTAATTGGCCATGAACGGGCTCATCCCCGTGGACACGTGTTCCGCGTTATTGTACGCAAATTCTGCCAGCCCCAGTTTATCCACCCAGTCGTTCTGCCTCTCGCTGACATAGCAGCGTAGATATTGTTGGAGTATACTGTTCGCTCTTTCCGCTTGCCCGTTGGTCTCTGGGTGTCTGGCCGTCAAGAAGCTCACCTCGACTTCCAGCAAGCTCATGAGCTTCCTCCAGAACTGGGAAGTAAATTGCTTCCCTCGGTCGGACAAAACCCTCAAGGGGGCACCATGCAGTCTGAAGATGTGATCCACAAACAGCCGGGCAGTTTCCTCTGCCGTCACCGCATGCGAGCAAGCGATAAAATGGCACATTTTTGTTAACAGGTCAACAACCATCATGACAGCTGTTTTCCTTCTCGATTTGGGCAAATCTGTCATAAAATCTATGGACACCACCTCCCATGGTTTTCCCGGTGTGGGTCAAGGTTCCAGTAGTCCTGCGGGCGCCCCCCTCTCCCCCTTTGCTCGCTGGTAGCAGTCACACCCTCGTACGTACTCCCGTACATCTTCCCTCACCCTTGGCCACCAGAACTGCCTGGTGACCAGCAACATGGTCTTGTGTTGACCGAAATGCCCCGCCGTCGGGTTATCATGGAGTTGTTTGAGTACCCTTCTCCTCAAGTCATCCCCTGGTACATATAGTGCTCCCCTGTAATATAGTACCCCATCTTTCTCCTCAAACCCCCCATGGTTTCCCCCCGTGCCTCTGAGTTCCCGGATTTTCGTTTGGGCGAACTCGTCGTCCCTCGTCAGTCCTACTAGTTCTCGTGTCTCAACTAACACTCCCCCCCACACCCATCGGTTCTCGGGAATCACATGTCGTGCTTCTGGAGGTCCTTCTCCTTCCAGATACTCCGGCTTCCGGGAGAGGGCGTCTGCTCTGACGTTTTCCTCTCCCGGCACGTATCGAATCTCAAAGAAAAACTTGGAGAATTCTTGAGCCCACCGCACCTGTCCTTGGTTGAGTACTCGTGCAGTCCTCCAGTACTCTAGGTTCTTATGGTCCGTGCACACCTGGATCTTGTGCTGCGCCCCTATTAACAAATGTCTCCAGCACCTAAAGGCTTCATAAATAGCCAGCAGTTCTTGATCATACACTGTGTAGTTTTGCTCAGACTTGCTCAGCTTCCTCGAGAAGAATGCGCACGGCCTCCAGCTGGACTTGTCTCCCGGCTGGAGAAGCACCGCCCCTACCGCTCTGTCTGACGCGTCTGTCTCCAACCTCATTGGCTTCTGCAGATCCACGTGCAATAGGTGCTCTTCCGAAGCAAACGCCTTTTTTAGCTTTTCGAAAGATTGCTGTGCCTCTTCTGTCCAGACGAACTTCCTTTTGCTACTGAGACAATTGGTGATGGGTGCCGTTCCTCATAAGGCATCGTTTCCAGGCCTTTGACCATTTTGGTTGCCCTCCTCTGAACACGTTCCAGTTTGTCAGTGTCCTTCTTGAACTGTGGTGCCCAGAACTGGACACAGTACTCCAGGTGTGGTCTGACCAGAGCAGAATACAGTGGCACTATTACTTCCCTTGATCTAGATGCTATACTCCTATTGATGCAGCCCAGAATTGCATTGGCTTTTTTAGCTGCCGCGTCACACTGTTGGCTCATGTCAAGTTTGTGGTCAACCAAGACTCCTAGATCCTTTTCACATGTACTGCTCTCAAGCCAGGTGTCACCCATCTTGTATTTGTGCCTCTCATGTTTTTTGCCCAAGTGCAATACTTTACATTTCTCCCTGTTAAAATTCATCTTGTTTGTTTTTGCCCAGTTCTCTAATTTGTCAAGGTCGTTTTGAAGTGTGATCCTGTCCTCTGGGGTGTTAGCCACCCCTCCCAGTTTGGTGTCATCTGCAAATTTGATCAGGATGCCCTTGAGTCCATCATCCAAGTCGTTGATAAAGATGTTGAATAAGACCGGGCCCAAGACAGAACCCTGTGGCACCCCACTAGTCACTCTTCTCCATCTTTTCGCTTCCATATGCATAGAAAGAAGACATATAAGCTTTGATTGGGTTTTTTTCAATTCACATGGTGTTATTTGGGTGTGCGGCAGAATCACCAAAAACCAAAGCAAAAAGGTATTTTGGGTTCCATCTACATAAAAAGAAGATGATAAAGCTCTGATTGTGCTTATTTCGAATTGGTGTTTTCGGGGATAGAATGCACATTCACCCCAAAATCTCAGAAATGTTTGTTACCAGCCCACATCAAGCATAGGTGTTTTGCTTCACTCTCAGTAGAAAAAGGACGAATAAGCTTCGCTTGCTCTTTCGGTGTTCATTCACCCACAAATAGCAAAGCGGTGTAATAAGCCTAAACAAAGCCAAACAGGTTGTTTTGGGTTCCAGCTATATGGAAAGAAGAATCTTGGATTGCGCTTATTTGATGTCATCTTCTATGGTGTTCATGCACATTGACCCAGAAATCGCAAAGTGTGTGTAATGAGACCAATATAACACAACACCGTCTTCTCGCTTCCATATGCATACAAAGAAGACGAGTAAGCTTTGATTGGACTTATTTCAATTCGCATGGTGTTTTTTGGGTGTGCACCAGAATCACCCGCAACCAAAGCAAAAAGGTGTTTTGGGTTCCATCAACATAAAAAAAAGATGATAAAGCTCTGATTGGGCTTATTTCAAATTGGTGTTTTTGGGGTTAGAATGCACATTCACTGAGAAATCGCAGAGTGACATGTTTATTATCAGCCGAAATCAAGCATAGGTGTTTTGGTTAGATCTCAATAGAAAGAGGACGAATAAACTTGGATTGTTCTTTTGGTTGTCATTCACCCTAACCCTAACCCGAACCCGAACCCGAACCCGAACCCGAACCCGAACCCAAACCCGAACCCAAACGCTAACCCTACCCTAACGCTAACCCTATCCCTAACCCTAATCCTAATCCTAATCTTAATCCTAATCCTAATCCTAATCCTAATCCTAATCCTAATCCTAATCCTAATCCTAATCCGAACCCTAACCCTAACACTAACCCTAACCATAGCAAAGCGAAGTGTAATAAGCCTAAACAAAGCCAAACAGGTTGTTTTGTGTTCGAGCTACATAGAAAGAAGAATCTTGGATTTCGCTTATTTCAAGTCTTGTTCTTTGGTGTTAATGCACTTTGACCCAGAAATTGCAAAATGTGTGTAATGAAACGAAAACAACGCAACACCGTCTTTTCACTTCCATATGCGTAGGATATGGTTCTATCTGAATAAATAGAGGTTGAAAAAATTTATATTGTTCTTTCAGTGGTCAATCACAAGAACCCTAACCCTAACCCTAACCCTAACCCTAACCCTAACCCTAACCCTAATCCTAACCTAAACCCTAACCCTAACCCTAACCCTAACCCTAACCCTAATCCTAACCTAAACCCTAACCCTAACCCTAAGCCGAACCCGAACCCAAAACCTAACGCTAACCCTAACCCTAACCCAAACGCTAACCCTAACCCTAACCCTAACCCTAACCCTAACCCTAACCCTAATCCTAACCTAAACCCTAACCCTAACCCTAAGCCGAACCCGAACCCAAAACCGAACGCTAACCCTAACCCAAACGCTAACCCTAACCCTAAACCTACCCTAACGCTAACCCTAACCCTAACCCTAACCCTAATCCTAATCCTAATCCTAATCCTAATCCTAATCCTAATCCTAACCCTAACCCTAACCCTAACCCTAACCCTAACCCTAACCTTAACCCTAACCCCAACGCTAACCCTAACTGTCACCCTAACCCTAACCTTAACCCTAAGCACAACAACTTGGATTGTTCTTTCAGTGGTCATTCACCCTAACCCTAACCCTAACCCAAACACTAACCCTAACCCTAACCCCAACCCCAACCCTAACCCTAACCCTAACCCTAACCCTAACCCTAACCCCAACCCTAACCCTAACCCTAACCATAACCCCAACCCTAACCCTAACTGTCACCCTAACCCTAACCTTAACCCTAATCACAGCAAAGCAAAGTGTAATAAGCCTAAACAAAGCCAAACAGGTTGTTTTGTGTTACAGCTACATAGAAAGAAGAATCTTGGATTTCCCTTATTTCAAGTCGTTTTCTTCGGTGTTAATGTGCATTGACCCAGAAATCGCAAAGTGTGTAATGAGACTAAAATAACGCTTACATATGCGTAGAAAGAAGACGAATAAGCTTTGCTTGGTCTTATTTCAATTCGCATGGTGTTTTGTGGGTGTGCACCGGAATCACCCCCGACCTAAGCAAAAGGGTGTTTTGGGTGCCATCTACATAAAAAAAAGATGATAAAGCTCTGATTGGGTTTATTTCATAGAATCATAGAGTTGGAAGAGACCACAAGGTCCATCGAGTCCAACCCCCTGCCAAGCATATTTCAAATTGGTGTTTTGGGGGTTAGAAAGCACGTTCACTCAAAAATCGCAGAGTGACATTTTTGTTATCAGCCCAAATCAAGCATAGGTGTTTTGTTTCCATTTCAATATAAGGAGGACAAATAAGCTTGGATTGTTCTTTCGGTGGTCATTCACCCTGATCCTAACCCTAACCCTAACGCTAACGCTAACGCTAACGCTAACGCTAACCCTAACCCTAACCCTAACGCTAACCCTAACGCTAACCCTAACCCTAACCCTAACCCTAACCCGAACCCCAACCCCAACCCTAAACCTAACCCTAACCAAAGTTTAATAAGCCTAAACAAAGCCAAACAGGTTGTTTTGTGTTACAGCTACATAGAAAGAAAAATCTTGGTTTTCACTTATTTCAAATCGTTTTCTTTGGTGTTAATGCACATTGACCCAGAAATCGCAAAGTGTGTGTAATGAAACCAAAATAACACAACACTGTTGTCAGGGGCTCAGGAACAGAGGTACAGGGGAGAGAGGAAATGGAGAGCGAAGGGGAAGAATCTGAGGGCAGCGTAGGGGAGTATGACAGCGACCCGAGAGATTTCATGAGCTTCTCCAGCGAATCAGAAGATTCCCAGAAGGAGGCGCCGATGGTCAGGGCAAGGGGGGTCCCAGGGGGAACACACCAGAAACAAGGGGCCAGCGGGGACTCCCAAAGCAGCAGCGGGAGATCAGGACCAGCTTCCCAACCAGAGCGTAGTGGGGGGGAAGAGTCTCAGGTGTCAGGACCAGCGTCTCCTCCAGCAGGGAGAGAAGATGAGTCAGGGCTGACCACGCCTCTATCGGAGAGTGGGGGAACGGAGGGGAGGTCAGGTCCAGCTAGCCTCCCAGAAGGGGGAAGCAGTGACAGGAGCAGTGTAACGGTCAGGAGGAAGGTTGCCGGCTGGGCGCGAGCGCCAAGTTCGAATGTACAGGCGCGGGGGACAGCAGAAAACCCGGATTGGGAGGCAGGTCCTAAAGCCCGCCGGAGACAGGGGGAAGACTCAGGGGACTCAGCGTCAGATGAGTCTAGGAAGGGCGAGACCCCAGCTGACAGGCGGAGCCAGAGGAGGAAAGAGCAAAGGACGAGGTGGAGCAAGGCTAGAGTCTTAAACTGGTGTCTGGGGGGAGGAGATTCAGACGGAGCTTCGACGGTCTAGAGTTTCAGACGTAGAGCTGCGCGCTACGGTTGTGAAGGTGAAACTGAACTTCAATAAAGACTTTTGTATATAACAACGAACTGGCGTTGGTCCTTTGTGAGCTGGGACCTCGGGCAGCTCTGACAACCATCTTTTTGTTTCCATATGCGTTGAAAGAAGACGAATAAGCTTTGATTGGGCTTATTACAATTCGCATGGTGTTTTTTGGGTGTGCACCGGAATCACCACCGACCTAAGCCAAAGGGTGTTTTGGGTGCCATCTACATAAAAAAAAGATGATAAAGCTCTGATTGGTTTTATTTCAAATTGGTGTTTTGGGGATTAGAAAGCACGTTCACTCAAAAATAGCAGAGTGACATTTTTGTTATCAGCCCAAATCAAGCATAAGTGTTTCGGTTCTATGTCAATAGAAGGAGGACGAATAAACTTGGATTGTTCTTTCGTGGTCATTCACCCTAACCCTAACCCTAACCCTAACCCTAACCCTAACCCTAACCCTAACCCTAACCCTAACCCTAACCCTAACCTTAACCTTAACCTTAACCTTAACCTTAACCTTAACCTTAACCCTAGCCCTAGCCCTAGCCCTAACCCTAACCCTAACCCTAACCCTAACCCTAACCCTAACCCTAACCCTAACCGTAAGTGTCAGAGCTGCCCGAGGTCCTAGCTCACAAAGGACCAACGCCGGTTCGTTGTTATATACAAAAGTCTTTATTGAAGTTCAGTTTTGCTTTCACAACCGCAGCGCACAGCTCTACGTCTGAAACTCTAGACCACTGAAGCTCCGTCTGAATCTCAGCAGTTGAAGAAGGAGCAAAAAGTGTTTTCTTGTGTGTGTGTGTTTCTTTGTGGCTGATTAGCTGTTCTCCCTGTGCAAAGGTCAGAGGGGGCAGGGTTTCTGTTGAGGCAGGGGATTAGCTGTGGGAGGAGCTTATCAGACCTAGCAGGGCAGCAGTTGAAGAAGGAGCAAAAAAGGTTTTCTTGTGTGTGTGTGTGTGTGTGTGTGTGTGTGTGTTTCTTTGTGGCTGATTAGCTTTTAGATTTAGGGGAGCTAGTCTCAAACATTTGTTGGGGGAGACCTAGGTTGTTTTTTTTCTTGTGGGGGGAGTTATTTGTCCTGTGTTCACGCTTTTTATGATGGAGGACCGCTGTAGCCACCCCCAACGACACGTTCTCAGAATGGAGGGGGAGGGAACAGCTGCAGTCGCCTGCAGTTCCTGCACAATGTTTGCCATCTTGCCAAAGGTTGCAGGCAGCTTTACCTGCAGCAATTGCCTGTTGATTGCCCTCTTAAAAGACAAAGTCCAGCAACTGGGGGAACGTGTAGCTACGCTCCAAAGAATTAGAGAGCTGGAGCTCTTCTTGGAAGCAACAGAGCACACCGTCTCCACCAAGGAGGAGACAGGGGACTCCCCTGAGAAGGAGGCTAGTTCACCAACACAGGAGCCAGATATATGGAGAAACGTGACTCAAAGAAGTAGGAGGCCCAGGGTTCGCTCTGATTGTTTAGAAATACACAGTCGCTTTGAGGTCCTCTCCCCTAGCATGGAAGACGAAGAGCAGACTCCATTTGAGGATCTCTCCCTCATTACAGTCGATCAGGTATATGAAGACGAGCAGCAAAGTCAGTCCTCAGGGAATGTGCAGGCGACCTTGGAACGGACAGCTCACGGAAGAACCCCGACCAAACCCAAGAGGAGGCGTGTAGTGGTGATAGGGGATTCCCTACTGAGGGGAACAGAAGCAGTGATCTGTGGGCCTGACAAGATGTCACGGGAACTGTGCTGTCTCCCCGGGGCTAAGATCCAAGATGTAACTGAACGACTGCAAGGAATCATAAAACCCACTGACAAATACCCCTTCCTCTTGGTTCATGTGGGAACCAATGACACTGCAAGCAATAGCCCCCAGAAGATCAAAAGAGACTACGAGGCTCTCGGCAGGAAATTGAAGCAACTAAATGCACAAATTGTCATCTCATCTGTCCTCCCAGTTGAAAGACGTGGCCCAGGGAGAGAGGGAAAAATAGTGGAAGTGAACAGCTGACTTCGTAAATGGTGTAAACAGGAACGGTTGGGATTCTTAGATCACAGACTGCAGTTTCTTGAAGATGGACTTCTGGCAAGCGATGGGCTGCACCTCACAACGGTTGGGAGAAATGTTTTTGCCAAAAATCTCAGAAACCTCATCAGGAGGGCTTTAAACTGACTAATGTGGGGGAGGGAGACAGTGCTCCTGAAGGTAGGAGTCTATCAGTTGATGAAGATGATCATCCAAATGTCATAGACCAAATGGAGCAAACAGCACGCAGACCTAGTGGTGGGAGGAAAAAATCCTTAAATAAGAGACACGGGGGAATGATTAATGGACTTCAATGTCTGTACACTAATGCGCAAAGCATGGGAAATAAACAAGATGAGCTTGAGCTCTTGGTACAGCAAACTAAATATGACATAATAGGCATCACTGAAACCTGGTGGGATAAGTCCCACGATTGGAATGTAATAATGGGGGGATGCAAACTATTTCAGAGAAACAGACTAGACAAGAAAGGAGGAGGAGTGGCGTTATATGTCAGGGATGTGTATACCTGTGAAGAGATCCAAGATTTAGAACCTCAAAGCCAAAGTGAGAGCATTTGGGTCAAAATTAAGGGAGAGAAGAATAACAGAGATCTCATTGTGGGAGTTTACTATAGATCCCCAAGCCAAACGGACGACATAGATGATGCCTTCCTGGAACAGATGGCCAAGCATGCAAAAGGAAGGGAGATAGTAGTAATGGGGGACTTCAATTACCCGGATATTTGTTGGATGTCAAACTCAGCCAAGAGCATAAGGTCAACAGATTCCTCACTGGCCTTGCAGACAACTTCATTTTCCAGAAAGTGGGAGAAGCAACAAGAGGAACAGCCATTTTAGATCTGGTCCTAACCAATGTTGATGACCTGGTTAGTGGGGTAGAAGTGGAAGGATCATTAGGCGCGAGTGATCATGCTCTTCTGAAGTTTACTATACAGCAGAAAGGAGCAGCCAAGCATACTAGGACTCAATTTCTTGACTTTAAGAAAGCCGACTTCATAAAACTTAGGGAAGTGCTGGGTGAGATCCCATGGACAGTAATACTAAAAGGAAAGGGAGTTCATGATGGCTGGGAGTTTGTTAAGAGGGAGATAGTAAAAGCACAACGTCAGGCAATACCAATGAGACGGAAACATGGAAGGTGCCTAAAGAAGCCAGGGTGGCTATCTAAAGAACTTTTAACTGAGTTAAGATTAAAAAAGGATGTGTACAAAAAATGGAAAAGGGGGGAAACCACCAAAGAGGAATTCAAACAAATAGCCAGCACGTGTAGACACAAAGTCAGAAAAGCTAAAGCACAGAATGAACTCAAGCTGGCTAGAGAGGTTAAAAGCAACAAAAAAGGCTTTTATGGGTATGTTCGTAGCAAAAGGAAGAACAAAGAAACAGTGGGGTCACTCAGAGGAGAAGATGGTGAAATGCAAACAGGGGACACAGAAAGGGCTGAACTCCTCAATGCCTTCTTTGCCTCAGTCTTCTCCGATAAAGAAAACAATGCCCGACCTGAAGAATTTGGAGCAAATGATTCAGCAAAGGAAACACAGCCCAGAATAACTAAGGAGATAGTACAAGAATACTTGGCTAGTTTAGATGTATTCAAGTCTCCAGGGCCAGATGAACTGCATCCAAGAGTATTAAAAGAACTGGCAGATGTGATCTCAGAACCACTGGCAGTCATCTTTGAGAATTCCTGGAGAACAGGCGAAGTCCCGGGAGACTGGAGGAGGGCAAATGTTGTCCCTATTTTCAAAAAGGGGAAAAGAGACGACCCAAATAATTACCGCCCAGTCAGTCTGACATCAATACCTGGGAAGATTCTGGAGCAGATCATTAAGCAAACAGTCTGTGAGCACCTAGAAAGGAATGCTGTGATCACCAATAGTCAGCATGGATTTCTGAAAAATAAGTCATGTCAGACTAACCTGATCTCGTTTTTTGACAGAATTACAAGCCTGGTAGATGAAGGGAACGCAGTGGATGTAGCCTACCTTGATTTCAGCAAGGCATTTGACAAGGTGCCCCATGATATTCTTGTAAAGAAGCTGGTAAAATGCGGTCTTGACTGTGCTACCACTCAGTGGATTTGTAACTGGCTGACTGACCGAACCCAAAGAGTGCTCATCAATGGTTCCTCTTCATCCTGGAGAAGAGTGACTAGTGGGGTGCCACAGGGTTCTGTCTTGGGCCCAGTCTTATTCAACATCTTTATCAACGACTTGGATGATGGACTCAAGGGCATCCTGATCAAATTTGCAGATGACACCAAACTGGGAGGGGTTGCTAACACCCCAGAGGACAGGATGACACTTCAAAACGACCTTGACAGATTAGAGAACTGGGCCAAAACAAACAAGATGAACTTTAACAGGGAGAAATGTAAAGTATTGCACTTGGGCAAAAAAAATGAGAGGAACAAATACAAGATGGGTGACACCTGGCTTGAGAGCAGTACATGTGAAAAGGATCTAGGAGTCTTGGTTGACCATAAACTTGACATGAGCCAACAGTGTGACGCGGCAGCTAAAAAAGCCAATGCAATTCTGGGCTGCATCAATAGGAGTATAGCATCTAGATCAAGGGAAGTAATAGTGCCACTGTATTCTGCTCTGGTCAGACCTCACATGGAGTACTGTGTCCAGTTCTGGGCACCACAGTTCAAGAAGGACACTGACAAACTGGAACGTGTCCAGAGGAGGGCAACCAAAATGGTCAAAGGCCTGGAAACGATGCCTTATGAGGAACGGCTAAGGGAGCTGGGCATGTTTAGCCTGGAGAAGAGGAGGTTAAGGGGTGATATGATAGCCATGTTCAAATATATAAAAGGATGTCACATAGAGGAGGGAGAAAGGTTGTTTTCTGCTGCTCCAGAGAAGCGGACACGGAGCAATGGATCCAAACTACAAGAAAGAAGATTCCACCTAAACATTAGGAAGAACCTCCTGACAGTAAGAGCTGTTCGACAGTGGAATTTGCTGCCAAGGAGTGTGGTGGAGTCTCCTACTTTGGAGGTCTTTAAGCAGAGGCTTGACAACCATATGTCAGGAGTGCTCTGATGGTGTTTCCTGCTTGGCATGGGGTTGGACTTGATGTCCCTTGTGGTCTCTTCCAACTCTATGATTCTATGATTCTATGATTCTACAGAAAAAGATGATAAAGCCCTGATTGGGTTTATTTCAAATTGGTGCTTTTGCGGTTAGAATGCACATTCACTCAAAAATCACAGAGTGACATGATTGTTATCAGCCGAGATCAAACATAGTTGTTTCGGTTCTATGTCAATAGAAGGAGGACGAATAAACTTGGATTGTTCTTTCGTGGTCATAAACCCTAACCCTAACCCTAACCCTAACCCTAAACCTAAACCTAAACCTAAACCTAAACCTAAACTTAAACTTAAACTTAAACTTAAACTTAAACTTAAACTTAAACTTAAACTTAAACTTAAACTTAAACTTAAACTTAAACTTAAACTTAAACTTAAACTTAAACTTAAACTTAACCATAACCTTAACCTTAACCTTAACCTTAACCTTAACCTTAACCCTAACCCTAACCCTAACCCTAACCCTAACCCTACCCTAACCCTAACCCTAACCCTAACCCTAACCTTAACCCCAACCCTCAGCCTAACCCTAACCCTAACCCTAACCCTAACCCCAACCCCAACCCCAACCCCAACCCCAACCCCAACCCCAACCCTAACCCTAACCCTAACCCCAACCCCAACCCTAAACCTAACCCTAAACCTAACCCAAGCCCTAGCAAAGCGAAGTGTAATAAGCCTAAACAAAGCCAAACAGGTTGTTTTGTGTTCCAGCTACATAGAAAGAAGAATATTGGATTTCGCTTATTTCAAGTCTTGTTCTTTGGTGTTAATGCACTTTGACCCAGAAATTGCAAAATGTGTGTAATGAAACGAAAATAACGCAACACCGTCTTTTCACTTCCATATGCGTAGGATATGGTTCTATCTGAATAAATAGAGGTTGAAGATGGCGAACGGCACTTAGTCAGCGTGAGTGTGAGCTCCCTGATTTATCTTTTAACATTGTTTTAATGAGCATAGCAACCTTTTAACCTTTTAACTTTTAACTTTAGTTTTTAGTTTTTAGTCTTAGTTTTAAATTAGTAAGTAGGAGGACGCCTTTTTCTATCGGGGAGACAACCATTAACCTTGAAACTGGGGCGGTTGCATGAAGAGAGAAATGACTAAGCAACTATACAGCCCTGCTTGTGGGAGAGGAACTGGGAAACGTACCAGAGATTCCAGAGATATAGACGACACAGAGGAACTGAGATGCCTGCCTCTTGCTAAACAAACAAAAATTAGCGAATCTGAAGGTACAAAGGATATTTTTAATATCCCGGTTTCAAACTCTTTCACGCTGCTAGCAGAGATGAATGATGAAGAAACCAGTGTGAAAGAACCTTTTGATAACCTGCCTACTAAACCTTCAAGCAATAATAATACTGGCATCCACTCGAATGTTTGCACTAGAGCCCGTGAAAGCTGCATTGATGAGATACTATTTGAACACTCAACTACTTTAGACCTGGTTGCTAGAACAGTGGACTACATCTTTAAATACATAAAAGACATCCGAGGATCCTTGGAGAAGATTATCTCGCTTGTATCCCTAACAGGTAAAGACAGTTCCCCTGATGTACCACCTGAGATGAAGCCCTTACAAATGCCCAGAGCACCCGTTTTACCTCATACCTCCTGTATAATTCCTCAAGCTGCTGGCAATCAGAAAAGTGAGCAAGGTGAGCAAAATAAGAAGGAACAACAGTCTGCACCTCCTCACAAACTGCTGCTGCAAGCTACCAAAATCTGCCTAACGGTTTGCCCCTTTAGAGGCAAGGTAATAAACTGGCATTATAAGAGTGATATAAGGAGACACCTAGCGGAGCTTCTGAGGGTAATCCCTAGCTCTATTGACCTGAGGCATATTGATCATATTAGCAGCAGACCTCAGAGGCAGAGAGTGCTGCTCTCCTTTAAAACCAAAAAGCTCCCTGCACTTATTATGTCCTCAAGAAGCCTTCTAATTAACTATGGAATCCTTGCTACAAGAGTCTTTACCAATACCAAGATCTGCCCCCTCTTACCAAACTGCTCGTTCAAAAAGAAAGCAGATAAGTCTGAGGGTCCGCCAATTGCCACGACCCCAACTCCCCTGGCCGCAGATCTAATCAGCTGGATTGACGCCCCCCTGCCTCCACTGACAAAGGCTATACATCTGGAGAATTCTACGGAGCGTGAGTTACTTCTATCCTTCTCCCAATTGCCAAAACTGGAGCGGACAGAGATAACAGACAGATTGGACGAGTTGCTACTCTGTCTCCGTAACTCAGAAGATCATGCTCATGTAAATAAGATGAATTCCTCACCAATTGTAGATCAGTCTACACAAGCCCAAGTGGTACCTGCTTTAACGACCTTTGATCTGCAACCTGGCTGTACACGGCCTCGGGATGTCAAGCCCGGGCAGGATACAGTGGAAGATTCGACAACCCTCTGGTCAAACTCGGAAGCTGTGGCAAGACTGGATGCTCTTTTGGAGGCAAACCGAAAAGGATGCCTTCCACCTGCCTTACACTGCATGTTCCCTACAGCATCCGCAGATCCAAAAGGCCCACCCCCCTCAATCTTAGAGCATACTTTAAATGTAGAGTCTATGGACCTGTCGTTAAGTGATACTCCTGTGCACCAGAATCCATCCCTGCAGCTACCAATAATTAAGCCTCAAACCATGGCTGCTGCTGCGGTAAGTGGTGCTCGGAAATTGCCTGGTAAGCAAGCTACAATTACTTCCTTCTTCCAGCCTATTGCCCCCCCTCGCCGCATGCATTCCCAGGTGGATTCTGCCGTGCTGGTTCCGCAAGGCCCAGCATGACTCGAAGGGGTGACCAGGAGATTACTAACTTTCTTATCCTGGAATGTAGCTGGCATTAAACCTAAGCTGATGGATCCATCCTTTGTCGCCTACATAAAAGGCAGCCATATTCTTTTGCTGCAAGAGACCTGGGCTTGTGAGGGCTTCTCCCTATCAGGGTATAAGGGCTTCTACCTGAATGCACAACAGAATTTACTATCATCTGGCAGACCACAAGGTGGGTTGGCTACCCTAGTTTCTTTGGCCTTAAACCTGCAGGTGGAACAAATCGACATCCAGTCGTCATCCATGCTGGGTGTAAAGCTACAAACAGCGGAGGAAGTGTTTGTGGTGATTAATGTTTATTTGCACCCAATCTATAAGAAAAACCTGGTGGACCAAAGATGGAGGGAAATTCAACAGACTCTTGAAACTCTCCTAGAGAAATATCCTGAAGCCACCTTCCTAGTTGCAGGAGATTTCAATGGCCGATTGTCTCACTCTGATAAATCATTATTTGCTAAGTATAATAAATATCCCTCACTACCCATTTTAACCTCAGACCTTTTACCCAGGAATTTTAAAGACAGTGTTGCTACATATTCAGGTTTTAAATGTAGACAAACCTTGATGGCTCTTAATTTTCACCTTTTAAACGGAGCTCTCAGTTCTGATTACCCTGCCGAATTTACTTTCTGGTCAGGCTCCCGAGCCTCTACCATAGACATTATTTGAACATCTGTAGACCTAATTCCCAAAATTTCCAACTTTAGGGTGGTAACGAGGCTGGAAAGTGACCATTTTCCATTAGAACTTTCTCTGACCCTGGATGGAGAATTGGCTACCTATTCCTGTGTGCCTATTACAAATAACCAGCTTCAGATGAGGCCCACGGCCTTAAAATGGACCGACAATATGGCTCAACGGATAAATGAACTCCTTTGGTCTGACCAACTGCAAGAGACAAGGGACTCCCTTATCCAGGCAGTTGAGCCACTGCCAATATATGACAATTTAGTAGAACTGCTAAAACCTTCGTTGGCTAAGACCCTGGTAATGAATAGTAACCATTTCTCTCATAAAAAGTGGTTTGACGAGGAATGTAGGCACTTCAAGAACAACCTATATAATGAATTCTTGGCATATAGGGCATCAAATGACTCCGCACCTAGCAGTCACCTTATGAACCTCAAGAGAAGGTATAAAGCACTATTAAAGGAAAAGAAGCTTGCGGCAGAAAGAAATGATTGGAAGAACCTTCTAAAAGCTGCAGAAAATAGAAATCCCTCCTCCTTTTGGCATCAAATTTCCAGATATCTGGGTAGACCGTTGTCAAGGATAGAACCCCAAATTTCAGCTGACACCTGGGAAAGCTTCTTCTCCGTTTTATATGCAGCTCACGCAGCCAGCGGAGTAAGGTTAGATTTGGCCCCCTTGCCAGAGTGGGATCCTGTTACCTGCTCTGAAGTGGAAACACTTATAGGCCAATTTGAGGCGGGCAAGGCACCCGGAGACGATCTTATTTCCATAGATGTTATTAAAGCCAATAAGGATTGGTGGTGTCCACCCCTAGCAGCTCTTTTTACTTATATAAACAAAACAGCACAATTTCCTCCAAGCTGGAACTCTGCACTGATTGTGTTAATTCACAAGAAAGGGCCGCGCACAGACCCGGCCAATTTTAGACCAATTAGCCTGCTAAATGTTATTGGGAAGATCTATTCAAGATTTCTACTTAACAAATTAACGACCTGGATGGAAAGCAACAATATCATCGCAGAGGAGCAGGCGGGTTTCCGCCCCGGAAGATCAACAACAGACCAAATCTTAATCCTAAATCACTTGGCCACCAAGTACGCTGGCAATGGCCTAAAAGCCCTCCACGTCGCCTTTATAGACTTTAAGCAGGCCTTTGATCTAATTCCCAGGAACCAGCTATGGACAAAATTGGCAGCGACATCTATCGACCGTCGCCTTCTCTTGCTGATTATTAATTTGCATACAAATACCCTCTTGAGGATTAGGATAGATAGTAAGGGGCTAGTCTCCAATCCGGTTGCCACCACTAGGGGGGTAAGACAGGGCTGTTTGCTTGCCCCTGCTCTGTTTAACTTCTATATTAATTCGCTAGTGGCACATATGGCAAATGCTGATTTCCATCCACCAAAACTGGCAGGACGAGCCTTAAATGTCCTACTGTATGCGGACGATGCCGCCCTATTAGCTACCTCCCCCATCGGATTAAGGAGGATGCTTCGAGCTCTTCATGAATATGAGACCCAACACGAGCTCCAATTAAATTATGCCAAGACCAAAATAATGGTCTTTGCTGCTCGACCGAAACCTAATTTATGGTCAATTAATGGTATTCCTTTAGAGCAGGTCAGTTGCTTCAAGTACCTGGGTCAGGTTGTAAGATCAAATAGGTCCTTCTTGGCGCACAGAGAATATATAGCCTCGAACGCATCCAAAGCAGCCCTGGTGATTAGAACCCTGTACTCCAAGAAACAGGCACAAACTGTCAATGTTGCCTTACGTCTCTTTAAAATGAAAGTCCTCCCTCTCCTGCTGGTGGGCATTGCCTTGGGCTCACGTAGGGATTTTGAAAAATTGGAATCTATCCAAACCCAATTCCTCAGGGCCATACTCAGGATCCCCCCCTCCGTGGCAGGCGCGATCATGAGATTGGAAACCGGTTGCCAAGCCTTTAGGTATGTGGCCCTGAAAGCGAAGCTATGGCTATGGCTCAAGCTCTGTTTCAGACCGGTGGGTTTGGCCCCCTTGATTCTGAGGGATAACTTTAAATCTCCATGGGAAGGGGAGATAGTGGAGGAAGTGCAGAAGTGTGGGTTGTCCTCCCTTTATATAGAGTCCATGACGTATAGTCACGCAAAGGCGGTGATCGCGCAAAGATTAAGGGATATTGCCAGACAGGAGGACATAGCCCGTGTGAAACCTGGGTTGTTTCTGGGGGAGCAGTTGTATCGGGCTGCTCCAGCTCGCTACCTGGCGGATATCCACTACGTGGAATACCGCAGACTATTTACTGCGGCTAGGCTGAATGTTCTTGACTCGGCGGTCCTGAAGGGAAGATATGGAGGAGTTCCATATGACCAGAGATTATGCCACTGTGGACTTCCGGTCGGCGCCAGCGCTTAATGGCGGTCCTACCTCCGAGCTCCGGAGAAGGACTGCTCCGCAAGTTCGGGTCTTACCCGCTACGGCGAGCGGGGGACCCCTAAAATCTCAGGCGCTGAAGCCTGAGAACAAGGAGATTCGGTGGGCACCTATGCGCCCCCCGGTACTGTGAAAGAGCCTTTTTAAAGGCTACGGAGCGGCATCGGGAGTGAGCGCGGTGCTGAGAGTCGTTACCCAGCCTGCGGAGTGAAGCCGCGTCGCCATAAGCGGAGAGCGCCGATTCCTTCCTGGAAAGAAAATTTGGACTGAATTCCCGTGAGTAGGAGCTGAAAAACAATTGGGACTCTTTAAACTGTGAAAATTGGACTAAAAGCGGGGAGGTTAAAATTAAGGAAGTCTGCCTCCCCCCAACTGCATGAAAGTGAAAGCAACGGAACTTTAAACCTGCATCCGTTGAAACTTGCCTTTTATTTAACTAAACCGGACATTTAGACCTTAGATCTCCCCTCCAGCTAGCAGGGCAGAGGGGAGGTGAAAGAGACTTTAATAACTGCATGATCTACCTGAAGTAAAAATCTTCCGCTGTCTCCTCCATCAAGAGCATGAAACGGTCTGCCTTTTAGGACAATAGGACACTGAACTGACTTTTTCCTGTAAAAGTGATACTGTGATACAAAGTTTATATAGTGTCTGGCTACAGTACATTATAAAAAGAAACAGCATAAATTGGGAAACTGTGGCAATTTGTAGCTACAAGCCTCCAGCTATATTGACTTTAACTGGGTTAACTTTCTGTTTTTACATCTTTGGATATTCTCCTTTGTCTTTGCACTTGGACATTTTATTTTTGGCCATTTTGATTTGCTCCCCCTAGAGGGTAAAGTAAAGTTCGACACGGCCTAGGACAGTGGAATTTTCCAACGGGGAATAGCTCCCGTGGGAAACGACCTTGACATGAGTGGCTCACAAGAAGAGATACTCACAAGAGCTAAGACTAAGCAACAACAACAACAACAGCTGCAGCAGCAACATACAAAGAAAAGAGGCTCAATCTCAGGCGTAACTGCTGGACCTGCAGGAACAACAGGACAAGAAAAAGGTACAGCTGTATCTATGGAAGCTGTGACAGAAGCCCTGCTTAAAATAAATCAATCCTTGGAGTCTCTGACAAAACAGACTTCAGAAAATACACAAAAATTAACAGAAATATCATTAAGACTAAACCAGAATACAGAATCTATAAATAAATTGGTGGAGGAAAACGCCACCACGCGTAAAATTGCCGAAGACGCCAAAGCTACTGCTGGAGAGACACAAGAGAAATTAGAGCCGATTGCTAAGAAGGTATATGAGCATGACGCAACTTTGGCCTTGTGGGAATTACAGAGAAAAGAGAGAAATTTGAAATTAAGATTGATTCCAGAGAATGAAAGAGACAACCTTGCGGAATATCTGACACGGGAGTTTGTTGACTGCTGGGATCTCGAGGAAGACGAATTTAAAATTACAACAGCTTTTAGACTGGGCAAAAAGCAGGACAGAAAGACCCCGAGAGATTGTCTGATTACATTCAGATCCAAGGATGAAAGAGACAAAATACTAGGACTACACTTTGAAAAGGCCTTGCAAATTGGAAACTCAGCTATACAGATCTTTAAAGACATCCCAAAATATATTTTGGATTTAAGAAACTTCTACAAGGACTTAACTCTTCTGTTAAAGAAAAACTCCATCCGCTTCAGGTGGGAATTTCCACAAGGACTGTCATTTGACTACAAGGGAAAGAAGGTGAAAATAAAGACAATTCAAGACAAAGACAAATTTTTGGCAAGAAATCAGGAGGACCTGCAGAAGGGGACCGTGGACGTACTTGCAGAACAGAGGAGAGCACTAGACATTCTGAATCTTTCGTTTGGACAAAATCCACCACCATCAGAAGAAGAGCAACAACTTGGAGCTGTTGGAGGAGTTTCAGAAAAAGAATAAGATGGCTCTGCAACTCCTTAGCTGGAATTGTAATGGGCTCAATGGGCCTTTGAAGAGAAGACAAGTATTTCATATATTGAATAGAGAACAACTGGATTTGATATGTCTACAAGAAACCCATATAACTAGAGCCCACAGGAGACTACTCATAAATAAAAGGCTAGGACAAGAATTTATTTCATCAGATAAAGTTAAGAAAAGAGGAGTTGTAATATATGTGAAAGAGAAATGGGCCCCAAAAATGATATTCAAAGATGAACAAGGGAGATACCTGGCAGTGGAGATACAAGTACAAGGAGAAAAATTTTTAGTTGTTGGAATCTACGCACCAAATGAAGGTAAATCTGACTTCTTTAAGAGACTTCATGAAACCCTGACGGACTATTTGGATTACAATATGATAATCATGGGAGACATGAATGGTGTGGTTTCCACTAACATGGACAAGGCACAAAGACTAACAGTTAGTAAGGAAGGGAGACTTCCTAAGACTTTCTTTGAAATGACGGAAAACATGGACTTGATAGATATATGGAGAACAAGGAACCCTCTGGAGAGAGAGGGAACCTTTTTCTCTCAAGCAATGATGACCTGGACCAGAATTGACCAAATTTGGATTACTAGTGGCATGGCTCCAAAGATTAAGAAAGTGGAAATCTGCCCTAAAACTTGCTCCGACCATAATGCCGTGAGGATGGAGATGAAACTTACAACAACTGGTCAATTTAGATGGAGAATGAATGACACCCTCTTTCGAGACAAGGAGATCCTTATGAAGGCCCAAAAAACTTTAAAAGACTATTTTGAAATAAATTTGAGGGCCGACGTGGAGAAAAGAGTGATCTGGGACGCAAGCAAAGCGGTGATGAGAGGCTTCTTGATTCAACAAAATTCAATAAAGAGGAAAAAACAAAATGAGAAAAAAGAAAAGATTTTGGAAAAGATAAAGGAAGGAGAGAAAAAATTAAGAACAAAACCAAAGTCCCAGGAGATTCTAAGAGAGATTAAGCTATACCAAACACAATATATGGAATTGATGAACCAAGAGATTGAATGGAAGATAAAGCAAATGAAACAAAAGACTTTTGAATCAGCAAACAAATGTGGTAAACTCTTGGCATGGCAACTGAAGAAAAGGCAGAAATTAAATACAGTCACAAGCCTAGAGGTGGATGGAAAAAATATATCTAAACCCAATGAAATTAGAAATTGCTTTTTGAGTTATTTTAAAAAACTCTACACTCAAGGTCCGCAAAACGAAGAAGATATAGATAAATTCCTTGATAAATATGGACTACAAAAAATCTCTCATCAGGGCAAGATGGATCTGAACCAGAGAATTTCAGAACAAGAGATAGAGGCTGCCATTCAGAATATGCAACTGGGCAAATCTCCAGGACCAGATGGACTGACTTCTAGATACTACAAATCGCTGAAGGAATGGTTGATTCAACCACTAAAAGAAGTTTGTAACGAGATTCTTGAGGGAAAAAAGGCACCTGAATCGTGGAAAGAAGCATATATTTCACTCATACCAAAGTCAGAGATTGAAAAGACCCAACTTAAGAACTACCGCCCAATATCATTACTTAATGTGGATTACAAAATTTTTGCAGACATTTTGGCAAAAAGATTTAAAAGAGTGTTGATGGAGAAGATTCATAAAGACCAAACAGGCTTTCTCCCTAAAAGACACCTAGCAGACAATGTAAGGAATGTAATAGACATTTTGGAAAAGCTAGAGGTGAATATAAACACTAAAGCAGTACTGATTTTTGTGGACGCGGAGAAAGCCTTTGATAATATCTCTTGGAGCTTTATGATGAAGAATCTTCATGGGATGGGGGTAGGTCAAGGTTTTGAGAACGGTATGGCTGCAATATATTCTGAACAAAAAGCTAAATTGATTGTAAACAATGTAGTGACTGAGGAACTTAAGATAGAAAAAGGAACACGACAGGGGTGCCCAATTTCCCCATTACTCTTTATTTCAGTTCTGGAGGTGTTGCTGAACATGATAAGGAATGACCAGCAGGTTAAAGGAGTGCAGGTCGGAGCTAAACACTACAAGTTAAGAGCGTTTGCAGATGATCTAGTATTGACTTTGCAAGAGCCAAACACTAGTACGAAAAAGGTTTTAGAAATAATACAACAGTTTGGCCAGGTAGCTGGATTTAAGTTGAATAAACAAAAAACCAAAGTTTTAGGAAAAAACTTATCAGATATGGAAAAGGAGAAATTCCAAGAGGAGACAGGGCTGACAGTGGTTAAGAAGGTGAAATACCTAGGGGTTCATTTGACATCTAAAAATGTGAATTTGTATAAGGACAATTATGAAAAATGTTGGTCAGAAATTAAAAAAGATCTAGAAATATGGTCAAATTTGAAATTGTCAATGTTAGGCCGAATTGCAGTGATTAAAATGAATGTATTGCCTAGAATGCTATTTCTGTTTCAGACCTTGCAGATTCTTGACAGGATGGAATGTTTCAAGAGGTGGCAGAAAGACATTTCGAAATTTGTCTGGCAGGGCAAAAAGCCCAGAATTAAATTTAAAATATTGACAGATGCTAAAGAAAGAGGGGGTTTCGCCCTGCCGGACTTAAAATTGTACTATGAGGCAGCAGCTTTTTGCTGGCTGAAAGAATGGATGCTCCTCGAGAATACGGACATTCTGGATCTGGAAGGTTTTAACAATGCTTTTGGTTGGCATGCATATCTATGGTATGACAAAGTTAATAGTGCCTTTAAAAATCACATTGTTAGAAAAGCATTATTCAATGTTTGGATAAGATATAAAGATCTGTTGGAAAACAAAACCCCTAGATGGGTGTCACCAGTGGAGGCTAAAGCAGTGAAGAAACTCAATATGGAGGTCGGATGGCCGAAGTATTGTGAAATTTTAGAACAGGATGGAGATAAGTTTAAACTACAAAGTCATGAGAAACTGAAACATAAAGTACAGAATTGGTTTCAAGATCGTCAAATAATGGAGTTTTACAAACAGGACAGGAAAATTGGTTTCCAGGTGGAAAAATCAAAACTAGAAACTGAATTGTTAGAGCCCAATACTAAGAATTTATCTAGAATGTATAACTTGTTGCTGAAATGGAGTACACAGGATGAAACAGTTAAATCGGCTATGATTAAGTGGGCACAGGATGTTGGACATAACATTATGTCAGCTGACTGGGAATGGTTATGGAACACCGGTATTAAATTTACGGCATGTAATGCCTTAAAGGAAAACATTATGAAAATGGTTTATAGGTGGTACATGACCCCAGTCAAGCTGGCAAAAATCTATCATTTGCCCGATAACAAATGTTGGAAATGTAAAGAGACTGAAGGTACCTTCTACCACCTTTGGTGGACATGCCCGAAGATTAAGGCCTTCTGGGAAACGATCTATAATGAAATGAAAAAGGTACTTAAATGTACTTTCCCTAAAAAACCAGAGGCCTTTCTCTTGGGCATTGTCGGCCAATTGGTGCCAAAGAAGGATAGAACTTTCTTTATGTATGCGACAACAGCAGCAAGAATACTCATTGCAAAGTACTGGAAGACACAAGATCTACCCACTCTGGAAGAATGGCAGATGAAAGTGATGGACTATATGACATTAGCCGAGATGACAGGCAGAATCCGTGACCAACGAAAAGAGACGGTGGAAGAAGAATGGAGGAAATTTAAAAGTTATCTTAAGGACTACTATAAACTTAATGAATGTTAAAATGTTATGGTTTTCAGAAACAAAGGGGTACAGTGATATAAGGTGAATATAAAGAGGACTAAGATGACAGAGGGTGGAAAGTAACAATTGGGAGTTGCTATGAAATTATGGACATTGGGATGCAGAAAGGGGGGGTATGGGGAAGTCCAAGAAAAGAGGTTTATGAAAATATGTTATGAAATTATACGTGTATGTTTGTCTTTTTAAGTGTTTGTTTGTTCTTTAAAAATTTTTGTAAAACCAATAAAAATTTTATAAAAAAAAAAAAAGAGATTATGCCACTGTGCATTGGGTGAGGTAGACTCCACAGAGCACATTTTATTGAGCTGTCCCTTCTACAACGATTTAAGACAGTATCTTATAACACCATACTTACCCCAGCTCAGTTCCCGACAAAGAGGAAAGCAGACAGCATATCTGCTAAATCAGTCTTCTGGGAAAACAACCTTGTCAGTGGCTAAATTTCTTTTCCTGGCACTCAAGTGTCGGAAACGTATAACTGAATGCTTTGATGTGGGTTATCTGTGAGAGGTCTATTTCTGTGGCCCTACCTTACTTATGTATCTCCTATGATGTTATAGTTTATAATTATTGTGTAATGTTTTAATTCTGACTATCGGTCGAATAAAGAGATTGATTGATTGATATTGGATTTCACTTATTTCAAGCCGTTTTCTTTGGTGTTAATGCACATTGACCCAGAAATCGCAAAGTGTGTGTAATGAAACCAAAATAACACAACACCGTCTTTTTGCTTCCATATGCGTAGAAAGAAGACAAATAAGCTTTCTTTGGGCTTATTACAATTCGCATGGTGTTTTTTGGGTGTGCACCAAAATCACCCCCAACCAAAGCAAAAAGGTGTTTTGGGTTCCACGTATATAAAAAGATGATGATAAAGCCTTGATTGGGCTTATTTCAAATTGGTGTTTTTGTGGTTAGAATGCACATTCACTGAAAAAGCGCAGAGTGACATGTTTATTATCAGCCGAAATCAACCATAGCAAAGAGAAGTGTAATAATCCTAAACAAAGCCAAACAGGTTGTTTTGGGTTCCAGCTACATAGAAAGAAGAATCTTGGATTTGAAATTAGCCCAATCAGAGCTTTATCAATAAGGTAAAAAAAAGCCAAACAGCTCTGATTGGGTTTATTTCAAATTGGTGTTTGGGGGGTTTATTTCAAATTGGTGTTTTGGGGGTTAGAAAGCACGTTCACTCAAAAATCGCAGAGTGACATTTTTGTTATCAGCCCAAATCAAGCATAGGTGTTTTGTTTCCATTTCAATAGAAGGAGGACGAATAAATCATAGAATCATAGAATCATAGAGTTGGAAGAGACCACAAGGGCCATCGAGTCCAACCCCCTGCCAAGCAGGAAACACCATCAGAGCACTCCTGACATATTGTTGTCAAGCCTCTGCTTAAAGACCTCCAAAGTAGGAGACTCCACCACACTCCTTGGCAGCAAATTCCACTGTCGAACAGCTCTTACTGTCAGGAAGTTCTTCCTAATGTTTAGGTGGAATCTTCTTTCTTGTAGTTTGGATCCATTGCTCCGTGTCCGCTTCTCTGGAGCAGCAGAAAACAACCTTTCTCCCTCCTCTATGTGACATCCTTTTATATATTTGAACATGGCTATCATATCACCCCTTAACCTCCTCTTCTCCAGGCTAAACATGCCCAGCTCCCTTAGCCGTTCCTCATAAGGCATCGTTTCCAGGCCTTTGACCATTTTGGTTGCCCTCCTCTGGACACGTTCCAGTTTGTCAGTGTCCTTCTTGAACTGTGGTGCCCAGAACTGGACACAGTACTCCAGGTGAGGTCTGACCAGAGCAGAATACAGTGGCACTATTACTTCCCTTGATCTAGATGCTATACTCCTATTGATGCAGCCCAGAATTGCATTGGCTTTTTTAGCTGCCGCGTCACACTGTTGGCTCATGTCAAGTTTGTGGTCAACCAAGACTCCTAGATCCTTTTCACATGTACTGCTCTCAAGCCAGGTGTCCCCCATCTTGTATTTGTGCCTCTCATTTTTTTTGCCCAAGTGCAATACTTTACATTTCTCCCTGTTAAAATTCATCTTGTTTGTTTTTGCCCAGTTCTCTAATCTGTCAAGGTCGTTTTGAAGTGTGATCCTATCCTCTGGGGTGTTAGCCACCCCTCCCAGTTTGGTATCATCTGCAAATTTGATCAGGATGCCCTTGAGTCCGTCATCCAAGTCGTTGATAAAGACGTTGAATAAGACTGGGCCCAAGACAGAACCCTGTGGCACCCCACTAGTCACTCTTCTCCAGGATGAAGAGGAACCATTGATGAGCACCCTTTGGGTTCGGTGAGTCAGCCAGTTACAAATCCACTGAGTGGTAGCATAGTCAAGACCGCATTTTACCAGCTTCTTTACAAGAATATCATGGGGCACCTTGTCAAATGCCTTGCTGAAATCAAGGTAGGCTACATCCACTGTGTTCCCTTCATCTACCAGGCTTGTAATTCTGTCAAAAAACGAGATCAGGTTAGTCTGACATGACTTATTTTTCAGAAATCCATGCTGACTATTGGTGATCACAGCATTCCTTTCTAGGTGCTCACAGACTGTTTGCTTAATGATCTGCTCCAGAATCTTCCCTGGTATTGATGTCAGACTGACTGGGCGGTAATTATTTGGGTCCTCTCTTTTCCCCTTTTTGAAAATGGGGACAACATTTGCCCTCCTCCAGTCTGCCGGGACTTCGCCTGTTCTCCAGGAATTCTCAAAGATGACTGCCAGTGGTTCTGAGATCACATCTGCCAGTTCTTTTAATACTCTTGGATGCAGTTCATCTGGCCCTGGAGACTTGAATATATCTAAGCTAGCCAAATATTCTTGTACTATCTCCTTAGTTATTCTGGGCTGTGTTTCCTTTGCTGAATCATTTGCTCCAAATTCTTCAGGTCGGGCATTGTTTTCTTTATCGGAGAAGACTGAGGCAAAGAAGGCATTGAGGAGTTCAGCCCTTTCTGTGTCCCCTGTTTGCATTTCACCATCTTCTCCTCTGAGTGACCCCACTGTTTCTTTGTTCTTCCTTTTGCTACGAACATACCCATAAAAGCCTTTTTTGTTGCTTTTAACCTCTCTAGCAAGCCTGAGTTCATTCTGTGCTTTAGCTTTTCTGACTTTGTGTCTACACGTGCTGGCTATTTGTTTGAATTCCTCTTTGGTGGTTTCCCCCCTTTTCCATTTTTTGTACACATCCTTTTTTAATCTTAATTCAGTTAAAAGTTCTTTAGATAGCCACCCTGGCTTCTTTAGGCACCTTCCATGTTTCCGTCTCATTGGTATTGCCTGACGTTGTGCTTTTACTATCTCGCTCTTAACAAACTCCCAGCCATCATGAACTCCCTTTCCTTTTAGTATTGCTGTCCATGGGATCTCACCCAGCACTTCCCTAAGTTTTATGAAGTCGGCTTTCTTAAAGTCAAGAAATTGAGTCCTAGTATGCTTGGCTGCTCCTTTCCGCTGTATAGTAAACTTCAGAAGAGCATGATCACTCGCGCCTAATGATCCTTCCACATCTACCCCACTAACCAGGTCATCAACATTGGTTAGGACCAGATCTAAAATGGCTGTTCCTCTTGTTGCTTCTCCCACTTTCTGGAAAATGAAGTTGTCTGCAAGGCCAGTGAGGAATCTGTTTGACCTTATGCTCTTGGCTGAGTTTGACGTCCAACAAATATCCGGGTAATTGAAGTCCCCCATTACTACTATCTCCCTTCCTTTTGCATGCTTGGCCATCTGTTCCAGGAAGGCATCATCTATGTCCTCCGTTTGGCTTGGGGATCTATAGTAAACTCCCACAATGAGGTCTCTGTTATTCTTCTCTCCCTTAATTTTGACCCAAATGCTCTCACTTGGCTTTGAGGTTCTAAATCTTGGATCTCTTCACAGGTATACACATCCCTGACATATAACGCCACTCCTCCTCCTTTCTTGTCTGGTCTGTTTCTCTGAAATAGATTGTATCCCCCCATTATTACATTCCAATCGTGGGACTTATCCCACCAGGTTTCAGTGATGCCTATTATGTCATATTTAGTTTGCTGTACCAAGAGCTCAAGCTCATCTTGTTTATTTCCCATGCTTTGCGCATTAGTGTACAGACATTGAAGTCCATTAATCATTCCCCCGTGTCTCTTATTTAAGGATTTTTTCCTCCCACCACTAGGTCTGCGTGCTGTTTGCTCCATTTGGTCTATGACATTTGTATGATCATCTTCATTAATTGATAGACTCCTACCTTCAGGAGCACTGTCTCCCTCCCCCACATTAGTCAGTTTAAAGCCCTCCTGATGAGGTTTCTGAGATTTTTGGCAAAAACATTTCTCCCAACCGTTGTGAGGTGCAGCCCATCACTTGCCAGAAGTCCATCCTCAAGAAACTGCAGTCCGTGATCTAAGAATCCAAACCGTTCCTGTTTACACCATTTGCGAAGCCAGCTGTTCACTTCCACTATTTTCCCCTCTCTCCCTGGGCCACGTCGTTCAACAGGGAGGACAGATGAGATGACAATTTGTGCATTTAGTTGCTTCAATTTCCTGCCGAGAGCCTCGTAGTCTCTTTTGATCTTCTGGAGGCTATTGCTTGCAGTGTCATTGGTTCCCACATGAACCAAGAGGAAGGGGTATTTGTCAGTGGGTTTTATGATTCCTTGCAGTCGTTCAGTTACATCTTGGATCTTAGCCCCGGGGAGACAGCACACTTCCCGAGACATCTTGTCAGGCCCACAGATCACTGCTTCTGTTCCCCTCAGTAGGGAATCCCCTATCACCACTACACGCCTCCTCTTGGGTTTGGTCGGGGTTCTTCCGTGAGCTGTCCGTTCCAAGGTCGCCTGCACATTCCCTGAGGACTGACTTTGCTGCTCGTCTTCATATACCTGATCGACTGTAATGAGGGAGAGATCCTCAAATGGAGTCTGCTCTTCGTCTTCCATGCTAGGGGAGAGGACCTCAAAGCGATTGTGTATTTCTAAACAATTAGAGTGAACCCTGGGCCTCCTACTTCTTTGAGTCACGTTTCTCCATATATCTGGCTCCTGTGTTGGTGAACTAGCCTCCTTCTCAGGGGAGTCCCCTGTGTCTTCCTTGGTGGGGACGGTGTGCTCTGTTGCTTCCAAGAAGAGCTCCAGCTCTCTAATTCTTTGGAGCATAGCTACACGTTCCTCCAGTTGCTGGACTTTGTCTTTTAAGAGGGCAATCAACATGCAATTGCTGCAGGTAAAGCTGCCTGCAACCTTTGGCAAGATGGCAAACATTGCGCAGGAATCGCAGGCGACTGCAGCTGTTCCCTCCCCTTCCATCTTCAGATCGTGTTGTTGGGGGTGGCTACAGAGGTCCTCCATCATAAAAAGCTTGAAGACAGGACAAATAACTTCCCCCAGAAAAAAAACCCTAGGTCTCCCCCAACAAACGTTTGAGACTAAATCTAAAAGATTTAAAATCTAAATCTAAAAGATGGGTATAAGTGTGCGCGCCGCTAGAAACCCTGCCCCCTCTGACCTTTACACAGGGAAAACAGCTAATCAGCCACAAAGAAACACACAGACACAAGAAAACCCTTTTTGCTCCTTCTTCAACTGCTGCCCTGCAAACTCTGATAAGCTCCTCCCACAGCTAATCCCCTGCCTCAACAGAAACCCTGCCCCCTCTGACCTTTACACAGGGAAAACAGCTAATCAGCCACAAAGAAACACACACACACACAAGAAAACCCTTTTTGCTCCTTCTTCAACTGCTGCCCTGCAAACTCTGATAAGCTCCTCCCACAGCTAATCCCCTGCCTCAACAGAAACCCTGCCCCCTCTGACCTTTACACAGGGAAAACAGCTAATCAGCCACAAAGAAACACACACACACAAGAAAAACCTTTTTGCTCCTTCTTCAACTGCTGCCCTGCAAACTCTGATAAGCTCCTCCCACAGCTAATTCCCTGCCTCAACAGAAACCCTGCCCCCTCTGACCTTTACACAGGGAAAACAGCTAATCAGCCACAAAGAAACACACACACACAAGAAAACCCTTTTTGCTCCTTCTTCAACTGCTGCCCTGCAAACTCAGTTCTTCGCGGATTTCGACTTCCGGATAGAATACATCCCGGGAGACAACAACGTCATGGCACTATCCAGGAAACCGCAGTATCTCGAGGAAGCGGCACCGGTGGCGGCCAAACACATTTTCGCACCGAAAGCGTGGGCATGCACTTCAGCCACCGTGGACCTGGACGCAGTGCGTCGCGCGCTGCAGACGGATGCCTTCGCACAATCCAAGATGGAGGAGGTGCGAAGCGGCACAGCGAAGGACAACGAGTTCCAGATACGCGACGGACTGCTCACCCTCAAAGGGGCTCTCTACGTGCCTGGGGACAACCTCCGAGATAAAGTCCTGCAGCAGTTACACGACGCGCCCAGTGCTGGGCACTTCGGCAAGGACAAGATGGCGGAATTGGTGGCCAGAGACTTTTGGTGGCCCCAGATGAGGGGTGAAGTCGCGGATTACGTCTCTAGGTGTGACACATGCCAAAGGGCCAAACCAGTGCACAGGAAGCCGGCGGGACTGCTGGAACCGCTACAGACGCCGCTCGAACCGTGGGAGAGGGTGGCCCTGGACTTTGTCACAGATCTGCCCAGTTCGCGAGGCAAAACAGCGGTACTCGTGGTCGTAGACCTGTTCACCAAGATGGCGCACTTCATTCCTTGCGTGAAGGTGGCCACAGCGGAACAGACCGCCAAGCTGTTGATAGACCACGTGTTCAAAGTTCACGGCTTACCGCGGTCCATCCTGTCCGACCGGGGTCGCCAATTCGTCTCGAGCTTCTGGCAGAAGCTGCTGGGTATCCTGAACGTCAAGATCAACTTAGCTTCGGCACAACACCCGCAGACCAACGGACAAGCGGAGAGGGTCAACGCCATCATGCAGCAGTACCTGCGATGCTACGCGAATCAACAGCCCTCGACCTGGGTGGACTACCTACCGCTGGCCGAGTTTGCCTACAACAACACGAAGCACGGGTCTACAGGGGTGACACCGTTCTTCGCCAACAATGGGCGGCATCCCAGAACCTTCCCGGGGTTAGAGACGAAGGGGGAGGGGGAGCCACGGCGTGCAGAGCACTTGGCAGCAGAGTTACAGGAGGTCCACAACCAACTCCGAAGGACCTTGGAACTAGCAAAACACGCCTACAAAGTGCAGGCAGACAGGCACAGGAGAGTCGGGGAAGACATCCAGGTGGGGGACTGGGTCTGGTTAGCGGCCCAGGCAGTGCTGGCCAGAACGTTAGCTAAGAAGAAGCTCAAACACAAGCAGTTAGGGCCTTAGCAAGTCGAGGCACAAATCAACCCAGTGGCCTTCCGGTTGACACTCCCGGAGGGTTCCAGAATGCTCCCAGTATTTCATAGGTCAATCCTCACACCCTACAAGGAACCCCACAGGTTTCAGGCGCCAGGGACCGCACCTCGCCCACTTAGAAAGTCGCCAACGGGGGAGGGGTCACCGAGGGCGGCGCCACTCAACGAGGTCACGGAGATTTTAGACTCGAGATGGGGGGAAGAGGGAGTTGAATATCTCCTCGCCAGGGAAGGTACCCCGGCCAGCGCCAACAGGTGGGTGCCGGACTATGCCTTGGAGGAGCACTACCTCAAAGACGAGTTCCATGCACTCTTCCCGCACAGACCTATGCCGGCAGATTATTTCGACGACTGGCTTTTCACACCCACACTTTCAGCCAGCACGTTCCAGGGGTTCTCATCCGCTGAGGAAACGGCGCAAGACACAAGCTCCCCGGAGGGATCACTCTCGGGGTCTGCCATGGATCGCTCTTATTGGTGGGACACTCAACCGGAGGTGGGGTGGAGCAGGGAACTGCTAAGGGGGCCCTGGCACACAGCATCACCCGAGGTAACAGGGGGAGAGACGGACATGGACGTGTTGGGGGAGGACCTTGGGTTCGAACACGAATGCAGAGAGATGGAAGCAGAGGAGATCGACGTCGACGAGCCCATTACAGGCTGGCCGGATCCAACTGGTCGGCCGCACGCCAGGGGGAAGGAACTGTATCCCGCACTCACCCCCACAGCACTGGAGCACCCGGAACCCACCCCAGAAGAGGGGGAGGGGGGAAGGGGGGCTTCGAGGGGGGGATGGATGTCAGGGGCTCAGGAGCAGAGGTACAGGGGAGAGAGGAGGTGGAGAGCGAAGGGGAAGGATCTGAGGGCAGCGTAGGGGAGTACGGCAGTGACCTGAGAGATTCCATGAGCTTCTCCAGCGAATCAGAAGATTCCCAGAAGGAGGCGCCGATGGTCAGGGCAAGGGGGGTCCCAGGGGAGACACACCAGAAACAAGGGGCCAGCGGGGACTCCCAAAGCAGCAGCTGGAGATCAGGACCAGCTTCCCCACCAGAGCATAGTGGGGGGGGAAGAGTCCCAGGTGTCAGGGGCAGCGTCTCCTCCAGCAGGGAGAGAAGAAGAGTCGGGACTGACCACGCCTCCATCGGAGAGTGGGGGAATGGAGGGGAGGTCAGGCCCAGCTGGCCTCCCCGAAGGGGGAAGCAGTGACAGGAGCAGTGTAACGGTCAGGAGGAGGGTTGCCGGATGGGCTCGCGTGCCAAGTTCGAATGTACAGGCGCGCGGGACAGCAGAAAACCCGGATGGGGAACAAGGTCCTAAAGCCCATCGGAGGCAGGGGGAAGACTCAGGGGACTCAGCGTCAGAAGAGTCTAGGAAGGGCGAGACCCCAGCTGACAGGCGGACCCAGAGGAGGAAAGAGCAAAGGAAGAGGTGGAGCAAGGCTAGGGTCTTAAACTGGTGTCTGGGGGGAGGAGACTCAGACGGAGCTTCAGCGGTCTAGAGTTTCAGACGTAGAGCTGCGCGCTGCTGATGTGAAAGACAAACTGAACTTCAATAAAGACTTTTGTATATAACAATGGACTGGCGTTGGTCCTTTGTGAGCTGGGACCTTGGGCAGCTCTGACAATATGTGTTTTGGTTCCATCTCAATAGAAAGAGGACGAATAAGCTTGGATTGTTCTTTCTGTGGTCATTCACCCCGACCCTAACCCTAACCCTAACCCTAACCCTAACCCTAACCCTAACCCTAACCTTAACCCTGTCCCTAGCAAAGCGAAGTGTAATAAGCCTAAATAAAGCCAAGCAGGTTGTTTTGTGTTCCAGCTACATAGAAAGAAGAATATTGGACTTCACTTATTTCAAGTCGTGTTCTTTGGTGTTAATGCACATTGACCCAGAAATCGCAAAGTGTGTGTAATGAAACCAAAATAACACAACACCGTCTTTTTGCTTCCATATGCGTAGAAAGAAGACGAATAAGCTTTGATTGGTCTTATTTCAATTCGAATGGGTTAACCCCAACCCCAATCCTAACCCTAATCCTAACCCTAACCCAAACCCATTTTTTTCTTTTTTCAAACATAATTTTTATTAATTTACACCAAAACAAAACAAAAATAAAATTCTGCCTCTTATTATCACAAATTACTTGCACCGGAATCTCCCCCGACCTAAGCAAAAAGGGGTTTTGTTTTCCACCTACATAAAAAGAAGATGATAAAGCCCTGGGACACGACCAGGGTGCCCAATTTCCCCATTACTTTTTATATCAGTCCTGGAGGTTTTGCTAAATATGATTTGGGATGACCAGCAGGTTAAAGGTGTACAGGTCGGAGCTAAACATTATAAGTTAAGGGCCTTTGCAGATGATTTGGTACTTACTTTACAAGAGCCAGATACTAGTACAAAGAGGGTGTTGGAGATAATTCAAGAATTTGGTCAGGTGGCCGGATTCAAACTGAACAAACAAAAGACTAAAGTTTTAGAGAAAAATTAAACAGGTATGGAGAGGGAGAAATTCCAGAATGAAACAGGTTTGACAGTGGTTAAGAAGGTGAAATACCTAGGGGTTCATCTGACATCTAAAAATCTGAATTTGTATAAAGACAATTATGAAAAATGTTGGTCAGAAATCAAAAAAGATCTAGAAATATGGTCAAATTTGAAACTGTCAATGTTAGGCCGAATTGCAGTTATTAAGATGAATGTATTGCCTAGAATGTTATTCTTGTTTCAAACTTTGCAGGTTCTTGACAAGATGGACTGTTTCAAGAGGTGGCAGAAAGACATTTCGAAATTTGTCTGGCAGGGCAAAAAGCCCAGAATAAAATTTAAAATATTGACAGATGTAAAAGAAAGAGGGGGATTTGCCCTGCCGGACTTAAAATTGTACTATGAAGCAGCAGCGTTTTGCTGGCTGAAAGAGTGGATGCTCCTCGAGAATACAGATATCTTGGATTTAGAAGGTTTCAATAATGCATTTGGTTGGCATGCATACTTATTGTGATGGGATGATGAGCTGCTTGTGCGTAAAAATCGTAGTCCCTCAGAGTTTGTTCAAGTCCACAAACCTCTGTCTGTGACGGAGCCCCTCAGACATGGCTGCTCTAGTCACTTGCAGATTCCGACAGTGGTTGCTTTCGGAATCGCTTCCAGCATAAAAGCTCCTTAACGGAAACACGTCTTCTGGACTCGCGGCGTGACAGTTTCCGGCGAGGAGTGGGTCTCCCTATGGGAGGTTCAGAAACCTCCCCACTGTTCTCGCTGGACGTGTCCCTGAGCCCTCCCTCTTGCTCGCTTTCCCTCAGAGACCCACCTCTCCCCCTGCTGGTCCCTGCTTCAGCTGCTGGGTCTCTCCCAGCCTCCATGAGCCCTTCCACCACCTGTCCCTCCGATGGCAGTTCCCTGACATCCACCTACCCTCCAGGACCCCCTTCACCCCCTCCCGTTCCCTCTCCTCTGGGCGGTGAGGAGGTAAAACCCCTAAAAGAGTCCTCTTCATCTTCAGAGGTCTCGAACATTTCCCTCCATTGGTCGCCGTTCCGGGTCGCTGAATCCTCCTCCTCCTCGGAATCTGTGAACCCCTCCAACTCCTCTTCCTCATCTGTGGTAGCAAAGTATTCCCTCCGGAACCTCGCTACTGGCTGAGGTTTACGTGGGAACCTCTGATGAAAAGTTTCTATTAAGACCTCGTCATTGACATCCTCTGCCATGACCCAGGTGTTTTCCGACTCCGGTTCCCCTTCCCACATTACCAAATACTCCACTTGATCTCCCCTCCACCTGGAATCGAGGATCTCCGCCACATGGTTGCTGTGTTCCCTTTCCTCCATTGCTGGTCCCCGGGTGAACCTCCCTTCTCTGTCCCCTTTATACGGTGACAGCAACGACCTGTGGAAAACTGGGTGCAGCTTCATGTGGTTCGGTAACCGGAGTCTGAAAGCCACTGGGTTGACCTGTTGCGTGACTTCAAATGGGCCCAATCTTTTGGGTCTTAACTTCTTACAACCCCCTTTGAATGGTAACCCTTGGGTTGACAGCCACACCTGGTCCCCCACCCTAATGGTTTCACCTTCCCTTCTGTTTTTGTCTGCCTGCCTCTTATACGCCTCCTTGGCCCTGTCTAAGTTAAGTTGGAGCTGACGATGGATCGCTTCCATTTCTTCTACGAACTGTTCGGCAGCCGGGACGCTCCATCTCTCCCCTTCCCCCCCCGGGAAAGCCCTGGGATGGCACCCGTAATTAGCCAAAAAGGGGCTCATCCCTGTGGACACGTTCTCCGCATTGTTGTAGGCAAATTCAGCCAACGCCAGCTTCTCCACCCAATCATTCTCTCTGTCATTCACATAACACCTCAAATATTGCTGGAGGATGCCATTGGCTCTTTCCGCCTGCCCGTTGGTTTCAGGATGCCGGGCAGTCGAAAAATTGACCTCTACATGCAGTAAGCTCATGAGCTTCCTCCAGAACCTGGAAGTAAATTGTTTCCCTCGGTCTGAAACCACCCTCAAGGGGGCGCCATGCAACCTAAACACATTTTCTACAAACAATTTAGCTGTTTCTTCTGCCGTGACAGCATGTGAGCAGGCTATAAAGTGGGCCATTTTGGTTAACAGGTCTACCACAACCATGATGGCTGTTTTCCCTCTGGACTTTGGCAGATCAGTCATGAAATCTATTGCCACTGCTTCCCATGGTCTTTCAGGTGTGGGTAGCGGTTCTAATAACCCTGCCGGCGCCCGCCTCTCCCCTTTGGCTCGCTGGCATTGGTCACAACCTCTCACATACTCCCGCACATCTTCCCTGACCTTGGGCCACCAAAATTCCCTGGTAACCAGCCACATGGTTTTGTGTTGCCCAAAATGCCCCGCTGTGGGGCTATCGTGCAGCTGCTTGAGTACCTTCCCCCTCAACTCTCCTTCAGGTATATATAATGCTCCCTTGTAATACAACGCCCCGTTTCTCTCCTCAAAACCTCCGGGTTTATCTCCCTCCCTCCTGAGACCCCTGAGTTTGTCCTGGGCGTATTCATCATTCTCCGTTCCCTCTACCAGTTCTCTTTGCCCCACCAATGCCCCCACACACACCCAGCGGTCCTCTGGAATGACATGTCTTTCTTCGGGTGCTCCCTCCCCCTCCAAATATTCAGGTTTGCGTGAGAGAGCGTCCGCCCTAATGTTCTCTGGGCCTGGCACGTAACAAATCTCAAAGTTAAATTTGGAGAACTCCTGGGCCCATCTCACTAGCCGTTGGTTGAGCACTCGGGCCGTTCTCCAATACTCTAGGTTCTTGTGGTCAGTGCACACTTGCACCTTATGTTGTGCGCCAATTAGCAGGTGCCTCCATCTCCGGAAAGCCTCATGAATGGCAAGTAGTTCTCGGTCGTACACCATGTAGTTCCTCTCGGATTTGTTCAGCTTTCGCGAAAAAAAAGCACACGGTCTCCACTCTGACTCCTCCTTCCCTGGCTGCAGAAGCACCGCCCCTATAGCTCTGTCTGATGCGTCAGTTTCGACTCTCATCTTTTTTTGTAAATCCACATGCAGAAGTTGTTCTTCAGAGGCGAAGGCCCTTTTTAGTTCCTCAAATGCTCGCTCCGCCTCCTCAGTCCAAACGAATTTCTTCTTACTGCTGAGACAGTCCGTAATGGGCGCCGTCAGGTGAGCAAAGTTTCGGATGAACTTACGATAAAAGTTCCCAAACCCTAGGAACCTCTGCACATCCTTCTTTGTTTTGGGTGTTTTCCATTCCAGCACTGCCTGGACCTTGCCGGGATCCATGGCCAATCCCTTGTCTGACAGGTGGTACCCCAGGAATTCCACCTCCTTGGTATGAAACTGACACTTCTCCAGTTTCACCCACAGCCGGTTGGCTTGCAGCCTGCTCAACACTTCTCTGACGTCTCTCACATGCTGCTCCTCATTCTCAGAATGCACCAACACGTCATCTAGGAAGGCCACACAATTCTTGTAAAGCAAAGGCCCCAGTACGTGGTTCATAAACGATTGGAAGCACGCCGAGCCTGCTTGTAGACCGAAGGGCATAACTAAATATTCAAATGCCCCCAAAGGGGTGAACATGGTGGTTTTCCATTCATCCCCTTTCCTTATACGTATCAGGTTGTACACCCCCCTTAGGTCCAGCTTTGTAAAAATCTCTCCCTTCCGCACCCTGGTCAAAATGTCGTCAATCCTGGGCATAGGGAAGGCCACTGGTTCTGACACTGCGTTTAAAGCCCTGAAGTCACACACAAGCCTCGGCTTGTCCGTGTGTTTTTTTATCCACAAAAAACACTGGGCTACCTCCCACCGCTCTGGACTCTCTGATGAAACCTCTCTTCAGGTTCTTGTCAATGAACTCTCTTAGCTCCTGCATCTCTCTGTCTGACATGGCGTACAACTTGCCTACAGGGAGCTGTGCCCCAGGGAGTAAATTGATTTGACAGTCAAAGGGTCTATGCGGGGGTAGTTGGTCAGCTTCCCTTTCGCTGAACACGTCGCTGAGATCTGCGTATTGTCGTGGTACCTTCACTTTCTCCGTTACTTCCGTCCCTGCTAGGGTGGCTTGGGCCCCTGCTGAACCCTTTCCCTCTTTGCAGTGTTCTAAGCAATGTGCTGAACCAAAGGAAACCACTCTCTGATGCCAGCCCACCAGCGGATCATGTAACGCTAGCCAGCTCATCCCCAAAATAATAGGAGCCCCTCCCAAGCTGGCCACATTAAACGCTTTCAGTTCGGTGTGCCTTGCCACCTTCGTTATCATTGGGACGGTCTGCAAGCTGACTTCTCCTCCCAACAGCTCCCTGCCATCGATCGTGGTCACCTGCAGGGGGTTGCTTAAAGGGATCGTCTGTATCTGGTGTTCAGCTGCAAACTCTTTGCTCATGAAATTGCAGGAGCTGCCTGAGTCCAACAGCGCCTTTATCTTTAGAGGGTGTCCGTTTTGCAGCTCTAGCGACACTTCTATCACTAGGGCAGGTTTAGGAGGTTCTGGCGTGGGCACTTTCACTGCTCTTTGGCCTGGCTGCTGTGTCCCGACGGTGGCAGCCAGGCGTTGGCTTTTACTTGCTCCGGTATTTCCTCCTCTCTCCCCTCAACAGCTCCCACCATCCCTTGCCATTCCTTCCTCTGGGGGCAGACTCTGGCAAAGTGACCTGGCTGTTGGCAGAGATAGCATTTCCGGGCGCCTTTTCCCTCCTTCTTTCCCCCCTCACTGGGCTTTGAAACTGCGAGCGCGCGCGCTGTTCCGATTTCCATCGGCTCTGCCGGCGGGAAAGTTGGCTCTGGAATGTCTGGAATGCGGAACTCCTTCCAACGTTCCCCCTTCCCTTCCCGCCTCTCCAAGGCTCTCGCCTCCTGGCGCGCTCCTATGGTCAGCGCAGATTTGGTCAGCTGATCCATAGAATCCGCCCTGGGACCCCAGGAAAGTTCGTCTTTCACAGCCGAAGCAAGCCCTTCTTCAAATAGCATTTGAATGGGTTCCGCCGATAAGTGCCACCCCAATCTGTGAACCAGCATGGTGAACTCAGTCCAGTACTCACGGACAGATCAGCTCCCCTGTTTGCAAGCCATTAGCTGTCTGCGCACCACTCCCTGCTCAATATCGCTGGAAAACATCAGATCCATGGCACGAAAGAACTTCATTGTGTCCTTTAGGACGTCATTTTTCGTTGTCATCAGGGGTCTAACCCAGTCTCTCGCCCCCTTCTCAAGATGCCCAATCACGAAAGCCACTCGCGATTCCTCGTCAGGGAATTCATCAAACTGCACATTGAGGGCATATTGCATCTCTGTCCTAAAGGCATGGTAGTCCTTGGGGTCCCCCCCAAACTTCTGCACCAATCCTGGTACCTTTCTGGTGAACTGGGTGGCTTTCCCCTTTATGTCTGCATCCTGAGCCCTTCTCTCCTCAAGCCTCGCCGTCTGCAGCGCTAGCTGGATCTCCAACGCCCGGTACCTTTCCTCCAGGCTTGGACCCGCTCCAACTCCTGCTTCTCCGGTTCCGGCTGGGTCGCTCATGATGCCTTCTCCTGCACATACTGCTTACAGAGACTGTCGGAATGCTGTGATGGGATGATGAGCTGCTTGTGCGTAAAAATCGTAGTCCCTCAAAGTTTGTTCAAGTCCACAAACCTCTGTCTGTGACGGAGCCCCTCAGACATGGCTGCTCTAGTCACTTGCAGATTCCGACAGTGGTTGCTTTCGGAATCGCTTCCAGCATAAAAGCTCCTTAACGGAAACACGTCTTCTGGACTCGCGGCGTGACAGTTTCCGGCGAGGAGTGGGTCTCCCTATGGGAGGTTCAGAAACCTCCCCACTGTTCTCGCTGGACGTGTCCCTGAGCCCTCCCTCCTGCTCGCTTTCCCTCAGAGACCCACCTCTCCCCCTGCTGGTTCCTGCTTCAGCTGCTGGGTCTCTCCCAGCCTCCGTGAGCCCTTCCACCACCTGTTCCTCCGATGGCAGTTCCCTGACACTTATGGTATGATAAAATTAAAGTGCATAGGGCCTTTAAAAACCATATTGTCAGAAAAGCATTATCTAATGTCTGGATAAGATATAAAGACTTACTGGAAAACAAAACCCCTAGATGGTTGCCACCCTTGGAGGCTAAGGCATTGAAAAAGCTCAATATGGAGGCCGAATGACCAAAGTATTGGGAAATCTTGGAACAAGACGGAGATAAATTGAAGTTACAGAGTCATGAGAAATTGAAACCCAAAGTACGAGATTGGCTCCATTATTATCAAATAATGGAGGTGTACAAACAAGATAGGAAAATTGGCTTCCAGGTGGAGAAATCAAAATTAGAAACTGAATTGTTAGAACCCAATACTAAGAACTTGTCAAGAATGTATAATTTGCTGCTGAAATGGAATACACAAGATGAAACAGTTAAATCAGCTATGATTAAGTGGGCACAGGACATTGGCCATAATATTATGTTTGCTGACTGGGAATGGTTGTGGAACACTGGGATAAAATTTACGGCATGTAATGCTTTAAAGGAAAATATTATGAAAATGATCTATAGGTGGTACATGACCCCAGTCAAGCTAGCAAAGATTTATCATTTGCCTGATAACAAGTGCTGGAAATGTAAAGAAACTGAAGGTACTTTCTACCACCTTTGGTGGACGTGCCCAAAGATTAAGGCCTTCTGGGAAATGATATATAATGAAATGAAAAAAGTACTTAAATGTACATTTCCTAAGAAACCAGAGGCCTTTCTCTTGGGCATTGTCGGCCAATTGGTGTTAAAGAAAGATAGAATTTTCTTTATGTATGCTACAACAGCAGCAAGAATACTTATCACAAAGTATTGGAAGACACAAGATCTACCCACCTTGGAAGAATGGCAGATGAAAGTGATGGACTACATGACATTGGCTGAGATGACCGGCAGAATCCGTGATCGGAGGAAAGAGACGGCGGAAGAGGATTGGAAGAAACTATTATAAAATTGATGAATGCTAAAATGTCAAGGTGTTGAGAAAGAAAAAGGGATTACAGTGACATAAGAGTAAGTTGAAGAAAAGACTATGAGGACATATATTTGATAAAATTATTTAGAAGCTGCTGAAATAATCTTGGAAATTGGGATGCAGAAAGGGGAGGTATGGGGGAGTCTGAGAAATGAGGGTAATGAAAAAAAGGTTATGAAATTATACATGTTTGTTTGTCTTTTTATTTGTTTGTATTGTTTAAAAAATGCTGTAAAACCAATAAAAAATTTATTAAAAAAAAAACAGAAATCGCAAAGTGTGTGTAATGAGACCAAAATAACACAACACCGTCTTTTCGCTTCCATATGCGTAGAAAGAAGACGAATAAGCTTTGATTGGACGTATTTCAATTCGCATGGTGTTTTTTGGGTGTGCACCAGAATCACCCCCAACCAAAGCAAAAAGGTGTTTCGGGTTCCATCAACATAAAAAGAACATGATAAAGCTCTGATTGGGCTTATTTCAAATTGGTGTTTTTGGGGTTAGAATGCACATTCAACCAAAAATCGCAGAGTGACATGTTTGTTATTGAACTGTGTGCTAACCTTGCTTGCCTAATCTCCGCTTGCTTATGCTGCTACCTCCGCTTTTTTTAAAAAAAGAATACTCTGCTTGCATTCAGAATATGTTCCTAACGCCACACCTAAAATGGCCGCCCGTGCCTCCACAAATGTCCGTTCCCAAGATGGCGACCGTGGTCTCTTCCCCTCACCTCAACAAAGATGGCTGCTCGCACTACTACCACGCGTGCCCACAAAGATGGCGCCGGTTCTCTGCCCTTAACAAAGCCCTTAACAGAAATGGAAGCCTCAGCTTCAAAACCCACCTTAGTGGAGGTGGGCGGATGCCAAAGCAACCCAGCAAACCAATCCCGTGAGAAAAGGCAAGCGAGCGGAGTTGGAAAGCAGAAACGCGAGCAAAATGCAATGTGAACCGGGGGGCTGAAAACAGTGGGGGGGGGTTAGAAGGAGACGCGGACCTAGCGCTAAGAGGGAGAAAAGCAGGAGAACAGCTAAGAGAGGCAGTCAGCCGGTAAACCTAAGAAAGCAACAAACAACCACACACGCAAACAAAACAGAAAACTGAAGGGGGAAAACCAGGAAACCCGAGAGCACAGCAGGGAAGACAAGAAAACAAACCGCCGGCAAGTACTCCCGCGATCCAGCAAGAAGGGAGGAGCGGAAGGTGGCTGGGCGCTCCGCTCCGTGAACTTTACCCCTTCTGCTCTCCGGCTTCAACAAGACGCTCCCTGCATTGCCTGATCGTGGGTGTTCCAGCGGCTGCACTGATCCTCCTACGACTCCCAAACTACGAATCCCAAACTACGACTCCCAAACTAAGGCAAGTGAAAAAACCGCTCAGCTGGAAAGGGGCAAAGAGGGCGGTCCCCGGGCGTGCCTAGCCTTAAATAGGCTAGGCCACGCCTCCCCGGTCCGCCGATTGGCGGGCCGGGTCGCCGACACGCCCGGGGATTCCTTAATCTCGCGGGGGCAAAGGCCAGCCCCCGCGTGGGATGTGGGAGGGATTTCTGCCCGCAACCCCCTCTCCTCCCAGGTCGGAAATGGCTTTGTTATCAGCCCAAATCAAGCATAGGTGTTTTGGTTCCATCTCAATAGAAAGAGGACGAATAAACTTGGATTGTTCTTTCGGTGGTCATTCACGCTAACCCTAACCCTAACCCTAACTCAAAGCCTAATCCTAACCCTAACCCTAACCCTAACCCCAACCCCAACCCCAACCCCAACCCCAACCCCAACCCTAACCCCAACCCTAAAAAAATAATTTGGTGTTCATAACCCTGACCCTAACCCTAACCCTAACCCAAACCCAAACCCAAACCCAAACCTTAACCCAAACCCTAACCCTAACCCTAACCCTAACCCTAACCCTAACCCTAACCCTATGCCTAAACCTAAACCTAAACCTAAGCCTAAGCCTAAACCTAAACCTAAGCCTAAGCCAAAACCTAAGCCTAACCGTAACCCTAACCCTAACCCTAACCCTAACCCCAATCCTAACCCTAACCCTAACCCTAACCCTAATCCTAACCCTATCCCTATCCCTAACCCTAACCCTAACCCTAACCCTAACCCCTAACCTCTAACCCCTAACCCTAACCCTAACCCTAACCCTAACCCTCACCCTCACCCTCACACTAACCCTAACCCTAACCCTTATCCTAACCCTAACCCTAACCTTAACCCCTAACCCCTAACCCCTAACCCCTAACCCCTAACCCCTAACCAAACCTAACCCTAACCCTAACCCTAACCCTCACCTTAACCTTAATCTTAACCCTAACCCTAGCACAGCGAAGTGTAATTAAGCCTAAACAAAGCCAAACAGGTTGTTTTGTGTTCCAGCTACATAGAAAGAAGAATATTGGATTTCGCTTATTTCAAGTCGTGTTCTTTGGTGTTAATGCACACTGACTCAGAAATCGCAAAGTGTGTGTAATGAAACGAAAATAGCGCAACACCGTCTTTTTGCATCCATATGCGTAGAGAGAAGCCGAATAAGCTTTGATTGGTCTTATTTCAATTCGAATGGGTTAACCCCAACCCCAACCCTAACCCTAACCCTAACCCTAACCCTAACCCTAACCCAAACCCAAACCCAAACCCAAACCCAAACCCAAACCCAAACCCAAACCCCAACCCCAACCCCAACCCCAACCCCAACCCTAACCCCAACCCCAACCCTTTTTTTTCTTTTTTCAAACATAATTTTTATTAATTTACACCAAAACAAAACAAAAATAAAATTCTGCCTCCTATTATCACAAATTACTTTCTTTAGGACTTCCTTCAGCTTCTCCACAAATCATCCGTAGTCATTTTTTATTTTTTTTAATAAAATATTTTATTCAATTTTCAAACATAGAATAGAGAATCACATAGCAAACATACCAACAAACAATATAGAAAAGAGAAGAAAAGAAAGGGGGAAAAAAGAAAAACACAACTATTCATAATATTTTTATATAACTAACTGGACTTCCTCGCATCTCCCTACCCTGCATTCTCTATAATAAAAATACCAGCAAATTATTACCTTGTTTCAATTCTTATTTTATACCTCTCAAATATTATACTTCTAATCTTAAAGTAATTTTTGACAATTAGTTGAAACTTAAGTTAAACATAATATTATTTTAAGTTTCGACCTTTTCTTGCATATCACTTAATTTTCTAAATCTTTCAGACAAGTTGCTGGAGCCATGCTTTTCTGAATCATGCAATTTCTTAACATTCATACAATTTATATTGTTTTTGTAAATAGTCTTTAAACTTTTTCCAATCCTCTTCCATTGTTTCTTCTCCCAAATCTCGGATTCTGCCAGTCATTTCGGCCTGTTGCGTCAGTTGCGTCTGCCACTCTTCCAGTGTGGGCAAATCTTGTGGCTTCCAATATTTTGCAATAAGTATTCTTGCTGCTGTAGTTGCATACATAAAAAAAATTCTGTCCTTCTTTAACACTTTCTGGCCGACAATGCCCAAGAGGAAGGCCTCTGGTTTCTTAGTGAAGGTATATTTAAATACCTTTTTTAGCTCATTGTAAATCATTTCCCAGAAGGCCTTCACTCTTGGACAGGTCCACCAGAGGTGAAAGAATGTCCCTTCAGCCACCTTACATTTCCAACATTTGTTATCAGCTAGGTGATATATTTTTGCAAGTTTGACTGGGGTCATGTACCACCTATATATCATTTTCCTTCAGGGCATTACATGTCGTGAATTTCATACCGGTGGTCCATAACCTTTCCCAGTCTTCAAACATAATGTTGTACCCAATATCCTGAGCCCATTTTATCATGGCTGATTTAACTGTCTCGTCCTGAGTGTTCCATTTAAGCAGCAAGTTATACATTCTTGAAAGTACCTTGGTCTTTGGTTCTAACAATTCTGTTTCTAATTTCGATTTTTCCACCTGGAATCCTATTTTTTTGTCCAAATTAAAGACCTCTTTAATTTGAGCGTAATGTAACCAATCTCGCACCTTATTCTTCAGTTTCTCCAAACTCTGCAACCTCCAGTTGTCTCCGATTTTTTCCATTATTTCCCAATATTTTGGCCAACCGGCCTCCATATTGAGTCTTTTCCGGGCCTTAGCCTCCATTGGTGATAACCATCTTGGGGTCTTATTTTCTAATAAGTCTTTGTACTTTGTCCAGACAATAAATATTGCTTTCCTGACAATATGGTTTTTCAACACTTTATGAACTTTTACCTTGTCGTATCACAAATATGCATGCCAACCAAAAGCATTATTGAACCCTTCCAGATCTAGGACATCAGTGTTATCTAAATGTAACCAATCCTTCATCCAGCAGAAAGCTGCAGCTTCATAATATAACCTTACGTCCTTAGCCTCCATTGGTGATAACCATCTTGGGGTCTTATTTTCTAATAAGTCTTTGTACTTTGTCCAGACAATAAATATTGCTTTCCTGACAATATGGTTTTTGAATCCTTTGTGAACCTTTACCTTGTCGTACCACAAATATGCATGCCATCCAAAAGCATTATTGAACCCTTCCAGATCTAGGACATCAGTGTTATCTAAATGTAACCAATCCTTCATCCAGCAGAAAGCTGCAGCTTCATAATATAACCTTAGGTCCGGCAGGGCAAATCCCCCTCTTTCCTTTGCATCAGTTAGAATTTTAAATTTTATTCTGGGCTTTTTGCCCTGCCAGACAAACTTAGAAATGTCTTTCTGCCACTTTCCAAAACATTCCACTCTGTCCACAATCTGTAGGGTTTGAAACAAAAATAACATCTTTGGCAATACATTCATCTTTTTTTTTTAAATATATTAAATTTTATTTAAGAAAGATACACAGTTTACATTATATTACATATATGTACATACAAAAAAAAACTCCATCAAAAAGAAAAGAAAGAAAAAGAAAAGAGAAGAAAAAGAAGAAAGCAAAGGACAAAAAAGAAGAAAGACATACAGAGCATATACGGTTACAGATAAAAGAACTTCCGTCCAGCTCGGTCTTGGAATTACATATTCTTATATTACTTCTGCAGTATTACTAAAAGATTATACATCGATGATTTTAGTTATCGTCTACTGATAAGTTATTAATTCCCAAGATAGTCTCAAAATAGATTAAGAATTTATTCCATTCGTCTTTGTATTTAACTGTATTGTTTTGTCTTATTTTTTGTGTTAATCTCGCTAATTCAATATATTGATATAGTCTCATTTGCCACTCTCCGATCGTAGGTAAGTCAGGGGTTTTCCATTTTTGTGCAATTTGAATCCTCGCCGCAGCCATGGCATATTGAACAAAGGTTTGGTCTATTTTCTTTATTTCCTTACCAATCATACCTAAAAGAAACAGCTCAGGGGTTTTGGGGAAATTATACTTCAAGATTTTTTTCAATTCGTCATATATTTGTTTCCAAAATTCCTTCACTGCATCGCAGGTCCACCAGATATGGAAAAAAGTCCCAACCTTGTTTCTGCATCTCCAGCAGGTATTATCAACAGTTTTATACATCTTTCCTAACTTTGCTGGGGTCAAATACCAGCGGTACATCATTTTCTCTAAATTTTCACGAAGGGTTACACATGCTGTGAATTTTACACCTTTCGTCCAGAGTGTCTGCCATTTGTTATAATCTATATTATGACCGAGGTCTTTCTCCCATTTCATCATCGCTCCCTTCACCAGATCTTCTTTGGTATCCCACTCCAGCAATTGTTTGTACATTTTGGAGAGGAGTTTATCATTACTCTCCAAAATTTCTACCTGAAACCTTGATTTTTTTTCACTCATCCCCAATCTCTTATGCTCACCCCATAATGCATTAATCTGGTGGAAATGAAGCCATTCTTTTATCTTGCCTTTCAACTCCTCATAGGGCTTCACCTTCCATCCTACTTCTGTCTTTACTAGGAGGTCCTCATACGTACATCTTTCTACTGTCATATTTATTTTTTTTATTTTGATGATGTCAGTTGGGGAGAGCCACCATGGGATGCCTTTTTCAATCAGTTTTTTATACCTTTTCCACACTTCTAGTAATGAACCTCTAATTATATGATTAGAAAAACCTCTGTGGACCTCCCCTTTCTCTTGCCAAAGGTAGGCGTGCCACCCGTATCTGATATTAAAACCCTCCAGGTCTAAAAGATCTGTGTTTCTAAGGGTGGCCCAATCCTTTAGCCAACATATGCAAGCTGCTTCGTAATAAAGCCTGATGTCCGGGACCGCAAATCCGCACCTCTCTCTTGAATCTGTTAGGTATTTAAGCTTTATTCTGGCTCTCTTCCCCTGCCAAATGAACTTGGTCAGGGTTTTTTGCCAGTTCCTGAAGAGGGCGGTACCTTTGATTATCGGGATGTTTTGGAACAAGAACAGTAGTCTCGGAAGGACACACATCTTAATTGCAGCCATCTTCCCTGTCCATGAAAGTTTCAGTCTGTGCCAGGTGTCTAAATCCTTTTTAATTTCCTGCCATACCTTATTATAATTATCTTCAACCAGGTTTATATTTTTAGGTGAGAGCCAGATTCCCAAATATTTTACTTTATTCACAATTTTAATACCAATCTTTTCTTCCAATTGGGTTTTATCCTGTTCAGCCATATTCTTTATTAGAATTTTTGTTTTTTTCCTGTTTAATCTAAAACCCGACAATCTGCCAAAGTCTTCCAGTAGTTCTACCACCCTACTGGCACTGTCCACTGGGTTCTCCACGGACAGGACCAGGTCATCGGCATAGGCCTTGAGCTTAAATTCTTTTTTCCCAATTCTTATCCCCCTCACATTTACTGCCTCTCTTATTCTATTTGCAATTACTTCTAGAACCATTATAAATAACAGGGGGGACAATGGGCAGCCCTGCCTTGTACCTTTCTTGATCTTAAAGGGTTTAGTCAGATTGTCATTTATAATCAACCTGGCCTGTTGTTCTGAGTATATTGCCCTAATACCTTTCATGTAGGGACCTTCAATGCCTGCCTTTTCCAAACATTGTAGTAAAAATTCCCATGAGACATTATCGAAGGCCTTTTCGGCATCTATGAAGATTAATGCTGCTGGGATATCTATTCTCATATCTAGGTATTCAATAATGTTTAATATGTGGCGAACATTTTCTTTCTGGTGTCTATTAGGGAGGAATCCCACTTGGTCTTTATGTATATATTTCATTAAAAGCTTCTTAAGTCTGCCTGCCATAATATCAGCGAAGATCTTATAATCGTTGTTAAGCAAAGAGATTGGTCTATAGTTTTTTATATCTGTTTTCTCGTTCTCTGTTTTTGGGATCAAGGTTATATATGCCTCTTTCCACGAAACCGGGATCTTCCCTCCCTGGAGGATGTTATTAATCACGTCTTTAAGCACCGGGGCTAGGTATTCCTCTAACGTTTTGTAATATTTTGCGGACAAACCGTCCGGCCCGGGGGCTCTCCCATTCTTCATCCTGCTAATGGCCTCCTTAATCTCATTTACTGTGATCTCCTTATTCAATTGTATTCTATCCTCCTCTAGTATATATTTCCCTTCGCTTTGGTCCAGATAGTTCTTAATTTCTACGCTGTTTTCCCTTCCTCTTTCATACAGCTTTTCAAAAAATTGAGTAAACCTATTTTCTATTTCATCTGGGTCTTCTATGATATTATCCTCCGCTATTATTTTATTAATCACATTTTGTTTCTTTCTTTTTCTTAGCTGCCAAGCAAGTAACTTCCCCATTTTATTTGCTGACTCGAAATACCTCTGCTTTGTAAATTTAATTTTCCATTCTATCTCCTGATTTAGTATCGCTGAGTATTGAGATTGAAGCACCTTGGAGGCTCGGATGGCATCATCATCTGTTGGGTTTATAATCAATTTTCTCTCGTATTTTCTCAATTGAGTGAGGATATCCTCTTTCTTACGTTCCCTTACTTTTCTCCTATAATTGTTTTGTTGTATTAATAGGCCCCTCAAAACCGCCTTACTGGCGTCCCATACCATGTCTATGGGGGTTTCCTTGTTCAAATTTAAATCCAAATATTCTTTTAGGGTGCCTTTAATTCTTTCCCTCACCTCTTCGCTATCAAATAGGTTCTCACACATCCTCCACCTATATTGTCCCTTCACTTCATTTTTTATTTCCATATCTAGGGCACAATGATCAGATATTGTCCTGGGGTGGATTTCACATTTCTTTACTCTCAGCGAGAGTAATCTTGTCATCCAGATCTGGTCGATTCTGCCCCAGCTCTGATGGGGTCGGAATAATGGGTAAACTGTTTAGAAGTAGGGTTTTTGTGCCTCCAGATGTCGATTAGGTCTAAATTTCCCTCCATATCACTAAATGATTTCGGCAATTTTCCCCTATTCAATTTCCCCTTCTTCTCACTCCTGTCCAGGTCCGGCGCCGGAACACCGTTCATATCCCCAAGCAGGATTAGTTTGTGAGCTTCCAGTTCTAGTAGCATGCTTTCAAGTTTCTCAAAGAACTCTGCTCTATTTGTATTCGGAGCGTATACCGTCACAACATTAATTTTTTCCCCCCGGAAATTTAATTGAATCCCTAGGATTCTTCCTTCCTCATCTTTACAGATCAGAGTCTGTTCCCACTTCTCTTTAACATATATTACTACTCCTTTTTTTTATTAACTTCCGAATTAATAAACTCTACTCCAAGTTTTTTATTCACCAGGATATGTTTGTGTTTCTTAGCAATATGAGTTTCCTGAAGGCAGATTACGTCATACTTCTTATTTTTCACAACTTTCTCAATTTTATTCCTCTTGGCTTTCTCGTTCAGCCCATTTACATTCCAGGATAAAAATTTTAGTGTGTGTGTTATTGTTTACCTTTATCTGTTTCTGTACCTTTGACCGGATTCACAAACTATAATCTATCGCCTTTGTTTCCTGAGAGCTCCCTCTCTTCTGCCGTCTCCACTCCCACTACGGCCTCATCGTCATCCTCATCTGATTCCACTACCCCCTCCCCTACTCCCCTCTCCACCTCCTGTCTACTCCTTATTTCCCCTTCCTCCTCCTCCTCTCTACTCCTTGGTCTATTCTCTGCCTTTCCCAAATCTTTTTCATATCTTCTCAAAAACTTATCCGCCTCCTGTGTGTCCAACAATCTGAATTTTTTCTCTTTATAGAAGAAACCAATCCCTTCCGGGAACTCCCATCGAAATGGTATCCCGTTTCTCTTCAAAGCTGCTGCCACTTGTTTATATCCATCTCTTTTGCGAAGTAGCCTAACCGGTATTTCTTTGTAAATAATAATAGGCCTTCCATCAATTCTTAATCTATTATTATAGCTCTTTCTCAAAATTAGATTTTTCATTTCCAGAGAGTTGAAGATCACCAAGCAATCCCCCAAGAATTTACTCGTTTTCAAATGTTTGGGCCTTGTCATCCTAAATACATTATCTACGGAAGATGCCATCTCTTCCTCACTTAGACCTAGCCAATTAGAGAGTTCTTTGATCATTTTCCCTCTTATGTCTTCATTTCTTTCATCTTTATAGCTGCAATTCGACCCAACAAGGAAAGTTTCAATCTTGACCAAATTTCTAAGTCCTTTTTAATTTCTGACCAACATTTTTCATAGTTATCTTTAAATATTTTTCGCAGTCAAGTTAACCCCTAGGTATTTCACTTTTTTAACCACATTTAAGTCTGTCTCTTTCTGAAACCTTTCTGATTCCAAAGGTGTCAAATTTTTCTCCAAAACCTTATTTTCTTGCTTGTTCAATTTGAATCCCGCCACCCGACCAAACTCATGAATCAATTCCAAAACTCTTTTCGTACTAGATTCCGGCTCCTGTAATGTTAAAACCAGGTCATCTGCAAAAGCTTTAAGTTTATACTGTTTCACTCCGACCTGTATTCCTTCCACCAACCGGTCCTCCCTAATCATGTTCAAAAGCACCTCCAGGACTGAGATGAATAACAAAGGGGATATAGGGCAACCTTGTCGTGTTCCTTTTTCAATTTTAAACTCTTCTGTCACCACATTATTAACTATCAATTTAGCTTTTTGTTCTGAATAGATTGCCTCTATCCCATTTTCGAACCCCCGTCCCACTCCCATCCCTTTAAGATTTTTCTTCATAAACTTCCAAGATATATTGTCGAAGGCCTTCTCCGCATCTATAAAAATTAACACTGCTTTAGCATTCATATTTGTTTGCAAAAGCTCCAAAATGTCAATAATGTCCCTAGTATTGTCAGATAAATGTCTACCTGGGAGAAAGCCTGCCTGGTCCTTATGAATTACTTCATTCAAGACTTTTTTAAATCTACCTGCCAAAATATCTGCAAAAATTTTGTAATCCACATTTAGGAGTGAGATGGGACGGTAGTTCTTGAGTTGAGTCTTTTCAGTTTCCAGTTTGGGAATCAATGTGATGTATGCTTCTTTCCACGATTCCGGTGCCTTCTTCCCCTCCATAATCTGATTACAAACCTCCATTAATGGTTGTATCAAATAGTCTTTCAATGTCTTGTAGTACTTGGAGGTAAGTCCATCAGGCCCTGGAGATTTGCCTAATTGCATGTTCTGAATGGCACCTTCAATTTCTTGTTGTGTTATTTTGTAATTCAGGATTGTTCTCTTGTCCTGGGGTAATTTTGGTAGTCCATTAATTTTTAAGAATCGGTCTATCTCAGTCTCTTTTTGCGGCCCTTGCGTGTAAAGTTGTTGATGTTGGTTTCTGCTCTCTTCACTGTGCAGCGAAGTGCTTGTCACAAGACAATGTTTACATTCCACAGTCAGAGTACTGTTGGGTTTTCCCACGGGAATGGGAGACTGGATGTGACGTACACTGGTTTCCTGTTTTTCACTGTTCTCTCGGTGTTCTTTTGTTCCGAGGAGAAGGACGGTTGCTTCTCTGCTCCCGCAGAGGCAAGATGCATGTTTGTAATTTCTCAACATTGAACTGTAAATAAAGCAAGTTAAGCATGTGGCACGTACTGCTCATCATTCCGCAGTGTAAAGGACTCTGCAAATACAACATTTTTGGTTCCGGGCCCAGAAAGACGCAATCAAACTGAAGAATGGAGACTCCAGAAGCCGAGTCGGAATGCCGGCAGAGGAACAGAGAAACGGATCGGCGTTATCTGCTCTGCGCGTCAAGTTTGATTGATGAGAAGGTATGTGCTCATGCTCCGGGCAGCCTGCCAGCTCCTAGGTTATGGTTTTATGGCTGGACTTTGAACTTTTAAAGCCGTTTTGCCGCGATACAGGCAAAGGCTCTAAGGCACAAGCTCACAGGCTTGGGAGGCTTGAAAACCAAAAGTACCTTTACAAGCGCTTTTGGAAGCAGCTGTACACAGACACAGCTTGTTTAAAGCAGCAATGATGGCTAATGCAAAGCTGGCTGATGCTTTTGGGATTCCTAAGCTCAATAAGAAAAACTATACGGACTGGGTACTCTATGCAGAGGCAATTCTGCGGAAAGAAGGTCTGTTTAATGTTATTACAGACAACCCCCCAGCTCCAATTACAGCTGAATGGGCTACTAAGGATTCCAAAGCAAGGGGAACACTTACGTTGATAGTATCCCCAGAAGAGCTCTGTCTGTTGCGTGGAAAGACCACAGCCAGAGAAATTTGGGACACTTTAAGAGAGGCTCACTTGAGGACAGAAGCTGGTTCCTCAATGTACTACTATGCCAAGCTGCATGGTATGGCTCTTGCTGAAGGTGGAGATGTGCGTACACACCTGATGGAGATGCAAAATCTGAGACATGAGTTGCAACAGAGAGGACTCACCTTTCCAGAGGCTGTGTATTCCTTCATGATAATACATTCTTTGGGTCCACGTTGGGAGTCCGTTGCCACTCAGATTGCTGTTCAGCCAACTGCTCAGCTCACAGTAGCCTATGTTACTGCCGTGATCCAGAATGAAGCTGATCGCCGGGGTGCTAGCTGCATGGGAAAGGGGGAGTCTTCACAGACGTCATCCCTGAGTGCAGTGAAACCACCAGAGGGCGCCAAAGCTTTGAAGGCAGTGAAATGCTACTTGTGTGGATGTCTAGGCCATATGAAGAGGGAATGCAGATATCCCAGGGCCAAGACAGAGCAGCGCAGCGGAAGTTCATCGCGTGGAAAAGGCCAAAGCAAAGGCAAAGGTCCGGTCTCCAGGACAACGCAGCACAAGGCAATGGTCTCACGCTTCACTCCAAACGTCGCAAAGGTCCAGAAGACGTCTAGATCTTTCTTCGTTGTTGATTCAGCAGCTACCCACCACATGTGCAACGATAAGCGACTGTTCGTGTCTTTTACACCGCAGGAAGGTGCGATTCACCAGGCGGATGACCACACGATCCCCAGTCAAGGCTACGGAACTGTTGTTCTTCACAGTTTGGACTTATCGATACAAGATGTGCTTTACGTACCAGATGCAACACACAATCTACTCAGTGTTATGCAGCTGAATGAACGGAACATTGACGTTTCCTTCAAGAACAAGAAATGCACCATCACAAAGAAAGACGATTATGTATTGCATGCTGAATGCGTTGATCATTTGTTTGTTTTGTATTATGATGATGTTGTGCAGAATGAGACTTGTTGCATTGCAGGTTCTAACAAAAGTTTGCATGCAGGATGTATTCACGATTTTCACAGGAAATTTGGTCATTTGCATTTTGAGGCAGTATCTAAAATGCCTGCCTTGGTTGAAGGTATGACTATTAAACCCTGCAAGTACCACATGAAGTGCAAGGCATGCGCAGCAAACAAGGTGAAAATGGCTGCGAAAGGTAAGGTGTCTAGTAGGCAGGCTACAGAACCATACCAGGTTGTTCATGCTGATTTAGTTGGTCCACTATCACCCTCTTTGGGTGGAAATAGGTACTTCATGGTTCTCATTGATGCATTTTCCAGGTATATTTATGTGTACAATCTCAAGCAGAAATCAGAGGCTTTTCCAAGGTTCAAGGAATTCTGTGCTTGGTTGGAAAATGTGCATGGTAAAAAGATAAAGACTCTTTTCACTGATCGCAGGGGAGAATTCACTTCTCAGCAGTTTGAAGCTTTTCTGACTGAGAAAGGAATTCAACACGATTTGTCCAGTCCTCGCTCGCCATGGCAGAATGGACTTTGCGAAAGGGCAAATCAGACATTGCTTCAAGGGTTAAAAACCTTGCTGCATGATGCCAATCTTCCAGAGAGTTATTGGGCCGAATCTCTCTCGTGTTTTGTTTACAGTTACAATCGCAGGTTATCTTCAGTGATTGGTTGTACCCCCTATGAGAAGATATTTGGCAAGAAACCATACATCAAACACATGAAAATTTTTGGTTCTGACATGTGGGTTCACTCACCACAAAGCTCCAAGTTAGGCAAGCGTGGATTGCATGGTATCTTTCTAGGTTATCAGAAAGGTTCTTACAGAATAATGATGACTGACTCCAAGACTGACTGACTGACTCCAAGAGTGCTCTGATGGTGTTTCCTGCTTGGCAGGGGGTGTTGGCTTTTTGCAGTATAGTAACGCTGCAGAGAGCTTGCTGGGGAGATCATGCATTAAAAAGAAGGGACTCAAAAATAACTTAAAGAAGGTTTTAATAAGAAAAACAAAAACTCCATTTACACTAAATACATCAACAAACCAGACCCAACCACCAACCCATCCCCCAGGGTAATGGGAGAGCTAGGTGCTGCTCCTTATATACTCTACCCAGATGCTGACACACCTTAATCAAATACAACTCAGCAGCACTTGCTATGTTTCACAGCTGTAAAGCTGGGTCTCGTTAGTTTGCTCTGGCCCTTGCTCTGGCCCCTTAAAGACATACACATGGAGTGGAACAATGATGAACCTTTACATTTAAAGAAACCATTCAACATTTCCCCTGCGGTTCATCATTGTGGAACCAAAACATAAAGCATACTTTGTACATGTTTTTCATGTGTAATGTAAACTGCAACCTACAATGTTTGGCATGTTCAAGGTACACCACCACTTTCCTTAGAACAGAGAAACATTGCGTAGTGCGCTTTTCCACATTGTGATGCATCTTTTAACAAAAGCTTAACTGTTTCATATTTTACACTTGGTGAATAACACAAATAATAATCTTCTCCTGGAATTTGTTGAAAACCCCTAGCAACTAGTCTTGCCTTGTACCTTACAACTTCATTTTTGTCATTCATTTTAACTCTATAAACCCATTTTGAATCAATAAGTCTCATATCTGGGGTTTGTGGTACAAGAGACCAAGTGTTATGCTCATTTAAAGAAGCTATCTCAGAGTTCATAGCTTTATACCAATTTATAGCTTGGTGCTTAGGTAAATTCTGAACATCATTGTAGCTTTTTGGCTCAAAAACCGCCTTATTGGCATACACAGTATTAAAATGTTCATCTGCGAAACGTTGTGGCTTATGCCTCTTTCTATCTGAACGTCTCAGTCCGGAAGGAGAGTCAGACTCCTCAGACTTAATGGGACTAAGTGAACTACTAGTTTCAGGTTGTAAATCATCATTGTCAGACTGAAGAGGTGCCTGTAGGCTAAGCTCACGGTCAGAAAACTCAAGAGAATCTAGCCTCCCCCCGGGTGCCTGTGACTTTAAATCCTCAAACAAATTATCAGATCCAACAGGCTTTTTGTCTTTCCCCATTAATTCAGAAGCACCATTTTCTCCTGCTGCTGCTGCTGCTTCTTCCTCTTCCTCAGTATCATTTATACCATCAGTATCTTGGAAAACAGCAACCCCATTCCAATTTACAGTTTGTATCATGCTTCTGGTAATATGAAATTTGCCAGTTGCTGGTATGTAAATTCTGTACGCCCCCTGCTGGTAGCTCATTAATTTTCCCTGAACACTACGTTCACCCAGTTTCTGCTTAGCAGGATAATGCATAATTACATCTGAACCCCAAATGCGTAGGTATTTCAGATTAGGGCGTTTTTTAAACAGCTTCTCATAGGGGGTGACATCTAAACCAGAATGATAACTGCGATTTCTAACATAACAAAAGGCATGGAGCGCTTCAGCCCAAAAGTCTTTGGGCAGATTAGCATCGTGCAGATAAGTTTTAACCCCTGCCTGCAGGTCACGCTGCACAACTTCAACAAGCCCATTTTGCCAGGGACTTCGGGGGCAAGATAACTCATGAGTAGTCCCCTGCCCTTCCAGGAATTTCTCAAAATCCTCAGAAACAAATTCCCCGCACCGATCAGAAAACAGATTCTTAATAGGTTTGTTAAAGTGCGTTTTTACCCAGTTGCAAAAAACCTTGTACTTCTCAAATGCTTGGGACTTCTCAGCTATTGCATAAGTCCAACAATATCTACTATACTGGTCTATGAGAGTAAGCCAGTACTTAGAACCTCCTAATGATGGTGGGAGTGGCCCAACTAAATCACAATGTACACGCTCAAATGGCTCAGTTACTTTCCTATCTGAGCACCTACCCTTGCGTGCAACCTTAATCATATTCTTGCAACAAGATAGATATTGCATGAAGAATTTGCATGGTTTTAAGTTGAGGCCATTGACAATACTCTTTGTCTTAATTACATCAGCAAAATTCAGATGTCCCAGAATTCTGTGCGCCACGTGGATACACCCAGAATGTGGCCTTACATTCCTCAACTCCTGGCTTGACTGTGCTGCTCTGCAATTTATAGGCAATTGTGAGTTGGTGCGAAAATACAGTCTATATAAACCATCAGATTCCCGGGCATACAATAGACGTTTGTTCCCATCGAAAAACTCACACATTGACTTTAAGAAATGCACAGTTATGCCTTGACGAGCAAAGCACCTTACTGATAATAAATTGTCCATTGACGGGCAGTAAATGCAGTTCGCTATTGTAATGTTTAAAGAGTCAAGTTTAACAGTACCCCTGCCAAGCGATTGCAGGACTTGTGAATTGGCTAAATGTACATTACCAATTTCCTCTTCGAAAGAAATAAACAAGCTTCGATTGTTGCAGATATGCTGAGATGCGGCTGAGTCCACAATAAAAGAATTCCACTTGGCACCTTTAATTCTTTTATGATCTGTAGTCCGAGCATGAAAAGCTCGCGGCTCATTTCTGTCTCTACTATACGATGCCGGCTGCTGGGCTGACGACCGTGATTGACGAACAGAAACAGGCTTGGGAGTACTTTGCTTTCTTTTGGATCTGCAGTCCCTTGCAAAATGTCCTTGCTTATTGCAGAACCAACAACGCTTTGCAGCTTTAAATGCAGTTGTATCACCACAGGTTTGCATATGGCGTTCCTCATTCTTTCTGGAAACAGGAGTGCTTATGGCACAAGCCTCCCTTCTATCCAACTCGCCCATTAATCTTGCCGTTACCCCTTCCACAGTTAATTGTGCTGGTGGAACGGCAGATATCTGGCTAGCTATACCATCAAAGTCCTCATTAAGGGAACATAGAATGATAAAAATATACTGAATATCAGGTATCTCCATGTCCCTTTGAACTAATTCGCAGCGTATTGCCTCCAGACGTCTCAAGTGTGCTGCCAAATCACCACCAGGCTGCAACTTCGTCTGGTACAACTGCTTGAAAAACGTCAATGCAGACGCTGACTCTTTTCTAACATGCACTGCTGCAAGACTGTCCCACATTTCTTTGGCAGTTTTCTTATTTCTTATATAGACTACTTGCTGGTCGCTGACTGCCAAATTAATTATCACCCTGGCTTTTGCATCTCCTTTCGACCAAGCATTAGTTACAGGGTCAGGAGGGTCATCAGTTACATAGGTCCATACTTCTCTAGAGGTCAAAAGCGCCTCCACCCGAAAAGACCATAAACTATAGTTCTCATCTGTTAGCTGTGGGAAGACCAGAGCCTTCTCAGCTTCAGGAACCCGGTCAACCATTCTGGAACTCTTCCAGACCCACAAAAACTACGCTAACAGGAGAAGGAGTTTTCAAACCTTTCTCAGAGTCCAAAAATATGCAGTCATCCACTCAGCAGCTGGGCCCATAACCAAAGATGTTGGCTTTTTGCAGTATAGTAACGCTGCAGAGAGCTTGCTGGGGAGATCATGCATTAAAAAGAAGGGACTCAAAAATAACTTAAAGAAGGTTTTAATAAGAAAAACAAAAACTCCATTTACACTAAATACATCAACAAACCAGACCCAACCACCAACCCATCCCCCAGGGTAATGGGAGAGCTAGGTGCTGCTCCTTATATACTCTACCCAGATGCTGACACACCTTAATCAAATACAACTCAGCAGCACTTGCTATGTTTCACAGCTGTAAAGCTGGGTCTCGTTAGTTTGCTCTGGCCCTTGCTCTGGCCCCTTAAAGACATACACATGGAGTGGAACAATGATGAACCTTTACATTTAAAGAAACCATTCAACAGGGGGTTGGACTCGATGGCCCTTGTGGTCTCTTCCAACTCTATGATTCTATGATTCTATGACAATTAAGCTCACAAGAAGTGTTGAGTATAATGCCAAGTGGGGGGAGAATGTGGGAATTTTCCAATGTTATCCTGATGACAGTGATGAAACTGAGGATAAGCAACAGCAAAAGCAGCCGCAACAACCCACACCCACAGATAAAAGTTCTGATTCTGAGTCTGAAACTGAATCGGATAATTCAGAGGATTTCAAGATTGCGAAAGCCTCTATGCGACCCTCTGAAAGCTCTGATCAAGAATTGGAAGAACCATTGTTCACAATAGGCCACTTTTCTCCTAAGAAGGAAGAGGAAAGTGTTGAAGACCAAAGGCTGATTCGCAGGTCACAAAGAGCCACAAAAGGCAGACCTCCAAAGAGATTTGCTGATGAATTTGCTAAGACAGCAGTAGCAGCTGTTAAAAGCTCCAAGAAGGTATTTGAACCTTCAAGTTTCCAAGAAATCCAGGATTTGGATTCTAAGGAAGCTGAGCCATGGTTAAATGCCATGAAGGCTGAGCTTGATTCCTTAGAAAGGAACAAAACATGGGAGCTAGTTCCAGTAGTTCCAGGAATGAAACTGCTTGGAAGCAAATGGGTCTTCAAAACGAAGACAGATCAAAATGGCAAGATAGTCAGACACAAAGCCAGATTGGTAGCCAGAGGTTTTGCACAGGTACCAGGTGAAGACTATCACGAGACCTACTCACCCACTGTGAGGTATGAGAGCATTAGGCTTATGCTCAAGCTAGCTGCAGAGGAGAATCTACACATTAGTCACCACGATGTGAATACAGCATTTTTGTACGGCTCTCTAGGTGAATCACTTTATATGCTTCCACCTGATGGCGTACAGGTAAAACAGGGATCTGTTTGTGCTCTAAAGAAGTCCCTTTATGGTCTCAAACAAAGTGCACGGTGTTGGCACACAAAACTCACTGCAGCATTGTTTTCTCTAGGTTTTCAACAAGGGAAAGCTGATCCATGTGTATTTGTCAAAGAGGAGGGGCAAAAGAAGCGGTATTGTTTGTTTTATGTTGATGATATTTTATTCTTTTGGAAAGATGTCACAATGTACAATAACGCCCTAGCTCAAATGAAAGAGCACTTTGACATGAAAGATCTTGGTGAGGTAAACAACTACCTATCTCTGGAAATAGAGAGAGATCAAAGTGGTAACATTCTAGTACACCAGTCACGGAAAATTGCTGATGTGTTAGACAAACTGAACCTGATGGATGCTAACCCTGTAGACAAACCGATGACAACAGGTTATCAGGTAGAAGACACTGAAGAAGCATTTTCTGACACTACACTGTACAGAAGTGTGCTAGGCAAGCTAAACTTCATTGCCAGATAGAATCATAGAATCATAGAATCATAGAGTTGGAAGAGACCACAAGGGCCATCGAGTCCAACCCCCTGCCAAGCAGGAAACACCATCAGAGCACTCCTGACATATGGTTGTCAAGCCTCTGCTTAAAGACCTCCAAAGTAGGAGACTCCACCACACTCCTTGGCAGCAAATTCCACTGTCGAACAGCTCTTACTGTCAGGAAGTTCTTCCTAATGTTTAGGTGGAATCTTCTTTCTTGTAGTTTGGATCCATTGCTCCGTGTCCGCTTCTCTGGAGCAGCAGAAAACAACCTTTCTCCCTCCTCTATGTGACATTCTTTTATATATTTGAACATGGCTATCATATCACCCCTTAACCTCCTCTTCTCCAGGCTAAACATGTCCAGCTCCCTTAGCCGTTCCTCATAAGGCATCGTTTCCAGGCCTTTGACCATTTTGGCTGCCCTCCTCTGGACACGTTCCAGTTTGTCAGTGTCCTTCTTGAATTGTGGTGCCCAGAACTGGACACAGTACTCCAGGTGAGGTCTGACCAGAGCAGAATACAGTGGCACTATTACTTCCCTTGATCTAGATGCGATACTCCTATTGATGCAGCCCAGAATTGCATTGGCTTTTTTAGCTGCCGCGTCACACTGTTGGCTCATGTCAAGTTTGTGGTCAACCAAGACTCCTAGATCCTTTTCACATGTACTGCTCTCAAGCCAGGCGTCACCCATCTTGTATTTGTGCCTCTCATGTTTTTTGCCCAAGTGCAATACTTTACATTTCTCCCTGTTAAAATTCATCTTGTTTGTTTTTGCCCAGTTCTCTAATCTGTCAAGGTCGTTTTGAAGTGTGATCCTGTCCTCTGGGGTGTTAGCCACCCCTCCCAGTTTGGTGTCATCTGCAAATTTGATCAGGATGCCCTTGATGTTCAAGACCTGACATTGCTGTTAGCTGTAATTTGCTAAGCAGACAAGTTAACAATCCCACTGTTAAGGATTGGAAAGCTCTGAAACGCTTAGCACGCTATTTGAAAGGCACTATGCATTACAGACTGAGATTTAATAATCAGAAGTCTGGTGGTCTTGAGATTTTTGCAGATGCAAGTTTTGGAAGTGACACTACAGACAGGAAAAGTATGTCTGGAGTTTGCTACATGTACAATCAGGGTCTATTTGATTGGTCATGCAAGAAGCAAACAACAATTAGCTTAAGTACTTGTGAAGCTGAATTGAATGCACTGTCTTATTCACTTAAGGATTGTGAATGGTTGTTACAATTGTACAAAGACATGAAAATTCCTGTCAAATGTCCAATCCAGGTTTACCAGGACAACAAAGCATGTTTGGCTTTGCTGAATTCGGAAGGTTGTAAGCAAAGCACGAAGCACTTGCAATTGAAGTTGCATCATGCTAGGGAACATATTCAGAAGGGACTCGTAACGGTGTCCTATATGCCAGGTAATGAAATTCCTGCTGATGTATTGTCCAAGATTGCATCAAGGGATCAACACTGTACCTATGTACAGAAGTTGGGTTTGTACTGATATTGTACGAACACGCTGCCCAGTGATGTTCACAGAAAGGGGGAGGATGTTGGTTTCTGCTCTCTTCACTGTGCAGCGAAGTGCTTGTCACAAGACAATGTTTACATTCCACAGTCAGAGTACTGTTGGGTTTTCCCACGGGAATGGGAGACTGGATGTGACGTACACTGGTTTCCTGTTTTTCACTGTTCTCTCGGTGTTCTTTTGTTCCGAGGAGAAGGACGGTTGCTTCTCTGCTCCCGCAGAGGCAAGATGCATGTTTGTAATTTCTCAACATTGAACTGTAAATAAAGCAAGTTAAGCATGTGGCACGTACTGCTCATCATTCCGCTGAGTACAGGACTCTGCAAATACAACAGTTTAAAGTATCTCTGGAAGCATTTTCTAATTTCCTCAGGGTTCTGGATGTTTCTCCCTTCATTCTCTAAGTTTGTAACCGTATTCAGTTTTTGTCTCTTTTTCAACTGCCATGCTAGCAGTTTCCCACATTTATTTGCTGATTCAAATGACCTTTGTTTCATTAATTTAATTTTCCACTCAACTTCTTGATTTATCAATTTAGCATATTGTGCTTGGTGGAATTTGATTTCTCTCAGAACCTCCTGTGATTTTGGTTTTGATCTTAATTTTTTCTCAGCATCTCTTATCTTCTCCAAGATCTTATCCTTTTTCCCATTCCAAAGTCTTTTCTTTATCGTATTCTGTTGTATCAGAAACCCCCTCATAACAGCTTTGCTTGCATCCCAGATTACTCTTTTTTCCACTGTAGTATTCAAATTTATTTCAAAACAGTCTTTTAGAGTCTTTTGGGCCTTCTTCACAATCTCCTGATCTCTTAACAAGGTGTCATTCATTTCCATCTGAAGGAACCGATTGGAATTAGTCTCATTTCCATTTTCATAGCGTTATGGTCGGAGCAGGTTTTTGGGCAGATTTCCACTTTTCTAGTCTTAGGTGCCAGTCCTCTAGTTATCCATATTTGGTCAATTCTTGTCCATGTCAGATGTGCTTCAGAAAAGAATGTTCCTTCTTTTCCTAGGGGGTTCTTTGTCCTCCAGATGTCAATCAAGTCCAAATTGTCAGTTAGCTCAAAAAAAGTTTTAGGTAGTCTGCCGTCTTTCGTCAAATTTTGATTTTGTGACTTATCCATGTTTGTAGAGACCACCCCATTCATATCTCCCATCATAATGATGTTGGTATAGTCCAGATAGTCCAGCATTGTCTCATGCAGCTTCCTATAAAATTCTGATTTCCCCTCATTCGGTGCATAGATTCCTAATATTAATTTTTTTTCTCCTTGAGTCTGTATCTCGATTGCCAAGATTCTTCCTTGCTCATCTTTAAATAAGAATTTTGGTGACAGGCTCTCCTTTGCATAAATCACCACTCCTCTTTTCTTGACTCTGTCCGATGAAATAAATTCTTGGCCTAGTCTTTTATTAATTAGCACTTTTCTATGGAGCCTAGTCACATGCGTTTCCTGCAAGCAAATAATGTCCAACTGTTCTTTTTTCAATACATGAAATATTCTTCTTCTTTTTTCCGGGGAATTCCCACCATTAATATTCCAGCTAAGGAGCTGCAGAGACATCCTGGATCAGTCTGCTATTCCTTTGGTGGTGGCGTCTCTTTCTTTTGATCCTCTGGTCCCAAAGGTGCAGGAGCAGGTACAGGTACAGGTGGAGGTGGTGGCCAAGACCCAGGTCCTGCTATTCCTTTCTGAAGGTCCTCTCCGTGGTCGTTCAAAAACTTGTCTTGATCTTCTGCTGTTTTAATTTTCTTTCCTTTAAAGCTAAAGGATAGTGCTTGAGGAAATTCCCACCTAAAGGGAATTGAATTACCTTTCAGTAATCTTGTTAATTCTGTATATATAGATCTAAGGTCCAAGAGTTGCTTCGGAATATCCTTGTAAATTTCTGCTCTAATGCCTTGAATAACCAGTGATTTTTCAAAATGAAGGCTTAATATTTTATCTCTCTCTTGCTTGGATCTCAAAATAATCAAACAGTCTCTGGATCTATCTTTCTTCACCAATCTTCCCAGTCTGAAAGCACTTACGATTTTAAAGTCCTTGTCTTCTCCAATAGCCCAAAACTTTGAAAATTCTGATGTCAGATAGCCTATTAAGTCCCCCTGTTCAAGTTCTGGGATGGCTCTCAGTCTGAGATTATTCTCCCTATTTCTCAGTTCGATCATAGACATCATAGACAGGTAGGCCTGCTGTTCACTTATCTGTTTGTGCAGAGGTTTTACCTCCACCTGTACTGCTTCGGCCTTTCGATTGGCTTCCGCGGCTTTTTGATTCGCTTCCTCAGCTAATTTACGGTTTTCTGCAGTTACTTCCTGTAAATTCCCAATTGCTTGTGTATGTTGAGCAACTTGTTCAGTCAATTTACTGATACTGGCTGTAGCTTGATCAATTTTGGCTGAATGCTCGTCTGCTTTCTTATTTAAACTTTCCAATTGTTCTAAAATTTGTTCTAAAACAGCTGCAGATCCTCCTGTAGCCATATCTTCTAATGATGTCTGCTCGGTTTCTCCTTCATGTATCTCTAAAACAGCTGGGACAGATGATCTGCGTGGCTGAGAAGTCAAAGTTGTTTGCACTAAATGTTTAGCTTTCGCTTTAGCCAATCTTGTTTTGCCCGTACCACTCATTCCAGTCCTGTCTACGTGCCAAGGTCAAGCTGTGTAAAGTCCCATGGGAATCACAATTCCAGAGAGTAAACAACAAAGCAGTAGAGAATAAAAACAAAAAGCAGGTCTCAGACAGCTGTAAGTCCAAAATCCTCTAGGGGGAGTGTAATGATGCCTCAGAAAAGAAAATAGAGTTGTTCCGCCATTAAAATCCAAACAGTTTTAAACCGCAATGAAAGGATCCTTCAGCTCCCTTTTAGCATGCAGAGCTTTCCCAAAATTGAAACAAAGTCTCTAAAGAGGTGCGAGAAGCAGTTTTCCCATTTGTATCCCGACTATAACGCTCCAATGTAACACTTTCAGTAGTTAAACAGTCTCAGCAGTTTGACAGTTCTTTTTTAAACTGGCAGCCCGTGAATTTGGGCTTCTCCGTCATTTATAAATCCACAAAAGGGGGAGGAAAGTCCAGTCCAAAGCCAACAAAAGTAGAACAAAAGTTAACTCTCTTAATCTCTTAGAAACCAGTTCAAATGTTGCACAAAAGTCCAAACTTCTAAAGTCACTTTAAAAAGATTCCAGCTTGTCAAATTCTTTGCTTTAATTCTTTAAGCACTGCAGGGAGACGGACTTCCTGGTTGCGTCTCCTGCTTTCACCAAATTTAGTCACCCAAAATTCTTAAATTCCCCTTACTCACGGGTTTGTAGTTTTGAATCAAATGTTCCAGGAAAAAAGGTCGGCGCTCATCGGCAGCAGCTGCACGGCTTCACTTCTGCAGAAAGAGCGATGAACTCACAGCACCGCGCCAGCCCTTCCACGTTCCGGAGCCCCTTACGGGGTTCCTTCTTCGTTTTGGGGGGCGCTTCTGGTGCCCGCCGAGTCCCACGGCCACAGGCTCACTCTACCTGTGGTTTTTCTTTATGGGTGTCCGCTTCGCCGTAGCGGACGACCCTTTTCTGCGGAGCTCCCCTTCACAGCGCAAAGGGGACCGCCATTACCGTTTTGCGCCGCCTCCAGAAGTCCATCCGTAGTCATTTTTTAAATTACGCATTTCATAATTTATATTGACATTATTTGACTCCTTACTTCCATTTCTCTTTAGACAATACTCCTACATTTTTCACAGTGCTCTTTTAAACCCCACTAGCATTATCTGTCCTTCACTTATATTTTCCAGATGTTCCACAAATTTCCCCCAGTCCTCAATGAACCTCTGGTCTCTTAAGTATCTAATTTTTCCCGTCAATCTATCCAACTCCGCGTAATCTAACAGTTTCATTCTCCATTCCTCAACTGTCGGTATTTTCTGTTGTTTCCAGTTTTGGGCCAGGAGGACTCTTGTTGCAGTCGTTGCATATTGAAACAATTTACAATCGTTACTCTTTATCTCCCTTCCTAATATTCCTAACAGGAAGGCCTCGGGTTTTTTTTTCAAATGTATACCTTAAAATTTTCTTCATTTCATTATATACACTTTCCCAAAAACCTTTTACCTTTTTGCATTCCCACCACATGTGGTAGAAAGACCCCTCTTTTTCCCTGCATTTCCAGCATTTATTACAAGTTTTTTTACATTTTTGCCAATTTTGCAGGGGTTATATACCATCGGTAAAAATCTTCATTATATTCTCCTTCAGCGTCATACAAGCCGTAAATTTTAGGGTTTTTTTCCAAAATTTTTCCCACTCTTCAAAATGTATATTATGTCCGATGTCCCTGGCCCAATGTATCATGACCGACTTTACTTCCTCATCTATCAGATTCCACTCTAGCAGCAAATTGTACATTTTGGATAAAATTTTATAATCGTTATTTATTATTTCAATCTGGAATTTGGAGTCTTTATCAGCATATCCTCTGTCTTTAATATCTTTCCTGAACATTTCATTTATTTGAAAACAATGTAGCCAATCAAACACATTTTCTTTAACCTGTTCGTACGGTTTCATTTTCCATTTCCCCCCTTCTTTGAATAACAATTGATCGTAAGTAATCCAGTTGCCTCTCATATTGATCTTCTTGACGCTCATAACTTCTAGTGGGGATAGCCAGTGTGGAATTTTAGGTTCTAATAAATATCTATTCCTTTCCCACACTTCAATCAGGGGACCTCTAAAGATGTGGCTTTCGAAACCCTTATGGATTTTCTTCTTCTCATGCCATAAGTACGCATGCCACCCAAACCTGTTGTCGAATCCCTCCAGGTCTAACAGTTCCTTCTTTTCCAATTTTATCCATGCTTTCAACCAGCAAAGGCACGAAGCCTCATAATATAGTTTCAAATCTGGCAGGGCAAAACCTCCTCTTTCTTTTGCGTCTGTTAAAAGCTTAAACTGAATTCTCGGCCTTTTGCCCTGCCAGATATATTTTGAGATTTCTCTTTGCCATTCTTTGAATATCTTAGTTCCCTTAATTACAGGGATAGTCTGAAATAAAAACAACATTTTTGGGAGCACATTCATCTTAATTGTAGATATCCTACCCCAAAATGACAGTTTGAACTTTCCCCACACCTCGAGGTCCTTTCTTATTCCTTTCCATGCCGGCTCGTAGTTATTCTTGAATAAATCTATATTTTTCGGGGTTATCCATATTCCTAAATATTTCACCTTTTTGACCACCTCTATCTCTGTTTGTTGTTGCACTTCTTCAATTACACTTAAGTCTGTATTCTTCGTCATTATTTTAGTCTTTTTCTTATTTAATTTGAAGCCTGCCACTTTACCAAATTGTTCGAATTCTTCCAGTACCTCATTTATTGAACTCGTCGGGTCTTCTATCGTTATTACCAAATCATCTGCGAACGCTTTGACTTTATATTCATTTTGGCCAATTGTTATTCCTTTTATCTTCTTATTTTGTCTTATTGAATTCAGGAGGACTTCCAACACCGTTACAAACAACAATGGGGAAAGTGGGCATCCCTGTCTTGTTCCTTTTGCTATCTTTATTTCTTCTGATACCACATTGTTTATAATCAGTTTTGCTTTTTGTTCTGTGTAAATTGCCTTTACTCCGTTGAAAAATTCTTTACCAACCTCCATATATTCCAGATGCTTTAACATAAAGTCCCAAATTATATTGTCGAATGCCTTCTCTGCATCCACGAACATCATTATAGCTTGCTTCTCACTCCTGGCAGACAGATATTCTACTATATTATGTTTCTTATATTATCTTTCATTTACCTGCCAGGTAAGAAGCCCGCTTGATCCCCGTGGATGCTTTCTAACAATATGTTTTTCATTCTTTTCGCCAGAATTCCTGCAAAAATTTTATAATCTATATTTAATAGTGAGATCGGCCTATAATTTTTAACTTGCAATAAATCTGAGTCCTGTTTCGGAATTAATGTAATAAATGCATCTTTCCATGTTTCTGGTATTTCTCTTTCTTTTAAGATGTTATTCATTACTTCTTTCAATGGTGTCATCAATGCGAATTTCATTTCTTTGTAGTAGTTAGCGGTGAATCCGTCTGGACCTGGAGCTTTCCCCCTTTTTAATTCTTTTATTACTTCTTTTATTTCTTCTATCTCTATTGGGGTATTCAGTTGTTCTTTTTTATCTATCGGAATCATCTGCATCTTTTTTTCTTTCAGAAATCTTTCTATTTTCCTCAAGTTGTTTTTCTCTCTGTTTTTATATAATCCTCTGTAATAATCCAAGAAACCCTTCCTTATTTCCTTAGGGTTAGTTATCTCTTCTCCATCCACTACAATTTTATTTATTGTGTTTTGTTCCTTTCTTTTTTTGATTTGCCATGCCAGCAATTTTCCTGATTTGTTTGCAAATTCAAAACTTCTTTGTCTTAGTTTTTTAATATTCCATTCCACTTCTCTGTTTATTATCATTGCAAACTGGGATTGCAAAGCTTTAATGTTTTCTTTTATTCTCTTATTAGGTTTTTTAACTAATTTTTGCTCATTGTCCATTATCTGCTTCAAAATATCTTTTTTCCCTTTTTCTCTACCCTTATTTTTAATGACATTCTGCTGGATGAAAAAACCTCTCATCACTGCCTTGCTTGCATCCCAAACCACTTTTATTTTTGTACCTTTATTCAAATTATCCATAAACTATTCCGTCAACCTTTTTTGTGCTTTTTCAACAATTTCTTGGTCGTCTAAAAGGTAGTCTTTCATTCTCCACCTAAAAGTTCTTTCTTCCAAACCTTTTAGTTTCATTTTTATTGGGTTGTGATCAGAGATCATTTTGGCTTGGATTTCTACCCGAAGAGTTCTTGGCGTTAATTCATTCGAAATCCAAATCTGATCTATTCTGGACATTGACTGGTTCGGCTCAGAGTAATAAGTGAACTGTTTTTCCAGTGGGTGTCTAAGTCTCCAGATATCTATCAAATTACAATTTTTAACCAATGAAAAAAAAGTTCTAGGTAACTTCCCTTCCTTACTTCTTCCATCTCTGAGTCTATCCATTTCCAATGACACCACTGCATTCATATCTCCCAATATTATAATTTTCTGATCTACATATTCAGATAGTTTTTCTTCCAGAATTTTGTAAAACTCAGACTTATTACCATTTGGTGCATAGATCCCGACTATAATTAGATTTTCTCCCTGCCATTTGATTTGGACCGCTATTATCCTTCCTTCTTCATCTTTAAAAATTTGTTGAGCTTCAATTTGGTTTTTGACATAGATGACCACTCCTCTTTTTTATCTTTATCTGAGGATATAAACTCATTTCCTAATCTTTTATTAATCAATATTCTTTTGTGTCTTCTTGCTACGTGTGTCTCTTGTAGGCAAATAATGTCCAGGTTTTCTTTTTTTAAGATTTGTTCAATTTTATTCCTTTTTTTCCTCATTCATCTCATTAATGTTCCAGTTCCAAATTTTTAACGCCATGGTGATTTAAATTTAAATAGATTTGTTTCTCCTTTTATAATTTAGCTGTTTCTTCTTCCTCCTGTTCCTCTTCTTCTCCTGATGTCTTTCTTGTTTCTTCCTCTGAGTCTGCGCCTCCTGCTGCCTCTTCTCCTTTATCTTCTTCTTTTTCTGATCTCAGTTCTTTATATTTTCTCAGGAATTTTCCAGTTTCTTCTAGGCTTATCAGTCTATGCCTCTTGCTTCTGTAAATGAATGAAATACCTTCCGGGAACTCCCATTTGAATTCTATGTTATTTTTCTTCAGCGTCTGCACCAATGCTTTATACGGCTCTCTGCGTCTCAGTAATCTAATTGGTATGTCTTTAAAGATTATTATGTAGTTCCCATTAATGCTCAGTCTTTTTTCTCTATTTTTTTGCAGAATCATATTTCTCATTTCCCTTTCTTTAAATGTGATCAAGCAGTCTCCTACAAATTTTTTAACTCTAGTTGTTTTTACACGTAGTCTAAATGCAGATTGTACCGATCTTGCCATTTCTTCTACTGGTAATTCCATCCATTGAGCTAATTCTGTTATCAATTTCTCTTTAATGTTTTCACCTTGTGATTCTGGGACTGCTCTAAGTCTCAAATTAACTTCCCTCTGCCTTAGTTCATTCATGGCTATTACGTCCTTCATTTCTTCTTGCGCTTTACTCAGTTCCATCATCTCCACTTTAATCCTATCTTCTTCACGTTTCACATCTTTCATTTCTAATCTCGTCTTTTTCAATCCCTCTTCCACGGATTGTGTTCTTCTAAATACTTCCTTTATTTGCCCTTTCAGTTCATTAACTGTTTCGTCCATTTTTTTATCCATTTTCCCAATCTTATTATCTACTTGTTCTAATTTTACTTCTAATTTTTTTCACTTTGTTTAATTTCCGCAAACATTCTTAATATATCTGCTTTGAAGTCTATTTCTTGCTTGGATCCTTTTCTTTCTGTTGGTGTCCCCCCCTCCATCCTCTTTGTTGGATTCGACATTATATCTTATTTAACCCAAAACCCTCTATTACGTACCAAAATATTTTTATATCTCAATTTCTAAATTATAATTTGTAACCCCTCAACCAAAATGCCAAGTAAGTTTACAAAATTTTACACAATCCCCAAATAATACCAATATAACCCCAAAATATATTCCAGCAACCAAGCAGGGTCTGTTCCTGTTCCTCTTCTTGCCTCCACTCAGGCTAATCCACTTAGTTACCCAGTCTGCTTCTTCCTTTTGGCTTTAGTTATCAATTTTCAGTTTGATTTTCAATTTTATAGTCTCTTCAGATTCCTAACTTCAAATATTAGCACTTTAATCCTAATAATAAAAAAGTAATCAAAAAGGAAAGGGAATATATATTATCGAACCCAAAGAGGGGGAGAAGGACTATATCATAACATCCAAAGTCTGTCTGTCTTGGTATCCGAGAGCACCCTTTAATTAAAGTCCGTAAAATTGGAAGAAGAAGAAAAAACAAATTGCAATATTTTATTCTATCCGCTAGGTGTCCTCCGTTGTTATGGCATAATTCGGAAGTGAAGAAAAGGGAATTGAGGAAATGAATCAGTACTTTAGTGTCTTTTAAATATTACTATATTCCAATTCCAGTAATAACATAAGCAGGATTAACAAACAAAAAACAAAAATAAGTTAATTCAACCAAAGCCACCAAAATGCGTTGTTGATTACTACGCTTCAAGTTCTTTAATGGCGTCGGAACCTTCTCTTCCTTTTCACTGTCCTTTGTTCTTTAAAAGTGAAAGTGGAGAACAGTTCCTTCTTCTCTCCCCCCCCCCTCAGTTCATCGAGTACTTCCAGTTTTCAAAGCGATACTTTCTGTTCCCTATTTTAGTTCTAACCAGTTCTTGATATTAAGTATCCTCTTTCCACAGGATACTTTTGATGTAAAAATCATGCAGGGAAACAAACAATAGAATCATAGAATCATAGAGTTGGAAGAGACCACAAGGGCAATCAAGTCCAACCCCCTGCTAAGCAGGAAACACCATCAGAGCACTCCTGACATATGGTTGTCAAGCCTCTGCTTAAAGACCTCCAAAGTAGGAGACTCCACCACACTCCCTGGCAGCAAATTCCACTGTCGAACAGCTCTTACTGTCAGGAAGTTCTTCCTAATGTTTAGGTGGAATCTTCTTTCTTGTAGTTTGGATCCATTGCTTCGTGTCCGCTTCTCTGGAGCAGCAGAAAACAACCTTTCTCCCTCCTCTATGCGACATCCTTTTATATATTTGAACATGGCTATCATATCACCCCTTAACCTCCTCTTCTCCAGGCTAAACATGCCCAGCTCCCTTAGCCGTTCCTCATAAGGCATCGTTTCCAGGCCTTTGACCATTTTGGTTGCCCTCCTCTGGACACGTTCCAGTTTGTCAGTGTCCTTCTTGAATTGTGGTGCCCAGAACTGGACACAGTACTCTAGGTGAGGTCTGACCAGCCGCTAGGGAAACTCATTTTCCTTAGCCGCTAGGGCAACTCACTTTCCTTTCTCCGCTCTGCAAATCACTTTGCGTCCGTGCTGATTCCGGATAATAGCTGAACTCCGCAATATTCTTGTTTTTTCCTCCGGGTTTCTTTTATTCTTTTATTAATCGCCAATTTCAGTTTATTCCCGGATTTCTTTTATTTTGAGAGCAAGGCGCTTTCTCTGCAAGACTTCGCTACTCGGGGGTAGATAATGGCTTCCCTCGACCTGCCGCTCCGCTCCTCCGTTCTCTTCACTTCTTTCGGAAGCTACCTGACAGCCGGGCGAGCCGCTTCTGGTCCCGCTGGGATCCTGACGTTCCGGACACCCACCAGAGGTATTTTGAGGGGCCTCCACGCCCTTTAGCACACCCTTTCCCCCCGAAGTAGCTCAGGATTTCCCTCACGGAAAAATCCCCTCTTGCGATGAGATCACGCTCCACCGGAAGTCTCAACCCCAACCCTAACCCTAACCCTAACCCTAACCCTAACCCTAACCCTAACCCTAACCCTAACCCTAACCCTAACCCTAACCCTAACCCTAACAGAAACCCTAGCAAAGCGAAGTGTAATAAGCCTAAACAAAGCCAAACAGGTTGTTTTGTGTTCCAGCTACATAGAAAGAAGATGATAAAAGTCTGATTGGGCTCATTTCAAAATGGTGTTTTGGGGTTAGAATGCACATTCACTCAAAAATCGCAGTGACATGTTTGTTATCAGCCCAAATCAAGCATAGTTGTTTTGGTTCCATCTCAATAGAAAGAGGACGAATAAACTTGGATTGTTCTTTCGGTGGTCATTCACCCTAACCCTAACCCTAACCCTAACCCTAACCCTAACCCTAACCCTAACCCTAACCCTAACCCTAACCCAGTGTTTCCCAACCTTTTTTGGGCAAAGGCACACTTGTTTGATGAAAAAAATCTCGAGGCACACCACCATTACAGCCCCGTGACGTCAGCGCGCAGCGTCACGCCGGGAGGGACGCACGAAAGTGTAAGTTTCAATTTTTTCCCCTCCCCCTTGCCGGGGAACCTCCAAGCTTTGGGGGTGGGGGGGGAGGCAGCAAAGCGGGGGACTGAGGGACTCCTCCAACGACAAGGGTTGGGGAAGAAGAGAAAGGGCTATTCCGCTCCAGTCCTTTCTGAAGGAGCTGAGGGTGGGGGTCCTCCGGCGCCTTCGGCGAAACGGCGCCGGCCCAGAGCGCTTCTAGGAGGCTGCCTTTGTGCGCGACGTAAAGCCCTCTTTCCCTCCCTCCAGCCCCGTGTCACTTGTGGAAAAGGGGGCTGGATCCAGTGACGCAACTCGGAAAACTGTTAGGGAAGCCAGAGCAGGAAAGTGAGTGGGGGGCGGCGTCGCCGCTTTAACCCACGTTTCCTTTTTGAAAGAGAAACTTAAAACTAGATGACCCTTGGGACCCCTGCCAACTCTACAGTTCTATGGCCCTTTGTGGAGGGGGGGCAGCACCTGGAAAGACGGGCTAGGGGATAATTGGGGCGGCCGCCTTAGGCACACCAGAAGCGAAGCACGTCCTGAGCTACAAAAACAAACCCAATTCCTGCCTCGTTTTTTGCAGTTTCTGCAAAGCGAGGGAGTCTCCCCCGCCTCCATTCCTCGGTGCCTCCTCCTCCCCCTGCTCCCCACTACGGGTCTCCCCTGCACTTGGCCAGGCCGCCTCACCCTCCTTCCTTTCCCAGAGCAGTGGCTCAGAGCGCCTCCTTGCACCGCAGGTACACTCCGTGGGGAGGGGAGGGAGCGGAAGCCCAGACCAGCCCCCAACCTGCTTAGTCCGACCCCTCAAACCTTCCCAAAATAAGAACACTGCGTTCTACAACGTCACCCCCCAGTGGGGCCCCCTTTATTCCCGGTGAGAGGGGGGCGGCGGAGGGAAAAAGCTGCTTCCCACACTGACCCGCTGCCATCTTGACTTCCCGCAATGAGCCGGATGCGGCGCCTAAGCTCCCTGCCGTCGCTTCTCCGCCTCCTCTACTTTGCACAAGGCTTCAGGGTCGCCGGCCGATTCATCCATCAGCCGCTCTTTCAAGCCCACTCGGAGGAGGAATGAGTCGAAAGAGCCAGAGACGCAGCCGCAGTGGAAGCCCCGCCCCTCCCTTCCAGTCTCGGGGCGGGGCAGAGGCCACCAGGCTGGCAAGCAGAGCGCCAAGAGCGAGGAAGCTGATGCAACGCGGAGGCAGACCCCGGCTGGCGTGTGTTAGACTAGCAGTGTTTCCCAACCTTTTTTGGACTCACCCGCCTCCCTCCAGGCAACATCTCGCGGCACACCAGGCAACATCTCGCGGCACACTAGTGTGCCGCGGAACACCGGTTGGGAAACACTGCCATAACCCTAACCCTAACCCTAACCCTAACCCTAACCCTAACCCTAACCCTAACCCTAACCCTAACCCTAACCCTAACCCTAACCCTAACCCAACCCTAACCCTAACCCTAACCCTAAACGCAACCCCAACCCTAACCCTAACCGTAGCAAAGTGAAGTGTAATAAGCCTAAACAAAGCCAAACAGGTTGGTGTTGTGAGAGCTGCCCGAGGTCCCAGCTCACAAAGGACCAACGCCAGTTCGTTGTTATGTACAAAAGTCTTTATTGAAGTTCAGTTTTTCTTTCACAGCCGCGGCGCACAGCTCTACGTCTGAAACTCTAGACCGCCGAAGCTCCGTCTGAGTCCCCTCCCCCCAGACACCAGTTTAAGACCCTAGCCTTGCTCCACCTCTTCCTTTGCTCTTTCCTCCTCTGGCTCCGCCTGTCAGCTGGGGTCCCACTCTTCCGAGACTCATCTGACGCTGAGTCCCCTGAGTCTTCCCCCTGCCTCCGGCGGGCTTTAGGACCTGGTTCCCAATCCGGGTTTTCTGCTGTCCCACGTGCCTCTACATTTGAACTTGGCGCGCGCGCCCAGCCGGCAACCTTCCTCCTGACCGTTTCACTGCTCCTGTCACTGCTTCCCCCTTCGGGGAGGCTAGCTGGACCTGACCTCCCCTCCGTTCCCCCACTCTCCGATGGAGGTGTGGTCAGCCCAGACTCATCTTCCACTCCTGCTGGAGGAGACGCTGGCCCTGACACATGGGACTCTTCCCCCCCACTCTGCTCTGGTGGGGAAGCTGGTCCTGATTTCCAGCTGCTGCTTTGGGAGTCCCCGCTGGCCCCTTGTTTCTGGTGTGTCTCCCCTGGGACCCCCCTTGCCCTGACCATCGGCGCCTCCTTCTGGGAATCTTCTGATTCGCTGGAGAAGCTCATGGAATCTCTTGGGTCACTGTCGTACTCCCCTACGCTGCCCTCAGATTCTTCCCCTTCGCTCTCCATTTCCTCTCTCCCCTGTACCTCTGCTCCTGAGCCCCTGACAGGTGTTAATGCACATTGACCTAGAAATCGCAAAGTGTGTGTAATGAAACCAAAATAACACAATACCGTCTTTCGCTTCCATATGCGTAGAAAGAAGACGCATAAGCTTTGATTGGTATTATTTCAATTTGCATGGTGTTTTTTGGGTGTGCACCAGAATCACCCCCAACGAAAGCAAAAAAAATTTTTGGGTTCCATCTTCATAAAAAGAAGATGATAAAGCTCTGATTGGGTTATTTCAAATTGGTGGTTTTTTGCACATTCACCCAAAAATTGCAGTGACATGTTTTTTATCAGCCTAAATCAAGCTAGGTGTTTTGGTTCCACCTCAATAGAAAGAGGACAAATAAGCTTGGATTCACCCTGACCCTAACCCTAACCCTAACCCTAACCTTAACCCTAACCCTAGCAAAGCGATGTGTAATAAGCCTAAACAAAGCCAAACAGGTTGTTTTGTGTTCCAGCTACATAGAAAGAAGAATCTTGGATTTCACTTACTTCAAGTCGTGTTCTTTGGTGTTAATGCACATCGACCCAGAAATCGCAAAGTGTGTGTAATGAAACGAAAATAACGCAACACCGTTTTTCCGCTTCCATATGCGTAGAAAGAAGCCGAATAAGCTTTCATTGAATCATAGAATCATAGAGTTGGAAGAGACCACAAGGGCCATCGAGTCCAACCCCCTGCCAAGCAGGAAACACCATCAGAGCACTCCTGACATATGGTTGTCAAGCCTCTGCTTAAAGACCTCCAAAGTAGGAGACTCCACCACACTCCTTGGCAGCAAATTCCACTGTCGAACAGCTCTTACTGTCAGGAAGTTCTTCCTAATGTTTAGGTGGAATCTTCTTTCTTGAAGTTTGGATCCATTGCTCCGTGTCCGCTTCTCTGGAGCAGCAGAAAACAACCTTTCTCCCTCCTCTATGTGACATCCTTTTATATATTTGAACATGGCTATCATATCACCCCTTAACCTCCTCTTCTCCAGGCTAAACATGCCCAGCTCCCTTAGCCGGTCCTCATAAGGCATCGTTTCCAGGCCTTTGACCATTTTGGTTGCCCTCCTCTGGACACGTTCCAGTTTGTCAGTGTCCTTCTTGAATTGTGGTGCCCAGAACTGGACACAGTACTCCAGGTGAGGTCTGACCAGAGCAGAATACAGTGGCACTATTACTTCCCTTGATCTAGATGCTATACTCCTATTGATGCAGCCCAGAATTGCATTGGCTTTTTTAGCTGCTGCGTCACACTGTTGGCTCATGTCAAGTTTGTGGTCAACCAAGACTCCTAGATCCTTTTCACATGTACTGCTCTCAAGCCAGGTGTCACCCATCTTGTATTTGTGCCTCTCATTTTTTTTTGCCCAAGTGCAATACTTTACATTTCTCCCTGTTAAAATTCATCTTGTTTGTTTTGGCCCAGTTCTCTAATTTGTCAAGGTCATTTTGAAGTGTGATCCTGTCCTCTGGGGTGTTAGCCACCCCTCCCAGTTTGGTGTCATCTGCAAATTTGATCAGGATGCCCTTGAGTCCATCATCCAAGTCGTTGATAAAGATGTTGAATAAGACCGGGCCCAAGACAGAACCCTGTGGCACCCCACTAGTCACTCTTCTCCAGGATGAAGAGGAACCATTGATGAGCACCCTTTGGGTTCGGTCAGTCAGCCAGTTACAAATCCACTGAGTGGTAGCATAGTCAAGACCGCATCTTACCAGCTTCTTTACAAGAATATCATGGGGCACCTTGTCAAATGCCTTGCTGAAATCAAGGTAGGCTATATCCACTGCGTTCCCTTCATCTACCAGGCTTGTAATTCTGTCAAAAAACGAGATCAGGTTAGTCTGACATGACTTATTTTTCAGAAATCCATGCTGACTATGGTTGATCACAGCATTCCTTTCTAGGTGCTCACAGACTGTTTGCTTAATGATCTGCTCCAGAATCTTCCCTGCTATTGATGTCAGACTGACTGGGCGGTAATTATTTGGGTCCTCTCTTTTCCCCTTTTTGAAAATAGGGACAACATTTGCCCTCCTCCAGTCTGCCGGGACTTCGCCTGTTCTCCAGGAATTCTCAAAGATGACTGCCAGTGGTTCTGAGATCACATCTGCCAGTTCTTTTAATACTCTTGGATGCAGTTCATCTGGCCCTGGAGACTTGAATACATCTAAACTAGCCAAATATTCTTGTACTATCTCCTTAGTTATTCTGGGCTGTGTTTCCTTTGCTGAATCATTTGCTCCAAATTCTTCAGGTCGGGCATTGTTTTCTTTATCGGAGAAGACTGAGGCAAAGAAGGCATTGAGGAGTTCAGCCCTTTCTGTGTCCCCTGTTTGCATTTCTCCATCTTCTCCTCTGAGTGACCCCACTGTTTCTTTGTTCTTCCTTTTGCTACGAACATACCTATAAAAGCCTTTTTTGTTGCTTTTAACCTCTCTAGCAAGCCTGAGTTCATTCTGTGCTTTAGCTTTTCTGACTTTGTGTCTACACGTGCTGGCTATTTGTTTGAATTCCTCTTTGGTGGTTTCCCCCCTTTTCCATTTTTTGTACACATCCTTTTTTAATCTTAATTCAGTTAAAAGTTCTTTAGATAGCCACCCTGGCTTCTTGAGGCACCTTCCATGTTTTCGTCTCATTGGTATTGCCTGACGTTGTGCTTTTACTATCTCGCTCTTAACAAACTCCCAGCCATCATGAACTCCCTTTCCTTTTAGTATTGCTGTCCATGGGATCTCACTCAGCACATCCCTAAGTTTTATGAAGTCGGCTTTCTTAAAGTCAAGAAATTGAGTCCTAGTATGCTTGGCTGCTCCTTTCCGCTGTATAGTAAACTTCAGAAGAGCATGATCACTCGCGCCTAATGATCCTTCCACTTCTACCCCACTAATCAGGTCATCAACATTGGTTAGGACCAGATCTAAAATGGCTGTTCCTCTTGTTGCTTCTCCCACTTTCTGGACAATGAAGTTGTCTGCAAGGCCAGTGAGGAATCTGTTTGACCTTATGCTCTTGGCTGAGTTTGACTTCCAACAAATATCCGGGTAATTGAAGTCCCCCATTACTACTATCTCCCTTCCTTTTGCATGCTTGGCCATCTGTTCCAGGAAGGCATCATCTATGTCGTCCGTTTGGCTTGGGGATCTATAGTAAACTCCCACAATGAGATCTCTGTTATTCTTCTCTCCCTGAATTTTGACCCAAATGCTCTCACTTTGGCTTTGTGGTTCTAAATCTTGGATCTCTTCACAGGTATACACATCCCTGACATATAACGCCACTCCTCCTCCTTTCTTGTCTGGTCTGTTTCTCTGAAATAGATTGTATCCCCCCATTATTACATTCCAATCGTGGGACTTATCCCACCAGGTTTCAGTGATGCCTATTATGTCATATTTAGTTTGCTGTACCAAGAGCTCAAGCTCATCTTGTTTATTTCCCATGCTTTGCGAATTAGTGTACAGACATTGAAGTCCATTAATCATTCCCCCGTGTCTCTTATTTAAGGATTTTTTCCTCCCACCACTAGGTCCGCATGCTGTTTGCTCCATTTGGTCTATGACATTTGGATGATCATCTTCATTAATTGATAGACTCCTACCTTCAGGAGCACTGTCTCCCTCCCCCACATTAGTCAGTTTAAAGCCCTCCTGATGAGGTTTCTGAGATTTTTGGCAAAAACATTTCTCCCAACCGTTGTGAGGTGCAGCCCATCACTTGCCAGAAGTCCATCTTCAAGAAACTGCAGTCCATGATCTAAGAATCCAAACCGTTCCTGTTTACACCATTTGCGAAGCCAGCTGTTCACTTCCACTATTTTCCCCTCTCTCCCTGGGCCACGTCGTTCAACTGGGAGGACAGACGAGATGACAATTTGTGCATTTAGTTGCTTCAATTTCCTGCCGAGAGCCTCGTAGTCTCTTTTGATCTTCTGGAGGCTATTGCTTGCAGTGTCATTGGTTCCCACATGAACCAAGAGGAAGGGGTATTTGTCAGTGGGTTTTATGATTCCTTGCAGTCGTTCAGTTACATCTTGGATCTTAGCCCCGGGGAGACAGCACACTTCCCGAGACATCTTGTCAGGCCCACAGATCACTGCTTCTGTTCCCCTCAGTAGGGAATCCCCTATCACCACTACACGCCTCCTCTTGGGTTTGGTCGGGGTTCTTCCTTGAGCTGTCCGTTCCAAGGTCGCCTGCACATTCCCTGAGGACTGACTTTGCTGCTCGTCTTCATTTACCTGATCGACTGTAATGAGGGAGAGATCCTCAAATGGAGTCTGCTCTTCGTCTTCCATGCTAGGGGAGAGGACCTCAAAGCGATTGTGTATTTCTAAACAATCAGAGTGAACCCTGGGCCTCCTACTTCTTTGAGTCACGTTTCTCCATATATCTGGCTCCTGTGTTGGTGAACTATCCTCCTTCTCAGGGGAGCCCCCTGTCTCCTCCTTGGTGGGGACGGTGTGCTCTGTTGCTTCCAAGAAGAGCTCCAGCTCTCTAATTCTTTGGAGCGTAGCTACACGTTCCTCCAGTTGCTGGACTTTGTCTTTTAAAAGGGCAATCAACATGCAATTGCTGCAGGTAAAGCTGCCTGCAACCTTTGGCAAGATGGCAAACATTGCGCAGGAATTGCAGGCGACTGCAGCTGTTCCCTCCCCTTCCATCTTGAGATTGTGTCGTTGGGGGTGGCTACAGAGGTCCTCCATCATAAAAAGCTTGAAGACAGGACAAATAACTTCCCCCACAAAAAAAAAACCCTAGGTCTCTCCCAACAAACGTTTGAGACTAGCTCCCCTAAATCTAAAAGATGGGTATAACTGCGCGCGCCGCTGCCCTACAAACAGCGGCGTTTTATTTGTCAGTGGGTTTTATGATTCCTTGCAGTCGTTCAGTTACATATTGGATCTTAGCCCCGGGGAGACAGCACAGTTCCCGTGACATCTTGTCAGGCCCACAGATCACTGCTTCTGTTCCCTCAGTAGGGAACCCCCTATCACCACTACACGCCTCCTCTTGGGTTTGGTCGGGGTTCTTCCGTGAGCTGTCCGTTCCAAGGTCGCCTGCACATTCCCTGAGGACTGACTTTGCTTCTCATCTTCATATACCTGATCGACTGTAATGAGGGAGAGATCCTCAAATGGAGTCTGCTCTTCGTCTTCCGTGCTAGGGGAGAGTACCTCAAAGCGATTGTGTATTTCTAAACAATCAGAGCGAACCCTGGGCCTCCTTCTTCTTTGAGTCATATTTCTCCATATATCTGGCTCCTGTGTTGGTGAACTAGCCTCCTTCTCAGGGGAGTCCCCTGTCTCCTCCTTGGTGGAGACGGTGTGCTCTGTTGCTTCCAAGAAGAGCTCCAGCTCTCTAATTCTTTGGAGCGTAGCTACACGTTCCTCCAGTTGCTAGACTTTGTCTTTTAAGAGGGCAATCAACATGCAATTGCTGCAGGTAAAGCTGCCTGCAACCTTTGGCAAGATGGCAAACATTGTGCAGGAACTGCAGGCGACTGCAGCTGTTCCCTCCCCCTCCATCTTGAGAATGTGTCGTTGGGGGTGGCTACAGCGGTCCTCCATCATAAAAAGCGTGAAGACAGGACAAATAACAACTAATCAGCCACAAAGAAACACACACAAACAAGAAAACGCTTTTTGCTCCTTCAACTGCTGCCCTGCTAGCTCTGATAAGCTCCTCCCACAGCTAATCACCTGCCTCAACAGAAACCCTGCCCCCTCTGACCTTTGCACAGGGAGAACAGTTAATCAGCCACAAAGAAAGACACACACACAAGAAAACCCTTTTTACTCCTTCTTCAACTGCTGCCCTGCTAGCTCTGATAAGCTCCTCCCACAGCTAATCACCTGCCTCAACAGAAACCCTGCCCCCTGTGACCTTCGCAAAGCTAGAACAGCTAGTCAGCCACAAAGAAACACACATACACACACAAACACACACACGAAAACCCTTTTTGCTCCTTCTTCAACTGCTGCCCTGCTAGCTCTGATAAGCTCCTCCCACAGCTAATCACCTGCCTCAACAGAAACCCTGCCCCCTGTGACCTTCGCAAAGCTAGAACAGCTAGTCAGCCACAAAGAAACACACACACACACAAGAAAACCCTTTTTGCTCCTTCGTCAACTGCTGCCCTGCTAGATCTGATAAGCTCCTCCCACAGCTAATCACCTGCCTCAACAGAAACCCTGCCCCCTCTGACCTTTGCACAGGGAGAACAGCTAATCAGCCACAAAGAAACACACAGACACAAGAAAACCCTTTTTGCTCTTTCTTCAACTGCAGCACTGCTAGCTCTAATAAGCTCCTCCCAGAGCTAATCACCTGCCTCAACAGAAAACCCTTCCCCCTCTGACCTTTGCACTGGGAGAACAGCCACAAAGAAACACACACACACACAAGAAAACCCTTTTTGCTCCTTCTTCAACTGCTGCCCTGCTAGCTCTGATAAGCTCCTCCCACAGCTAATCACCTGTGTCAACAAAAACCCTGCCCCCTCTGACCTTTGCACAGGGAGAACAGCTAGTCAGCCACAAAGAAACACACAAACACACACGAAAACCCTTTTTGCTCCTTCTTCAACTGCTGCCCTGCTAGCTCTGATAAGCTCCTCCCACAGCTAATCACCTGCCTCAACAGAAACCCTGCCCCCTCTGACCTTTGCACTGGGAGAACAGCCACAAAGAAACACACACACACACACGAAAACCCTTTTTGCTCCTTCGTCAACTGCTGCCCTGCTAGATCTGAAAAGCTCATACCACAGCTAATCACCTGCCTCAACAGAAACCCTGCCCCCTCTGACCTTCGCACAGGGAGAACAACTAATCAGCCACAAAGAAACACACACACACACACACACACACACACACACACACAAGAAAACCCTTTTTGCTCCTTCTTCAACTACTGCCCTGCTAGCTCTGATAAGCTACTCTCCCACAGCTAAATCACCTGCCTCAACAGAAACCCTGCCCCCTCTGACCTTTGCACAGGGAAAACAGCTAGTCAGCCACAAAGAAACACACAGAAACAAGAAAACCCCTTTTGCTCCTTCTTCAACTGCTGCACTGCTAGCTCTGATAAGCTCCTCCCAGAGCTAATCACCTGCCTCAACATAAACACTGCCCCCTCTGACCTTTGCACAGGGAGAACAGCTAGTCAGCCACAAATAAACACACACACACAAGAAAACCCTTTTTGCTCCTTCTTCAACTGCTTCCCTGCTAGCTCTGATAAGCTCCTCCCACAGCTAATCACCTGCCTCAACAGAAACCCTGCCCCCTCTGACCTTTGCACAGGGAGAACAGCCACAAAGAAACACACACACACACACACACACACACACACACACACACACACACAAGAAAACCCTTTTTGCTCCTTCTTCAACTGCTGCCCTGCTAGCTCTGATAAGCTCCTCCCACAGCTAATCACCTGCGTCAACAAAAACCCTGCCCCCTCTGACCTTTGCACAGGGAGAACAGCTAGTCAGCCACAAAGAAACACACACACACACACGAAAACCCTTTTTGCTCCTTCTTCAACTGCTGCCCTGCTAGCTCTGATAAGCTCCTCCCACAGCTAATCACCTGCCTCAACAGAAACCCTGCCCCCTCTGACCTTTGCACTGGGAGAACAGCCACAAAGAAACACACACACACACACGAAAACCCTTTTTGCTCCTTCGTCAACTGCTGCCCTGCTAGATCTGATAAGCTCCTCCCACAGCTAATCACCTGCCTCAACAGAAACCCTGCCCCCTGTGACCTTCGCAAAGCTAGAACAGCTAGTCAGCCACAAAGAAACACACACACACACACACACACACACACAAGAAAACCCTTTTTGCTCCTTCTTCAACTACTGCCCTGCTAGCTCTGATAAGCTACTCTCCCACAGCTAAATCACCTGCCTCAACAGAAACCCTGCCCCCTCTGACCTTTGCACAGGGAAAACAGCTAGTCAGCCACAAAGAAACACACAGAAACAAGAAAACCCCTTTTGCTCCTTCTTCAACTGCTGCACTGCTAGCTCTGATAAGCTCCTCCCAGAGCTAATCACCTGCCTCAACATAAACACTGCCCCCTCTGACCTTTGCACAGGGAGAACAGCTAGTCAGCCACAAAGAAACACACACACACAAGAAAACCCTTTTTGCTCCTTCTTCAACTGCTTCCCTGCTAGGTCTGATAAGCTCCTCCCACAGCTAATCACCTGCCTCAACAGATACCCTGCCCCCTCTGACCTTTGCACAGGGAGAACAGCTAGTCAGCCACAAAGAAACACACACACACAAGAAAACCCTTTTTGCTCCTTCTTCAACTGCTGCACTGCTAGCTCTGATAAGCTCCTCCCAGAGCTAATCACCTGCCTCAACAGAAACCCTGCCCCCTCTGACGTTTGCACTGGGAGAACAGCAACAAAGAAACACACATACACACACACAAGAAAACCCTTTCTGCTCCTTCTTCAACTGCTGCCCTGCTAGCTCTGATAAGCTCCTCCCAGAGCTAATCACCTGCCTCAACAAAAACCCTGCCCCCTCAGACGGTTGCACAGGGAGAACAGCTAGTCAGCCACAAAGAAACACACACAAACAAGAAAACCCCGTTTGCTCCTTCTTCAACTGCTGCCCTGCTAGCTCTGATAAGCTCCTCCCACAGCTAATCACCTGCCTCAACAGAAACCCTGCCCCCTCTGACCTTTGCACAGGGAGAACAGCCACAAAGAAACACACACACACACACACACACACACACACACACACACACAAGAAAACCCTTTTTGCTCCTTCTTCAACTGCTGCCCTGCTAGCTCTGATAAGCTCCTCCCACAGCTAAATCACCTGTGTCAACAAAAACCCTGCCCCCTCTGACCTTTGCACAGGGAGAACAGCTAGTCAGCCACAAAGGAACACACACACACAAGAAAACCATTTTTGCAAATTATTTCAAATTGGTGTTTTTGTTGCACATTCACTCAAAAATCGCAGAGTGACATTTTTGTTATCACCCCAAATCAAAGGTGTTTTGTTTCCATCGCAATAGAAGGAGGACAAATAAGCTTGGATTGTTCTTTCGGTGGTAATTCACTTTTACTCTAACCCTACCCCTACCCCTAACTCTAACCCTAACCCCAACGCTGACCCTAACTGTAACCCTAAACCTAACCCTGACCCTAACCCTAACCCTGACCCTGACCCTGACCCTGACCCTAACCCTAACCCTAACCCTAACCCGAACCCGAACCCGAACCCGAACCCGAACCCGAACCCGAACCCGAACTATAACCATAACCCGAACCCAAACCCGAACCTTTGATTGGTCTTATTTCAATTCGCATCGTGTTTTTTGGGTGTTTTTTCGGAATCACCCCCGACCAAAGCAAAAAGGTCCTCTGCCATCTACATAAAAAGAAGATGATAAAGCTCTGATTGGGCTTATTTCAAATTGGGTTTTTTGGGGTTAGAATGCACAATCACCCAAAAATCGCAGTGACATGATTTTTATCAGCCCAAATCAAGCATACGTTGTTTGGTTCCATCTCAATAGGCAGAGGACGAATAAGCTTGGATTGTTCTTTCTTTGGTCATTCACCCCGACCCTAACCCTAACCCTAACGCTAACCCCAACCCCAACCCCAACCCCAACCCTACCCCTAACCCTAACCCCAACCCTAACTGTAACCCTAACCCTAACACAAGCAAAGTGTAGTGTAATAAGCCTAAACAAAGGCAAAGAGGTTGTTTTGTGTTCCTGCTACATAGAAAGAAGAATCTTGGATATCGCAACCAAAATGGTCAAAGGCCTGGAAACGATGCCTTATGAGGAACGGCTAAGGGAGCTGGGCATGTTTAGCCTGGAGAAGAGGAGGTTAAGGGGTGATATGATAGCCATGTTCAAATATATAAAAGGATGTCACATAGAGGAGGGAGAAAGGTTGTTTTCTGCTGCTCCAGAGAAGCGGACACGGAGCAATGGATCCAAACTACAAGAAAGAAGATTCTACCTAAACATTAGGAAGAACTTCCTGACAGTAAGAGCTGTTCGACAGTGGAATTTGCTGCCAAGGAGTGTGGTGGAGTCTCCTACTTTGGAGGTCTTTAAGCAGAGGCTTGACAACCATATGTCAGGAGTGCTCTGATGGTGTTTCCTGCTTGGCAGGGGGTTGGACTCGATGGCCCTTGTGGTCTCTTCCAACTCTATGATTCTATGATTCTATGATTCTATGATCGCTTATTTCAAGTCGTGTTCTTTGGTGTTCATGCACATTGACCCAGAAATCGCAAAGTGTGTGTAATGAAACGAAAATAACACAAGACCGTCTTTTCGCTTCCATATGCGTAGAAAGAAGCCGAATAATCTTTGATTGGTCTTATTTCAATTCACATGGTGTTTTTTGGGAATCACCCCCAACCAAAGCAAAAAGGTGTTTTGGGTTCCATCTACATAAAAAGAAGATGATAAAGCTCTGATTGGGCTTATTTCAAATTGGTGTTTTTGGGTCTAGAATGCACATTCATTCAAAAATCGCAGAGTGACATTTTCGTTATCAGCCCAAATCAAGGATAGGTGTTTTGGTTCCATCTCAATAGAAAGAGGACGAATAAACTTGGATTTTTCTTTCGATGGTCATTCACCCTGACCCTAACCCTAATCCTAGCAAAGCGAAGTGTAATAAGCCTAAACAAAGCCAAACAGGTTGTTTTGTGTTCCAGCTAAATAGAAAGAAGAATCTTGGATTTCGCTTATTTCAAGTCGTGTTCTTTGGTGTTAATGCACATTGACCCAGAAATCGCAAAGTGTGTGTAATGAGACCAACATAACACAACACCGTCTTTTCGCTTCCATATGCGTAGAAAGAAGCCGAATAAGCTTTGATTGGTCTTATTTCAATTCGCATGGTGTTTTTTGGGTGTGCACCGGAATCACCCCCAACCAAAGCAAAAAGGTGTTTTGGGTGCTGTCAGGGGTACAGGGACAGAGGCACAGGGAAGGCAGGAAATGGAGAGCGATGGAGAGGAATCCCAGGAGAGCGAGGAAGAGGATAGCAATGACGCAGGGGATTCCATGAGTCTCTCCAGCGAATCAGAGAACAGGTTGGCGTTGGTCTTTTGTGAGCTGAGACCTGAGGCAGCCCTGACAGTAAGTCCCCTCCCAAAAGTACTCAAAAAATTTTTTTTTTGCGAAGCTCACGAAGTTTGGCGGCCATGAGTATGGAGGAGCAGATAGTTGATCTACGCAACACAGTCTCCCAGCTTACCACTGCGGTAGTGGTCTCCCAGAAGAAGGGGGAAGAGGCGGAAAAGCGATGCCAGGATCTGAAAGCCAGGTGGGATCATGCATGCCAAGTGGGATTCCCGGGGTCCAGATCTGCAGGCGTAGGACTGGGCAGAAGGGGAGGCAACTTGGTAGCCCACTTTGATGGGAACCTGAAGCAGTACCCCAGTTTTCGAGCAGACATCGAATATGCGTTGCATTTGCTTCGCGACGACTTTAAAGATGAGGAGGAGAAGGTGGGGTTCATTGTGTCCCACTTGCATGGGGAAGCGAGGGCTTGGCTGCGCAATCTGTGGCGCGAAGATTGTCCTGCTCGAAGGGACTCAGATGAATTTATCAAAGCCATGGACGCTTGCTTCCAATCTACTGTGGATGTGGATATAGCACGCAAGGAGCTGCATGGTTTAAGGCAAGGCAAGGCTACAGTACGTCAGTATCATGCTAGGTTTTTTGCCTTGCTGAATGTACTGAAATGGGAGAAAGATTCCCTGGCAGTAAGAGACTTGTTTTGGGAGGGGTTGTCTGGCCCTGTAAAAGATGAATTGCCAAGGGGGGTCAGACCTCAAACCCTAGCAGAACTTGTGCAGCGGGCGCTCGCCATTGGAGTGCGCCACGAAGAACGCCCTTGGCGCAATGAGGAGGGTCGCCAGCTTCACACACCCTCTAGAGCGCCTCCTTTCCTTCCCAGGGATCTAGGACGTATGCGTCCCTCACCTCAGCTGCAGGCAGGGGAGGAACCAATGGAACTTGGTGGTGCACAGGCTCAGTCAGCTGCCGGAGCCCCAGCGTCCGGAGCAGTCAAGACAAAGCCTCCTAGAGGGAACAGGAAGTGTTACATCTGTGACAGTGCGATGCACATGGCCAAAGAGTGTCCCCAGAGGCTCCAAAAGCACACTGCAGCCTTAGCAACAGTAACTGCAGCAGCACTACCTGAAGAGCAATTTCAGGGAAACGACAATGCCTGGCTGGAAGCAGAAATGCTGGGGCACAGCCAGGCGAGTCAGTAGGACAGTCCCCAGCGCTTTTGCAGCATACAAACCCCCTGCCACTCAAGCCAGTGGTGCAGCTCACTGCAACTCTCCAGCTACCTAATGGACGCACCCTGGAAGTCCCCATTACAATTGACAGTGGGAGCAACGCAGACTTCGTGGGGGTGCACTTCGTCAAGCAGCATCGCATAGAGCTCCTACCAGCCACGCTGCCATTGAACATGGTCACAGTGGATGGCAGGAAGCTGCTGGGTGGGCAGGTGGTACAACAGACGCCACCCATGGTAATGCAGATTGGCAATCACCGAGAAGTCATCAGTTTCCACGTCACCCGCCTGTCAGACACACCTATAGTGTTAGGCATGAGTTGGCTGGATAGGCACAGCCCAACCATGGCGTGGTACCAGCGGCAGCTCACTTTCGGCTCGTCCTATTGCGCGCAGCATTGCATCCAGACCGGTCAGGAGGAGGAGGGCCAAGAGGAGGGGCAGCAGCTAAGTCTCAGCATGGCGCAAGCAGTACCCCTCAAGTACAAGGGGTTTTTGGAGGTCTTCTGCGAAAAGGAGGCTGACCAGTTGCCACCCCACCGGCCCTACGATTGCGCAATTGACCTCTTGCCAGGGACAACGCTGCCGCCTGTGAAGCTGTATTCCATGTCCGAGGATGAGCTGCAGGAGCTCAGGGAGTTCATAGATCACAACCTGCAGCGGGGATTCATCCGAGAATCAAAGGCTGTAGGGGGCAGTCCTGTGTTTTTCGTGAAGAAGAAGGACACGCCCCAAAAGAGGCTGATCGTAGACTTTAGATTCATAAACTCGAAGACAAAGCCCGCGGCCTTTCCCATGCCCAAGATTGACGACCTGCTCACGACGGTGCGGAAAGGGAAGATCTTCACCAAGTTGGATCTCCGCGGAGCTTACAATCTCATACGCGTGCAAGAGGGTGATGAGTGGAAGACGGCCATGTTCACGCCGTTGGGCACCTACGAATACAGAGTTATGCCGTTTGGTCTCCAGAATGGCTCCCACTATTTCCAAGCTTTTATGCACCACGTGCTAGCGGGACTCCTCTACAAGAAGTGCGTATGTTTCCTCGACGAAATTCTGATCTTCTCGGAATCGCCGGAGGCTCACGAGAGCGACGTTAAGGAGGTCCTGCAGAGGCTACGGGAGCACAGGCTTTACGCCAAGCTGGAGAAGTGCCAATTCGACGTGACGGAGGTGGATTTTCTGGGCTATAGGCTGTCCGACAGGGGACTAGCCATGGACAGCGCCAAGGTCCGCGCGGTGTTGGACTGGAAAAGCCCGCGAAATCGGAAGGAGGTCCAGAGGTTCGTCGGCTTCGCCAACTTTTACCGCAAGTTCATCAGGGGTTTCACCAGGGAGACGGCAGCTATCACGGACACTCTCAGCTCCAAGAAGAAGAAGTTCACCTGGACGGACCAGGCGGAGCAGTCCTTCAGGAGACTTAAGAGTCTCTTCGCGTCCGAAGAACAGCTGCTACACGTGAATCCCGGCAGGCCCATGAGGGTTGAGACTGACGCATCTGACAGAGCGGTGGGGGCCGTCCTTTTAAAGGAAGACCCGCAGGGGAACTGGAGGCCCTGCGCTTTCTACTCCCGGAAGCTCAGCAAGTCGGAACAGAACTACACCATCTGGGACAGGGAGTTGCTGGCCATCCACGCGGCTTTCAAGGCGTGGAGGCACTTCCTCATTGGAGCCAAGCACACCGTGCAGGTCCGCACGAACCACAAGAACCTAGAGTACTGGCGCACGGCGAAGCTACAGAGCCAGAGGCACATACGCTGGGCAGAGTTCTTTGCGGACTTCGATTTCAGGATTGAGTACATCCCAGGCGACAACAATGTCATAGCAGATGCGCTCTCCAGGAAACCGCAGTATCTCGAGGAAGCGGCACCTGTGGGAGCCAAGCACATTTTTGCACCGCAGGCGTGGGCGTGCGCTTCAGCCACCGTGGACCTGGAGGCGGTGCGTCGCGCGCTGCAGACGGATCCGTTCGCACAGTCCAAGATGGAAGAGGTGCGGAGAGGCACAGCGAGGGACGACGAGTTCCAGATACGCGACGGCCTGCTAACCCGTAAAGGTGCTCTCTACATTCCGGGAGACGATCTCCGCGCGAAGGTTCTGCAGCAGTTGCACGACGCACCCAGCGCTGGCCACTTCGGCAAGTAAAAGACGGCGGAATTAGTGGCCAGAGACTTTTGGTGGCCCCAGATGCGAGGGGAGGTCGCGGACTACGTCGCCAGGTGTGACACTTGCCAAAGGTCCAAGCCAGTGCACCAGAAACCAGCGGGACTGCTGGAACCATTGGAGACGCCACTGCAACCGTGGGAGAGGGTGGCGCTGGACTTTGTCACTGATCTGCCCAGTTCGCGAGGCAAGACGGCGGTGCTTGTGGTTGTAGACCTGTTCACCAAGATGGTGCATTTCATTCCTTGCGCGAAGGTGGCGACTGCGGAGCAGACCGCCAAACTGTTCATAGACCACGTGTTCAGGGTGCACGGCTTGCTGCGATCCATCCTGTCCGACAGCGGTCGCCAGTTCGTTTCCAGTTTTTGGCAGAAGCTCCTGGGTATCCTGAACGTCAAGATCAACTTAGCGTCGGCGAGACACCCGCAGACCAACGGCCAAGCGGAAAGGGTCAACGCCATCATGCAGCAGTACCTGCGCTGTTACGCCAATCAGAAGCCTGCGACTTGGGTGGACTACCTACCGATGGCCGAGTTTGCCTACAACAACACGAAGCAGACGTCCACGGGGGTGACGCCGTTCTTCGCCAACAATGGGCGGCATCCCAGAACCTTTCCGGGAGTGGAGACGACGGTGCAGGGAGCGACGCAGGGAGCGGAGCATTTGGCCGCAGAATTGCAGGAGGTCCACGAGGAGCTCCGACGGCACTTAGAGCTGGCTAAACACGCCTACAAGGTGCAGGCAGACAGGCACAGGAGGGCAGGGGAAGACATACAGGTGGGGGACTGGGTATGGTTGGCAGCCCAGGGGGCGCCTACCAAGTCGTTAGCCAAGAAGAAGCTAGGACACAGACAGCTGGGGCCATACCAAGTTGAGGCCAAGATCAACCCCGTAGCTTATCGGTTGACCCTCCCAGAAGGTTCCCGAATGCACCCGGTCTTTCATAGGTCGGTGCTTACGCCCTACAAAGCCCCACACAGGTTTCAGGAGCCAGGGACGGCACCGGACCCACGCAGGGAGTCCCCAAGGGGGGGGAAAGTCACCGAAGGCCGAGACACTCAACGAGCTCACAGAAATTCTGGACTCGAGATGGGGGGAGGAGGGAGTAGAATACCTCCTCGCCAGAGAGGGTACCCCGGCCAGTGCCAACAGTTGGGTGCCGGGCTATGCTCTGGAAGAACCCCTTCTTAAGGACGAGTTCCATGCACTCTTCCCACACAGGCCCATGCCAGCGGAATTTTTCGACGACTGGCTTTTTACGCCTACACTTTCAGGCAGCACCTTCCGGGGGTTCTCCTCAGCAGAGGAGACCACGCCAGAATCGAGTCCTCCAAGGGGATCGTGCTCGGGGGTGGACACGGATCGCTCTTACTGGTGGGACGACCAACCAGAGGATGAGTGGCGCAGGAGATTGCTGAGGGGGCCCTGGCAGACAGCAACGTCCAAAGAGACAGGGGGAGGACATGGACGTGTTAGGAGAGGACCTTGGTTTCGAGCACACAAGCAATGAGCTGGAAGCAGAGACGATTGACGTCGACGAACTGTATCCAAGATCTACCCCAGCGACTGAGGAGCTTCCAGAACCTGCACCCGAGCAGCGGGAGGGGGGAAGGGGGCTTCGAGGGGGGAATGGATGTCAGGGGTACAGGGACAGAGGCACAGGGAAGGCAGGAAATGGAGAGCGATGGAGAGGAATCCCAGGAGAGAGAGGAAGAGGATAGCAATGACGCAGGGGATTCCATGAGTCTCTCCAGCGAATCAGAGGATTCCCAGAAAGGGGCGCCTGTGGTAAGGGCAAGGGGAGCCCCGGGGGGAAAGTGTCAGGAGCGGTGGGCCAGCAGGGGACCCCAAAGCGGCAGCTGGGAATCAGGGCCAGCCTCCCCACCAGAGCGCAGCGAGGGAGGGGGAGGGTCCAGTGTGTCAGAGGGAGCAGCTCCGGCGACAGAGAAAGGGGAGGGATCAGAGCAAGCCGTTCTCCCGGAAGGGGAGGAAAGCAGTGAGGGGAGTAGCATAACTGTCAAAAGGAAGGTCAGAAGTTGGGCGCGCGCGCCAAGTTCAAATGAGGAGGCGCGCGGGAGAACAGGGAGCCCGGAGGAGGAGGGGCCAGGACCCAAAGCCCGCAGGAGGGGGCAGGAGCAGTCTGGAGACTCTGCTTCAGGAGAAAGCAGGAGGGGAGGAACCCCGATGGGCAGAAAGACCCTGCGGAAAAGGAAAGAGAGAAAGAGGTGGGGCAGCGTTAGCTTATTAAACTGGTGTAGGGGTGGGACCGATTCAGAGGGGACTTCTAATGTCTAGGAGAAAGAGACGCGGGGCTGCACGCCTCGGTTGTGGAACCAATAATGAACTGCAATAAACACCCTTGTATATAAGAAGAGCTTGGCGTTGGTCTTTTGTGAGCTGAGACCTGAGGCAGCCCTGACAGGTGCCATCTACATAAAAAGAAGATGATAAAGCTCTGATTGGGCTTATTTCAAATTGGTGTTTTTGGGGTTAGAATGCACGTTCACTCAATAATCGCAGAGTGACATGATTTTTATCAGTCCAAATCAAACATAGGTGTTTTGGTTCCATCTCAATAGAAGGAGGACAAATAAGCTTGGATTGTTCTTTCGGTAGTCATTCACCCTGACCCTAACCCTAACCCTAACCCTAACCCTAACCCTAACCCTAACCCTAACCCTAACCCTAACCCTAACCCTAACCCTAACCCTAACCCTAACCCTAACCCTAACCCTAACCCTAATAATAATAATAATTTATTATTTGTACCCCGCCCATCTGGCTGGGTTTCCCCAGCCACTCTGGGCGGCTTCCATAGAAACCAAAAAAACACTAAAATATCATACATTAAAAACTTCCCTGAACAGGGCTGCCTTAAGATGTCTTCTGAATGTCAGGTAGTTGTTTATCGTTTTGACATCTGATGGGAGGGTGTTCCACAGGGCGGGCGCCACTACCGAAAAGGCCCTCTGCCTGGTTCCCTGTAGCTTTGCTTCTCGCAATGAGGGAACCGCCAGAAGGCCCTCGGCGCTGGACCTCAGCGTCCGGGCAGAACGATGGGGGTGGAGACGCTCCTTCAGGTATACTGGGCCGAGGCCGTTTAGGGCTTTAAAGGTCAACACCAGCACTTTGAATTGTGCTCGGAAACGTACTGGGAGCCAATGTAGGTCTTTCAAGACCGGTGTTATGTGGTCTCGGCGGCTGCCCCCAGTCACCAGTCTAGCTGCCGCATTCTGGATTAGTTGTAGTTTCCGAGTCACCTTCAAAGGTAGCCCCACGTAGAGCGCATTGCAGTAGTCCAAGCGGGAGATAACCAGAGCATGCACCACTCTGGTGAGACAGTCCACGGGCAGGTAGGGTCTCAGCCTGCGTACCAGGTGGAGTTGGTAGACAGCTGCCCTGGATACAGAATTGACCTGCGCCTCCATGGACAGCTGTGAGTCCAAAATGACTCCCAGGCTACGCACCTGGTCCTTCAGGGGCACAGTTACCCCATTCAGGACCAGGGAGTCCTCCACACCAGCCCGCCCCCTGTCCCCCAAGAACAGTACTTCTGTCTTGTCAGGATTCAACCTCAATCCATTAGCCGCCATCCATCCTCCAACCGCCTCCAGGCACTCACACAGGACCTTCACCGCCTTCACTGGTTCTGATTTGAAAGAGAGGTAGAGCTGGGTATCATCTGCATATTGATGGACACCCAGTCCAAACCCCCTGATGATCTCTCCCAGCGGCTTCATATAGATGTTAAAAAGCATGGGGGAGAGGACGGAACCCTGAGGCACCCCACAAGTGAGGGCCCAAGGGTCTGAACACTCATCCCCCACCACCACTTTCTGAACACGGCCCAGGAGGAAGGAGCGAAACCACTGTATAACAGTGCCCCCAGCTCCCAACCCCTCTAGACGGTCCAGAAGGATGTTATGGCCGATTGTATCAAAGGCCGCTGAGAGATCCAGCAGAACTAGGAAACAACTCTCACCTTTGTCCCTAGCTCGCCGGAGATCATCAACCAGTGCGACCAAGGCAGTTTCAGTCCCATGATGAGGCCTGAACCCCGATTGGAAGGGATCCAAATGGTCCGCATCCTCCAGGCGTGCCTGGAGTTGTTCAGCAACCACACGCTCAATCACCTTGCCCAAGAATGGAAGATTTGAGACTGGGCGATAGTTGGCCATACTGGCCGGGTCTAAAGATGGTTTTTTAAGAAGCGGTTTAATGACCGCCTCTTTCAGCAGATCTGGGAATGTTCCCTCACAGAGGGAAGCATTCACCACCCCGCAGAGCCCATCGCCCAGCCCTTCCCGGCTTGCTTTTATTAGCCAGGATGGGCAAGGATCAAGGAGACAGGTGGTTGGTTTCACGAGTCCAAGCAGCCTGTCCACATCCTCGGGGGTAACGGATTGAAATTGATTCCATGCAACTTGACCAGACAGAGCTCCAGCACTCTCCCGCCCCAGCCCTGCTCCCACGGTGGTGTCTAGCTCCTTCCGAATATGAGTGATTTTATCTGCAAAAAACTTTGCAAAATCGTTGCAGGAGATCTTGGGGTCTTTACAAGGCCCCGGTGGTAAAGGTGGTTCCGTTAAATTGCGGACCACCTGAAAGAGTCTCCTGCTACTATTTTCTGCAGATGCAATAGAGGCGGTGAAGAAAGTCTTCTTCGCCGTCGCTATCGCCACTTGGTAGGCTCGACGATGAGCTCTAACCTGTGTCCGGTCAGATTCGGAGTGAGTTTTCTGCCACCGACGCTCTAGCCACCTCAGCGATTGTTTCATCGCCCTCAGCTCCGGGGAAAACCACGGGGCTGTCCGGGCTTTACTTTGGTGTTTATGCACATAGACCCAGAAATCGCAAAGTGTGTGTAATGAAACCAAAATAACACAACACCGTCTTTTTGTTTTGTTTTTTTAAATAAATATTTATTAGGATTTTACAAATTATAACAAACATATCAATACACACAAACACAAACAAAAATAAAATAATAAAAAGAACAAGTATGATTTCAATACCTTATTTTCATAAAACTTCTTTCACCGACCTCCTCATACCTCCCCTTTCTGCATTCCCATTTCAAAAATTTAGTTCAGCAAATCCCCACCCTTAATTTTATCTAATTATCATCCTTACTTTCCTTTCACTTTATCTTTACATCTGTACTCCATTTTATTTTAAAAACCATATCATTCTAAAATTCATAAATTTTACAGTATTTCTTAAGATAATTCTTAAATTTCTTCCAATCTTCTTCCGCCGTCTCTTTTCCCTGGTCTCGGATTCTGCCAGTCATTTCTGCTAGTCACATATAGAATCATAGAATCATAGAATCATAGAGTTGGAAGAGACCACAAGGGCCATCGAGTCCAACCCCCTGCCAAGCAGGAAACACCATCAGAGCACTCCTGACATATGGTTGTCAAGCCTCTGCTTAAAGACCTCCAAAGTAGGAGACTCCACCACACTCCTTGGCAGCAAATTCCACTGTCGAACAGCTCTTACTGTCAGGAAGTTCTTCCTAATGTTTAGGTGGCATCTTCTTTCTTGTAGTTTGGATCCATTGCTCCGTGTCCGCTTCTCTGGAGCAGCAGAAAACAACCTTTCTCCCTCCTCTATGTGACATCCTTTTCTATATTTGAACATGGCTATCATATCACCCCTTAACCTCCTCTTCTCCAGGCTAAACATGCCCAGCTCCCTTAGCCGTTCCTCATAAGGCATTGTTTCCAGGCCTTTGACCATTTTGGTTGCCCTCCTCTGGACACGTTCCAGTTTGTCAATGTCCTTCTTGAATTGTGGTGCCCAGAACTGGACACAGTACTCCAGGTGTGGTCTGACCAGAGCAGAATACAGTGGCACTATTACTTCCCTTGATCTAGATGCTATACTCCTATTGATGCATCCCAGAATTACATTGGCTTTTTTAGCTGCCGCGTCACACTGTTGGCTCATGTCAAGTTTGTGGTCAACCAAGACTCCTAGATCCTTTTCACATGTACTGCTCTCAAGCCAGGTGTCACCCATCTTGTATTTGTGCCTCTCATTTTTTTTGCCCAAGTGCAATACTTTACATTTCTCCCTGTTAAAATTCATCTTGTTTGTTTTTGCCCAGTTCTCTAATTTGTCAAGGTCGTTTTGAAGTGTGATCCTGTCCTCTGGGGTGTTAGCCACCCCACCCAGTTTGGTGTCATCAGCAAATTTGATCAGGATGCCCTTGAGTCCATCATCCAAGTCGTTGGGTAGATCCTGTGTCTTCCATTACTTTGTTATGAGTATTCTTGCCGCTGTTGTAGCATACATAAAAAATGTTCTGTCTTTCTTTTGCACCGATTGGCCGACAATGCCCAAGAGAAAGGCCTCTGCTTTCTTAGGAAAGGTATATTTAAATACCCTTTTCATTTCATTATAAATCATTTCCCAGAAAGCCTTAATCCTTGGGCACGTCCACCAAAGGTGAAAAAAAAGTACCTTCAATTTCTTTACATTTCCAACATTTATTGTCAGACAAGTGGCAAATTTTTGCAAGCTTGACCGGGGTCATGTACCACCTATAGATCATTTTCATAATATTTTCCTTTAAGGCATTACATGCCATAAATTTCATACCGGTGTTCCACAACTGTTCCCAGTCAGCAAACATAATGTTATGACCAATATCTTGTGCCCACTTTATCATAACTGATTTCACTGTTTCATCTTGTGTATTCCATTTCAACAGCAAGTTATACATTCTTGACAAATTCTTAGTATTGGGTTCTATCAGTTCTGTTTCTAATTTTGATTTTTCCACCTGAAAGCCAATTTTCCTGTCCAACTTGAAAACCTCCATTATTTGATAATAATGGAGCCAATCTCGCACTTTGTCCTTTAACTTTTCAAAACTCTGCAATTTCATTTTATCCCCCTCCTGTTCCAAAATTTCCCAATATTTCAGCCATTTGGCCTCCATATTGAGTTTTCTCACAGCTTTAGCTTCCATTGGCGACAACCACCTTGGGGTTTTATTTTCCAACAAGTCTTTATATCTAATCCAGACATTATATAGTGCTTTCCTGAGAATATGATTTTTAAAAGCTTTATGGGCCTTAACCTTATCATACCATAAATATGCATGCCACCCAAAAACATTGTTGAAGCCTTCTAAATCCAAAATGTCTGTGTTCTCAAGAAGCAGCCAGTCTTTCAACCAGCAGAAAGCTGCTGATTCATAGTAAAGTTTAAAGTCTGGCAGGGCAAATCCCCCTCTTTCTTTGGTGTCAGTTAAAATCTTAAATTTTATTCTGGGTTTCTTGCCCTGCCACACAAATTTCGAAATATCTTTCTGCCACTTCTTGAAGCAATCCATCTTGTCCACAATTTGCAATGTTTGAAACAAAAACAGCATTCTAGGCAATACATTCATTTTGTTTTTTTTAAAATAATATTTTATTGCTTTTTTCCAGATATAAATGTAAAGTCAAATACATGATAGAATCCACAAAAAAGAAAAGAAAGAAGAAAAAAGAAAGAAAAACAATAGAACAGAAAAATTCATTTTTCCAAAACATCTTTTCATAACCATCTGGACTTCCCCACGTCTCCCTCTCCCTGCATTCTTTACAATAAAGATATCAGCAAATTGTTACCTTGTTTCATGCGTTTTTTGTACTTTCAAATAGTTATACTTTAAGTTTAAAATACTTGTTGTCAAATTGCCTTTATCCTAAAATAGACATAAAGATTAGTTTAAACTTTAGTTCCTTCCTAATTTATAACTTAATTTCCCAGATCATCAAATTTTAATTGCTGAAGCTAGACTTTCCCAGCCACGCAAACCCTTAACATTCATATAGCTTATGTTGTTTTTGTAGGTAGTCTTTAAATTTTTTCCAGTCCTCCTCCATTTTTTCTTCACCCAAGTCTCGGATTCTGCCAGTCATTTCAGCCAGTTCCATATAGTCCATCAATTGCATCTGCCACTCTTCCAGCGTGGGTAGATCTTGTGTCTTCCAATGTTTAGCGATAAGAATTCTTGCTGCTGTAGTTGCGTACATGAAAAAAGTTCTATCCTTCTTTAACACTTTCTGGCCGACAATGCCCAGAAGGAAGGCCTCTGGTTTCTTGGGGAAGGTATACTTAAATACCTTTTTTAACTCATTGTAGATCATTTCCCAGAAGGCCTTCACTTTCGGGCAAGTCCACCAGAGGTGAAAGAATGTCCCTTCAGCCTCCTTGCATTTCCAACATTTATTATCAGACAAATGATATATCTTAGCAAGCTTGACTGGGGTCATGTACCACCTGTATATCATTTTCATAATGTTTTCTTTCAAGGCATTACATGCCGTAAATTTCATACCGGTGGTCCATAACCTTTCCCAGTCTTCAAACATGATGTTGTACCCAATGTCTTGAGCCCATTTTATCATGGCTGATTTGACTATCTCATCCTGAGTGTTCCATTTAAGCAGCAAGTTATACATTCTTGATAGAATTTTAGTCTTTGGTTCCAATAGTTCTGTTTCTAACTTTGATTTCTCCACCTGGAAACCTGTTTTTTTATCCATTTTAAAGACCTCTTGAATTTGAGCATAGTGCAACCAGTCTTGCACCTTGTTTTTTAATTTGTCAAAGCTCTGCAATCTCCAATTATCTCTGGTTTTTTCTATTATCTCCCAGTATTTTGGCCAACCAACCTCCATATTGAGTCTTTTTCGGGCCTTAGCCTCCATTGGTGATAGCCACCTCGGGGTCTTGTTTTCTAACAAGTCCTTATATTTAGTCCAGACTATAAATAAAGCTTTTCTGACAATATGGTTTTTGAACATTTTGCGAATTTTTACCTTGTTGTACCACAAGTATGCATGCCATCCAAAAGCATTATTAAACCCTTCCAGATCTAGGACATCAGTGTTTTCTAATAAGAACCAATCTTTCATCCAGCAGAAAGATGCAGCTTCGTAATATAACCTTAAGTCTGGCAGGGCAAACCCCCCTCTTTCTTTTGCATCAGTTAATATTTTAAACTTTATCCTGGGCCTTTTGCCCTGCCAGACAAACTTCGAAATATCTTTCTGCCACTTTCCAAAACATTCCACTCTGTCCACGATCTGTAGGGTTTGAAACAAAAACAACATCTTTGGCAATACATTCATCTTAACAGCAGCAATTCGTCCCAACAAGGAAAGTTTAAGTCTTGACCAGATTTCAAAATCCTTTTTGATTTCTGACCAACATTTTTCATAATTATCTTTGAATAAATTCAAGTTTTTAGCAGACAAATTAATCCCTAGGTATTTCACTTTTTTAACCACATTTAACTCTGTCACCTTCTGAAACCCATCTATTTCTGAAGGTGTCAAATTTTCCCCCAAAACCTTGGTTTTTTGCTTATTCAACTTAAATCCTGCCACCCGACCAAACTCATAAATCAGTTCTAGAGCTCTTTTTGTACTAGGTTCTGGCTCCTGTAGTGTTAACACCAAATCATCTGCAAAAGCTTTCAGTTTATATTGTTTCACTCCGACCTGTATTCCATGCACCAACCGGTCCTTCCTAAGCAAATTCAAAAGCACCTCCAGGACTGAAATAAATAACAGAGGGGAGAGAGGGCACCCCTGTCGTGTCCCTTTTTCAATTTTGAACTCCTCCGTCACCACATTGTTCACTATCAATTTGGCCTTTTGCTCTGAATAAATTGCTTCTATACTGTTTTGAAACGCCTGTCCCACTCCCATCCCTTCCAAGTTTTTCTTCATGAACTTCCAAGAAATGTTGTCGAAGGCTTTCTCTGCATCTATGAAGATTAAAACTGCTTTCGTGTTGATATTGGTCTGCAATAATTCCAAAATGTCAATAATATTCCTAGTGTTATCAGACAAATGTCTACCAGGGAGGAAGCCAGCCTGGTCCTTATGAATTACTTCATTTAACACTTTTTTAAGTCTATTTGCCAAAATATCAGCAAAAATTTTATAATCCACATTAAGGAGTGAGATGGGACGGTAATTCTTAAGTTGGGTCTTTTCAGATTCCAATTTAGGTATCAATGTGATGAATGCTTCTTTCCACGATTCTGGTGCCCTTTTCCCCTCCATGATCTGATTACATACCTCCATTAATGGTTGAATCAAGAAGTCTTTTAATGTCTTATAATACTTGGAGGTAAGTCCGTCTGGGCCTGGAGATTTCCCTAATTGCATATTCTGAATGGCACTCTCGATTTCCTGTTGTGTTATTCTATAATTCAGGGTTGTTCTCTTCTCTTGAGATAATTTTTGTAATCCATTATTTTTTAGAAATTGGTCTATCTCAGTCTCTTCCTGTGGCCCTTGCGTGAACAGTTTTTTGAAATATCTCTGGAAACACTTTCTAATTTCTTCTGGTTTCTGAATATTTCTCCCTTCAACCTCCAGATTGGTGACAAAGTTCAATTTTTGTCTCTTTTTCAGCTGCCATGCTAGCAGCTTTCCACATTTATTCGCCGATTCAAAAGATCTTTGTTTCATTTGTTTGATTTTCCATTCCACTTCTTGGTTTATCAATTTCGCATATTGTGCTTGGTGGAATTTAATCTCTCTTAAAATTTCTTTTGATTTTGGTTTTAGTCTCAACTTTTTCTCTCCGTCTCTTATCTTCTCTAATATCTTATCCTTTTTTCCACTCCAGAGTTTTTTCTTAATCGTATTCTGTTGTATCAGAAACCCTCTCATCACAGCTTTGCTTGCGTCCCAGATTGTTCTCTTTTCAACCGAAGTGTTTAAATTTATTTCAAAATAATCTTTCAAGGTTTTTTGGGCCTTCTTCATGATCTCCTGATCTCTTAACAGAGTGTCATTCATTTTCCATCTGAAGGAACCGGCTGGAGTAAGTCTCAATTCCATTTTCAAGGCGTTATGGTCGGAGCAGGTTTTTGGGCAGATTTCCACTTTTTTAGTCTTAGGTGCCAGCCCTCTAGTTGTCCATATTTGGTCGATTCTTGACCATGATAGGTGGGCCTCAGAGAAGAATGTTCCTTCTTTCCCTAGGGGGTTCTTTGTCCTCCAAATGTCAATCAAGTCCATACTGTCAGTTAGTTCAAAAAAAGTTTTAGGTAGTCTGCCATCTTTAGTCAAATTTTGGTTTTGTGACTTGTCCATATAAGTAGAGACCACTCCATTCATGTCTCCCATCATGATGATGTTATTATAGTCCAAATAATCCAGCATTGTCTCGTGCAGCTTCTTGTAAAATTCCGATTTCCCCTCATTTGGTGCGTAGATTCCTACTATCAAGAATTTTTCTCCTTGTGATTGTATCTCTATTGCCATGATTCTTCCTTGCTCATCTTTAAACAGAAATTTCGGCGACAGGTTCTCCTTTGCATAAATCACTACGCCTCTTTTCTTAACTTTATCTGAAGAAATAAATTCGTGACCTAATCTTTTGTTAATTAGCACTTTTCTGTGGAGCCTAGTCACATGTGTTTCCTGCAAGCAAATAATGTCCAATTGTTCTTTTTTCAAAATATGAAATATCTTTCTTCTTTTCTCCGGGGAATTTGCGCCATGAATGTTCCAACTAAGCAGCTGTAGAGACATCCTGAATCAGTTTGTAAGTCCTAATAGGGAGTCGACTTCCTTTTCGTCCAGACCTGCAGGTGGCCCTGGTGTTGATTCAGGCGAAGGTGGTGGCCAGACTCCTGCCACTCCTTTCCGAAGGTCCTCCCCGTAGTCGTGTAGAAACTTCTCTTGGTCCTCTGCTGATCTGATTTTTACTTTTTTCCCTTTGAAGTTAAAGGATATTCCTTGGGGAAACTCCCACCTGTAGGGAATTGTGTTGTTTCTCAACAGTCCTGCTAGGTCTTTATATGTAGTTCTTAAATCCAAAAGTTGTTTCGGAACATCTCTGTAGATTTCTGCTTTCTTGCCTTGAATCACCAGTGGATTTTTGAAATGTAGGCCAAGTATATTATCTCTTTCTTGCCTAGATCTTAAAATGATCAGGCAGTCTCTAGATCTATCCTTCCTCACCACTCTTCCCAGTCTGAAAGCGGTGACGATTTTAAAGTCCTTATCTTCCGCTATACCCCAGAACTTTGAAAATTCTGCTGTCAAAAAGCCAATCAAATCTTCTTTTTCAAGTTCTGGAATTGATCTCAATCTAAAATTGTTCTCCCGATTTTTCAATTCCACCATGGACAGATAGGCCTGTTGTTCGTTGATTTGCCTGCTCAGTGGCCTTACTTCCTTTCTTACTTCCTCAATTTTCTTATTGGCTTGTTCTGCTTTTTGATTCACTTCTTCAGCCAGTTTGCGATTCTCTGCTGTTGTTGTTTGAATATTCCCAATTGCTTGTGTATTTTGGGAAACTTGCTCAGTCAATTTGTTGATAGTGGCTGTCACTTGATCAAATTTTTCCGCCTGTTCATCCGCTTTCCTGTTTAAAGCTGCCAATTGTTCCAAAATTTCTTTAGAGACTGGGTCAAGCCCTCCTGAAGCCATATCCCCTAGGTCTGGCTGCTTGATTTCTCCTTCTTGCAAGCCTAGGACAGTTGGGACAGATGATCTACGTGTCTGCGCAGTCAAAGTTGTTTGCAACAGTTCAGATTGTTTTGGTTTTGATTTGGCAGCCCTTGTTCTCCCTGTGCCACTCATTCCACAGCTGTCTATGTATCAAGGTCAAATTGTAAATCCCATGGGAAAAACAGTCCAGAATAAAAACATCCAGGCAGAAGATGAACAAAACAATAAGCAGTTCTCAGAGACTAAATAATCCACAGTCCTCTAGGGGGAGCTCCCCTGTAGTCAAAAAAAAAAAAAAAGTAAAAACTTTCCACCATTAAATTCCCAATGGACCAACAAAGAAGAAAAAAATAGGAAGTACCTTCAACATTCCTTTAAACTTGCAGAGCTTTGCCCGAGTTGAAAAGAAAGTCTCAATAATGGTGCATGCAACAGTTCCCTATTTGTATCCCACAGTAAGGCTCAAATGTAGCACGTTGAAACTTTAGATACAGTTTCCGCAAATTGACAGATCTTTATATCCAGGCAGTCCGCAGACTATTTTTTCTCAAAATTTTGTAATCCACCAAGAGAAGGCGCAATCCCAGTCCAAGTCCAGTTCGTTTACACAAAAGTAATCCTCTTTACTTATAAGTAGCGAAGTCAGAATTTGCACAGTATAAGCGGATTCCCTTTAAAGTCCCTCTTTCAGCGCTTCCCGCTTGTCGAGGTCTTTGCTTTGAACTTAAGCAGAATCGGAAGACGGACTTCCCTTTTGACGTCTCCCGTTTTCAGCCGAATTCAATAATTTAGTTCCCCAATCTTGTGGTTCTTACTCACGAGTATGTTGTTTAGAGTCGGATATTCATAGAAGAAAGGTCAGCGCTCATCAGCAGCAGCCGCGCGGCTTCACTTCCGCGGAAAGAGCGATGAACTCACAGCACCGCTCCCCCTTTCACGTTCCGGAGCCCCTTACGGGGTTCCTTCTTCGTTTCCAGGGTCGCTCCTGGTGCCCGCCGAGTCCCACGACCACAAGCTCACTCTGCCTGTGGGTTTTCTTAACGGGTCTCCGCTCTGCCGCAGCCATTGCCGTTTCGCGCCGCCTCCGGAATACATTCATTTTGATCACAGCAATACGGCCTAACAGTGAAATCTTCAAATTTGACCATATCTCTAGATCCTTTTTTACTTCCGTCCAGCATTTCTCATAATTGTCTTTAAACAAGTTCACATTTTTAGCTGACATATTAATCCCCAAGTATTTCACCTTCGTAACCACGGTTAACCCCGTTTCATTCTGGAACCTCTCCCTTTCTGTAGCTGTTAAGTTTTTCTCTAATACCTTAGTCTTTAATTTATTCAATTTGAATCCTGCAACTTGACCAAACTCTTGAATTAATTCTAAAACTCTTTTAGTACTAGTGTCTGGCTCTTGTAATGTAAGTACCAAGTCATCTGCAAATGTTCTATGTTTGTACTGTTTAACTCCGACCTGTACCCCTTTAACTAGCTGGTCCCTTCTAATCATGTTCAGCAAAACCTCCAGGACCGATATAAAAAGCAAAGGGGAAATTGGGCACCCCTGTCATGTCCCTTTTTCTATTCTAAAGTCTTCCGTAACCACATTATTTACAATTAGCTTAGCCTTTTGTTCAGAGTATATTGCACCCATACCATTCTCAAATCCTTGGCCTACCCCCATCCCATGTAGATTCTTCTTCATAAAACTCCAAGAAATGTTGTCAAAGGCTTTCTCCGCATCCACAAATATCAGTACTGCTTTAGTGTTTATATTCACTTCTAGTTTTTCCAAAATATCTATTATATTCCTCACATTGTCTGACAAATGTCTTCCTGGGAGAAAGCCTGCTTGGTCCTTGTGAATCTCTTCCATCAATACTTTCTTCAACCTTTTAGCCAAAATGTCAGCAAAAATTTTGTAATCCACATTAAGTAACGATATAGGGCGGTAGTTCTTAAGCTGAGTCTTTTCAGTCTCTGTTTTCGGTATGAGTGTAATATAAGCTTCTTTCCACGATACTGGTGCCCTTTTCCCCTCTAAAATTTCATTGCAGACTTCCTTCAAAGGTTGTAATAGCCACTCCTTCAAGGCCTTGTGTAATGGGAATTGGGGTTACTTGTGCGTAAACTGCAAACTGCTCCAAGCTGGTCGTATAGCTAAACCTTTCCCTGGTTTGACAGCCCTTACAACGCGACTGTCTTAGTCGCTGGCAGAATCCGTGAGTGGGCGTCTCCTAAACTTCCTCCAACATAGAAATTCTTTGACTCCAAGTCTCCTCCTAGATTCTCTGCGCGGAAGCCTTCTGCGCAGCGTGGGCGTGCCAAGCGGAGGTCCCGCAAATGTGGAGCTGGTGTGGATAGCGCGAAGAGGGATGCGCTGGAGCGAATTCAAGCCAGCCGTGATGGCGAGAGCTGCCTCGGAGGGCCCACCTGATGCCCTGGTTATCCAGTTGGGGGAAAACGACCTGGCGTACCGCAAAGCTATTGACTTGAGATGGAACATTTTTGACGATTTTGCTGATCTGATGGCGGTTTACCCAAACATTACTAACTTGTGGTCCTCGTTGCTTGAGAGGAGGACATGGAGGGATTGTGTGAGCCCGGTTGGAATCAATAAAGCAAGAAAGGTCCTGGAGCGGGCTGTGGAACGTAGAGTGGTGGCTCTGGGCGGGTGCGTCATAGGACACCCAGGCATCCAGTACAGCAACGAAGGTGTGGGGTTCATTGGCAGGGGTTCATTGTTATGCAAATGAATGGGGGGGAAGGAAGCGCCATCACCTTCCCCCAAGGAAAGGGTAGTCCGGTAGAGGACTCCGGGGGGCGTTGCCTTGTCCGAAACCTAGGGAGGTAAGGGCCTCTGGCACGCCCCCGAGCGGTGACACCCGTGGGATCCTAGTTGGCGTACTTCAACAGGACTCCCACGGCTTGTGGATAACCCTTCCCGGTCTCCATGCCGGGTAGTCAATAGGAGCCAATGCCTAAGGCCAATACCTTTCAATTCTGTAATCAATACAGTTGTGGCCTTTTTATGCCCATTAACCTTATATAATGTGTCCAGTGTCTTCATTTCACATGGGGGAGGGGACTTGCCACGCAAATCCATTTCCGACCTTGGGAGGAGAGGGGGTTGCGGGTTACCCCTCCCACACACGCGGGGGCTGGCCTTTTGCCCCCGCGATATCCAGGGAATCCCCGGGCGTGCCTGCGACCTGGCCCGTCAATCGACGGGCTGGGGAGGCGTGGCCTAGCATACTTAAGGCCAGGTACGCCCAGGGACCGCCCTCTTTCCCCTTGCCAGCTGAGCGGTTTTCCGTTCCTTGGACGGCGACGTGGGAAACCCCGGGAAGGAGCTATCCCCTTCCTCAGAAGATTCAAACACCGCTCCCCATCTGCTGCTGTCTCTTTCCGCTGCCCAATCTCCCCAGTTGGATTCCTCTCCCTCGGATACCCCTCCTTCCTCCTCTTCGGAGGCTGGCCACCCCTCAAACTCTTCTTCATCATCCGTGGTGCCAAATTGCTCTTCCCAGAACCTTCCTAGGGGTTTGGGCTTCTTTGGGAACCTGCTATGAAACTCCTCCTGCAGATACTCATCCCTGATCTCTTCTGCAGGAACCCAAGTGTTTTCCGACTCTGGTTCCCCTTCCCAAGCCACCAAATATTCCACCCTTCTCCCTCTCCACCTTGAATCGAGAATTTCCGCTGCGTGACCACTAAATTCCCTTTCCTCCACCAGTGGATGCATGGGGATTTCTCTTTCTCGCCCCTGAAATTCCCTCCCTTCCCGGTACAGTGAGAGCAAGGACCTGTGGAACACCGGGTGTAGTTTCATGTTGGTGGGCAATTTGAGTCTAAAGGTCACAGGATTCACCTGTTGGGTTACCTCGAAGGGTCCCAGTCGCCTTGGCCATAATTTCTTACACCCCCCCTTTGAACGGTAACCCTTGGGTTGACAACCACACCTGGTCCCCAACCCTTATTGTCTCCCCTTCTCTGCGGTGCTTGTCTGCCTGCCTCTTGTACACTTCCTTAGCCCTCTCCAGGTTAACCTTAAGTTGTTGATGTAAAGCTTCCATTTCTTCCACAAATTGTTTGGCCGCCGGCACACTCCCCCTCCCCTCCCCCTCCCCTGGGAAGGCCCTGGGGTGACACCCGTAATTGGCCATGAAGGGACTCATCCCCGTGGACACGTGTTCAGCGTTATTGTATGCAAATTCGGCCACCGCTAGTTTTTCCACCCAATCGTTCTCCCTTTCGTTGACGTAGCAGCGTAGGTACTGTTGAAGTACGCTATTGACTGTTTCTGCTTGTCCGTTGGTCTCCGGGTGTCTGGCCATCGAGAAGCTCACTTCGACGTCCAGAACCTGGAAGTAAATTGCCTGCCTCTGTCGGACAAAACCCTCAAGGGGGCGCCATGCAACCTGAAAACGTGATCTATAAACAGCCTAGCTGTCTCCTCCGCTGTCACTGCATGCGAGCAAGCAATAAAATGGCACATATTGGTCATCAAGTCCATATGGGAGTCGGAACTGAAGAGGTTAAGTTGTTCCCATGATGCCTCAACATTCTGACGTCAGCTTTGGAAGCTGGGAGGAGTTTTCTGACTGTTCCTCTCGGTCTTTGAGAGAGAAAGACGCAGTTTGTCATGGCTGCGAGAAGTCCTGGAGTTTTCTGAGAAAGGATGCAATAAAGAGCTGTAAATGGACAATCTGGTGCTCTGTGTATTTGTCGGAAGCTACGTGACAGTTTGCCGCTGTGTTTTACTCTGCTAGGCGTGACGGAACGAAGCAGATTGCGCCGCTAAGTGGGAAGCGTGCCGGACCGCTGTAAAGAGCTAATTGGACCGTAAATCAATTAGCAGGTCACGCACTAATAAATCAACAGTCCACTACCACCATGACTGCTGTTTTCCCCCTGGACTTGGGTAAATCGGTCATAAAATCAATGGATACCACCTCCCAGGGCCTTCCAGGGGTGGGTAAGGGCTCCAGTAACCCCACAGGTGCTGCCTTCTCCCCTTTAGCCCTCTGGCAGTGCTCGCACCCCCGTACGTATTTCCGCACATCTTCCCTCACTCTTGGCCACCAGAACTGCCTGGTGACAAGCAACATGGTTTTGTGTTGACCAAAATGTCCCGCCGTGGGGTTATCATGTAGTTGTTTGAGTACTCTTCTCCTCGGGTCCCCTTCTAGTATGTACAATGCTCCCTTATAGTACAGAGCCCCCTCCTTTTCCTCAAAACCCCCCTGATTTTCTTCTGCGTCTCGTATCTCCCTGATTTTAGTTTGTGCGTACTCGTCATTCCTCGTCAACCCGGCTAGTTCTTGTCTCCCTACCAACACTCCCACACACACCCATCGGTCCTCGGGTATCACATGTCGTACTTCCGGCACCCCCTCTCCTTCCAAGTACTCTGGTTTACGGGAAAGGGCATCTGCCCTGACGTTTTCCTTTCCCGGCACATACTGAATTTCAAAGAAGAACTTGGAAAACTCCTGTGCCCATCGCACCTGTCTTTGGTTGAGAACTCGTGCAGTCCTCCAATATTCCAGGTTCTTATGGTCCGTGCACACCTGGATCTTGTGCTGCGCGCCTATTAGAAAATGTCTCCAACGTCGAAAGGCTTCATGAATTGCAAGCAGTTCCCGGTCATACACTGTGTAGTTCTGTTCGGACTTGTTCAGCTTCCTTGAAAAAAAGGCACACGGCTTCCACTCTGATCGATTTCCCGGCTGGAGCAACACAGCTCCCACCGCTCTGTCTGACGCGTCTGTTTCCAATCTCATAGGCTTCTGCAGATCCACGTGTAAGAGTTGCTCTTCCGAAGCGAATGCCCTCTTTAGCTTTTCAAAAGACTGCTGAGCCGCTTCTGTCCATTCAAACTTCTTCTTGCTGCTGAGACAATCAGTTATGGGTGCCGTTAAGTGGGCAAAGTTCTTGATAAACTTTCTATAGAAGTTTCCAAACCCCAGGAACCTCTGCACGTCCTTCCGGGTCTTGGGAGTCTTCCATTCTAGTACCGCCTGCACCTTGCCTGGGTCCATGGCTAAGCCTTTGTCCGACAACCTGTAGCCCAGGAACTCAACCTCTCGGGCGTGGAATTGGCATTTCTCCAGTTTGACCCACAGCTGGTGCTCCTGCAGCCTCTTCAGCACTTCCCTGACATCCTTAACATGCTGCTCCTCGTTCTCCGAGTAGATTAGCACATCATCTAGGAAGGCCACGCAATTCTTGTACAGCAGGGACCCCAACACGTGGTGCATGAAAGCTTGAAAGCAGGTCGAACCGGATTGTAATCCGAAGGGCATAACTAGGTACTCAAAGGCCCCCAGAGGGGTGAACATCGTGGTTTTCCATTCGTCCCCCTCTCTCATCCTTATCAAATTGTACGCCCCCCGAAGGTCCAGCTTGGTAAAGACCTTCCCTTTCCTTACCCTGGCCAAAATGTCATCAATTCTGGGCATAGGGAAGGTCACTGGTTCTGATACCCGGTTCACCGCGCGGTAATCTACGACCAATCTGGGCTCTTTGGAGTCTCTTTTGTCTACAAAGAACACTGGACTGCCCCCCACCGCCCTTGATTCTCGTATGAAACCCCTCTTCAGGTTCTTGTCAATGAACTTCCGCAACTCCTGCATCTCCCTGTCCGACATGGCGTACAGCTTACCCACTGGTAACTGAGCCCCTGAGAGTAGGTTGATCTGACAGTCAAAGGGCCTGTGAGGGGGCAGTCTATCCACCTCTTTCTCACTGAAGACTTCTTCCAGGTCTGCATACTGAGGTGGTACTCTCCCCTTTTCTCCCACCGCCATCCCTGCCACCCTGGCTACTGCCATCCTCGGGGTTTCCCCTTCGTGGCAGTGCTCTACGCAGTGAGCTGACCCAAAGGTGACTGTCCGCTGGTGCCACCCCACTACTGGATTGTGCAGTGCCAGCCAGCTCATTCCCAGTATGATTGGTGGCCCGGCTAATGTGGCAACGTGAAAGGCAATTGTCTCAGTGTGTCTGGAGACCCTCATTTTCATGGGAGGGGTCTGGTGGGTCACTCCCCCCCCCAAGAGTTCTCTCCCATCAATGGCCGTTACTTGCAAGGGGTGTTCTAGAGCAGTGTTTCCCAACCACTGTTCCGCGGCACACTAGTGTGCCGCGAGATGTTGCCTGGTGTGCCGCGGGGAAAATTTAAAAATTCGAAAGATTTTTTTTTTTAAAAGTCAAATTTTCGATTGGGGCGCCGTCACTAGATGACCCCTGGGGTTCCCTCCCTCCCTCCCGCTCTGCGCCTCCCTCCTCCTCCGGGGAGGCCCTTCCTGGCTCTCAGCCAAGGCTTGGCGGCTGCCACTCACTCACTCGCTCGCCCACCCGTCCCTCCATCCCTGCACCCGGCCTCTCCCCCTCCGTCCCCGGCGCGGGGGCTGCCGGGATCCGTAGTCCCCTCGCCCTTGGGCTCCGCGCCCGCGCGGGGTGCGCAAACTACGTTTCCCAGCATGGCCTGGCGGGCCGGGCGTTTTGTTTGAAGCGCTCTTCTCCCGGCCATGGAATGAGCGCAGCGGCGGCGGCCGGGCGGGCAGGGGCTCTTCCGCGCAGACCCCGCGCAGCCTGCCTGCGCCCCCGCGGAGATCGGGCGGCAGGATGGAGCCCGGGGATCCCCGCGGAGGCGGAGCGGTGGAGGCGGAGGCTGCCCCCCAGGTAGGGCTGCGTCGGGGGGGGGTTATTTTTGCAATGCTGCATCCGCGCCGGAGGGGACGCATCGGACCGCGGGGAGACCCCTTGGCGGGCGTGCAAGGCAATGCATGCGTGCAGGCGTTGCATGGAGTGCAGTGCAATGCAATGGCAACGCGGTGCCCTGCATGCATGCATGCAACTTCCACCGGCGCGCCGGACTTGGCAGGTGAGGGGGGTCCCCAGTGGGCGGCAGAGAGAGCCGGGAGGGCGAAGGGGAGCCGGGGGGGAGCAGCGCTGCTCCCCGAGCCGAGCCCGGGGGGAAACTTTGGCGTCGTTGCGCCGGGTGTTGGAAGCGGAGGCTGGCGGGGGGCCCTCACCTGCAAAACCTGGTCGCCTCTCATATATTTCGTGCATTGCATTCATCGCCCGCTTTCTCCTCCAAGGAGCTCCCGGGGGCGCGCGTGGTTCTCCCCGTGTTATCCTCGCAACAACAGCCCTGCGAGGTGGGTCAGGCAAGTGGCCCAAGGGAGCACCCAGGGATTGTCCTGGCCAGGTGGGGTGATTTGAACCCTGCTCTCTGCCCGGTCTTCGTCCTCATTTAGCCCCCACATGTGCATGACTGTGCATGACTGAGGTTTCCCCCCCTCGTCTTGGCTATGGTGTGAGTCTGTGCTGTTAATTAATGGGGTTCTGCCTTCGGAGAAGATGAGCCAGCCCTCAAGGAGGTGATTATGTAATTTGCTAGCAATTCATGTCCCTCCCGGCGTGACGCTGCGCGCTGACGTCACGGGGCTGTAATGGTGGTGTGCCTCGAGATTTTTTTCATGAAACAAGTGTGCCTTTGCCCAAAAAAGGTTGGGAAACACTGTTCTAGAGGCACCACGTGGAGCTGGTGTTCTAGTGCAAAATCCCTGCTAAAGAAGTTGCAAGAGCTGCCTTCACCTTAATAGGGTGTCCGTTAGGGAGTTCTAACACCACCTCTATGGCTATGGCTGCCCAGGGGGGGGGGTCTGGTTTGGGCACATTCACTGGTTGCTCGCCTGGCTGCTGTGCCCGCTCTCCTGCAGCCAAGCATTGCTGTTTCCCTGCTCCTGCTCACCACCAGCTGCCCCCACCATTCCTTGGCACGCCTTTCTCTGAGGGCAGACTCTGGCAAAATGTCCCGGCTGTTGGCAGAGAAAACACTTCTTGGTCATTTTCCCCTCCTTCTTGCGAACCTCGCCGGAGGTTTGATAGTAATGGAGCCAGTCTCGTACTTTAGACTTTAATCTCTCATAACTCTGTAATTTCATTTTATCTCCCCCTTGTTCCAAAATTTCCCAATATTTTGGCCATTTGGCCTCCATATTAAGTTTTTTCACGGCTTTAGCCTCCATTGGCGACAGCCACCTTGGGGTTTTATTTTCCAACAAATCTTTATATCTGATCCAGACATTATATAATGCTTTCCTAACAATGTGATTTTTAAAAGCTTTATGCGCTTTAACCTTATCATACCATAAATATGCATGCCATCCAAATACATTATTAAAACCTTCCAAGTCCAAAATATCTGTATTCTCGAGGAGCAGCCACTCTTTCATCCAGCAAAAAGCTGCTGATTCATAGTACAGTTTTAAGTCCGGCAGGGCAAATCCCCCTCTTTCCTTTACATCCGTTAAAATTTTAAACTTTATTCTGGGTTTTTTGCCCTGCCAGACAAATTTAGAAATGTCTTTCTGGCACCTCTTGAAACAGTCCATCTTGTCAAGAATTTGCAATGCTTGAAATAAAAATAACATTCTAGGCAATACATTCATCTTAATAACTGCGATTCGGCCTAACAAGGAAAGCTTTAAATTTGACCATATTTCTAGATCCTTCTTAACTTCTGTCCAGCATTTCTCATAATTATCTTTAAACAAATTCACATTCTTAGATGTCATATTAATCCCCAAGTATTTCACCTTCTTAACCACTGTCAACCCTGTTTCATTCTGGAACCTCTCCCTTTCCATAGCTGTTAAGTTTTTCTCCAAAACTTTAGTTTTTTGTTTATTCAACTTGAATCCTGCAACTTGACCAAATTCTTGAATTAGTTCTAAAACCCTTTTCGTACTAGTGTCTGGCTCTTGTAAAGTAAGTACCAAGTCATCTGCAAAGGTCCTTAACTTATACTGTTTGGCTCCAACCTGAACCCCTTTAACCAGCTGATCACTTCTAATCATGTTTAGCAAAACCTCCAGGACTGATATAAAAAGTAGTGGGGAAATTGGGCACCCCTGTCGTGTCCCTTTTTCTATTTTAAATTCTTCCGTTACCACATTATTTACAATTAATTTAGCCTTCTGTTCAGAATATATTGCACCCATACCATTCTCAAATCCTTGCCCTACCCCCATCCCATGTAGATTCTTCTTCATAAAACTCCAAGAAATATTATCAAAGGCTTTCTCCGCGTCCACAAATATCAGAACTGCTTTAGTGTTTATGTTCACCTCTAATAATTCCAAAATGTCTATTATGTTCCTCACATTATCTGACAAGTGTCTTCTTGGGAGAAAGCCTGCTTGGTCCTTGTGAATCTCTTCCACCAATACTTTTTTCAATCTTTTTGCCAAAATGTCTGCAAAAATTTTGTAATCCACATTAAGTAATGATATAGGGCGGTAATTCTTAAGCTGAGTCTTTTCAGTCTCTGTTTTCGGTATGAGTGTGATATACGCTTCTTTCCATGATTCTGGTGCCTTTTTCCCCTCCAAAATTTCGTTGCAGACTTCCTTCAAAGGTTGTAACAACTACTCCTTCAAGGCTTTGTAGTATCTGGAAGTCAACCCATCTGGTCCTGGAGATTTGCCCAGTTGCATGTTTTGAATGGCACCTTCTATCTCTTGTTCAGTTATTTTCTGATTCAGGTCTATTTTACTTTGATGAGAGATTTTTTGTAGACCAAATTTCTTAAGAAACTCATCTATATCTCTTTCATTCTGCGGCCCTTGTGAGTATAATTTTTTGAAATAACTCTGGAAACAGTTTCTAATCTCATTTGGCTTATAAATGTTCTTTCCTTCCACCTCTAGGCTTGTAACCGTGTTTAGTTTTTGCCTTTTCTTCAATTCCCAAGCCAGAAGTTTACCACACTTATCCGCAGATTCAAATGTCTTTTGTCTCATTTGCTTAATCTTCCATTCTATTTCTTGGTTCATCAATTCCATGTATTGTGTCTGATGTAACTTAATTTCTCTCAAAATCTCCTGGGACTTTGGTTTAGATCTCAATTTCTTTTCTCCTTCTTTAATCTTTTCCTTCTTATCCTTCTTCTCATTTTGGTTTCTCTTCTTTATAGAGTTTTGTTGTATTAAAAATCATCGCATAACAGCTTTACTTGCGTCCCAGATTACTCATTTTTCCACATCCGTTTTTAAATTTATTTCAAAATAGTCTCTCAAAGTTTTTTGAGCCTTTTTGTAGACCTCTTCATCTCTAAATAAGGTGTCATTCATCCTCCATCTAAAGGAACCAGCTGTTGTTAACTTCATCTCCATCTTTACGGCATTGTGGTCGGAGCAGGTTTTTGGGCAGATTTCCACTTTCTTGATCTTTGGAGCCATCCCACTAGTAACCCATATTTGGTCAATTCTAGTCCATGTCATCATAGCTTCAGAAAAGAAAGTTCCCTCTCTCTCAAGAGGGTTCTTTGTTCTCCAAATGTCAATCAAGTCCATATTTTCAGTCATTTCAAAAAAAGTCTTTGGTAGTCTCCCATCCTTGGAAACTACCTGTCTTTGTGATTTGTCCATATTTGTAGATACTACTCCATTCATGTCTCCCAACAAGATTAAATTGTAATCCAAATAGTCCAGTAAAATCTCATGCAGCTTCTTAAAGAATTCCGACTTCCCTTCATTTGGTGCATAGATCCCTAATATCAAGAATTTTTCACCTTGAACTTGAATTTCAATTGCCAAAAATCTTCCATGTTCATCTTTAAACATCAATTTCGGGGGGAAATTTTCCTTTGCATAGATTACCACTCCTCTTTTCTTAACTTTATCAGATGAAATAAATTCTTATCCTAATCTTTTGTTGATAAGTAGTTTTCTATGCAGTCTTGTCACATGAGTTTCTTGTAAACAAATCAAGTCCAATTGTTCTTTTTTCAATATATGAAAAACATTTCGTCTTTTTCAGGGAAGGTTAAGACCATTACAATTCCAACTTAGAAGTTGCAGAGCCATCCTGTTGCTATTTACTTTTTCCTCCCACTGCTCCAAGTAGTTGTTCACCTTCCATCGGTGATTTCAATCCAAATGTTAAGTTCAAAATGTCTGTTGCTTCCTTTACTGCTTGGGTTGGTTCCACTTCGACCGTCCCTTTCACAAGATCTTCTTCGTTGTCTCGTAAGAATTGCTCTTTGTCTTGGACAGATCTTATTCTGGTTTTCCTTCCTTTGTATTTAAAGGATAGGCCTTGAGGGAATTCCCACCTAAAGGGTATTTCGTTCTTTCTCAATAAATCAACCAGCTCTTTATAATGGGCTCTTACATCCAAAATATGTTTTGGTATATCTTTGAAAATCTCCACGAAAGCATTTTCAATTTCCAGAGTTCTTTGAAAATGCAGATTCAACATTTTATCCCTTTCTTCTTTTGATCTTAAAGTTATCAAGCAGTCCCTTGGCTTCTTTCTGCCTTGTCTTCTGCCCAATCTAAACGCAGACACTATCTTAATTTCTACCTTCTCCAACTCCTGTTGCCAAAAGTCCGAGAATTCTTTAGAAAGGAAGTCCACCAGGTCGTCTTTTTCGCTTTCAGGCACTGCTCTCAATCTCAGATTTCTCTCCTTCCTTTGTATCTTGAGCATAGACAAAGCCAGTTCATGGTCTTCTAACTTTTTACAGACTGGTATTATCCTTTCCTGAGTGGCATCTGCAGAAACCTTAGCTTCTTCTGCAATCTTTCGAGTAGTGGCAGAGTCCTCTAGAAGTTTATTAATAGTCTCTGTATTTGAAGACACCCTCTTGCTGAGTTCATTCACACTTTGCGTGTTCAGATCAAGTTTTGCTGAGAGCTCTGCCAATTGTCTACTATTATCCGCACCTTGTTTTGTCAGAGATTCCAAAGATTCATTTATTTTATAGAATGCACATTCACTCAAAAATCGCAGAGTGACATGTTTGTTATCAGCCGAAATGAACCATAGGTGTTTCGGTTCTATCTCAATAGAAGGAGAACAAATAAACTTGGATTGTTCTTTCGGTGGTAATTCACCCGAACCCTAACCCTAACCCTAACCCTAACCCTAACCCTAACCCTAACAGTAACTCTAACCCTAACCATAACCATAACCCCAACCCTAGCAAAGAGAAATGTAATAAGCCTAAACAAAGCCAAACAGCTTGTTTTGGGTTCCAGCTACATAGAAAGAAGAATCTTGGATTTCGCTTATTACAAGTCGTGTTCTTCGGTGTTAATGCACTTTTTAAAAAAAATGATATTTATTAATTTTTCACAGACAAGAAACAATAAAAACAAAATCCAACATTTAAACGTTTAAACATTTAAACTACAAAAACAAGACAAATAAAAAATACACTGTAGAAAAACAGTTGATAGAAGAAGGATAGAAAAAAATAAAAAATGGAGAATAAAAAGAAGAGGAAAAAACCACCAAACGGCTAAAAATGTATTGATATTTTCAAATCTTATGTTTTCTTCACTAATTTCTTGACCTCCTCACACCTCCCATTTTGTATTCCAGTTCAAATATTAAATTCAGCAAATCCTTACCCTCTAGCATTTTATCCTTACTCCATATATTAACCTATTATTATAAATATCCATTTCCAATTATCATTCCCTATTTACATTTTCACAAGCATCTCTTAACCAGTACCACTTATTTTCAATCAAACGTCCTTTCAACATTCCTTAATTTTACAGTGCTTCTGCAGGTAATCTTTAAACTTCTTCCAATCTTCCTCCACCGACTCTTCTCCCTGGTCACGGATTCTGCTGGTCATCTCTGCCAATTCCATGTAGTCCATGACCTTCATCTGCCAGTCTTCCAGTGTGGGTAGCTCCTGTGTCTTCCAATATTTTGCGATGAGTAATCTTGCTGCTGCTGTTGCGTACATAAAGAAAGTTCTATCCTTCTTTAACACCAATTGGCCGACAATGCCCAGGAGAAAGGCCTCTGGTTTCTTCAGTAAGGTATATTTAAATACCTTTTTCAATTCATTATATATCATTTCCCAGAAAGCCATTTCCGACTTGAGAGGAGAGGGGGTTGCGGGCAGAAATCCTCCCACATCCTCACGCGGGGCTAGCCTTTGCCCCCGCGAGAGTAGGGAATCCCCGGGCGTGTCGATGACCCGGCCCGCCAATCAGCGGGCCGGGGAGGCGTGGTCTAGCCTATTTAAGGCTAGGCACGCCCGGGGACCGCCCTCTTTGCCCCTTCCAGCTGAGCGGGTTTTCTCTGTGAGGTTTTCGTCGCTGTTTTGGAGCCGTTGCGAGCCGCACCTTCTGCCACGTGCTTGGCTTCACACTTACAGAGCTAAATCACTAAGGAGACCACAGTCTCCACTAGAGCTGAAATCACTTTTGCTGGGGTGTTTTGACGGCAGAAAGAAGGTTGGGAGGCACCAGCGGCTCCTTGGGAACTTTCCGATTTGCTTGCCTGCGCGTGGAGGACACTTACCTTGTTAGTTTGGAGGACCAGGCAGCGGCTGCAACACCGACGATCAGGCAATGCAGGGAGCGTATTGTTTGAAGGCGGAGAGCAGGAGGGGTAAAGTACACGGAGCGCAGCCACCTTCCGCTCCCCCCTTCTCGCTGGATCGCGGGGGTACTCGCCAGCAGTTTGTTTTCTTGTCTTCCTTGCTGTGCTCTCGGGTTTCCTGGTTTTCCCCCTTCAGTTTGCTATTTTGTTTGTGCGTTTGGTTGTTTGTTACTTTCTTGGCTTTAACGGCTGGCTGCCTCACTTAGCTGTTCTCCTGCTTTTCTCCCTCTTAGCGCCAGGTCCGCGCCCCCCGTTCTAACCCCCGCCTCCACTAAGTGTGGGTTTTGAAGCAGAGGCTTCCATTTTTGTTAAGGGCTTGTTAAGGGCAGAGAACAGGCGCCATCTTTGTGGGCACACGTGGTGGTAGTGCGAGCGGCCATCTTTGTTGAGGTAAGGGGAAGAGATCACGGCTGCCATCTTGGGAAGGGACACTTGTGGAGGCACGGGCGGCCATTTTAGGTGTGGCGTTAGGAACATATTCTGAATGCAAGTAGAGTATTCTTTGAAAAAAAAAGCGGAGGTAGCAGCTTTGCAAGCGGCAATTGGGCAAGCAAGGTTTGCACACAGTTCAATCAGACCCTTTACGTACGCGGTTTCATAGTTTTACTGATTAGGAACTTTCCTTTTCAGGGTATAGTTGTGCATTGATTTAGGCAGTAAGTCTGAAGGCATCGGGGGTTAATTCTTGGATTGCTTGGTTTTCATTCGGCTGGGGGACAAAAGTGCTGTGTGCTTTAGTATTTGTAAGTGGCTTCCATGCTGTTGGTGCTAAAGTGCTGAGTGCTGGGAATAATTAAGTGGTTTTTTTATGCTGTTGGGGCATAGTGCCTGGTATAGTGTTAAGTGGCTTCTATGCTGTTGGTGCTAAAGTGCTGAGTGCTGTAAATAATTAAGTGGCTTTTATGCTGTTGGGGCACAGTGCCTGGTATAGTGGAGATTATTTGGCAGTGGTTAGTTAAGCCCTCTCCTTCATTCAGGAAGTTGAACTAATAGCCTCTATAAATATAAACGTCCTCACTCACTGGGATTTGGGTTTTGCTTGAACCTATTGGTTAGGAAAATTTAATTTGAGCTTACTGGTTAGGATATACAATTCAATATATAGTTAAATGCTAATAATAGCAGTATTTGATTTATAAAAAAAAAATTAATTCTTTTACTTAATAGAGCTAGTGGGTCTTACTAGCTTTTATTGAATTAAGTCACAGCTGCACCGGCGTAGATATTATTAGAATAGGTCCTGCCAACGTCTAGTGGTTCTGAACTAGCTTTTACTGGTTTAAGTTACAGCTGCACCAGCGTAGGTATTTCTTGGAATTAGTTCTGCTAACGTCTAAAGAGTTAAGTAGTGGCTAAGCCAGTGTTGAGATTATCGAACTTTGTTGCAGCTTGCATTTCTATTTTAAGTTGAACCTTAGCCAGTGCCGATAGTACTGAACTTGGCAGCCAGTACCACAGGTAAAGGAACAGCTGGGTCAGTGTTGATAATTCTGAACTAGGGCAACCAGCCCTTCCAGATTCAACGTTGTGCCAAGTCATTGTAAACAATACTGAACTGGGTGCAGCTTTAGGTGGTGTTGCCAACAGCTGGGCATTGGCCGGTGGTGGTTTGTAAGTTTGCTTAGGATATACAGAACTAGGGGGGAGTTCACAGTCAATTCTGAGCTGAGCACAATTTAGGTCATCTTAGTGAGCACTGACTAGCGGGGAACACAGTCATCCTAGGGGGGGACAGCACTGTATTATCGAACGAATAGTCTTAGTACCTACCCTTGCTACGTCAGGAGAGCAAATGGCTTCCGGTGGGGACCAGCAACCATCCACCTCAGGTAATCAAGCCGCACCCGCCGCAGGCATTGGTGGTGCCCAGGTGCCGGCCATGCCATACGATCCCCAAGCTTTTGCCCAATGTTTCATGGCAGCTTTCGAAACTTTTTACAAACAGTGCAGGTCCAGAGGGACTTTGTCCCCGCCGGTCCCTGAACCATCACAGGTCGTGATACCGGATACTCCTCCCAGCTGTCAAGGGCAGCAGGGCAGCTCAGCGGGGGGTGGAGTTAGCACCCCGTCGGTCACGGCTACCGTCAGCCGCCCTAATACCCGTGCCCAGGCAGCCATCGCTAGAAAAGCCAACCAAAGCAGTGGTAAAGGAAAGGCGCCTGCAAAAAGTACCGGGAAGGGGAGGGCGACAGCCACGGGTACCAGTGGCAGCGCTGTCTCACACGTTGTAGATATCCCTAGTGTGTTTCAGGAGCAGCAGACCCAGCACAGCTCTACCGAGGACAGTGCGGGCTCCGCCTTGGAGGAGGAGCACGCGCAGCCCCAAGTTGTCCAGGCAGCCGCCAGCATGAACCCAGCCAACGTCGAGGTGCAAGGAGGGAAAAGAAAGTCCAAGAAGAAACATACCTCTTCGAAGAAGAAAATAAGTAAGCAGTCCGAGACGGAGGACGACTCAGGTACGTCATCCTCGGATTCGGATAGCGAGGGCCCCTTGGATGGTTACTGGGGTTTGGGTGAGGCGAATCATGGGATTCCACTTTGGGCACATGAAAGGAGGGCCAATTCCCATCGTAGAACCTTTAATGGCGTGCTAGAATGGAAGGATGGGGCATTGGTGGAAGATGTAAAAGTCGCTACTAATCAACCCACTGATTATATTTTGGGGAACCATTTGTCACAGAAGAAGAGGAATAAGATCCTCAATGGTGACTATGTTGACATGTTTACCCTTTTTCCCCCGACTAAGATAACGGGTAAAGGTGAGAAGAGGCGCTCCTATGGTAGGCGGAGGTATAGGATGCCTAGGGCAGAGCGCACCTTCGAGAACTGGCTGGATGGATACCAGGAATTTATGGGAGTCGTTTGTGTGGCTTATCCGCGGCGTTCCATGGATTTGGTTGCGTACCTGGCTCACGTGAGGAGGGCCCATGCGCTCGCGGGGCAAAATGCCGCTCTAACGTACAATGAGAATTTCCGTAGAAACGCTTCTCTCCTGCCTTCCACGCGATGGGATCTGACAGATCCTAATTTCTGGGGCGAGGACGTCAACCCGTACATCGGAAAGAAAGGCCAAGACTCAGCCAAGGCGGGTAAGACAGAGGCTAGTCGGCACCGCCATTGCTGGGAATACAACAGGGGAGTATGCTCGCGGCCTTCCTGTAAGTATCTGCATGAATGTGAGCGGTGCTGGGGCAACCACCCTGCCTCTGCATGCTTCAAGAACAAGCAGCAGCCCTTTCGTGGGGCCCGGGGGTTCTCCCACGGTAATAACAGGGGTGCCCCCAGATCCTCCCAACAAGGGCCAGGTGGCCGCCAGTAACTTGCATCTTGGCTTAGCCTTCTCCCCCATCCGCCTTCAGCCCCTCAAAACCCTGTTGGATCAATATCCCGATCGAAAAGCTGCGCAGTACCTGTGGGAGGGGTTCTCCATGGGTTTCCGGATCCCTGTATCTTTCCCCCCTAACACCAGGGACCCACAAAATCAGAAATCAGTCAGGGAGAGGCCAGAGGAAGTAAAGAAAAAGATAGAGAAGGAAATCAGTGCATGTAGGGTGTCAGGTCCTTTTGTTGAGCCTCCAGTGGAAGGTCTTCATCTATCCCCGTTGGGCATTGTACCAAAAAAGACCCCAGGGGAATTCCGCATGATCCACAACCTCTCATACCCAAGGGGAGGGTCGGTTAATGACGCGATCCCCCAGGAGCTTTGCACAGTAAAATACGCCTCCTTCGACCAAGCAGTAAAAATGATCCGCAAGTTCGGGCGTGGGGCACTTCTTGCCAAATGTGAAATTGAGTCGGCGTTTCGCCTTCTTCCCGTGCATCCGGCTGACTTCCGTTGGCTGGGGTTTAGATTCGAGGGGGCGTATTTCATTGACAAAGCAATGCCTATGGGCTGCTCCATGGCATGCTCAGCTTTTGAGTCGTTCAGTACATTTCTCGACTGGGCCTTACGCTTTAGGACAGGGTCGTCGGGCGTATCGCATTACCGCGATGATTTTATTTTGGTGGCCGATAGCAGGCAGCGGTGCTCCACCCTCCTGGAGGCCTTCACCGCCTTAGCAGGCGAGCTAGGGGTGCCATTAGCCGCAGAAAAAACTGAGGGGCCTTCCACTTCTTTGGTTTACCTAGGCATTGAATTAGATACTATAGCCCAAACGTCCAGACTGCCTCGGGAAAAACTGTGTGCCCTTAAAGAGACAATACTACAGCTTTTGCCGCTGAAGAAGGTGACTTTAAGGCAAATTCAATCTCTGCTAGGTCACTTAAATTTCGCTTGTAGGGTAGTGGCCCCGGGTCACCCTTTCTGTGGCCGGCTGGCAAGACTGTCGGCAGGTCTCAGGGCACCACAGCATAGGGTTCGCCTCTCAAAAGAAGTCAAGGCAGATTTGGAAGTCTGGTTGCAATTCCTTGAAAATTATAATGGGATATCCCTGTGGCAGGACTCCTTGAGGCTTGATGCCAACTTCCAGGTTCAGTCAGATACTGCGGGGTCCCTAGGTTTCGGAGTATATTTCAGGGGCCAGTGGTGTGCAGAAAGGTGGCCAAAAGACTGGCAGGGCCAGCCTATCTCCCGGGACCTCACATTTTTTGAATTTTTCCCCATCTTGGTGGCAGTGCACCTCTGGACAGACCAGTTTCGCAATCATAGGGTCTGCTTCAACACAGATAACCAGGCAGTGGTAGTGGTTCTTGCCAGGCAGGCCACCCGCTCCCCTAGGGTGGGAAACTTGTTGCGGTGCCTCGTCCTCCTGTGTCTAGAGAACAATATATATTTCTCGGCCAAATTCGTGCCCGGCATTAATAATGACATCGCGGATGCTCTGTCTCGCTTTCAGATGGAGCGCTTCCACTTATTAGCGCCGGATGCGGAACAGTCATCGATGCCTTTCCCGGAGCATCTCTGGAGTCTTGGGAGGAAGAAGTGTTGCAGGGAGTATTCGGTGCAGTCGCCCCTTCCACAATGAGATCCTACAAGAAAGCGTGGGCCGACTTCCTAGTGTTCCGCAATAAGTTTCCCAAGTCAAAACGCAACCCGGTTCCCTCAGCGAGGGAAGTCCTCCATTATTTAGCTCACTTGAGGGAGCTGGGCAGGGCCCCAGGACTCTCAATATTCAGTCTGCAGGGGATTTAATATTTTGGCAAAACATTTTTCGACACTGACCCATGCGCCAAATTTATAGTGCGTAAGGCTTTAGATGGGTGGCGCCGGCAGCAACCACCTGGTTCTGACCCAAATACACAAAAAATTATGTGCCATATGCTGGTCAAAATATGAGGCTCGCCTGTTCTCGGCTGCCTACTCCATAGCCTTCTTCGGGGCCCTTCGCATAGGGGAGGTGGTTTGCGATGGAGGGGCCGTCCAAGCCCGGAGGGGTATCCTCTTTGGTGATCTGACCCTGTCAACAAACGAGCTTATAGTCCAAGTTAGGAGCTCCAAGACCGACCAGCAGGGGAGGGGGGCCCTTCTAAGGTTGCCGGCGGTGCAAGGCCCTGGCCCATGCCCGGTTAGGGATACGAGGCGTTTTCTTTACCTAAGGCCTGGTAGCCCAGGCCCCCTCTTAATTCATGCCGACGGCTCACCTTTGGCCAGGCATCAGTTTACACGGGTGATGCGAAGGGCTTTGGCCGCATGTGGGCTACCCGCGGGTGAATTTGCGGCTCACTCTTTTCGGATCGGCGCTGCAACCACGGCGGCGCATCTTGGTCTCTCCGCAGAGAGGATAAAGGATCTGGGCCACTGGAAGTCGAATGCATTCAGAGCTTATGTAAGGGGGACTTTATGACTACTAGGTGCACGCCTGACCTCGCTTTCCCTGTTTATTTCATTTTCAGATTGCCGAGGGGTACGCATCTGGCTGGTAGGCCATAGTATCGTGCATTGGGCAAGGCTGCGTGCAATGAGTACCGGGCTGGGAAAAAACTTGAACTTGCCGGCGGGTGTCCAGTTGACCTGGATGGCGAGAAGAGGCATGCGTTGGTGTGAATTCATGCCAGTTGTGATGGCGAGAGCTGCCTCTGAGGGCCCCCCGGATGCCCTGGTTATCCAATTGGGGGAGAATGACCTAGCGTACCGCAAAGCTACTGACTTGAGATGGAACATTTTTGACGACTTGGCAGAATTGATGGCGGTTTACCCAAACGTGACTATTTTGTGGTCCTCGTTGCTTGAGAGGAGGACATGGAGGGATTGTGTGAGCCCGGTTGGAATCAATAAGGCAAGAAAGGTCTTGCAGCGGGCCGTGGAGCGTAGAGTGGCGGCTCTGGGCGGGTGTGTCATCGGCCACCCCGGCATCCAGTACAGCAACGAGGCCCTCTACAGATGTGATGGCGTGCATCTATCTGACGTTGTAAACGATATCTGGTTGGGGGACATCTTAGCTGGGATTAGGAGTTGGTTGCAGGCTTGAAGGTATTGGCGGCGAGCTTCGCTCGAGTGGCGGTTAGGCATTGGTAGGTGTCAGGGGCTCAGGAACAGAGGTACAGGGGAGAGAGGAAATGGAGAGCGAAGGGGAAGAATCTGAGGGCAGCGTAGGGGAGTATGACAGCGACCCGAGAGATTCCATGAGCTTCTCCAGCGAATCAGAAGATTCCCAGAAGGAGGCGCCGATGGTCAGGGCAAGGGGGGTCCCAGGGGGAACACACCAGAAACAAGGGGCCAGCGGGGACTCCCAAAGCAGCAGCGGGAGATCAGGATCAGCTTCCCCACCAGAGCGTAGTGGGGGGGAAGAGTCCCAGGTGTCAGGACCAACGTCTCCTCCAGCAGGGAGAGAAGATGAGTCAGGGCTGACCACGCCTCTATCGGAGAGTGGGGGAACGGAGGGGAGGTCGGGTCCAGCTAGCCTCCCAGAAGGGGGAAGCAGTGACAGGAGCAGTGTAACGGTCAGGAGGAAGGTTGCCGGCTGGGCGCGCGCGCCAAGTTCGAATGTACAGGCGCGGGGGACAGCAGAAAACCCGGATTGGGAACCAGGTCCTAAAGCCCGCCGGAGGCAGGGGGAAGACTCAGGGGACTCAGCGTCAGATGAGTCTAGGAAGGGCGAGACCCCAGCTGACAGGCGGAGCCAGAGGAGGAAAGAGCAAAGGAAGAGGTGGAGCAAGGCTAGAGTCTGGGGGGAGGAGATTCAGACGGAGCTTCGATGGTCTAGAGTTTCAGACGTAGAGCTGCGTGCTACGGTTGTGAAGGTGAAACTGAACTTCAATAAAGACTTTTGTATATAACAACGAACTGGCGTCGGTCCTTTGTGAGCTGGGACCTCAGGCAGCTCTGACAGCTATGATTAAATGGGCACAGGACATTGGTCATAACATTATGTTCGCTGACTGGGAACAGTTGTGGACCACCGGGATTAAATTCACGGCATGTTAATTCACGTTGGTGATTTCTTGAGTGGATGTGGTGCGGTCCCTGGCGCCTGAAACCTGTGGGGTTCTTTGTAGGGTGTGAGCACTGACCTATGAAATACCGGGTGCATTCTGGAGCCCTCCGGGAGTGTTAACCGGAAGGCCACTGGGTTGATTTGTGCCTCGACTTGGTAAGGCCCTAGCTGCTTGTGTCTGAGCTTCTTCTTAGCTAACGTTCTGGCCGGCACTGCCTGGGCCGCTAACCAGACCCAGTCCCCCACCTGGATGTCTTCCCCGACTCTCCTGTGCCTGTCTGCCTGCATTTTGTAGGCGTGTTTTGCTAGTTCCAAGTGCCTTCGGAGTTGGTCGTGGACCTCCTGCAACTCTGCTGCCAAGTGCTCTGCACGCCGTGGCTCCCCCTCCCCCTTCGTCTCTAACCCCGGGAAGGTTCTGGGATGCCGCCCATTGTTGGCGAAGAACGGTGTCACCCCTGTAGACCCGTGCTTCGTGTTGTTGTAGGCAAACTCGGCCAGCAGTAGGTAGTCCACCCAGGTCAAGGGCTGTTGATTAGTGTAGCATCGCAGGTACTGCTGCATGATGGCGTTGACCCTCTCCGCTTGTCCGTTGGTCTGCGGGTGTCGTGCCGACGCTAAGTTGATCTTGACGTTCAGGATGCCCTGCCAGAAGCTCGAGATGAATTGGCGACCCCGGTCGGACAGGATGGACCGTGGTAAGCCGTGAACTTTGAACACGTGGTCTATGAACAGCTTGGCAGTCTGTTCCGCCGTGGCCACCTTCGCGCAAGGAATGAAGTGCGCCATCTTGGTGAACAGGTCTACGACCACGAGTACCGCTGTTTTGCCTCGCGAGCTGGGCAGATCCGTGACAATGTCCAAGCCAATTTCTCCCACGGTTTGAGCGGCGTCTGTAGCGGTTCCAGCAGTCCCGCCGGCTTCCTGTGCACTCGTTTGGCCCTTTGGCATGTGTCACACCTAGAGACGTAATCGGCGACTTCTCCTCTCATCTGGGGCCACCAAATGTCTCTGGCCACTAATTCCGCCGTCTTGTCCTTGCCGAAGTGCCCAGCACTGGGCGCGTCGTGTAACTGCTGCAGGACTTTCGCGCGGAGGTCGTCTCCCGGCCCGTAGAGAGCCCCTTTGCAGGTGAGCAGTCCGTCGCATATCTGGAACTTGTCGTCCTTCGCTGTGCCTCTTCGCAACTCCTCCATCTTGGATTGTGCGAACGCATCCGTCTGCAGTGCGCGACGCACTGCGTCCAGGTCCACGGTGACTGAAGCGCATGCCCACACTTTCGGTGCGAAAATGTGTTTGGCCGCCACCGGTGCCGCTTCCTCGAGATATTGCGGTTTCCTTGATAGTGCATCTGCCATGATGTTGTTGTCTCCCGGGATGTATTCTATCCGGAAGTCGAAATCCGCAAAGAACTCCGCCCAGCGGATGTGTCTCTGGTTCAGGAACCGTGCCGTGCGCCAGTACTCCAGGTTCTTATGGTCCGTGCGGACCTGCACAGTGTGTCTGGCTCCGATGAGGAAGTGCTGCCACGCCTTGAAGGCTCCATGAATGGCCAGCAACTCCCTGTCCCAGATGGTGTAGTTCTGTTCCGACTTGCTGAGTTTCCTGGAGTAGAATGCGCAGGGCCTCCAGTTCCCTTGCGGATCTTGCTGCAACAGGACCGCCCCCACCGCTCTGTCTGATGCATCAGTCTCAACCCTCATTGGTTTGCCGGGGTTTACGTGTAGCAGCTGTTCTTTGGACGCAAAGAGACGCTTGAGTCTCCGAAAAGACTGTTCTGCCTGGTCCGTCTAGGTGAACTTCTTCGTCATGGAGCTGAGGGTGTCCGTGATGGCCGCCGTCTTCTTCGCGAACCCCTGATGAACTTGCGATAAAAGTTGGCGAAGCCGACGAACTTCTGGACCTCCTTCCGATTGCGCGGGCTCTTCCAGTCCAACACTGAGCGGACCTTGGTGCTGTCCATGGCGAGTCCCTTGTCGGACAGCTTGTAGCCCAGGAAATCCACCTCCGTCACGTCGAACTGGCACTTCTCCAGTTTGGCGTACAGTCTGTGCTCCCGCAGTCTCTGCAGGACCTCCTTGACGTCCCCCTCGTGAACCTCCTGCGATTCCGAGAAGATCAGGATGTCGTCTAGGAAGCATACGCACTTTTTGTAGAGGAGGCCCGCTAACACGTGGTGCATGAAGGCTTGGAAACAATGTGAGCCATTTTGCAGACCAAATGGCATAACATGATATTCATAGGTGCCTAAAGGCGTAAACATGGCCGTCTTCCACTCATCGCCCTCCCGCATGCGTATAAGGTTGTACGCCCCTCGTAGATCCAACTTGGTGAAGATTCGTCCCTTCCTCACCGTCGCGAGCAGGTCGTCGATCTTGGGCATGGGGAATGCTGTGGGCTTTGTCCTGGAATTGATAATTCTGTAGTCAACTACCAATCTGCATTGGGGCGTGTCCTTCTTCTTCACGAAAAACACGTGACTGCCCCCCACTGCTTTGGATTCTTGGATGAATCCCCGCTTCAAGTTGTGATCTATGAACTCCCTGAGTTCTTGCAGTTCGTCTTCAGACATGGAATGCAGTTTTCCAGTCGGCAGCGTCGCCCCCGGTAGGAGGTCAATCGCGCAGTTGTAGGGCCGGTGGGGAGGCAGCTTGTCCGCTTCCTTCTCACAGAAGACCTCCAAAAACGCCTTGTACTTGTTGGGTACCGCCTGCACCATGCCTAGGTGTAGCTGTGGTTCATCCCCTTGTCCCTCCTCTTCCTGGCTGGTTCGGATGCAGTGTTCTGCGCAGTAGGAGGAGCAGAAGGTTAATTGCCGCTGGTACCATGCTAATGCCGGGCTGTGTCTATCCAGCCAACTCATGCCCAACACTATGGGCGTGTCCGACAGGTGGGTGACATTGAAGCTGATGACTTCGCGGTGATTTCCAATTTGCATTACCAGAGGCGGTGTTTGCTGCACCACCTGTCCACCCAGCAGCTTCCTGCCATCGACCGTGACGACGTTTAGGGGCATCGTGGCTGGTAGGAGCGCTATGCGATGTAGCCTGATGAAGTCCACTCCTATAAAGTCTGCATTACTACCAGAGTCAATGGTAATAGGGACTTCCAGGGTGATTCCATTTGGCAGCTGGAGTGATGCCGTGAGTTGCACCACTGGTTTGGGTGGGAGGGGGTCTGTGGGCTGCAAAATCTCTGGAGACTGCTTCACTGACTCGCCTGGCTGGGCCCCAGTGCCTCTGCCTCCAACCAGGCTTCGTCGTTTCCCTGCAGCTGTTCCCCCTGCTGAACTGCTCCCCTTACTGTTGCTGAGGCTGCAGTGTGCTTCTGGATCCTCTGGGGACACTCTTTGGCCATGTGCTGTGCACTGTCGCAGATATAACACTTCCTGCTCCCTCTAGGAGCCTTCGTCTTGACTGCTCCTGGTGTTTGGGCTCTGGTCACTGTCTGAGCCCTGGCACCACCTATCTCCATCAGCTCTTCTCCCCCCCCCCCCAGTGGAGGCGTGGATTGCGCGTGCCCTGTCTCCCTGGGTAGGAAGGGAGTTGTTCTGGCTAGTGTGCGCGCCCTACGCCTGTCATCCCTGCTCCACGGGCGTTCCTCCAGGCATACCCCTACCGCCAGTGCTCTCTGGACGACTTCCGTGGTACTGTTGGGTTTGTCCCCCCTCGCCAGCTCATCTTTCACGGCTCCATTTAGCCCCTCCCAGAACAAATCCCTCTGAGCCCTGGCACCACCTATCTCCATCGGCTCTTCTCCCCCCCCCCCCAGTGGAGGCGTGGATTGCGTGCGCCCTGTCTCTCTGGGAAGGAAGGGAGTTGTTCTGGCTGGTGCGCGTCCCTCATCCCTGCTCCAAGGGCGTTCTTCCAGGCGCACCCCTATCGCCAGCGCCCTCTGGATGACTTCTGTGGTATTGGTAGGTCTCTCCCCCCTCGCCAGCTCATCTTTCACGGCTCCATTTAGCCCCTCCCAGAACAAATCCCTCACGGCAGCTGAGTCCTTCTCCCAGCCCAGCACATTTACTAACGCAAAAAAGCGGGAGTGATATTGTCTCACCGTGGCTTTGCCCTGCTTCAGCCCGTGCATTTCCCTCCTGGCCACATCCACATCTACCGTTGATTTAAAACAAGCGTCCATAGCTTTGATAAATGCGTTTGAATCCTGGAGGGCGGGATCATTTTCGCGCCATAAATTGCGCAGCCACGATTTAGCTTCCGCATGCAGATGAGTGATTATGAACCCTACTTTTTCCTCCTCATCTCTAAAGTCTTTCTGAAGCAAATTGAGCGTGAAAACTATGTCTGCTCTGAAGTTAGGATACTGCTGCAGGTCCCCGTTGAAGTGGGCTACGATGCTGCCCCCCCTCTTCCCGAGGCCAACTCCCTCCGGCTTGGGTCCTGGCAGCCCCTCTTTGCCCAAACGTTCCCACCTGGTTCGCAGTTCCCGGCAAAGCGCTTCTGCTTCTTCCTCTCTTTTTTTGGATGCTGCTACTTCTGCGTACAGCTTCGTGACTGCTTCTTGCAGTTCTGTCACTTTCTCCTCTGTAGTCATCCTTGCCTATCTTCGTGAGCTCGCAAAAATTTTTTTTTTTTGAGACGGAGCTTACTGTCAGAGCTGCCCGAGGTCCCAGCTCACAAAGGACCAACGCCACTTCGTTGTTATATACAAAAGTCTTTATTGAAGTTCAGTTTCACCTTCACAACCGTAGCGCGCAGCTCTACGTCTGAAACTCTAGACCGTTGAAGCTCCGTCTGAATCTCCTCCCCCCAGACACCAGTTTAAGACTCTAGCCTTGCTCCACCTCTTCCTTTGCTCTTTCCTCCTCTGGCTCCGCCTGTCAGCTGGGGTCTCGCCCTTCCTAGACTCATCTGACGCTGAGTTCCCTGAGTCTTCCCCCTGCCTCCGGCGGGCTTTAGGACCTGGTTCCCAATCCGGGTTTTCTGCTGTCCCCCACGCCTGTACATTCGAACTTGGCGCGCGCGCCCAGCCGGCAACCTTCCTCCTGACCGTTACACTGCTCCTGTCACTGCTTCCCCCTTCTGGGAGGCTAGCTGGACCTGACCTCCCCTCCATTCCCCCACTCTCCGATAGAGGCGTGGTCAGCCCTGACTCATCTTCTCTCCCTGCTGGAGGAGACGCTGGTCCTGACACCTGGGACTCTTCCCCCCCACTATGCTCTGGTGGGGAAGCTGATCCTGCTCTCCTGCTGCTGCTTTGGGAGCCCCCGCTGGCCCCTTGTTTCTGGTGTGTTCCCCCTGGGACCCCCCCTTGCCCTGACCATCGGCGCCTCCTTCTGGGAATCTTCTGATTCGCTGGAGAAGCTCATGGAATCTCTCGGGTCGCTGTCATACTCCCCTACACTGCCCTGAGATTCTTCCCCTTCGCTCTCCATTTCCTCTCTCCCCTGTGCCTCTGTTCCTGAGCCCCAGACAATAGCAGATTTGACTGTTTCATCCTGAGTATTCCACTTTAACAGCAAGTTATACATTCTTGAAAGTATCTTGATATAGGGATCTAACCCTTCTGTTTCCAACTTTGATTTTTCCACCTGGAATTCAATTTTTTTTGTCTAGATTGTATACCTCTCTTATTTGAAAATAATGAAGCCAATCTCGCACTCTATCTTTTAATTTCTCAAAGCTCTGCAATTTCAATTTGTCTCCTTCTCGCTCTAAAATCTCCCAATATTTTGGCCACTTGGCCTCCATATTGAGGTTTTTTTTGAGCTTTTGCCTCCATTGGTGACAACCACCTTGGGGTTTTGTTTTCAAGTAAGTCTTTGTAACGTGTCCAGACATTAAACGGTACTTTCCTGACAATATGGTTCTTAAAAGCCTTATGTGCTTTAACCTTGTCATACCATAGGTATGCATGCCACCCAAAAACATTATTGAAACCTTCTAAGTCCAAAATGTCTGTGTTCTCAAGAAGCAGCCAGTCCTTCAACCAGCAGAAAGCTGCTGATTCATAATAGAGTTTAAGGTCTGGCAGGGCAAATCCCCCTCTTTCTTTTGCATCGGTTAATATTTTAAATTTTATTCTGGGTTTCTTGCCCTGCCAGACAAATTTAGAAATGTCTCTCTGCCACTTCTTGAAACAGTCCATTTTGTCCAAAATTTGTAACGATTGAAACAAAAACAACATTCTTGGCAATACATTCATCTTGATAGCCGCAATTCGTCCCAGCAAGGAAAGCTTCAAGTTTGACCATATTTCTAAATCCTTTTTAACATCTGACCAACATTTTTCATAATTGTCCTTAAATAAGTTCCCATTTTTAGCAGTCATATTAATCCCCAAATATTTCACCTTCTTAACCAATGTTAAACCTGTCTCATTCTGAAACCTCTCTCTTTCAGTCATTGTTAAGTTTTTCTCAAGCACTTTAGTTTTTGACTTATTCAACTTAAATCCTGCCACATGACCAAACTCCTGGATCAGTTCTAATACTCTTCTAACACTAGATTCTGGCTCCTGTAGTGTCAATACCAGGTCATCTGCAAAGGCTTTCAATTTGTATTGTTTGGCTCTGACCGTTATGCCTTTAATCAAATGGTCCCTTCTTATCATATTTAACAAAACCTCCAGGACGGAAATAAAGAGTAATGGGGAAATTGGGCAACCTTGCCGTGTCCCTTTCTCTATCTTAAATTCCTCTGTCACCACATTGTTGACTATTAATTTTGCCTTTTGTTCTGAATAAATTGCACTTATACCATTTTCAAACCCCTGACCGACCCCCATCCCTTGAAGGTTTTTCCTCATAAAACTCCAAGAAATATTATCAAAGGCTTTCTCGACATCCACAAAAATTAATACTGCTTTAGTATTAATATCCTCTTGCAGCTTTTCCAAAACATTAATTATATTCCTCGCATTGTCAGACAAATGTCTGCCCGGCAGAAAACCAGCTTGGTCTTTATGTATCACTTCCTTTAAAACTTTTTTTAGCCTCCTTGCCAAAATATCAGCAAAAATTTTGTAATCCACATTTAACAGGGATATGGGTCGGTAGTTCTTAAGTTGTGTCTTTTCAGACTCTGTTTTTGGTATGAGTGTAATATATGCTTTTTTCCACGACTCTGGCGCCTTTCCCCCCTCCATAATTTCATTGCAAACCTCCTTTAGTGGTTGGATTATCCAATCCTTCAAAGTTCTATAGTATTTTGAGGTTAAGCCATCCGGCCCTGGAGATTTTCCCAGCTGCATGTTCTGAATGGCACCTTCCACCTCCTGGTCTGTGATTTTATAGTTCAAGATTGTCTTATTTTCCTGTGAGATTTTTTGTAATCCGTTTGCTTTCAAAAACTGGTCTATATCAAAGTCTTTCTGAGGCCCTTGTGTATATAGTTGTTTAAAATACCTCTGGAAACATTTTCTGATTTCCACTGGGTTCTCAATATTTTTCCCCTCCACTTCCAGGTTGGTAATAGTACTGAGTTTTTGTCTTTTCATCATCTGCCAAGCTAGCAGTTTCCCACATTTATTTGCTGATTCAAAAGTCTTTTGCCTCATTTGTTTAATTTCCCACTCAATTTCCTGGTTCATCATCTTCATATATTGCACTTGGGATAAATTTATTTCTCTCAAAATCTCTTGTGAATTGGGTTTCGATCTCAGTCTTTTCTCGCCCTCTTTTATTTTATCCAAAAAAAATTCTATTTCACATTCTGGGCTCTCTTCTTTAATGTGTTCTGTTGGATCAGAAATCCCCTCATAACTGCTTTACTTGCATCCCAAATTATTCTTTTTTTCCACAGTTGTATTCAAATTTATTTCAAAGTAATCTCTCAAAGTTTTTTGGGCCTTCTTAATCACTTCTTGATCTCTAAACAAGGTGTCATTCATCCTCCATCTGAAGAAACCAGTTAATGTTAATCTCATCTCCATTTTCATGGCATTGTGGTCGGAGCACGTCTTTGGGCAGATCTCTAACTTCCTGATCTTGGGTGCCAGTCCTCTAGTTATCCAGATTTGGTCAATTCTTGTCCATGTCTTTTGGGCTTCAGAAAAGAAGGTTCCTTCTCTCCCCAGGGGATTCCTGTTCCTCCAAATGTCAATCAAGTCCATATTATCAGTCAATTCAAAAAAGGTCTTTGGTAGTCTACCATCTTTAGTAACTACCTGTCTCTGCGACTTATCCATATTTGTAGATACCACCCCGTTCATATCTCCCATCAAGACGATATTGTTGTCCATATAATCCAGTAAAGTCTCATGCAACTTCTTATAAAATGTAGATTTCCCCTCATTTGGTGCATATACACCTACTATCAGAAATTTTTCTCCTTGTGATTGAATTTCAATTGCAATATATCTTCCTTGCTCATCTTTAAAAACGAATTTCGGTGACAGGCTCTCTTTTGCATAAATGACCACTCCTCGCTTTTTTACTTTGTCCGATGAAATAAATTCTTGGCCCAGTCTCTTATTAATCAATATTCTCCTATGCAGCCTTGTCACATGTGTTTCCTGTAGACAAATTAGATCCAATTGTTCCTTCTTAAGTATGTGAAAAACTTTTTTTCCTTTTCTCCGGGGAATTAAATCCGTGAATGTTCCAGCTTAGTAGCTGTAGAGACATGATGTATCTAGGTTTACTGTCCTCTGACAGCTCCCAGTACGTCTTCTTCTGGCGGTGGTATCACTTTCTTTGTCTTGTCCACTCCCAAAGGTAGTGATACTATGTCTAATAATCCTGGTGGTAAGGCAGCCAGCAAACCTTCTACTCCTTTTTGCAGGTCTTCTTCGTGGTCTCTCAGAATTTTTTCCTTCTCCTCCAATGATCTTATTTTAAACTTCTTACCTTTAAAGCTGAAAGATAGGCCTTGAGGGAATTCCCACCTGAAAATGATTCTGTTCCCTCTCAGTAAAGTCACCAGGTCCCCGTAGTTAGACCTGAGGTCCAAGAGATGTTTCGGAATGTCCTTGAAGATTTCCACTTTTGACTCCTGTATTATCAGAGTATTTTGGTAGTGTAGATTTAGTATTTTGTCTCGCTCCTCTTTAGATCGAAGGGTGATCAGACAGTCTCTCACCCTGCCCTTCCTCCCTCCTCTTCCAAGTCTGAAAGCCTTTGTTATTTTAAAGTCTTGTTTATCATCCAATTTCCAGAAATCCGCAAATTCCTGTGTCAGGAAATCACACAAACTATCTTTCTCAAGTTCAGGCACCGCTCTGACCCTCAAGTTGGTCTGTTTTTCTCTCAATTCAATCATAGACAGGAGTTCCTGGTGAACCCCAAGACGTACCTGGTGGTCCCCCAACTGTTTGCTTATCGGTATTATCTTTCCTTCTACAGCCTCTACTTTTTCTTTAGCTTCCTGAGCCGTCTTTTGGTTCGATTCTAACTGTTGCGATAATTTTTCGCTAGAACCTGTATTTACATTCACTTTCTGGCTCAAATCCTTAATGCTTATGGTATTTTGGTCAATTTTATTTGTGGCCTCTGCCACTTGTTTGCTCAGTTTATCCAAAGACTCATAAATCTTACTCAAGATAGAGGTGAATCCTTCTTCTGACATCCCTTCTCCTTTTGGTACAGAGGGGCCTGAGGCAGATGCCCTGCGTTGATGCTGTGTTGTAATAGGCTGTTGGTATCTGACTCTGCCTGATCTCGTTGTTTTGTCCTCCGGTTTTGTTGGCTTTTCATCCATGGCACTTTATCTGACAGTCAAGGTCACTCCCACAGCTTTACTGTGAGACTTTCTGAGGCTCAAAGTGGAAAATTCCCCAGCCAATGTTTCTTTTTCAGTAAGCCTCTAGGGGGACACAGTAACAGACAATGGTTTCGCAACAAAATGGCTAAGTTCCCAAATGCCCCCTTCAGCAGGAGAAGTAACAATTTTAGCAGTTCAGAATGTCTATTTGCAGAGTGTTAACCATCCATTATTACATTGTTAATAAAGAGTGCAGTATTCAATGTAACCAGACTATTTCAGTCTAGGCAGTCTGTTCCCAGGGATTGAGAGGTGGTCTTTTGTCTCTCCTTTCTTTCTTATGTTAAAAATTGGCACCAAAAGCACTGTCCCTTATCCCCTCCCTCCCTCTCAGTTCAGGGAAGGGGTTCTCTTAGCTTGACGTTTAATCAGTCTTTCTTCCTAACGCTCCTCACCCGGTAACCGGCTTGGACGTTCTTTGCTTTAATGTTTTTACAGAACGGAAGGTGGACTTCCTCTTTGCACCTCCCCGCTTCGGTTCCGATTCAGATTAGTTTTCTTTAAAATTCCCAATCTTAATACTTGTCCTACTCACGGGTTGTTATTTTGACAGCCGAATTGTCAGAGGAAAAAAGGTCAGCGCTCTCCGGTAACAGCTGCGCAGCTTCACTCCACGGAAGTAGCGATTGACTCCCAGCGCCACGGCACCCCCGTTCCGCTCCGGCGCCCCTCTTGGGGTTCCTTTGCTATTGGGGGAGCCGCTTCTGGCACCTGCTGAGTCCCACGGCCGCAGGCTTCCCCCGCCTGCGTTTTTTTAACGGGTCCCCGCTGCGCCGTAGCGGTAAGACCCCAAGTTCTGCGGAGCTTCTCCCTCCCGATCAGAAGGAGACCGCCATTACCGTTGGCTCCGCCTCCGGAAGTCTGGTGTTAATGCACATTGACCCAGAAATCGCAAAGTGTGTGTAATGAAACCAAAATAACACAACACCGTCTTTTTGCTTCCATATGCGTAGAAAGAAGACGAATAAGCTTTGATTGGTCTTATTTCAATTCGAATGGTGTTTTTTGGGTGTGCACCAGAATCACACCCAACCAAAGCAAAAAGGTGTTTTGAGTTCCATCTACATAAAAAGAAGATGATAAGGCTCTGATTGGGCTTATTTCAAATTGGTGTTTTGGGGGTTAGAATGCACATTCATCCAAAATTTGCAGAATGACATGTTTTTTATCAGCCGAAATCAAGCATAGGTGTTTTGGTTCCATCTCAATAGAAAGAGGACGAATAAGCTTGGATTGTTCTTTTGGTGGTCATTCACCCGAACCCGAACCCAGACCCGAACCCGAACCCGAACCCGAACCCGAACCTTAACCTTAACCTTAACCTTAACCTTAACCTTAACCCTATCCCTATCCCTATCCCTATCCCTATCCCTATCCCTAACCCTAACCCTAAACCAAACCCTAACCCTAACCCTAACCCGCTTGATTTCGGCTGATAAAATACCTGAAATTCTGCGATTTTGGGGTGAATGTGCATTCCAACCCCAAAAACACCCATTTGAAATTTGGGGTCTTGTTCTCTAATAAGTCTTTATATTTTGTCCAGACATTAAACACTGCCTTTCTGACAATAGGGTTCTTAAAAGCCTTATGGATTTTAACCTTGTCGTACCACAAATATGCATGCCGTCCAAAAGCATTATTAAACCCTTCCAGATCTAGGACATCAGTGTTCTCAAGAAGAAACCAATCTTTCAACCAGCAGAGAGCTGCAGATTCATAATATAGCCTCAAATCTGGCAGGGCAAACCCCCCTCTCTCCTTAGCATCAGTTAGTATTTTAATCCCAGAAACACCAATTTGCATTCTAATCCCAAAAACACCAATTTGAAATAAGCCCAATCAGAGCTTTATCATCTTCTTTTTATGTTGATGGAACCCAAAACACCTTTTTGCTTTGGTTTGGGGTGATTCTGGTGCACACCGAAAAAACACCATGCAAATTTAAATAAGTCCCATCAAAGCTTATTCGTCTTCTTTCTACGCACATGGAAGCGAAAAGACAGTATTGTGTTATTTTGGTTTCATTACACACACTTTGCGATTTCTACGTCAATGTACATTAATACCAAAGAAAACGAGTGATATCAAAGATTCTGCTTTCTATGTAGCTGTAACACACAACTACCTGTTTGGCTTTGTTTAGGCTTATTACACTTCGCTTTGCTAGTGTTAGGTTTAGGTTTAGGTTTAGGGTTAGGGTTAGGGTAAGCGTTAGGGTTATGGTTAGGGTTGGTGTTGGTGTTGTGGTTAGGGTTGGGGTTAGGGTTAGGGTTAGGGTTAGGGTTAGGGTTAGGGTGAGGGTGAGGGTGAGGGTGAGGGTGAGGGTGAGGGTTGGAGTTGCAGTTAGGGTTGGGGTTGCGGTTATGGTTAGGGTTAGGGTTAGGGTTAGGGTTAGGGTTAGGGTTAGGGTTAAGGTTAGGGTTAGGGTTAGGGTTAGGGTTAGGGTTAGGGTTAGGGTTAGGGTTAGGGTTAGGGTTAGGGTTACGGTTATCGTTAGGGTTAGGGTTACGGTTACGGTTGGCGTTACGGTTAGGGTTAGGATTGGGGTTAGGGTTAGGGTTAGGGTTAGGGTTAGCGTTAGGATTGGGGTTGGCGTTAGGGTTAGGGTTAGGGTTAGGGTCGGGGTGAATGACCACAGAAAGAACAATTCAAGCTTATTTGTCCTCTTTCTATGGAGGTGGATCCAAAGCTCCTATGCCATTCCCTCCTCACAGGCTCTGGACCTGGTGTCTTCCATGGCGACACTAGGGCTCTCCCAGTGTGTTTCGGGCCCCACACATCAAGCAGGCCATATGCTGGATTTGATCTTTGGCGCCGGTATAGATGTGATCATGTCTCCCTCGATGAAGGTGCCATGGTCTGATCACTATGCACTGAAAGTCAGGATTGACTTTCCACCCCCACCCTGCTTAGGTGGCGAGCCGATTTGGGCTCGCCCGCAGAGGCTGATGGACCCTGATAGATTCCGTCAGGCCTTGCGGGACCTTGCTCCCCCTGGCGACTCCTTGACTGAGCTTGTTGAGGGCTGGAATATCCAGCTCCTAGCAGCCATCGATGAGATCGCACCTAGGCGCCCTCTGCGACCCCGCAGAAACCGGGCTCCCTGGTTTACCGAGGAGCTTCGGAAAATGAAGCGGGACCTCAGACGGCTAGAGCAAGTATGGCGGGGTGCCCGTGACGGAGCCTCAAGAACATCTTATAGGGTTTTTATGAAAACCTATGAGATGGCAGTGAAGGCCGCTAAGAAGTCCTACTTCTCGGCCTCCATCGCCTCCGCTAGCTCTCGCCCGGCGCAATTGTTTAGTATAATTAGGTCTTTAACGTCCCTTGAAGGACAGCCAAATTTAAATAACAATTCGACACACAGCTGCGAGGCATTTGCGAGCTTTTTTGCGGAGAAGGTCTTGTTGCTCCGCCATGACCTCCCTGCCAATTTGGGTACAATAAAGGAACTGGAGGCCCCTCGACTGTCCTCGGGTCCAGTATTGGACCACTTTGACCGGATATCCCCAGCCGATGTGGACAGACTCCTCCAAGCTGGAAAGCCCACCACTTGCCCTCTTGACCCATGCCCGTCCTGGCTGATTAGAGCGTGTCCAGACGAGGTACGGGCCCCCCTGGGTGATATCATCAATTTGTCCCTTGGCACTGGGATATTCCCAGGGGAACTGAAGGAGGCAGTGGTGCGTCTGCTCTTAAAGAAAACATCATTAGATCCTTTAGATCTATCCAATTACCGCCCGGTTTCGAATCTTCCATTCCTGGGTAAGGTGATTGAGAGAGCGGTTGCTGAACAGCTTGGTAGGTTTCTGGATGAAACATCTGCTCTCGATCCATTCCAGTCCGGCTTCCGCGCTGGTCATGGGACCGAGACGGCTCTGGTCGCCCTAACAGATGATCTTCGCAGGCAGCTGGATCGAGGCGGGTCGGGGCTGCTGATTCTTCTAGACCTGTCAGCAGCCTTCGACATGGTCGATCACGAACTTCTGGACCACCGCCTTGCCGACGTGGGGGTCCAGGGCACAGTCCTTCAATGGCTGCGCTCATTTCCCTCCGGTCGGGGACAGAGGGTGGTGCTTGGCGGGGAATTGTCATCGCGCCACTCCTTGGTGTGTGGAGTGCCTCAGGGTGCGATTCTCTCCCCGATGCTTTTTAACATCTTTATGCGCCCCCTCGCCCAGCTTGTCCAGAGTTTTGCGCTGGGTTGCCATCAGTATGCCGATGACACCCAACTCTATCTGTTGATGGATGGCCATCCTGACTCGGCCCCAGATACACTGACCAGATGTCTGGAAGCTGTGGCTGGATGGTTACGTGGGAGCCGGTTGAAGTTAAATCCTTCGAAGACAGAGGTCCTCTGGCTGGGATGGAGCGATATGGGATTGAGGGGGCAACTCCCATCTCTTGCGGGGGTGCAATTAGTGCCAGCATCGTCCGTTAAGAGTTTGGGTGTAATCTTCGATACCTCCCTCTCTATGGAGGCGCAGATTACAGCTATAACAAAGGCGGCTGTCAGGGCTGCCTCAGGTCCCAGCTCACAAAGGACCAACGCCAGTTTCTCTTTATATACAGAAGTCTTTATTGAAGTTCATTTTCGGTTTGACAGCCGCGGCGCGCAGCCCTACGTCTGAAACCCTAGACCGCTGAAGCTCCGTCTGAGTCCGTCCCTCCCCGACACCAGTTTAAGACCCTTGCCTTGCTCCACCTCCTTCTTTGTTCTCTCTTCCGCCGGGTCCTCCTGCCCGCTGTGGTTTCTCCCTTCCTAGACTCTTCCGACGCTGATTCCCCGGATTGTTCTCCCTCCCTCCGGTGGGCTTTAGGACCTGGTTCCCAATCCGGGCTCTCTGCTGTCCCGCGCGCTTGTACATTTGAACTTGGCGCGCGCGCCCAGCTTCCAACCGTCCTTCTGATCGTTACACTACTTCTGTCACTGCTTTCCTCCTCTTCCGGGAGGTTAGCTGGTTCTGACCTCCCCTCCATTCCCCCCTTCTCCGATGGAGGCGTGGTCAGCCCTGACTCATCTCCTCTCCCTGCTGGAGGAGACGCTGGCCCTGACACACGGGAACCTTCCCCCCCCCCTGCTACGCTCTGGTGGGGAAGCTGGTCCTGATCTCCAGCTGCCGCTTTGGGAGTCCCACTGGCCCCTTGCTTCTGGTGCGTCCCCCCTGGGACCCCCCTTGTCCTGACCACCGGCGCCCCCTTCTGGGAATCCTCTGATTCGCTGAAGAGGCTCATGGAATCCCTCGGATCACTGTCATTCTCCCCCCCCCCCCGCTGTCCTCAGATTCTTCCCATTCGCTCTCCATCTCCTGTCTCCGCTGTGCCTCTGTCCCTGAACCCCTGACAGCGGCATTTTTTCATCTCCGCCAAGCTTAGCAGTTGGCTCCTTATCTCTCTCGCCCTGACCTAGCCACTGTGATCCACGCGACGGTCACCTCCAGACTGGATTATTGTAACTCGCTCTACGTGGGGTTGCCCTTGAGACTGACCCAGAAACTCCAGCGGGTGCAGAATGCTGCGGCGAGACTCCTTATGGGGTCTTCGCTGTGAGATCATATCCATCCGGAACTATACCAGCTGCACTGGCTCCCGGTGGAGTACAGGATCAGGTTTAAGGTGCTGGTTTTAACCTTTAAAGCCCTATACGGCCTAGGACCCTCGTACCTATGGAACTGCCTCTCCTGGTATGTCCCACAGAGAAATTTACGGTCTGCAAATAAAAACACCCTAAAGATCCCAGGCCACAGAGAGGTTAGGTTGGCCTCAACTAGAGCCAGGGCTTTCTCGGCCGCGGCTCCAATCTGGTGAAACACTCTGTCACAAGAGACTAGGGCACTGCAGGACCTGACATCCTTCTGCAGGGCCTGCAAGACAGAGCTGTTCCACCAGGCCTTTTGTCAGGGCGCAGCCTGACCCCCTCCTCTGGCAATCTGCACAAAACTTTGCTTGATGGTTGCCATTAATTTGATTTTAATTTGATTTAATTAATTTTATAATGAATGTTTTAAAATGTTGGACTATTTTGATTGTTGTTAGCCGCCCTGAGCCCGGCTTCGGCTGGGGAGAGCGGGATATAAATAAAATTTATTATTATTATTATTAGGGTTAGGGTTAGGGTCGGGGTCAGGGTCAGGGTCAGGGTCAGGGTCAGGGTCAGGGTCAGGGTTAGGGTTAGGGTTAGGGTGAGGGTGAGGGTTAGAATTAGGGTTAGGGTGAATGACCACCGAAAGAACAATCCAAGTTTATTTGTCCTCTTTCTATTGAGATCTAACCAAAACACCCATGCTTGATTTGGGCTGATAACAAACATGTCACTCTGCGATTTTTCAGTGAATGTGCATTCTAAACCCAAAAACACCAATTTGAAATCAGACCTTTATCATCTTCTTTTTATGTAGATGGAACCCAAAACACCTTTTTGCATTGGTCGGGGGTGATTCCCAAAAAACACCATGTGAATTGAAATAAGACCAATCAAAGCTTATTCGTCTTCTTTCTACGCATATGGAAGCAAAAATACGGTGTTGCGTTATTTTGGTCTCATTACAAACACTTTGCGATTTCTGGGTCAATGTGCATTAAAACCAAAGAACACGACTTGAAATAAGCGAAGTCCAAGATTCTTCTTTCTATGTAGCTGGAACACAAAACAACCTGTTTGGCTTTGTTTTGGCTTATTACACTTCGCTTTGCTAGGGTTAGGGTTAGGGTGAGGGTTAGTGTTAGGGTTAGGGTCGGGGTGAATGACCACAAAAAGAACAATCCAAGCTTATTCGTCCTCTTTCTATTGAGGTGGAACCAAAACACCTATGCTTGATTTGGGCTGTTAAAAAACATGTCACTCTGCGATTTTTGGGTGAGTGTGCATTCTAACCCCTAAAAGACCAATTTGAAATAAGCCCAATCAGAGTTTTATCATCTTCTTTTTATGTAGATGGAACCCAAAATACTGTTTTGCTTTGGAAGGGGGTGATTCCCAAAAAACGCCATGCGAAGTGAAATAAGACCAATCAAAGCTTATTCGGCTTCTTTCTACGCATATGGAATCGAAAAGACGGTGTTGCATTATTTTAGTTTCATTGCACACACTTTGCGATTTCTGGGTCAATGTGCATTAACACCAAAGAACACGACTTGAAATAAGCGAAATCCAATATTCTTCTTTCTATGTAGCTGGAACACAAAACAACCTGTTTGGCTTTGTTTAGGCTTATTACACTTCGCATTGCTAGGGTTAGGGTTAATGTTAAGATTAGGGTTAGGGTTAGGGTTAGGGTTGGGGTTGCGGTTAGGGTTAGGGTAAGCGTTAGGATTAGGATTAGGGTTAGGGTTAGGCTGAGGGTTAGGGTTGGGGTTAGCGTTAGGGTTATGGTTAGGGTTGCGGTTGCGGTTGCGGTTAGGGTTGGGGTTAGGGTTAGGGTTAGGGTTAGGCTTAGGGTTAGGCTTAGGCTTAGGGTTAGGGTTAGTGTTAGTGTTAGTGTTAAGGTTAAGGTTAAGGTTAGGGTTAGGGTTAGGGTTAGGGTTAGGGTTAGGGTTAGGGTTAGGGTTAGGGTTAGGGTTAGGGTTAGGGTGAATGACCACCAAAAGAACAATCCAAGCTTATTTGTCCTCCTTCTATTGAGATGGAAACAAAACACCTATGCTTGATTTGGGCTGATAACAAAAATGTCACTCTGCGATTTTTGAGTGAACATGCATTCTAACCCCCAAAACACCATTTTGAAATAAGCCCAATCAGAGGTTTATCATCTTCTTTTTATGTAGATGGAACGCAAAACACCTTTTTGCTTTGGTTGGGGGTGATTCCGGTGCACACCCAAAAAACACCATGCGAATTGAAATAAGACCAATCAAAGCTTATTCATCTTCTTTCTACGCATATGGAAGCAAAAAGACGGTGTTGTGTTGTTTTGGTTTCATTACACACACTTTGCGATTTCTGGGTCAATGTGCATTAACACCAAAAAACACGACTTGAAATAAGCGAAATTCAAGATTCTTCTTTCTATGTAGCTGGAACCCAAAACAACCTGTTTGGCTTTGTTTAGGCTTATTACCCTTCTCTTTGCTAGGGTTATCAAGCATAGGTGTTTTGGTTCCATCTCAATAAACAGAGGACAAATAAGCTTGGATTGTTCTTTCGGTGGTCATTCACCCTGAGCCTAACCCTAACCCTAACCCTAACCCTAACCCTAACCCTAACCCTAACCCTAACCCTAACCCGAACCCGAACCCGAACTCGAACCCGAACCCGAACCCTAATTCTAAACCTAACCCTAACCCGAACCGTAACTCTCACTCTCACTCTCACTCTCACTCTCACTCTCACTCTAACCCTAACCCTAACCCTAACCCTAACCCTAACCCTAACCCTAACCCCAACCCCAACCATAACCGTAACCCTAACCCTAACCCTATCAAAGCAAAGTTTAATAAGCCTAAACAAAGCCAAAAAGGTTGTTTTGTGTTCCAGCTACATAGAAAGAAGAATCTTGGATTTCGCTTATGTCAGAGCTGCCCTAGGTCCCAGCTCACAAAGGACCAACGCCACTTCGTTGTTATATACAAAAGTCTTTATTGAAGTTCAGTTTGTCTTTCACATCAGCAGCGTGCAGCTCTACGTCTGAGACTCTAGACCGCCGAAGCTCCGTCTGAGGCTCCGCCCCCATACACCAGTTTAAGACCCGAGCCTTGCTCCACCTCTTCCTTTGCTCTTTCCTCCTCTGGGCCCTCCTGCCAGCTGGGTTCTCGCCCTTCCTAGGCTCATCTGACGCTGAGTCCCCTGAGTCTTCCCCCTGCCTCCGGCGGGCTTTAGGACCTGGTTCCCCATCTGGGCTTTCTGCTGTCCCGCGCGCCTGTGCATTTGAACTTGACGCGCGCGCCCAGCCGGCAACCTTCCTCCTGACCGTTACACTGCTCCTGTCACTGCTTCCCCCTTCGGGGAGGCTAGCTGGACCTGACCTTCCCTCCGTTCCCCCACTCTCCGATAGAGGCGTGGTCAGCCCTGACTCATCTTCACTCCCTGCTGGAGGAGATGCTGCCCCTGACACCTGGGACTCTTCCCCCCCACTATGCTCTGGTGGGGAAGCTGGTCCTGATCTCCAGCTGCTGCTTTGGGAGTCCCCGCTGGCCCCCCGTTCTTGGTGTGTCCCCACTGGGACCCCCCTTGCCCTGACCATCGGCGCCTCCTTCTGGGAATCTTCTGATTCGCTGGAGAAGCTCATGGAATCTCTCAGGTCACTGCCGTACTCCCCTACGCTGCCCTCAGATCCTTCCTCTTCGCTCTCCATCTCCTCTCTCCCCTGTGCCTCTGCTCCTGAGCCCCTGACATCCATCCCCCCTCGAAGCCCCCCTTCCCCCCTCCCCCTCTTCTGGGGCGGGTTCCGGGTGCTCCAGTGCTGTGGGGGTGAGTGTGGGATACAGTTCCTTCCCCCTGGCGTGCGGCCGACCAGTTGGAGCCGGCCAGCCCGTAATGGGCTCGTCGACGGCAATCTCCTCTGCTTCCATCTCTCTGCATTCGTGTTCGAACCCAAAGTCCTCCCCCTGTCCATGTCCGTCTCTCCCCCTGTTACCTCGGGTGATGCTGCGTGACAGGGCCCCCTCAGCAGTTCCCTGCTCCACCCCACCTCCGTTTGAGTTTCCCACCAATAAGAGCGGTCTGTGGCAGACCCCGAGGGAGAACCCTCCGGGGAGCTTGTGTCCGGCGCCGTCTCCTCAGCTGATGAGAACCCCTGGAACGTGCTGGTCGAAAGTGTGGGTGTGAAAAGCCAGTCGTCGAAATAATCTGCCGGCATAGGTCTGTGCGGGAAGAGTGCATGGAACTCGTCTTTGAGGTGGTGCTCCTCCAAGGTATAGTCCAGCACCCACCTGTTGGCGCTTGCCGGGGTACCTCCCCTGGCGAGGAGATATTCAACTCCCTCTTCCCCCCATCTTGAGTCTAAAATCTCCGTGACCCCTCGGTGACCCCTCCCCCGTTGGCGACTTTCTGAGTGGTTGAGGTGCGGTCCCTGGCGCCTGAAACCTGTGGGGTTCCTTGTAGGGTGTGAGGACTGACCTATGCAACACCGGGTGCATTCTGGAGCCCTCCGGGAGTGTCAACCGGAAGGCCACTGGGTTGATTTGTGCCTCGACTTGGCAAGGCCCTAGCTGCTTGTGTTTGAGCTTCTTCTTAGCTAACGTTCTGGCCGGCACTGCCTGGGCCGCTAACCAGACCCAGTCCCCCACCTGGATGTCTTCCCCGACTCTCCTGTGCCTGTCTGCCTGCACTTTGTAGGCGTGTTTTGCTAGTTCCAAGGTCCTGCGGAGTTGCTCGTGGACCTCCTGTAACTCTGCTGCCAAGTGCTCTGCTCCCCGTGGCTCCCCCTCCCCCTTCGTCTCTAACCCCGGGAAGGTTCTGGGATGCCGCCCATTGTTGGCGAAGAACGGTGTCACCCCTGTAGACCCGTGCTTCGTGTTGTTGTAGGCAAACTCGGCCAGCGGTAGGTAGTCCACCCAGGTCGAGGGCTGTTGATTCGCATAGCATCACAGGTACTGCTGCATGATGGCGTTGACCCTCTCTGCTTGTCCGTTGGTCTGCGGGTGTCGTGCCGACGCTAAGTTGATCTTGACGTTCAGGATGCCCAGAAGCTTCTGCCAGAAGCTCGAGACGAATTGGCGACCACGGTCGGACAGGATGGACCATGGTAAGCCGTGAACTTTGAACACGTGTTCTACGAACAGCTTGGCGGTCTGTTCCGCTGTGGCCACCTTCGCGCAAGGAATGAAGTGCGCCATCTTGGTGAACAGGTCGACGACCACGAGTACCGCTGTTTTGCCTCGCGAGCTGGGCAGATCTGTGACAAAGTCCAGGGCCACCCTCTCCCACGGTTCGAGCGGCGTCTGTAGCGGTTCCAGCAGTCCCGCCGGCTTCCTATGCACTGGTTTGGCCCTTTCGCATGTGTCACACCTAGAGACGTAATCCGCAACCTCTCCCCTCATCTGGGGCCACCAAAAGTCTCTGGCCACTAATTCCGCCGTCTTGTCCTTGCCGAAGTGCCCAGCACTGGGCGTGTCGTGTAACTGCTGCAGGACTTTCGCGCGGAGGTCGTCTCCCGGCACGTAGAGAGCCCCTTTGCGGGTGAGCAGCCCGTCGCGTATCTGGAACTCGCCGTCCTTCGCTGTGCCTCTCCGCACCTCCTCCATTTTGAATTGTGCGAAGGCATCCGTCTGCAGCGCGCGACACACTGCGTCCAGGTCCACGGTGGCTGAAGCGCATTCCCACGCTTTCGGTGCGAAAATGTGTTTGGCCGCCACCGGTGCCGCTTCCTCGAGATACTGCGGTTTCCTGGATAGTGCATCTGCCATGACGTTGTTGTCTCCCGGGATGTATTCTATCCGGAAGTCGAAATCCGCAAAGAACTCCGCCCAGCGGATGTGTCTCTGGTTCAGGAACCGCGCCGTGCGCCAGTACTCCAGGTTCTTATGGTCCGTGCGGACCTGCACAGTGTGTCTGACTCCGATGAGGAAGTGCCGCCACGCCTTGAAGGCTGCATGAATGGCCAGCAACTCCCTGTCCCAGATGGTGTAGTTCTGTTCCGACTTCCTGAGTTTCCTGGAGTAGAATGCGCAGGGCCTCCAGTTCCCTTGCGGACCGCCCCCACCACTCTGTCAGATGCGTCAGTCTCAACCCTCATTGGTTTGTTGGGATTCACGTGCAGCAGCTGTTCTTTGGACGCAAAGAGACGCTTGAGTCTCCGAAAAGACTGTTCCGCCTGGTCCGTCCAGGTGAACTTCGTCTTCTTGGAGTTGAGGGTGTCCGTGATAGCCGCCGTCTCCTTCGCGAACCCCTTGATGAACTTGCGATAAAAGTTGGCGAAGCTGACGAACTTCTGGACCTCCTTCCGATTGCGCGGGCTCTTCCAGTCCAACACCGAGCGGACCTTGGTGCTGTCCATGGCAAGTCCCTTGTCAGACAGCTTGTAGCCCAGGAAATCCACCTCCGTCACGTCGAACTGGCACTTCTCCAGTTTGGCGTACAGTCTGTGCTCCCGTAGTCTCTGCAGGACCTCCTTGACGTCTCCCTCGTGAGCCTCCTGCGATTCCGAGAAGATCAGGATGTCGTCCAGGAAGCATACGCACTTCTTGTAGAGGAGGCCCACTAACACGTGGTGCATGAAGGCTTGGAAACAATGGGAGCCATTTTGCGGACCAAACGGAATAACTCTATATTCATAGGTGCCTAAAGGCGTAAACATGGCCGTTTTCCACTCATCGCCTTCCCGAATGCGTATAAGGTTGTACGCCCCTCGTAGATCCAACTTGGTGAAGATTCGTCCCTTCCTCACCGTCGCGAGCAGGTCGTCGATCTTGGGCATGGGGAATGCTGTGGGCTTTGTCCTGGAATTTATGTTCCTGTAATCAACTACCAATCTGCGTTGGGGCGTGTCCTTCTTCTTCACGAAAAACACGGGACTGCCCCCCACTGCTTTGGATTCTCGGATGAATCCCCGCTTCAAGTTGTGATCTATGAACTCCCTGAGTTCTTGCAGTTCGTCTTCAGACATGGAATACAGTTTTCCAGTCGGCAGCATCGCCCCCGGCAGGAGGTCAATCGTGCAGTCGTAGGGCCGGTGGGGAGGCAGCTTGTCCGCTTCTTTCTCGCAGAAGACCTCCAAAAACGCCTTGTACTTGTTGGGTACCGCCTGCACCATGCCTAGGTGTAGCTGCGGGTCATCCTCTCGCCCCTCCTGCCCCTGGCTGGTCCAAATGCAGTGTTCTGCGCAGTAGGAGGAGCAGAAGGTCAATTGCCGCTGGTACCATGCTAATGCCGGGCTGTGCCTATCCAGCCAACTCATGCCCAACACTATGGGCGTGTCCGACAGGTGGGTGACATTGAAGCTGATGACTTCGCAGTGATTTCCAATTTGCAGTACCATAGGCGGCGTTTGCTGTACCACCTGTCCACCCAGTAGCTCCCTGCCATCGACCGTGACAACGTTTAGGGGCATTGTGGCTGGCAGGAGCGCTATGTGATGTAGCTTGATGAAGTCCACTCCTACAAAGTCTGCATTACTACCAGAGTCAATGGTAATAGGGACTTCCAGGGTGTGTCCATTGGGCAGCTGGAGCGATGCGGTGAGTTGCACCACTGGTTTGGGTGGGAGGGGGTCTGTGGGGTGCAAAATCTCTGGGGACTGCTTCACTGATTCGCCTGGCTGGGCCCCAGTGCCTCTGCCTCCAACCAGGCTTCGTCGTTTCCCTGCAGCTGTTCCCCCTGCTGAACTGCTCCCCTTACTGTTGCTGAGGCTGCAGTGTGCTTCTGGATCCTCTGGGGACACTCTTTGGCCATGTGCTGTGCACTGTCGCAGATAAAACACTTCCTGTTCCCTCTAGGAGCCTTCGCCTTGACTGCTCCTGGTGGTTGGGCTCCGGTTGCTGTCTGAGCCCTGGCACCACCTTTCTCCATCGGCTCTTCTCCCCCCCCCCCCCAGTGGAGGCGTGGATTGCACTTGCCCTGTCTCCCTGGGTAGGAAGGGAGTTGTTCTGGCTGGTGTGCGTGCCATACGTCCCTCATCCCTGCTCCAAGGGCGTTCTTCCAGGCGCACTCCTATCGCCAGCGCTCTCTGGACGACTTCTGTGGTATTGTTAGGTCTCTCCCCCCTCGCCAGCTCATCTTTCACGGCCCCATTTAGCCCCTCCCAGAACAGATCCCTCACGTCAGCTGAGTCCTTCTCCCAGCCCAGCACATTAACTAGCGCAAAAAAGCGGGAGTGATATTGTCTCACCGTGGCTCTGCCTTGCTTCAGCCCGTGCATTTCCCTCCTGGCCACATCCACATCTACCGTTGATTTAAAACAAGAGTCCATAGCCTCGATAAATGCTTTTGAATCTTGGAGGGCGGGATTATTTTCGCGCCATAAATTGCGCAGCCACGATTTAGCTTACCCATGCAGATGAGTTATTATGAAGCCTACTTTCTCCTCCTCATCTCTAAAGTCTTTCCGAAGCAAATTGAGCGCGAGAACTATGTCTGCTCTGAAGTTAGGATACTGCTCCAGGTTCCCGTCGAAATGGGCTACGATGCTGCCCCCCCCCCCGTTTCCCGAGGCCAACTCCCTCCGGCTTGGGTCCTGGCAGCCCCTCTTTGCCCCAACGTTCCCACCTGGCTTGCAGATCTTATTACAAGCGAGTTGTAATAAGCCTAAACAAAGCCAAGCAGGTTGTTTTGTGTTACAGCTACATAGAAAGAAGAATCTTGGATTTCACTTATTTCAAGTCGTTTTCTTTGGAGTTAATGCACATTGACCCAGAAATCGCAAAGTGTATGTAATGAAACCAAAATAACACAACACCTTCTTTTTGCTTCCGTATGCGTAGAAAGAAGACGAAGAAGCTTTGATTGGACTTATTACAATTCGCATGGTGTTTTTTGGGTGTGCACCAGAATCACACCCAACCAAAGCAAAAAGGTGTTTTGGGTTCCACCTACATAAAAGAAGATGCTAAAGCCCTGATTGGGCTTATTTCAAATTGGTGTTTTTTTGGTTAGAATGCACATTCACCCAAAAATCGCAGAATGACATGTTTTTTTATCAGCCGAAATCAAGCGTAGGTGTTTTGGTTCCATCTCAATAGAAGGAGGACAAATAAGCTTGGATTGTTCTTTCGGTGGTCATTCACCCGAACCCGAACCCGAACCCGAACCCGAACCCGAACCCTAACCCTAACCCTAACCCTAACCCTAACCCTAACCCCAACCCTAACCCTAAACCTAACCCTAACCCTAGCAAAGCGAAGTGTAATAAGCCTAAACAAAGCCAAACAGGTTGTTTTGTGTTTTGGGTTCCATCCAGTCAGCAAAAAGGTGTTTTGTGTTCCATCCAGTCAGTCTGACATCAATACCAGGGAAGATTCTGGAGCAGATAATTAAGCAAACAGTCTGTGAGCGCCTAAAAAGGAAAGCTGTGATCACCAATAGTCAGCATGGATTTCTGAAAAATAAGTCATGTCAGACTAACCTGATCTCATTTTTTGACAGAATTACAAGCCTGGTAGATGAAGGGAACGCAGTGGATGTAGCCTACTTTCATTTCAGCAAGGCATTTGACAAGGTGCCTGTCAGGGGCTCAGGAGCAGAGGAACAGGGGAGGAAGGAAATGGAGAGCGAAGGGGAAGAATCTGAGGGCAGCGTAGGGGGGTATGACAGTGACGCGAGAGATTCCATGAGCTTCTCCAGTGGATCGGAAGATTCCCAGAAGGAGGCGCCGATGGTCAGGGCAAGGGGGGTCCCAGGGGGGACGCACCAGAAACAAGGGGCCAGCGGGGACTCCCAAAGCAGCAGCGGGAGATCAGGACCAGCTTCCCCACCAGAGCGTAGTGGGGGGGAAGAGTCCCAGGTGTCAGGACCAGCGTCTCCCCCAGCAGGGAGAGAAGATGAGTCAGAGCTGACCACGCCTCTATCGGAGAGTGGGGGAACGGAGGGGAGGTCAGGTCCAGCTAGCCCCCCCCCCGAAGGGGGAAGCAGTGACAGGAGCTGTGTAACGGTCAGGAGGAAGGTTGCCGGCTGGGCGCTCGCGCCAAGTTCGAATGTACAGGCGTGTGGGACAGCAGAAAACCCGGATTGGGAACCAGGTCCTAAAGCCCACCAGAGGCAGGGGGAAGATTCAGGGGACTCAGCGTCAGAAGAGTCTAGGAAGGGCAAGACCCCAGCGGACGGGCGGAACCAGAGGAGGAAAGAGCAAAGGAAGAGGTGGAGCAAGGCCAGAGTCTTAAACTGGTGTCTGGGGGGAGGAGACTCAGACGGAGCTTCGGCGGTCTAGAGTTTCAGACGTAGAGCTCCACGCCGCGGTTGTGGAAGCGAAACTCAACTTCAATAAAGACTTTTGTATATAACAACGAACCGGCGTTGGTCCTTTGTGAGCTGGGACCTTGGGCAGCTCTGACAGTGCCCCATGATATTCTTGTAAAGAAGCTGGTAAAATGCAGTCTTGACTATGCTACCACTCAGTGGATTTCTAACTGGCTGACTGACCGAACCCAAAGGGTGCTCATCAATGGTTCCTCTTCATCCTGGAGAAGAGTGACTAGTGGGGTGCCACAGGGTTCTGTCTTGGGCCCGGTCTTATTCAACATCTTTATCAACGACTTGGATGATGGACTCAAGGGCATCCTGATCAAATTTGCAGATGACACTAAACTGGGAGGGGTGGCTAACACCCCAGAGGACAGGATCACACTTCAAAACGACCTTGACTGATTAGAGAACTGGGCCAAAACAAACAAGATGAATTTTAACAGGGAGAAATGTAAAGTATTGCACTTGGGGGAAAAAAATGAGAGGCACAAATACAAGATGGGTGACACCTGGCTTGAGAGAAGTACATGTGAAAAGGATCTAGGAGTCTTGGTTGACCACAAACTTGACATGAGCCAACAGTGTGACGCGGCAGCTAAAAAAGCCAATGCAATTCTGGGCTGCATCAATAGGAGTATAGCATCTAGATCAAGGGAAGTAATAGTGCCACTGTATTCTGCTCTGGTCAGAGCTCACATGGAGTACTGTGTCCAGTTCTGGGCACCACAGTTCAAGAAGGACACTGACAAAATGGAACGTGTCCAGAGGAGGGCAACCAAAATGGTTTAAGGTCTGGAAACGATGTCTTATGAGGAACGGCTAAGGGAGTTGGGCATGTTTATCCTGGAGAAGAGGAGGTTAAGGGGTGATATGATAGCCATGTTCAAATATATAAAAGGATGTCACATAGAGGAGGGAGAAAGGTTGTTTTCTGCTGCTCCAGAGAAGCGGACACGGAGCAATGGATCCAAACTACAAGAAAGAAGATTCCACCTAAACATTAGGAAGAACTTCCTGACAGTAAGAGCTGTTCGACAGTGGAATTTGCTGCCAAGGAGTGTGGTGGAGTCTCCTACTTTGGAGGTCTTTAAGCAGAGGCTTGACATCCATATGTCAGGAGTGCTCAGATGATGTTTCCTGCTTGACAGGGGGTTGGACTCGATGGCCCTTGTGGTCTCTTCCAACTCTATGATTCTATGATTCTACATAAAAAGAAGATGATAAAGCTGTGATTGGGTTATTTCAAATTGGTGTTTTTGGGGTTAGAATGTACATTCACCCAAAAATCGCAGAGTGACATGTTTTTATCAGCCCAAATCAAGGATAGGTGTTTTGGTTCCACCTCAATAGAAAGAGGACAAATAAGCTTGGATTGTTCTTTCAGTGGTCATTCACCCTGACCCTAACCCTGACCCTGACCCTAACCCTAACCCTAACCCTAACCCTAACCCTAACCCTAACCCTAACCCTAACCCTAACCCCAACCCTAACCCTAACCCTAACCCGAACCCGAACCCGAACCCGAACCTGAACCCGAATCCGAACCCGAACCCGAACCCGAACCCGAACCCGAACCCTAAACCCAATCCGAACCCGAACCCGAACCTTAACCCGAACCCGAACCCTAACCCTAACCCTAACCCTAACCCTAACCCTAACCCTGACCCTAACCCCAACCCCGACCCTAACCCCAACCCCACCCTAACCCTGACCCTAGCAAAGCGAAGTTAAATAAGGCTAAACAAAGCCAAACAGGTTGTTTTGTGTTCCAGCTACATAGAAAGAAGAATCTTGGATTTCGCTTATATGAAGTCTTGTTCTTTGGTGTTAATGCACATTGACCCAGAAATCGCAAAGTGTGTGCAATGAGAGCAAAATAACACAACACCGCCTTTTCGCTTCCATATGCGTAGAAAGAAGCCGAATAAGCTTTGATTGGTCTTATTTCAATTCGCATGGTGTTTTTTGGGAATCACCCTCGACGATAGCAAAAAGGTGTATTGAGTGCTGTCAGGGGTTCAGGGACAGAGGCACAGGGGAGGCAGGAGATGGAGAGCGATTGGGAAGAATCCCAGGACAGCAAGGAGGAGGATGACATTGGCCCGAGGGATTCCATGAGCCTCTCCAGCGAATCAGAGGATTCCCAGAAGGGGGCGCCTGTGGTCAGGACAAGGGGGGTCCCAGGGGGGACGCATCAGGGACAAGGGGCCAGCAGGGAATCCCAAAGCGGCAGCTGGAAATCAGGACCGGCTTCCCCACCAGAGCGTGGCGAGGGGGGGGGGAGTTCCAGTGTGTCAGGGGAAGTAGCTCCGTCAGCAGGAGTGGAGGGAAGGTCAGAACAAGCCATCTTCCCGGAAGGGGAGGGGAGCAGTGAAGGGAGTAATGTAACGATCAGAAGGAAGGTTGGGAGTTGGGCACCGCGCGCCAAGTTCAAATGTACAGGCGCGCGGGAAAACAGAGAGCCCGGATGAAGAGCCAGGTCCTAAAGCCCGCAGGAGGGAGGGGGAGCAATCTGGGGATTCGGCATCAGAGGAATCCAGGAGGGGCGAAACCCCGGCGGGCAGGAAGACCCTGCGGAAAAGGGAAGAAAGAAGGAGGTGGAGCAGAGCAAGGCTCTTAAACTGGTGCAGGGGAGGGTCTGACTCAGAGGGGACTTCAATGGTCTAGCGTTACAGACGTAGAGCTGCGCGCCGCGGCTGTGAAGCTGATAATGAACTTCAATAAACATTTCTGTATATAAAGAGCAACCGGCGTTGGTCCTTTGTGAGCTGGGACCTGAGGCAGCCCTGACAGTAAGTCCCCTCTCTACCTGCAATTTTTTTTTTTTTTTTGCAAGCTCACGAAGTTTGGCAGACATGACTACGGAGGAGCAGCTGGCAGCCCTGCAGAACGCAGTCTCGCAGCTTTCCACTGAGGTAGTGGTCTCCAGAAAGAAAGGAGAGGAAGCAGAAGCGCGTTGCAAGGATCTGCAAGCCAGGTGGGAACGTGCGTGCAAGGAAGGGTTCCCGGGGTCCAGGTCAGAGGGAATTGGACTCGGAAAGCGGGGGGGCAGCTTGGTAGCCCACTTCGATGGGAATCTGCAGCACTATCCCAGTTTCAGAGCAGATGTCATTTATGCGCTGAATTTGCTTCGGAAGGACTTTAGAGATGAGGAGGAGAAAGTGGGCTTCATAATATCCCACCTGCATGGGGAAGCTAAAGCCTGGCTGCGCAATTTATGGCGCGACGTGGATCCTGCCCTAAGGGATTCAGACGCATTCATCGCGGCCATGGACGCTTGTTTCCAATCTACCGTGGATATAGACGTAGCAAGACGAGAAATGCATGGATTGCGCCAGGGCAAGGCTACAGTGCGACAATACCACTCCCGCTTCTTTGCATTGCTGAATGTGCTGGGCTGGGAAAAGGACTCCGTGGCAGTGAGAGATTTGTTCTGGGAGGGGCTCAATGCATCCGTCAAAGATGAGCTGGCAAGGGGGGACAGACCTCGGACCATCGCAGAGGTGGTACAGAGAGCGCTCACGATAGGAGTGCACCACGAAGAACGCCCTTGGCACAGTGATGAGGGTCGCCAGGTGCGCGCACCAGCTAGAACGCCTCCTTTTCTTCCCAGGGACCTAGGGCACACGCACCCCACGCCTCCGCTGGGGGAGGGGGAGGAACCAATGGAGATTGGTGGTGCCAAGGCTCAGACGGCAGCCAGAGCCCCAGCACAAGGAGCAGCCAAGATGAAGCCTCCTAGAGGGGGCAGGAAGTGTTACATCTGTGACAGTGCGCAACACATGGCCAAAGAGTGTCCCCAGAGGCTCCAGAAGCACACTGCAGCCTTGGCAACAGTAAAAGAAGCAGTGCAGCGGGGGGGGGGCAGCTTCAGGGAAATGACAATGCCTGGCTGGAAGCAGAAGCACTGGGGCCCAGCCAGGCAAGTCAATGAAGCAGTCCTCAGAGATCTTACAACCCACAGACCCCCTCCCACCCAAACCAGTGGTGCAGCTCACCGCATCGCTCCAGCTGCCAAGTGGACTCACCCTGGAAGTCCCTATTACCATTGACTCTGGAAGTAACGCGGACTTCGTGGGGGCGGAGTTCATTAAGCAGCATCGCATAGCGCTCCTACCAGCCACGCTTCCCTTAAACGTCGTCACAGTCGATGGCAGGAAGCTGCTGGGCGGGCAGGTGGTACACCAAACACCACCCATGGTGATGCAGATTGGAAATCACCGCGAGGTCATCAGCTTCAACGTCACCCACCTGTCAGACACGCCTATAGTGTTAGGCATGAGTTGGCTAGATAGACACAGCCCAGCTTTAGCGTGGTACCAGCGGCAGCTGACCTTCGGCTCATCCTACTGCGCACAGCACTGCATCCAGACCGGCCAGGAAGAGGAGGGCCAGGAGGATGGGCAGCAGATGCACCTAGGCATGGTGCAGGCGGTGCCCCACAAGTACAAGGAGTTTTTGGAGGTCTTCTGCGAAAAGGAGGCTGACCAGGTGCCCCCTCACCGGCCCTACGACTGCGCGATTGACCTCCTGCCAGGGGCGACGCTGCCGACGGGGAAGCTGTATTCCATGTCCGAGGACGAGATGCAGGAACTCAGGGAGTTCATAGAGCACAATTTGAAGCGGGGATTCATCCAAGAATCAAAGGCAGTGGGGGGTAGTCCCGTGTTTTTCGTGAAGAAGAAGGACACGCCCCAAAAGAGATTGATCGTAGATTACAGGCTCATAAACTCGAAGACAAAGCCCAAAGCCTTCCCCATGCCCAAGATCGACGACCTGCTCGCGATGGTGCGGAAGGGGAGGATCTTCACCAAGTTGGATCTACGCGGCGCATACAATCTCATACGCATGCGGGAGGGCGATGAGTGGAAGACGGCCATGTTTACGCAGTTAGGCACCTATGAATACAAAGTTATGCCGTTTGGTCTCCAAAATGGCTCCCACTGCTTCCAAGCGTTTATGCACCACGTGTTGGCGGGACTCCTCTACAAGAAGTGCATGTGCTTCCTCGATGACATCCTGATCTTCTCGGAATCGCAGGAGGCTCACGAGAGGGACGTAAAGGAGGTCCTGCAGAGACTCCGGGAGCACAGACTTTACGCCAAACTGGAGAAGTGCCAGTTCGACGTGACGGAGGTGGACTTTCTGGGCTACAGACTGTCCGACAAGGGACTCGCCATGGACAGCGCCAAGGTCCGCGCGGTGTTGGACTGGAAAAGCCCGCTGTCAGGGGTTCAGGGACAGAGGCACAGGGGAGGCAGGAGATGGAGAGCGATGGGGAAGAATCCCAGGACAGCGAGGAAGAAGATTGCAGTGGGTTGGAGGATTCCATGACCCTCTCCAGCGAATCTGAGGATTCCCAGGAGGGGGCGCCTGTGGTCAAGACAAGGGGAGTCCCAGGGGGGACGCAGCGAGGGCAGGGGGCCAGCAGGGGATCCCAAAGTGGCAGCTGGGAGTCAGGGCCAGCTTCCCCACCAGAGCGGAGCGAAGGGGGAGGAGATTCCAGTTTGACAGGGGAAGCAGCTCCGGCAGCAGAAAAGGAGGGGAGGTCAGAGCAAGCCATCCCCCCGGAAGGGGAGGGGAGTAGTGAAGGGAGTAGTGTAGCTGTCAAAAGGAAGGTTAGAAGTTGGGCGCGCGCGCCAAGTTCAAATGTGCAGGCGCGCGGAAGAACAGGGAGCCCGGAGGAGGAGCCAGGTCCCAAAGCCCGCAGGAGGGAGGGAGAGCAGTCTGGGGATTCAGCGTCAGGGGAATCCAGGAGGGGCGAAACCCCAGCGGGCAGGAAGACCCTGCGGAAAAGGAGAGAAAGGAAGAGGTGGAGCAGCGCAAGCTTCTTAAACTGGTGCAGGGGAGGGACTGACTCAGAGGGGACTTCAACGGTCTAAGCATAACAGACGTGGGGCTGCGCGCCTCGGCTGTGGAGCGGAAAATGAACTGCAATAAACTTCTTTGTATATAAAGTAAACCGGGCGTTGGTCCTTTGTGAACTGGGACCTGAGGCAGCCCTGACACCCGCGCAATCGGAAGGAGGTCCAGAGGTTCGTCGACTTCGCCAACTTTTACCGCAAGTTCATCAGGGGTTTCGCGAAGGAGACGGCGGCTATCACAGACACCCTCAGTTCCAAAAAGAAAAAGTTCACCTGGACGGACCAGGTGGAACAGTCTTTTCGGAGACTCAAGAGCCTCTTCGCGTCCGAAGAACAGCTGCTACACGTGAACCCCAGCAAACCAATGCGGGTTGAGACTGACTCCTCAGACAGAGCGGTGGGGGCGGTCCTGTTGCAGGAAGATCCGCAAGGGAACTGGAGGTCCTGCGCTTTCTACTCCAGGAAGCTCAGCAAGTCGGAACAGAACTACACCATCTGGGACAGGGAGTTGCTGGCCATTCATGCGGCCTTCGAGGCGTGGCGGCACTTCCTCATCGGAGCCAGACACACGGTGCAGGTGCGCACAGACCACAAGAACCTGGAGTATTGGCGCACGGCGAAGCTGCTGAGCCAGAGGCACATACGCTGGGCGGAGTTCTTTGCGGATTTCGACTTCAGGATAGAATACATCGTGGGAGACAACAACGTCATTGCAGTTGCACTCTCCAGGAAGCCGCAGTATCTCGAGGAAGCGGCACCGGAGGCGGCCAAACACATTTTCGCACCGCAGGCGTGGGCATGCGCCTCAGCCACCGTGGACCTGGACGTGGTGCGTCGCGCGCTGCAGACGGATCCGTTCGCACAATCCAAGATGGAGGAGGTGCGAAGGGGCACGGCGAAGGACGACGAGTTCCAGATACGCGACGGACTGCTAACCCGCAAAGGTGCTCTCTACGTGCCGGGGGACGACCTACGCGCGAGAGTCCTGCAGCAGTTGCACGACGCGCCTAGCGCAGGTCACTTCGGCAATGAAAAGACGGCGGAATTAGTAGATGCGAGGAGAAGTTGCGGATTACGTCGCTAGGTGTGACACTTGCCAGAGAGCCAAACCAGTGCACAGGAAGCCGGCAGGACTGCTGGAACCGCTGCAGACGCCACTAGAGCCTTGGGAGAAGGTGGCGCTGGACTTTGTTACTGACCTGCCCAGTTCGCGAGGCAAGACAGCTGTACTAGTGGTTGTAGACCTGTTCACCAAGATGGCACACTTCATTCCTTGCGCGAAGGTGGCCACAGCGGAACAGACCGCCAAGCTGTTCATAGAGCACGTGTTCAGAGTTCACGGTTTGCCACGGTCCATCCTGTCCGACCGGGGTCGCCAATTCATCTCCAGTTTCTGGCAGAAGCTGCTGGGTATCCTGAACGTCAAGATTAACTTAGCGTCGGCGAGACATCCGCAGACCAACGGACAAGCGGAGAGGGTCAACGCCATCATGGAGCAGTACCTGCGATGCTACGCGAATCAACAGCCTGCGACTTGGGTGGACTACCTACCGCTGGCCGAGTTTGCCTACAACAACACAAAGCACGCGTCCACGGGGGTGACACCGTTCTTCGCCAACAATGGGCGGCATCCCAGAACCTTCCCGGGGTTAGAGACGACGGCGCAGGGGGAGCCGCAGGGAGCAGAGCACTTAGCAGCAGAGTTACAGGAGGTTCACGAGCAACTCCGACGGCACTTGGAACTAGCTAAACACGCCTACAAAGTGCAGGCAGACAGGCACAGGAGAGTCGGGGAAGACATCCAGGTGGGGGACTGGGTATGGTTAGCGGCCCAGGCGGTGCCGGCCAAGTCGTTAGCTAAGAAGAAGCTAGGGCACAAGCAGCTAGAGCCGTACCAAGTCGAAGCACAAATCAATCCAGTAGCCTACCGGTTGACTCTCCCGGAAGGCTCCAGAATGCACTTTGTTACTTTCATAGGTCGGTGCTCACACCCTACAAGGCCCCACACAGGTTTCAGGAGCCAGGAACCGCACCAGACCCACGCAGAAAGTCACCAGAGGGGAGGAAGTCACCGAGGGCGGCGACACTCAACGAGGTCGGATTGGATTGTTCTTTCGGTGGTCATTCACCCTGACCCTAACCCTAACCCTAACCCTAACCCTAACCCTAACCCCAACCCCAACCCCAACCCTAACATTAACCCTAACCCTATCAAAGCGAAGTGTAATAAGCCTAAACAAAGCCAAACAGGTTGTTTTGTGTTCCAGGTACATAGAAAGAAGAATCTTGGATTTCGCTTATTTCAAGTCGTGTTCTTTGGTGTTAATGCACCAGAAATCGCAAAGTGTGTGTAATGAGAGCAAAATAACACAACACCGTCTTTTCCCTTCCATATGCGTAGAAAGAAGACGAATAAGCTATGATTGGGCTCATTTCAATTCGCATGGTGTTTTTTGGGAATCACCCCCCAATTAAGGCAAAAAGGTGTTTTGGGTTCCATCTACTTAAAAAGAAGATGATAAAGCTCTGTTTGGGCTTATTTCAAATTCATGTTTTTGAGGTTAGAATGCACATTCACTCAAAAATCGCAGAGTGATATGTTTGTTATCAGCCCAAATCAAGCATAGGTGTTTTTGTTCCATCTCAAGAGAAAGAGGACGAATAAGCTTGGATTGTTCTTTCGGTGGTCAATCACCCAGACTTTAACCCTAACCCTAACCCTAACCCTAACCCTAACCCTAACCCTAACCCTAACCCTAACCCTAACCCTAACCCTAACCCTAAACCTAAACATAACCTTAACCTTAACCCTAACCCTAACCCTAACCCTAACCCTAACCCTAACCCTAACCCTAACCCCAACCGTAACCGCAACACCAACCCTAACCATAACCCTAACGCTAACCCCAACCCTAACCGCAACCCTAACCCTAACCCTAACCCTAACACTAGCAAAGTGAAGTGTAATAAGCCTAAACAAAGCCAAACAGGTTGTTGTGTGTTCCAGCTACATAGAAAGCATAATCTTGGATATCACTCGTTTTCTTTGGTATTTATGCACATTGACTTAAAAATCGCAAAGTGTGTGTAATGAAACCAAAATAACACAATACCGTCTTTTCGCTTCCATGTGCATAGAAAGAAGACGAATAAGCTTTGATTGGACTTATTTCAATTTGCATGGTGTTTTTTGGGTGTGCACCAGAATCACCCCCAACCAAACCAAAAAGGTGTTTTGGGTTCCATCAACATAAAAAGAAGATGATATAGCTCTGATTGGGCTTATTTCAAATTGGTGTTTTGGGGGTTAGAATGCACATTCACTGAAAAATCGCAGAGTGACATGTTTGTTATCAGCCCAAATCAAGCATAGGTGTTTTGGTTGAATCTCAATAGAAAGAGGACGAATAAACTTGGATTGTTCTTTCGGTGGTGTCAGGGCTGCCTCAGGTCTCAGCTCACAAAAGACCAACGCCAGGCTCTTCTTATATACAAGGATGTTTATTGCAGTTCATTTTCGGTTCCACAACCGAGGCGCGCAGCCCCGCGTCTCTTAGGCTAGACATTTGAAGTCCCCTCTGAATCGGTCCCGCCCCTACACCAGCTTAAGAGGCTTGTGCTAGTCCACCTCTTCCTGTCTTTCCTTTTCCGCAGGGTCTTTCTGCCCCCCTGGGTTCCTTCTCTCCTGCTCTCTCCTGAAGCGGATTCCTCAGATGCCTGCTCCCCCCTCCTTCGTGCTTTGGGGCCAGGCTCCTCCTCCGGGCTCTCTCCATTTCTGCGCGCCTCCACATTTGAACTTGGCGCGCGTCCGCTACCCCTGACCTTCCTCTTGACACTTACACTACTCCCTGTACTACTCTCCGCCCCTTCCGGCTCTGCTCCGTGTGTTACACTGGGAACTCCACTCTCTTCACTTCATTCCTGCTGGGAAGCCGGCCCCGATCTCCCACTCCCACTCGGGGTTTCCCTGCTGCTTCCCTGCTCCTGGCAGGTCCCCCCTGTGACCCCCCTTGGCCTGACTAGGGGCGCCCCCTTCTGGGAATCCTCCGATTCACTTGAGAGACTCATGGAAGACCTCAAGTCATTGTCATCCTCTTCCTCACTGTCCTGGGATTCTTCCCCATCGCTCTCCGTCTCCCCCCTCACCTGTGCCTCTGTCCCTGAACCCCTGACATCCATCCCCCCCTCGAAGCCCCCCGTTCCCCCCTCCCACTGCTCGGGCGCAGGTTCTGGGGGCTCCGTCGTTGCGGAGGTCGCTGCCGGATACAGGTCGTCGACGTCGATCTCCTCTGCTTCCAGTTCATTGTTTGTGTGCTCGAACCCATGGTCCTCTCCCAACATGTTCACGTCCTCCCCTCCCCCTGTTGCCTGGGTGGGGTCTGCTTGTCAAGGACCCATCCGCCAGCTCGTGCGCCAGTCCTCTTCTTGTTGGTCGTCCCACCAGTAAGAAGGGTCGGTGTCCACCCCCGAACACGATCCCCTTGGAGGGCTCGACTCTGGCGTCGTCTCCTCTGCGGAGGAGAACCCTCGGAAGGTGCTGGCGGAAAGTGTGGACGTAAAAAGCCAATCGTCGAAAAACTGTGCTGGCATGGGCCTGTGTGGGAAAAGGGCATGGAACCCGTCCTTGAGGAGGGGTTCGTCCAAAGCGTAGTCCGGCACCCAACTGTTGGCGCTGGCCGGGGCGCTCTCCCTGGCGAGAAAATATTCTACTCCCTCTTCCCCCCATCTCGAGTCCAGAATCTCTGTGACCTCGTTGATTGGTTCGTCCCTAGGTGACCTCCCCCTCTTGGGCGACTCTCTGCTCGGTTCTGGTGCCGTCCCTGACTCCTGAAATCTGTGTGGGGCCCTGTAAGGGGTGAGCACCGACCTATGAAAGACCGGGTGCATTCTGGAACCTTCGGGGAGGGCCAGTCGAAACGCTACGGGATTGATCTTGGCCTCAACTTGGTACGGCCCTAGTTGCCTGTGTCCTAGCTTCTTTTTAGCTAACGACTTGGCCGGCATTGCTTGGGACGCTAACCATACCCAGTCTCCCACCTGGATGTCCTCCCCCTCCCTCCTGTTTTTGTCTGCCTGCACCTTATATGCCTGTTTGGCTAGCTCTAAATGTCTCCGTAGCTCGTCGTGGACCTCTTGCAATTCTGCTGCGAAATGGTCGGCTTCCTGTGGCGCCCCCTCCCCCGTCATTACGAGCCCCGGGAAGGTTCTGGGATGCCTTCCATTGTTGGCGAAGAACGGCGTCACCCCCGTCGACGCGTGCTTCGTGTTGTTGTAGGCAAACTCAGCCATCGGCAGGTAATCCACCCAAGCCGCGGGTCGCTGATTGGCGTAACATCTCAGGTACTGCTGCATGATCGTGTTGACCCTCTCCGCTTGGCCGTTGGTCTGCGGATGTCTCGCTGACGACAGGTTGATTTTGACGTGCAGAATCCCTAGGAGCTTCTGCCAGAAGCTGGACACGAACTGGCGCCCCCTGTCGGACAGAATGGACCGTGGCAAGCCATGCACCTTGAACACGTGGTCGATGAACAGTTTGGCGGTCTGCTCCGCTGTCGCCACCTTCGCGCAAGGAATGAAATGCGCCATCTTGGTGAACAGGTCTACAACCACAAGCACCGCCGTCTTGCCTCGCGAACTGGGCAGATCAGTGACAAAGTCCAGCGCCACCCTCTCCCACGGTTGCAGTGGCGTCTCCAGCGGTTCCAGCAGTCCCGCTGGCTTCTGGTGCACTGGCTTGGACCTTTGGCATGTGTCACACCTGGCGACGTACTCCGCGACCTCCCCTCGCATCTGGGGCCACCAAAAGTCTCTGGCCACTAATTCCGTCGTCTTTTCCTTGCCGAAGTGGCCAGCGCTGGGTGCGTCGTGCAACTGCTGCAGAACCTTCGCACGGAGATCGTCTCCCGGAACGTAGAGAGCACCTTTACGGGTCAGCAGGCCGTCGCGTATCTGGAACTCGTCGTCCTTCGCTGTGCCTCTCCGCACCTCTTCCATTTTGGACTGTGCGAACGGATCCGTCTGCAACGCGCGCCGCACCGCCTCCAGGTCCACGGCGGCTGAAGCGCACGCCCACGCCTGTGGTGCAAAAATGTGCTTGGCTGCCGCCGGTGCCGCTTCCTCGAGATACTGCGGTTTCCTGGAGAGCGCATCTGCTTTGACATTGTTGTCGCCTGTGATGTACTCTATCCTGAAATCGAAATCCGCAAAGAATTCCGCCCAGCGTATGTGCCTCTGGCTCTGTAGCTTCGCCGTGCGCCAGTACTCTAGGTTCTTGTGGTCCGTGCGGACCTGCACGGTGTGCTTGGCTCCGATGAGAAAGTGCCTCCATGCCTTGAAAGCTGCGTGGATGGCCAGCAACTCCCTGTCCCAGATGGTGTAGTTCCGTTCCGACTTGCTGAGCTTCCGGGAGTAGAAAGCACAGGGCCTCCAGTACCCCTGCGGGTCTTCCTGTAAGAGGACGGCCCCCACCGCTCTGTCAGATGCGTCAGTTTCCACCCTCATGGGCCTGCCGGGATTCACGTGTAACAGCTGTTCTTCGGACGCAAAGAGACTCTTAAGTCTCCTGAAGGACTGCTCCGCCTGGTCCGTCCAAGTGAACTTCTTCTTCTTGGAGCTGAGAGTGTCCGTGATAGCTGCCGTCTCCCTGGCGAAACCCCAGATGAACTTGCGGTAAAAGTTGGCGAAACCGACGAACCTCTGGACCTCCTTCCGCGTTCGCGGGCTCTTCCAGTCCAACACCGCACGGACCTTGGCGCTGTCCATGGCTAGTCCCCTGTCGGACAGCCTATAGCCCAGAAAATCCACCTCCGTCACGTCGAATTGGCACTTCTCCAGCTTGGCGTAGAGCCTGTGCTCCCGTAGCCTCTGCAGGACTTCCTTAACGTCACTCTCATGAGCCTCCGGCGATTCCGAGAAGATAAGAATGTCGTCGAGGAAAAATACGCACTTCTTGTAGAGGAGTCCCGCTAGCACGTGATGCATAAAAGCTTGGAAAAAGTGGGAGCCATTCTGGAGACCAAACGGCATAACTCTGTATTCGTAGGTGCCCAACGGTGTGAACATGGCCGTCTTCCACTCATCACCCTCTCGCACGCGTATGAGATTGTATGTGCCGCGGAGATCCAACTTGGTGAAGATCTTCCCTTTCCTCACCGTCGCGAGCAGGTCGTCAATCTTGGGCATGGGAAAGGCCACGGGCTTTGTCTTAGAGTTTATGAATCTGAAGTCTACGATCAGCCTTTTTTGGGGCGTGTCCTTCTTCTTCACAAAAAACACAGGACTGCCCCCTACAGCCTTCGATTCTCGGATGAATCCCCGCTGCAGGTTGTGATCTATGAACTCCCTGAGCTCCTGCAGCTCGTCCTCGGACATGGAATACAGCTTCGCAGTCGGTAGCGTTGTCCCTGGCAAGAGGTCAATTGCGCAGTCGTAGGGCCGGTGGGGTGGCAACTGGTCAGCCTCCTTCTCGCAGAAGACCTCCAAAAACCCCTTGTACTTGAGGGGTACAGCTTGCGCCATGCTGAGCCTCAGCTGCTGCCCTTCCTCTGGGCCCTCCTCCTCTTGACCGGTCTGGATGCAATGCTGCGCGCAGTAGGACGAGCCGAAGGTGAGCTGCCGCTGGTACCACGCCATGGTTGGGCTGTGCCTATCCAGCCAACTCATGCCTAACACTATAGGCGTGTCTGACAGGCGGGTGACGTTGAAACTGATGATTTCTCGGTGATTGCCAATCTGCATCACCATGGGTGGCGTCTGTTGCACCACCTGCCCACCCAGCAACTTCCTGCCATCCACCGTGACGACGTTCAAAGGCAGCGTGGCTGGTAGGAGCTCTATGCGATGCTGCTTGACGAAGTGCACCCCCACGAAGTCTGCGTTGCTCCCACTGTCAATTGTAATGGGGACTTCTAGGGTGCGTCCATTAGGTAGTTGGAGAGTTGCAGTGAGCTGCACCACTGGCTTAGGTGGCAGGGGGTCTGTAGGCTGCAAAAGCGCTGGGGACTGCCCTACTGGCTTGCCTGGCTGTGCCCCAGCATTTCTGCTTCCAGCCAGGCATTGCCGTTTCCCTGAAACTGCTCTTCATGTTGTGCTGCTGCAGTTACTGTTGCTAAGGCTGCAGTGTGCTTTTGGAGCCTCTGGGGACACTCTTTGGCCATGTGTGTCCCACTGTCACAGATGTAACACTTCCTGTTCCCTCTAGGAGGCTTTGTCTTGACTGCTCCGGACGCTGGGGCTCCAGTCGCTGACTGAGCCTTTGCACTCCCCAGTTCCATCGGTTCCTCCCCTGCCTGCAGCTGAGGTGAGGGACGCGTACGTCCTGGATCTCTGGGAAAGAACGGAGGCACTCTAGACGGTGCGTGAAGCTGGCTACCCCCCTCATCGCACCAAGGGCGTTCTTCATGGCGTACTCCAATGGCAAGCGCCCGCTGCACCACGTCTGCCAGGGTTTTAGGTCTGTCCCCCCTTGCCAGTTCGTCTTTCACAGGGCCAGAGAGCCCCTCCCAAAACAAGTCTCTGACTGCCAGAGAATCTTTCTCCCATCGCAGCACATTCAGCAAGGCGAAAAAGCGAGCATGGTACTGACGTACTGAAGCCTTGCCTTGCCTTAAACCATGCATCTGCTGGCGTGCCACATCCACATCCACGCTAGACTGAAAGTAAGCGTCCATGCATTTGATAAATTCAGCAGAGTCCCTTCGAGCAGGGCAATCCTCGCGCCACAGATTGCGCAGCCAAGCCCTCGCTTCCCCATGCAAGTGGGACACAATGAAACCCACCTTCTCCTCCTCATCTTTAAAGTCGTCGCGAAGCAAATGCAACACATATTCTACGTCTGCTTTAAAACTGGGGTACTGCTTCAGGTTCCCATCGAAGTGGGCTACCAAGGTGCCTCCTCTTCTGCCTAGTGCTACTCCAGCAGCTTTGGCCCCTGGGAACCCCACCTGGCATGCATGATCCCACCTGGCTTGCAGATCTTGGCACCGCTTTTCCGCCTCTTCCCCCCTCTTCTGGGAGACCACTACCTCAGTGGTAAGCTGGGAGACTGTGTTGCGTAGCTCAGCTATCTGCTGCTCCATACTCATGGCTGCCAAACTTCGTGAGCTTTGCAAAAAAAATTTTTGCGTATCTTTGGGAGGGGACTTACTGTCAGGGCTGCCTCAGGTCTCAGCTCACAAAAGACCAACGCCAGGCTCTTCTTATATACAAGGATGTTTATTGCAGTTCATTTTCGGTTCCACAACCGAGGCGCGCAGCCCCGCGTCTCTTAGGCTAGACATTTGAAGTCCCCTCTGAATCGGTCCCGCCCCTACACCAACTTAAGAGGCTTGTGCTAGTCCACCTCTTCCTGTCTTTCCTTTTCCGCAGGGTCTTTCTGCCCCCCTGGGTTCCTTCTCTCCTGCTCTCTCCTGAAGCGGATTCCTCAGATGCCTGCTCCCCCCTCCTTCGTGCTTTGGGGCCAGGCTCCTCCTCCGGGCTCTCTCCATTTCCGCGCGCCTCCACATTTGAACTTGACGCGCGTCCGCTACCCCTGACCTTCCTCTTGACACTTACACTACTCCCTGTACTACTCTCCGCCCCTTCCGGCTCTGCTCCGTGTGTTACACTGGGAACTCCACTCTCTTCACTTCGTTCCTGCTGGGAAGCCGGCCCCGATCTCCCACTCCCACTCGGGGTTTCCCTGCTGCTTCCCTGCTCCTGGCAGGTCCCCCCTGTGACCCCCCTTGGCCTGACTAGGGGCGCCCCCTTCTGGGAATCCTCCGATTCACTTGAGAGACTCATGGAAGACCTCAAGTCATTGTCATCCTCTTCCTCACTGTCCTGGGATTCTTCCCCATCGCTCTCCGTCTCCCCCCTCACCTGTGCCTCTGTCCCTGAACCCCTGACAGGTGGTCATTCACCCTAACCCTAACCCTAACCCTAACCCTAACCCTAGCCCTAACCCTAGCCCTAACCCTAACCCTAACCCCAACCCTAACCCTAACCCTAACCCTAACCCCAACCCCAACCCCAACCCTAACTGTAACCCTAACCCTAACCCTAACCCTAACCCTAACCCTAACCCTAACCCCAACCTTAACCCTAACCCCAGCAAAGCGAAGTGTAATAACCCTAAAGAAAGCCAAACATGTTGTTTTGTGTTCCAGCTACATAGAAAGAAGAACCTTGGATTTCACTTATTTCAAGTCGCGTTCTTTGGTGTTAATGCACATTGACCCAGAAATTGCAAAATGTCTGTAATGAAACGAAAATAACGCAACACCGTCTTTTTGCTTCCATATGCGTAGAAAGAAGGCGAATAAGCTTTCATTGGTCTTATTTCAATTTGCACGGTGTTTTTTGGGTGTTTTTTGGGAATCACCCCAGACCAAAGCAAAAAGGTGTTTTGGGTTCCATCAACATAAAAAGAAGATGATAAAGCTCTGATTGGGCTTATTTCAAATTGGTGTTTTTGGGGTTAGAATGCACATTCACTCAAAAATTGCAGAGTGACATTCTTATGATGTTTTATAATGTTGCACTATTTTAGTGTTGTTAGCCGCCCTGAGCCCGGCTTCGGCTGGGGAGGGCGGGATATAAATAAAATTTATTATTATTATTTATTATTTGTTATCAGCCCAAATCAAGCATAGGTGTTTTGGTTCCATCTCAAAAGAAAGAGGACGAATAAACTTGGATTGTTCTTTCGGTGGTCATTCACCCTAACCCGAACCCTAACCCTAGCAAAGCGAAGTGTAATAAGGCTAAAAAAAGCCAAACAGGTTGTTTTGTGTTCCAGCTACACAGAAAGAAGAATCTTGGATTTCGCTTATTTCAAGTCGTGTTCTTTAGTGTTAATGCACATTGACCCAGAAATCGCAAAGTGTGTGCAATGAAACTAAAATAATGCAACACCGTCTTTTCGCTTCCATATGCGTAGAAAGAAGCCGAATAAGCTTTCATTGGTCTTATTTCAATTCGCATGGTGTTTTTTGGGCATCACCCCCGACGATAGAAAAAATGTGTTTTGGGTGCCATCTCCATAAAAAGAAAATGATGAATCTCTGATTGGGCTTATTTCAAATTGGTGTTTTGGGGGTTAGAATGCACACTCACCCAAAAATCGCAGAGTGACATGTCTTTTATCAGCCCAAATCAACCATAGTTATTTTGGTTCCACCTCAATAGAAAGAGGACGAAGAAGATAGATAAGAATCTTTATTTGCGTCAGCCATCGGCCATAGCAATAAAACAACAATACAACACACAAAGAATAAAACTAAAAGGTCAATTATATAAAATACATTTTAGGGGACGACAAAATAATAGTAGCAAAACATAACGATAATAATAGTAAAATCCTAGGAGAGGAATCTGGGCGACGACGCTAATGTCACTCAGGTAGCAGCTCTCAATCTCATTGCTCTCTCGACAAATTTGGCAACCTTCTCTGTTGTCGAGCCATTCTGGTCGGCCAGGAGTGAGAACAGCTTGGCTTCGCAAGAGTGGCCCGGGATGGCAGACAGGAGCGGCGCGATGGTCTCGTCCCTGAGATCTTTATATAGGGAGCAAGACAAGAGGACGTGTGATACAGTCTCCACGCAGCCAGCTCCACAGGGGCAGAGCCGGTTCTCGAATGAAGTTCCTTGATATCTACCCTCAAGAACAGCCGAGGGTAACATATTTAGTCTGGCCAGTGTGAAGGCCCGTCTGAGTTTTGGAATGGTTAAGGTAGACAAATAAGGTGCCCGAAAATCAAAGTGGGAGGGGGGCAGATAAGCGTACCAAGCACTAAATTTCTTAATATAGGCCAGATTATTTTGCAGCTCAATATCCTTCATGCGCTGATCAATAAAAGTTTTTGCCTTAGGGAGACCCATTTTCAGGAGATGCTGTGCTTGGAGGCCACATATAAGTAGTTTTTGATGCACTACTTTGGACCACCGACTTCTATGTGCATCTCGTGCTACTAGAGGTAGTAGTCCGGATGGGTTTAAATTTAAGCGAAGCCAATAGTTAAATGTTCTTAGCCAGGTTCGGGTTTCGACGGAAAGGAGGCCAGTCTCCAGCCGTAGGGCCGCATTTGGTGCGCATGGTGGAACGGCTAGAATATGTCTTAAGAATTTAGACTGGACCGTTTCAAGTGTGCGGCAATGATTTCCTGTCCAGATTTGGGCCCCGTAGAGTAATTGCGCCAAGGGTTTTGCTTGAAAGACCTCCAGAGCTGCTGGGATATGTCTGCCCCCTTTCGTAAAGTAAAAGCGAGACAGTATTTTGGCGCTTTGAGATGCTTTTTCCCTAGCATATTTATGATGGGCCTCCCAGGCCCCTGTTGACTGGAAAACCACTCCTAGGTATTTGAAAATTTTGACCTGTTCTATTGGCTGATTGTCCATCTCCCATCTATGATGTTTGTGTCTCCTAGCGAAGACCATGACTTTGGTTTTTTGGTGATTAACCACCAAGTGATCTCTCCTGCAGTAGGCTGAGAATTCTCTTAGTAGCCTTTTGAGGCCTACTTTAGTTCGTGATAAGAGAACCGCGTCGTCCGCATAGAGGAGTACTGAAATTGGTTTTTCGGCCAGTTTGGGGGCATGAAACTCCGGGGATGTTAGGTATTTGACCATGTCATTTATATATAAGTTGAATAAGGCCGGGGCTAAAATACAGCCCTGCTTGACTCCTTTGGTGGCTGGTACAGGGCCAATTAGTTGCCCATTTACTGAGGTTCTTACATATAATTTGGAGTCTTTATATAGGCTTTTTATCAAGAATAGTAATCTTTTATCAATGTTGGTAACATTGAGTTTAGCCCAAAGTTTGACTCGTGAGATCGAGTCAAAGGCCGCCTTCAGGTCAATAAATGCTGCGTATAGAGTCCCACGTGTTTTATTGGCGTATTTATCAATGAGATGTGCTAAAATGAAACAATGGTCTATTGTTGTTCTGCCCTGTCTGAAGCCGGCTTGCTCCTCTGCCAGAACTGCCTCCGTTTCCATCCAGTCAATTAGTTTGATGTGGAGGTGTTTGGCATACAATTTGCTGGGGATAGTAAGGAGGCTAATGGGTCTATAGCTCGCTGGATCTGCCATAGGACCCTTTTTATAGATTGGGATGATTACTGCCTCTGTCCAGCAGCCAGGGATTATGCCTGTTGCATCGATGTATGTGAATATTGACGCCATTAAAGGAGCCCACCAACTGATGTTGTTCTTCATGAGCTCTGCTGGAATGTGGTCTATGCCCGGGGCTTTGTTGTTTTTCAGTTGGGCAATTAGGTTCCCCACCTCCTCTATGGAGACAGGAGGCCAATATGGTAAGTTCTCAGAGTAGGCACTTGGATCATTGTTCTGAGCTTTGTCGTCGAAGAAGAGGGTTTGGAAATATTTCATCCACTCCTGGGGTTCTACAGTACATGTGGGACCAATCTGCTCTTGGCCCAGGAGCCCCCTAATGGTACGCCAGAAGGAGGTTGAATCTTTCTCATTCGAGGCCTTCACTAAGTTACACCAGGCCAATCTCTCAGCTTTTTGTTTTTTTGCCTTTAATAGCTGTTTATAGTTTCGTCTTAAATCGATGTAAGCCATAAATAGCAAGGGTGCTCCGGTGTTTCTGTAGTTCCGGTAGGTTGATCTCAGACGTTTCCTTGCTTGTCTACACTCCAAATCAAACCATCTCACTTGATCCTTTGCCCGCTTTGTAACAGAATTAAGTATCTCAGTTGTTAGAAAGGTCTTTAGTCTTGCTAATAACTCGTTGAACGAGTCCATGGCCTTTTCCCCGGTATTAGCTGACCCCGGTATTAGCTGACCCCTTTACATCTAAAAAAACACTCCCATTAAGTTTGTCGATAGGCATCTGCTGCATAAGGGAATGATTATCCATAGCTCTTGGGGACTTAAGGGGGTGGTTTGGACTTGGCGGAGTTGCTAATTCATTTGGGGAGAGTTTTAGATAGTTGAACCAGGTACTCGGGGATGTGACAGTCTGTTTGGGTTTTGCCTTACCATACCCTAACCCTAGCAAAGCGAAGTGTAATAAGGCTAAAAAAAGCCAAACAGGTTGTTTTGTGTTCCAGCTACACAGAAAGAAGAATCTTGGATTTCGCTTATTTCAAGTCGTGTTCTTTAGTGTTAATGCACATTGACCCAGAAATCGCAAAGTGTGTGCAATGAAACTAAAATAATGCAACACCGTCTTTTCGCTTCCATATGCGTAGAAAGAAGCCGAATAAGCTTTCATTGGTCTTATTTCAATTCGCATGGTGTTTTTTGGGCATCACCCCCGACGATAGAAAAAATGTGTTTTGGGTGCCATCTCCATAAAAAGAAAATGATGAATCTCTGATTGGGCTTATTTCAAATTGGTGTTTTGGGGGTTAGAATGCACACTCACCCAAAAATCGCAGAGTGACATGTCTTTTATCAGCCCAAATCAACCATAGTTATTTTGGTTCCACCTCAATAGAAAGAGGACGAAGAAGCTTCGATTGTTCTTTCTGTGGTCATTCACCCCGACCCTAACCCTAACCCTAACCCTAACCCTAACCCTAACCCTAACCCTAACCCTAACCCTAACCCTAACCCTAACCCTAACCCTAAACCCAACCCTTAACCCTAACCCTAACCCTAACCCTAACCCTAACCCTAACCCTAACCCTAACCCTGACCCTGACCTTAACCCTAACCCTAAACCTAAGGCTAACCCGAACCCTTTTTCTTTGGTATTAATTCACATTGACGTAGAAATCGCAAAGTGTGTGTAATGAAACCAAACTAACAGAATACCGTCTTTTCGCTTCCATGTGCGTAGAAAGAAGACGAATAAGCTTTGATTGGACTTATTTCAATTTGCATGGTGTTTTTTGGGTGTGCACCAGAATCACCCCCAACCAAACCAAAAAGGTGTTTTGGGTTCCACCAACATAAAAAGAAGATGATAAAGCTCTGATTGGGCTTATTTCAAATTGGTGTTTTTGGGATTAGAATGCAAATTGGTGTTTCTGGGATTAAAATACTAACTGATGCTAAGGAGAGTGTGGGGTTTGCCCTGCCAGATTTGAGGCTATATTATGAATCTGCAGCTCTCTGCTGGTTGAAAGACTGGTTTCTTCTTGAGAACACTGATGTCCTAGATCTGGAAGGGTTTAATAATGCTTTTGGATGGCATGCATATTTGTGGTACGACAAGGTTAAAATCCATAAGTCTTTTAAGAACCATATTGTCAGAAAGGCAGTGTTTAATTCTGGACAAAATATAAAGACTTATTAGAGAACAAGACCCCAAGGTGTCTCTCACCAATGGAAGCCAAGGCCCAGAAAAGACTCAATATGGAGGCCGCATGGCCGAAATATTGGGAAATATTAGAAAAAGAAGGAGATACTTGGAGATTGCAGAGTTTTGAGAAATTAAAGGATAAAGTGCGAGATTGGTTACACTACGCTCAGATTAGTGAGGTCTTTAATTTGGACAAAAAAACAGGTTTCCAGGTGGAAAAATCGAAATTAGAAACAGAATTGTTAGAATCTAAGACCAAGGTACTCTCAAAAATGTATAACTTTCTGTTGAAATGGAATACTCAGGATGAAACGGTCAAATCAGCTATGATAAAATGGGCACAGGACATTGGGCATAATATTATGTTTGCTGGCTGGGAAAAATTATGGACCACCGGAGTGAGGTTCACGGCATGTAATGCCTTGAAAGAAAATATTATGAAAATGATATATAGGTGGTACATGACCCCAGTCAAGCTCACAAAAATATATCATTTGCCCGACAATAAATGTTGGAAATGTAAAGGAACTGAAGGAACATCCTTTCACCTCTGCTGGACATGCCCAAGGGTTAAGGCTTTCTGGGAAATGATTTATAATGAATTAAAAAAGGTATTTAAGTATACCTTCCTCAAGAAACCAGAGGCCTGCCTCTTGGGCATTGTGGGACAAGGGGTGCTAAAGAAGGATAGAACTTTCTTTATGTACGCAACAACAGCAGCAAGAATACTCATCGCAAAGTACTGGAAGACACAAGATTTGCCCACTCTAGAAGAATGGCAGACGCAACTGATAGACTATATGGAACTGGCTGAAACGACTGGCAGAATTCGAGACCTGGGAGAAGAGACGATGGAAGAGGATTGGAAAAAATTTAAAGACTATTTACAAAAGCAATATAAACTGTATGAATGCTAAGAGAATGCATGATAGAAAACAACATGGCATCAGTAATTTAGCTGTATGATTGTATGAATAAGCGATGACTAAGAAAAGGATGAAATTTGAAGCAATATTATGTTTAAGTTAAGCAGGTCAGTATATGATAAATTATTGAAAATTTGAGACATAATATTTGAGAACTATAAAACAAGAATTGAAATAAGGCAATAATTTGCTGTTTATAACTATATGGCTGAGAACGCAGGAAAGGGTGATGCGAGGAAGTCCTAAGATCATGAAAATAAGATTTAAAGATAAATTGACTTTGTTGTACTTTTTTCTTTTAGGGTATGTGTATTTTCTATTTTTTTCTGTTGTCTTTGTTATGGTGTATGGTGATGGGTTTTTATATGTTTATTGGTTCATTTTTCTTTTGTTTAAAAAATTGCAATAAATATTTATTTAAAAAAAACACTCACCCTGAGCCTAACCCTAACCCTAACCCTAACCCTAACCCTAACCCTAACCCTAACCCTAGCAAAGCGAAGTGTAAGAAGGCAAAACAAAGCCAAACAGGTTGTTTTGGGTTCCAGCTACATAGAAAGAAGAATCTTGGATTTCGCTTATTTCAAGTCGTGTTCTTTGGTGTTAACGCACATTGACCCAGAAATCGTAAAGTGTGTGTAATGAGACCTAAATAACACAACACTGTCATTTCGATTCCATATGCATAGAAAGAAGACGAATAAGCTTTGATTAGACTTATTTCAATTTGCATGGTGTTTTTTGGGTGTGCACCAGAAGCACCCCCAACTAAAGAAAAAAGGTGTTTTGGGTTCCATCAGCATACAAAGAAGATGATAAAGCTCTGATTGGGCTTTTTTTCAAATAGGTGTTTTTGGGGTTAGAATGCACATTCACTCTGACTTCCAGGTTGGCGCCATCGCCGAATGGCGGACTCCCTCCGAGCTCGAAATTAGAAACAGAATTGGGTTGGGTCCTACCGCACCGGCGACGCGGGGACCCTCAAAAACCACGGGCACGGAGCCCGTGGACATGGTTGACTCGGCGGGCACCATTAGCGCCCTCCTGACTCGTGAAGGAGCCTTTTTAAAGGCTACGGAACGGGTGCCGGGGAGTGGCGTGGTGCTATGAGTCCTCTGCTTTCCCTGCCGAGCGAAGCCGCATGCCATTCGACGGAGAGCACTGACTTCTTCTATTGAAAATTTGGACTATAAACAACAACCCGTGAGTAATTTGGAAATCGGACTTAAAAGGAGGAATTTTTTTTTTCGGATTTGGCACGAGCAGGGGAGATCCAAAAAGGAAGTCAGTCTCCCCCCTATTGTAGACATTTTAAAACAAGGATTTGGCAACTAAGGTCGTAAGAGGAGCTTGCTTCTGATAAAAAATATTAATTCCACAATGCGAAATTATAAGAACTGTGCTGGAGGAGAAGAGTGGAGGGTGAGAGTGAAAGTGCAACCCCCCCGGGAACCGGGGTGATCCGCGAGAGAGCCTGGTGAAGAGAGACAGAGACCTTGACAGCTGTCAAAGTAGCTGTCAAAGTTGGAGAATATAAAGAGAACTTTGCTATGAGGACTTTGCTGGTTAAATTTGTTACAATTTGGATATAAATTGTCGAAAATAAGGAATAACAATTTGACTTTTGGATTTGAGGAAACAAAGTTACTATAATCCCCCTAGAGGGGTCTCGGGACATTACAAGAACGGTTGTAAGTGGAAAAACACTCTTGGAATCGCACAGGATTTGTTATCTTCTGGGAAAGCTGCAAAAACGAAACAGTATTTTGTCTACAGAGGTGTTTATATTAAAGGAGACAATAGAAATATCTATTGAAGAACGGAAGGGACTGGACGCAAGTTTTTGTTCCTGAACTAACAACAACCCCTGTAGAGGTATTAAATTTCTGAATTAGAATGTTCTTGCAGCGGAACAGGAAAAGAAACCTGAGAAAGTGAGAAAAAAGAACAAAGGACTGATGACGACTTGGAAAGAACAAGGGAGGAGCCAAATTATTGTGAAAGACCAAGGAAAACCAAAGGCCTGTCAGGGGCCTCTTTAAGACTGGGCGTCTGAAGTTAAACATTATTAAAAAAACCCGGCAAGGTGGAACTGAAAAAAAAAAATCGGCTATGGACGTGAGATCTTCAGGCTGATAGTAGATAGACTGATGGACATGGGGAATCGAAACCGGGGAAGGGTGGGGAGAGATTTGGAATCCAAAGGGTGTAAAACTATTTTTTGAATCTTTTTATATTTTTTATTTTGTTTGGACGTGTTTAACCAAAACGGGAATTCGTGGAAGGAAATTGGGGTGGACCTTGGGGGGGAAACTTTCTCTTAATGATGAGGGATGGTGGAATTTAAAGGGAACGTGGTTATATAACTAAATTGATTATTGGGTTAAACAAAATAAGTTTTAAATTGGGAGTAAGAACTTGTGGAACTAAATTAATGAAAGGGGAATACAATAGGGAGAGGGATGGGGAAGTCCTAAAAGATGTTAATGAAAATAAGGCTTTAATTGTAAAGGTTTATTTTTTTCTTTTTCTTTTGTTCTTTTTCTTTTTTGAGTTTTGGAAATTTCAATAAATATGATTTTTTTAAAAAAATAGAATGCACATTCACTCAAAAATCGCAGAGTGATATGTTTGTTATCAGCCCAAATCAAGCATAGATGTTATGGTTCCATCTCAATAGAAAGAGGACGAATAAGCTTGGATTGTTCTTTCGGTGGTCATTCACCCAGACCTTAACCCTAAAGCTAACCGTAACCCTAACCCTAACCCTAAACCTAACCCTAAACCTAACCCTAACCCTAACCCTAACCCTAACCCTAACCCTAACCCTAACCCTAACCCCAATCCTAACCCTCACCCTCACCCTAACCCTAACCCTAATCCTAACCCAAGCCCTAGCAAAGTGAAGTGTAATAAGCCTAAACAAAGCCAAACAGGTTGTTTTGGGTTCCAGCTACATAGAAAGAAGAAAGTTGGATTACGCTTATTTCAAGTCGTGTTCTTTGGTGTTAATGCACATTGCCCAAGAAATCGCTAAGTGTGTGTAATGAAACGAAAATAAAACAACACCCTCTTTTCGCTTCCATAGGCGTATAGAGAAGACGAATAAGTTTTGATTGGTCTTATTTCAATCTGCATGGTGTTTTTTGTGTGTTTTTTTGGGAATCACCCCCGACCAAAGCTAAAAGGTGTTTTGGTTTCCATCTACACAAAAAGAAGATGATAAAGCTCTGAGCCATATATCAAATTGGTGTTTTTGGGGTTACCATGCACATTCACTCAAAAATCGCAGAATGACATGTTTTTTATCAGCACAAATCAAGTATAGGTGTTTTGGTTCCATCTCCATAGAAGGAGGACAAATAAGCTTGGATTGTTCTTTCGGTGGTCATTCACGCTAACCCTAACCCTAACCCTAACCTTAACCCTAACCCTAACCCTAATCCTAACCCTAACCCCAACCCCAACCCTAAACCTAACCCTAACCCTAGCAAAGCGAAGTGTAATAAGCCTAAACAAAGCCAAACAGGTTGTTTTGTGTTACAGCTACATAGAAAGAAGAATCTTGGATGTGACTTATTTCACGTCGTTTTCTTTGGTGTTAATGCACATTGACCCAGAAATCGCAAAGTGTGTGTAATGAAACCAAAATAACACAACACCGTCTTTTTGCTTCCATATGCATAGAAAGAAGACGAATAAGCTTTGATTGGGCTTATTACAATTCGCATGGTGTTTTTTGGGTGTGCACCAGAATCACCCCCAACCAAAGCAAAAAGGTGTTTTGGGTTCCACCTACATAAAAAGAAGATGATAAAGCCCTGATTGGGCTTATTTCAAATTGGTGTTTTTGGGGTTAGAATGCACATTCACTCAAAAATCGCAGAGTGACATGTTTGTTATCAGCCGAAATCAACCATAGGTGTTTCAGTTCTATGTCAATAGAAGGAGGATGAATAAACTTGGATTGTTCTCTCGGTGGTCATTCACCCTAACCCGAACCTGTGGTGTTTGGAGTTTACAGGGTTAAAACTCCTTGGTGTCCTGTATCTGGGGAGGGGACTGATGCAGGGCCGTACGTCACAGGCTTTGTCTGTGAGAGTTGGTTTCACTTTAGACTGAGAGGCGCTGCAAGAGCGATTGTGTGTGCTTTAGCACGGGAAAGATGCCGGAAAGCTCCTATGGAATGTGACTGATTTATGGCTTGTAAATAAACGCTTTTTAGAGATAGCAGCGAACTGTCTCTGGACTTGATTTATCCCTCTATCTCACACGGACTGCAGGACCGCTGCGACTCTGTCTTCCTGGCCAGGTCGTCCTGAAGCCCCAAGCAGAGCTGCGCAGGGGAAGCGCTGCCTGGACGGCAGGATTTAATTGCCAAAGGTTATGGCTCTTCCGTGTTTCCTGCCAAGTGTGAGGAGGGAAGAAGGCTGCCAGCTTTGAGCTGCTTTGAGCTCCTGCCAGGAAGGGCTGTGGGAGACGCTGGTGGAGAACGGAGCCAAGAGGAGGCTGCTGTTTCAGAGGACCAGCTAGCTGGCAACTCGTGAGTACACTTAAGCCCCGGGGGGAGGAAGATGGCTGCTGCTCAGCAACAGCAAGGCCATGAGAGCTACCCCGGTGAAAGACTGCATGGGGCCAATTGGGAAGCCTGGTCTAAGCGCATGTACTACTGGCTGGCAGAAAGGCAGCTTTGGGAGTGTACACAAGCCGAACCAGTCCTTGCCCAGCCTGGTGCTGCAGCTGCAGAGGTTGAGAGGTCTGCAGGAGCAGTGGAAGCTTGTGAAGCAGACGTGGCTGCTGCTCTGGAAAGAGAGCAAAGGGTGCTAGCCATTTTAAGGGCCAGCGTTGATGCTTGGCTGTTGCCAAAGCTCCAAGGGAAGAAGCCCTGGGTCGCATGGCACACACTGAAGACAGCATGTCAGGCCGCAGTGGGAGCCAGACCAGAGGGGGCTAGGAGATGCCCAGAGAGAGCATTAAGCCCAGAGGGGGCGGGGACTGTTTTGGGAAGCTGCTTCTATGCTTCAACACGTCTGTGTGATGGTCCGGGAGAGAGGCTGAGAGCTGGGAAGAGGAAGGCAGTAGCAGACCGTTCCTCAGGCAGCTGGGCACCCAGGAGTGGGGGTGCAGGCCGTTCCAAGAGCTCTGGGAAAGCCAAAGTCCCCAAGAGTTGTTTGTGCTCTGAGGCGAAGTCCAACAGCGAAGGGCATTGTTCTGCAGAGGCTCTGGAATGCAAGGTCAGCCACCTGCTAAGGCAGATAAGCAACGGTTCTCAGACGGCGAAGCGTGAGAACACCAGCAGAGGCCTTGCAGCAACAATGGCAACCAGGAAGGACACTGGCAGAGGCCCCGGTGGGGGTGCAAACATTGCCATGGCAACTTTGGAAGATAGCCAGAGAGCCACGTTATCTCTTGTTGTTGATACTGGAGCGACCCACAGCCTTGTGCCATCTGGTGGGCTCCTGAAAAATTGCAAGACAGTTAAATCTGGACGTTTTGTCACGATGGCAGATGGATCTAAGAGACAGCTAACTGAAACTGGTTTCTTATACTGTCCCTTTATAGATCATGAGGTGCAAGCTTACGTGGTGCCCGAGCTTGCACATTCTCTTTTAAGTGTATCAGCTCTTGTTGCCGATGGGTTTGATGTGTTGTTTACTAACAATACGTGTTATTTTTACAGGGATGGGAAGAAGCTCTACAGTGTTGAGGGGAAGGACAGGCTCTTTCTGGTGCAGATGCCTGTCACTGATGCTACTGTTGCAGAGTCCCCTGAAGAAGCACAAGTGCAGTGTGCAAATGTACCACCACACCATGATTGTTTACACCTCTGGCACAGACGCTTTGGACATGCAGGGTGGTCATATGTTAAAAGGGCCGCAGAGAACACAATTGGGTGTGGGTTCAAGGCATGTGATAAATACTTAGATTGTCAAGCTTGTAAAAAATTGAAGGTCACGACATGCAGATATCCCAGGTCAGAAAAGAGGACCAGCAAACCCTTTGAGCTGGTTCATGGAGATTTATCTGGGCCGATGCAAATAGCTTCTTTAAGTGGATCGAAGCATGTTTTGGTTCTGATTGATGATTTTTCGAGACACACCTGGCTGTTTACACTTAAACACAAGTGGGGGCGGCTGCACTGATCAGGGATTGGATCACAGCGGTAGAGCTGCGTTTCTCCGCCAGGGTGGTTTCCTTTCAATCTGATCGGGGGGGGGGGCGAGTTCACAGGTTCTGGGCTGCAATCTTTCTTCAGGCAGAAAGGTACCAGTCATCGATTGACTGCCCCCTACTCTCCGCAACAGAACGGAATTGCGGAGAGAAAACACCGCACCCTACAGGAAGCAGTGCATGCTATGCTGGCAGACTCGGGTCTGCCACAGCGCTTTTGGGCTGAGAGTTATAAGACGGCATGTTTTGTTCAGAACAGGGTGTTCAATTCAAGTGTGGGTGACACACCGTATTTTCTGCTGCATGGGAAAAAACCCAAAGTGGATTTCTTGTGTGTGTTTGGCTGTGAGGCTTGGGTCCTCATTCCAAAGGCCACCCGCAGAAAGGGTGAACCAAGATCTAGGAAAACGATCTTTGTAGGCTATGAGCCAGACTCAAAGGCATGGCGTTTTGCATACCCTACTGGCAACCAGTCTAAGCTGCTTATTAGCGGCAGTGCTGAGTTTTGCGAGCAGAGTGGGTGGAAACCTATTCACGGGAACCCGGATGTTCTGTCAGACTCAGATGAGGAAGAGGAGGAGGACGAAGCTGAACCTATTGCTGAGGTGGACAGTCCATAGCCACAGAGTCCAGAGCCGGGATCTCCAAGGCAGAGGCTCCGAACCTCTCCAAAGGGGAGTCCCAAGACCCCTCCACAGGTCTCTGTCAAGTCTGAGCCAAGGAGTGAGCCATCCTCGCCAGCAGACCCAGCTGTGAGGCCAAAAAGGCGCAGCAGGTCAGAGGGGGGGGGGTTCTGACACAGGGGATGGTCTGGCTGGTCCAAGTGAATCAGGCGCAGTTCCAGAGTTCACACTGAGGAGGTCAGCAAGGTCAACCAAGGGAAAGCCACCGGAAAGGTATGAAGCCACTAGTGTCTGGGTAGGTGTGGCTAGATGTGAACCTGAATCCTTTGAGGATGTTCAGAAGTTGCCTCAGGAAGAAGCTAGCAAATGGCGTGAGGCGATGCAGAAGGAGATGAACTCAATGGAGTCTCTTGGTGTGTTCTCACTCACTCAGCTGCCGTCTGGCAATCAGGCTGTGGGTTGCATATGGGTTTACCGTCTTAAACCCACAGAAGCTGGAGAAAAACAGTATAAAGCTAGGTTAGTAGCTCGTGGATTCACACAGAAGAAGGGTGTCCACTTCACGGAGGTCTATTCGCCGACCTCGAGAGCAGAGACTTTGAGGACACTTTTAGCGGTTGCTGCACAGAGAGGTTGGAAGGTGAACCATTTTGATGTGGATGTTGCCTACCTGAACTCAGACCTCCAGGAGGAGTTGTACATGCTTCCTCCTCCAGGGTTTGGAGTCAGTGTGCCAGGCACTGTGTGGCGGTTGCACAAATCCATCTATGGATTACGCCAATCTGCCAGAAATTGGAACATGTGTCTGAATGAAGCCTTAGAAGAGCTAGGTTTCAGGAGAAGTGTTGCGGACAGCTGTCTCTACCTTAAAGGATCAGGTGAGACACAGCAAGCTGCTCAGGTTTTTGTCGATGATATCTTGATCATGGCACAGACAAGTAAACAAGTGGAGAAGTTTGCTAGGGAGCTTGGAAAGCGGTTCAAGCTCAAGCAGCTTGGAGAGGTCAAGTCGTATCTAGGCATAGAGATCATGAGAGCAAGAGATGGAAGCTTTTTGCTCAGCCAGAAAGGTAAGATTGAGCAGTTGCTTGAGAAGTTCAGAATGTCTGAGTGTACAGGTGTCAAAACACCCATGGAGGCTGGTTACGTGAAAGAATGTCAGCAAGTAGAACGTGCTGTGTTCGAAAATACTGAACTCTTTCAGTCAACTCTGGGTAGTCTATTGTATCTGTCACAGTGGAGCAGACCAGACATAGCGTTTGCTGTCAATCTGCTCAGTAGAGAGGCTTCAAGTCCTAGTGTGCAGGCCTGGAATGGTATTAAACGGGTGCTACGTTACCTGCAAGATACCAAAGATTTTTGCCTCAAGATGTCAGCTGAGGGCGGTGTCAAGCTGACTGCATGGGTGGATTCAGATTGGGCTAACCTTGAGGACCGCAAATCAGTGTCAGGCCTAGTGGTGAAGTTTGGGAACTCAGTAGTTGGGTGGAGGTCCTGGAAGCAAAGTCTCATAGCGCTTTCATCTACCGAAGCTGAGTTCAGTGCGCTATCTGAGGTTTGCAGAGAGTTGGAGTTCTATGTGTGTTTGGTCGAGGAACTCTGTGGAGAGCATTGTCTGCCCGTCGTGGTGCATGAAGACAATCAACCATGCCTCAAATTGGCCGAGACGGCGCAATTCAAGGCCAGGACCAAACATTTGGACATACGTTTTCAGAATGTGTGTCAGAGCGTTCGTGAAGGGCTACTTGCTCTAAAATGCTGTCCCTCAACCAAGAACCTCGCTGGTGGTTTCACAAAACCGTTAACCTTCCAGAAGCACGAGGAGTTCTGTGAAGGTCTGTGTTTGGGGTGAGCATTGTTGCTTATTTCCCCAGATGCAGGGCAAGAGGGGGTGTGGAGTTTGGAGTTTACAGGGTTAAAACTCTTTGGTGTCCTGTATATGGGGAGGGGCCTGACGCAGGGAAGTGCGTCAGAGGCTTTGTCTGGGAGACTTGGTTTCACTTTAGACTGAGAGATGCTGCAAGAGAGATTGTGTGTGCTTTTAGCACGGGAAAGATGCCGGAAAGCTCCGATGGAATGTGACTGATTTATGGCTTGTAAATAAACGCTTTTTAGAGATAGCAATGAAATGTCTCTGGACTTCATTTATCTCTCTATCTCACACGGACTGCAGGACCGCTGCGACTCTGTCTTCCTGCACAGGTCGGCCTCAAGCCCCAAGCAGAGCTGTGCTGACTGGACGGCAGGATTTAATTGCCAAAGAACCCAAACCCGAACCCGAACCTTAACCTTAACGTTAACCTAAACCTTAACCTTAACCTTAACGTTAACCTAAACCTAACCCTAAACCTAAACCTAAACCTAAACCTAAACCTAAACCTAAACCTAAACCTAAACCTAAACCTAAACCTAAACCTTAACCTTAACCTTAACCTTAACCCTAACCCTAACCCTAACCCTAACCCTAACTGTAACCCTAACCCTAACCCTAACAAAGAGAAATGTAAGAAGCCTAAACAAAGCCAAACAGGTTGTTTTGGGTTCCAGCTACATAGAAAGAAGAATCTTGGATTTCGCTTATTTCAAGTCGTGTTCTTTGGTGTTAATGCACATTGACCCAGACATCGCAGTGTGTAGAATCATAGAATCATAGAATCATAGAATCATAGAGTTGGAAGAGACCACAAGGGCCATCGAGTCCAACCCCCTGCCAAGCAGGAAACACCATCAGAGCACTCCTGACATATGGTTGTCAAGCCTCTGCTTAAAGACCTCCAAAGTAGGAGACTCCACCACACTCCTTGGCAGCAAATTCCACTGTCGAACAGCTCTTACTGTCAGGAAGTTCTTCCTAATGTTTAGGTGGAATCTTTTTTCTTGTAGTTTGGATCCATTGCTCCGTGTCCGCTTCTCTGGAGCAGCAGAAAACAACCTTTCTCCCTCCTCTATGTGACATCCTTTTATATATTTGAACATGGCTATCATATCACCCCTTAACCTCCTCTTCTCCAGGCTAAACATGCCCAGCTCCCTTAGCCGTTCCTCATAAGGCATTGTTTCCAGGCCTTTGACCATTTTGGTTGCCCTCCTCTGGACACATTCCAGTTTGTCAGTGTCCTTTTTGAATTGTGGTGCCCAGAACTGGACACAGTACTCCAGGTGAGGTCTGACCAGAGCAGAATACAGTGGCACTATTACTTCCCTTGATCTAGATGCTATACTCCTATTGATGCAGCCCAGAATTGCATTGGCTTTTTTAGCTGCCGCGTCACACTGTTGGCTCATGTCAAGTTTGTGGTCAACCAAGACTCCTAGATCCTTTTCACATGTACTGCTCTCAAGCCAGGTGTCACCCATCTTGTATTTGTGCCTCTCATTTTTTTTGCCCAAGTGCAATACTTTACATTTCTCCCTGTTAAAGTTCATCTTGTTTGTTTTGGCCCAGTTCTCTAATCTGTCAAGGTCGTTTTGAAGTGTGATCCTGTCCTCTGGGGTGTTAGCCACCCCTCCCAGTTTGGTGTCATCTGCAAATTTGATCAGGATGCCCTTGAGTCCATCATCCAAGTCGTTGATAAAGATGTTGAATAAGACCGGGCCCAAGACAGAACCCTGTGGTACCCCACTAGTCACTCTTCTCCAGGATGAAGAGGAACCATTGATGAGAACCCTTTGGGTTCGGTCAGTCAGCCAGTTACAAATCCACTGAGTGGTAGCATAGTCAAGACCGCATTTTACCAGCTTCTTTACAAGAATATCATGGGGCACCTTGTCAAATGCCTTGCTGAAATCAAGGTAGGCTACATCCACTGCGTTCCCTTCATCTACCAGGCTTGTAATTCTGTCAAAAAACGAGATCAGGTTAGTCTGACATGACTTATTTTTCAGAAATCCATGCTGACTATTGGTGATCACAGCATTCCTTTCTAGGTGCTCACAGACTGTTTGCTTAATGATCTGCTCCAGAATCTTCCCTGCTATTAATGTCAGACTGACTGGGCGGTAATTATTTGGGTCCTCTCTTTTCCCCTTTTTGAAAATAGGGACAACATTTGCCCTCCTCCAGTCTGCCGGGACTTCGCCTGTTCTCCAGGAATTCTCAAAGATGACTGCCAGTGGTTCTGAGATCACATCTGCCAGTTCTTTTAATACTCTTGGATGCAGTTCATCTGGCCCTGGAGACTTGAATACATCTAAACTAGCCAAGTATTCTTGTACTATCTCCTTAGTTATTCTGGGCTGTGTTTCCTTTGCTGAATCATTTGCTTCAAATTCTTCAGGTTGGGCATTGTTTTCTTTATCGGAGAAGACTGAGGCAAAGAAGGCATTGAGGAGTTCAGCCCTTTCTGTGTCCCCTGTTTGCATTTCACCATCTTCTCCTCTGAGTGACCCCACTGTTTCTTTGTTCTTCCTTTTGCTACGAACATACCCTTAAAAGCCTTTTTTGTTGCTTTTAACCTCTCTAGCAAGCCTGAGTTCATTCTGTGCTTTAGCTTTTCTGACTTTGTGTCTACACGTGCTGGCTATTTGTTTGAATTCCTCTTTGGTGGTTTCCCCCCTTTTCCATTTTTTGTACACATCATTTTTTAATCTTAATTCAGTTAAAAGTTCTTTAGATAGCCACCCTGGCTTCTTTAGGCACCTTCCATGTTTCCGTCTCATTGGTATTGCCTGACGTTGTGCTTTTACTATCTCCCTCTTAACAAACTCCCAGCCACCATGAACTCCCTTTCTTTTTAGTATTGCTGTCCATGGGATCTCACTCAGCACTTCCCTAAGTTTTATGAAGTCGGCTTTCTTAAAGTCAAGAAATTGAGTCCTAGTATGCTTGGCTGCTCCTTTCCGCTGTATAGTAAACTTCAGAAGAGCATGATCACTTGCGCCTAATGATCCATCCACATCTACCCCACTAACCAGGTAATCAGCATTGGTTAGGACCAGATCTAAAATGACTGTTCCTCTTGTTGCTTCTCCCACTTTCTGGACAATGAAGTTGTCTGCAAGGCCAGTGAGGAATCTGTTTGACCTTATGCTCTTGGCTGAGTTTGACATCCAACAAATATCCGGGTAATTGAAGTCCCCCATTACTACTATCTCCCTTCCTTTTGCATGCTTGGCCATCTGTTCCAGGAAGGCATCATCTATGTCCTCCGTTTGGCTTGGGGATCTATAGTAAACTCCCACAATGAGGTCTCTGTTATTCTTCTCTTCCTTAATTTTGACCCAAATGCTCTCACTTTGGCTTTGAGGTTCTAAATCTTGGATCCGCGACCCTTCCCCTCTGCATGGAGGTGGGACCAATTCGGATGGTCCGCCCCCGCCACTTAATGGATCCAAATGGTTTCCAGAGAGTGGTAGGGGATGCTTTATCCCATGTTGATGGCCTTTCAGCTGATTCCCTGGTGGCCCGCTGGAATGCGGAGTTAACCAGGGCTATCGACTGTCTGGCTCCGAAGCGCCCTCTCCGATTGCATGGAGCCCGGACAGCCCCGTGGTTTTCTTCGGAGCTGAGGGCGATGAAACAATCGCTGAGACGGCTAGAGCGTCGGTGGCAGAAAACTCACTCCGAATCTGACCGGACACAGGTTAGAGCTCAACGTCGAGCCTACCAAGTGGCGATAGCGACGGCGAAGAAGACTTTCTTCACCGCCTCTATTGCATCTGCAGAAAATAGTAGCAGGAGACTCTTTCAGGTGGTCCGCAATTTAACGGAACCACCTTTACCATCGGGGCCTTGTAAAGACCCCAAGATCTCCTGCAACGATTTTGCAAAGTTTTTTGCAGATAAAATCACTCATATTCGGAAGGAGCTAGACACCACCGTGGGAGCAGGGCTGGGGTGGGAGAGTGCTGGAGCCCTGTCTGGTCAAGTTGCATGGAATCAATTTCAATCCGTTACCCCCGAGGATGTGGACAGGCTGCTTGGACGAGTGAAACCAACCACCTGTCTCCTTGATCCTTGCCCATCCTGGCTTATAAAAGCTAGCCGGGAAGGGCTGGGCGATGGGCTCTGCGGGGTGGTGAATGCTTCCCTCTGTGAGGGAACATTCCCAGATCCGCTGAAAGAGGCGGTCATTAAACCGCTTCTTAAAAAACCATCTTTAGACCCGGCCAGTGTGGCCAACTATCGCCCAGTCTCAAATCTTCCATTCTTGGGCAAGGTGATTGAGCGTGTGGTTGCTGAACAACTCCAGGCACGCCTGGAGGATGCGGACCATTTGGATCCCTTCCAATCAGGGTTCAGGCCTCATCATGGGACTGAAACTGCCTTGGTCGCACTGGTTGATGATCTCCGGCGAGCTAGGGACAAAGGTGAGAGTTGTTTCCTAGTTCTGCTGGACCTCTCAGCGGCCTTTGATACAATCGACCATAACATCCTTCTGGACCGTCTAGAGGGGTTGGGAGCTGGGGGCACTGTTATACAGTGGTTTCGCTCCTTTCTCCTGGGCCGTGTTCAGAAAGTGGTGGTGGGGGATGAGTGTTCAGACCCTTGGGCCCTCACTTGTGGGGTGCCTCAGGGTTCCGTCCTCTCCCCCATGCTTTTTAACATCTATATGAAGCCGCTGGGAGAGATCATCAGGGGGTTTGGACTGGGTGTCCATCAATATGCAGATGATACCCAGCTCTACCTTTCTTTCAAATCAGAACCAGTGAAGGCGGTGAAGGTCCTGTGTGAGTGCCTGGAGGCGGTTGGAGGATGGATGGCGGCTAATGGATTGAAGTTGAATCCTGACAAGACAGAAGTACTGTTTTTGGGGGACAGGAGGCGGGCAGGTGTGGAGGACTCCCTGGTCCTGAATGGGGTAACTGTGCCCCTGAAGGACCAGGTGCGTAGCCTGGGAGTCATTTTGGACTCACAGCTGTCCATGGAGGCACAGGTCAATTCTGTATCCAGGGCAGCTGTCTACCAACTCCACCTGGTACGCAGGCTGAGACCCTACCTGCCCGCTGACTGTCTGGCCAGAGTGGTGCATGCTCTAGTTATCTCCCGCTTGGACTACTGCAATGCGCTCTACGTGGGGCTACCTTTGAAGGTGACTCGGAAACTACAGCTAATCCAGAATGCGGCAGCTAGACTGGTGACTGGGGGCGGCCGCCGAGACCACATAACACCGGTCTTGAAAGACCTACATTGGCTCCCAGTATGTTTCCGAGCACAATTCAAAGTGTTGGTGTTGACCTTTAAAGCCCTAAACGGCTTCGGCCCAGTATACCTGAAGGAGCGTCTCCACCCCCATCGTTCTGCCCGGACACTGAGGTCCAGCGCCGAGGGCCTTCTGGCGGTTCCCTCATTGCGAGAAGCGAAGCTACAGGGAACCAGGCAGAGGGCCTTTTCGGTGGTGGCGCCCGCCCTGTGGAATGCCCTCCCATCGGATGTCAAGGTGATGGACAACTACCTGACATTCAGAAAACATCTTAAGGCGGCCCTATTCAGGGAAGCTTTTAATGTATGATATTTTAGTGTTTTTTGGTTTCTGTGGAAGCCGCCCAGAGTGGCTGGGGAGGCCCAGCCAGATGGGCGGGGTACAAATAATAAATTATTATTATTATTATTATTATCTCTTCACAGGTATACACATCCCTGACATATAACGCCACTCCTCCTCCTTTCTTTACAGCGACATAAGATTAAGTTGAAGAAAAGATTAGCAAGACATATATTTGATAAAATTATTTAGAAGTTGCTGAAAGAAATTTGGACATTGGGATGCACGAAGGGGAGGTATGGGGGAGTCCGAGAAGTAAGGGATATGAAAAAAGGGCTATGAAATTATACATGTTTGTATGTCTTTTTATTTGTTTGTATTGTTTGAAAAATTTTGTAAAACCAATAAAAAATTTGTATATATAAAAAAGAAGGAGGACGAATAAACTTGGATTGTTCTTTCGGTGGTTATTCACCCGAACCCGAACCTTAACCTTAACCTTAACCTTAACCTTAACCTTAACCCTAACCCTAACAGTAACCCTAACCCTAAGCATAACCCCAACCCTAGCAAAGAGAAATGTAATAAGGCTAAACAAAGCCAAACAGGTTGTTTTGGGTTCCAGCTACATAGAAAGAAGAATCTTGGATTTGAAATTAGCCCAATCAGAGCTTTATCAATAAGGCAAAAAAAGCCAAACAGGTTGTTTTGGGTTCCAGCTACATAGAAAGAAAAATATTGGAATTCGGTTATTTCGAGTCGTGTTCTTTGGTGTTAATGCACATTGACCCAGAAATCGCAAAGTGTGTGTAATGAGACCAAAATAACACAACACCGTCTTTCCGCTTCCATATGCGTATTAAGAAGACGAATAAGCTTTGATTGGGCTTATTTCAATTCGCATGGTGTTTTTTGGGTGTGTACCAGAATCACCCCCGACCAAAGCTAAAAGGTGTTTTGGGTTCAATCTACATAAAAAGAAGATGATATAGCTCTGATTGGGCTTATTTCAAATTGGTGTTTTTGGGGTTGGAATGCACATTCACCCAAAAATTGCAGAGTGACATGTTTTTTATCAGCCCAAATCAAGTATAGGTGTTTTGGATCCATCAGAACAGAAAGAGGACGAATAAGCTTGGATTGTTCTTTCGGTGGTCATTCACCCCGAACCGAACCCTAACCCTAACCCTAACCCTAACCCTAACCCTAACCCTAACCCTAACCCCAACCCCAACCCCAACCCCAACCACAACCACAACCCTAAGCCTTAACGTAACCCTAACACTAACACTAACACTAACCCTAGCAAAGCGAAGTGTAATAAGCCTAAACAAAGCCAAACAGGTTGTTGTGTGTTACACCTACATAGAAAGAAGAATCTTGGATTTCGCTTATTTCAAGGCGTTTTCTTTGGTGTTACTGCACATTTACCTAGAAATCGCAAAGTGCGTATAATGAGCCCAAAATAACACAACACCGTCTTTTTGCTTCACTATGCGTAGAGAGAAGACGAATAAGCTTTGATTGGTCTTATTTCAATTCGCATGGTGTTTTTGGGGTGTGGACCAGAATCACCCCCAACCACAGCAAAAAGGTGCTTTGGGTTCCATCTGCATAAAAAGAAGATGAGAAAGGCCTGATTGGGCTTATTTCAAATTGCTGTTTTGGGGGTTAGAATGCACATTCACTCAAAAATCGCAGAGTGAAATGTTTTTTATCAGCCCAAATCAAGCATAGGTGTTTGGGTTCCATCTGAATAGGAAGAGGACGAATAAGCTTGGATTGTTCTTTTGGTGGTCATTCACCCCAACCCCAACCCTAACCCTAACCCTAATGCTAACCCCAACCCAAACCCTAACCCTAACCATAATCCTAACCGTAACCCTAAACCAACAACAACAACAACAAATCCGTTTATTGTGAGGACCATGCCTGTACACAAACATCAACACAACAATAGTTAAAAATATTAAAATTCATTACATACTATGCCAACAAAACCTTCATCCCACAAAATAGAAAGAGAGGGAAAACCAGCAATGAGTTAAACAGACGATGAAGGGGTCTTTACATTGTCATCCATAAATCTTTCCCTGGCTTTCATGGCCTTCATCACAAAAACCGCTACCACATGGGTCAGTATAGTTGCCTGACATCCCAGTTCTGATTTTAACTGTGGTGTCTGAATGTAACTCTCTAAGTATTTTGAGAATCATAGAATCATAGAATCATAGAATCATAGAGTTGGAAGAGACCACAAGGGCCATCGAGTCCAACCCCCTGCCAAGCAGGAAACACCATCAGAGCACTCCTGACATATGGTTGTCAAGCCTCTGCTTAAAGACCTCCAAAGAAGGAGACTCCACCACACTCCTTGGCAGCAAATTCCACTGTCGAACAGCTCTTACTGTCAGGAAGTTCTTCCTAATGTTTAGGTGGAATCTTCTTTCTTGTAGTTTGGATCCATTGCTCCGTGTCCGCTTCTCGGAGCAGCAGTAAACAACCTTTCTCCCTCCTCTATGTGACATCCTTTTATATATTTGAACATGGCTATCATATCACCCCTTAACCTCCTCTTCTCCAGGCTAAACATGCCCAGCTCCCTTAGCCGTTCCTCATAAGGCATCGTTTCCAGGCCTTTGACCATTTTGGTTGCCCTCCTCTGGACACGTTCCAGTTTGTCAGTGTCCTTCTTGAATTGTGGTGCCCAGAACTGGACACAGTACTCCAGGTGTGGTCTGACCAGAGCAGAATACAGTGGCACTATTACTTCCCTTGATCTAGATGCTATACTCCTATTGATGCAGCCCAGAATTGCATTGGCTTTTTTAGCTGCCGCGTCACACTGTTGGCTCATGTCAAGTTTGTGGTCAACCAAGACTCCTAGATCCTTTTCACATGTACTGCTCTCAAGCCAGGTGTCACCCATCTTGTATTTGTGCCTCTCATTTTTTTTGCCCAAGTGCAATACTTTACATTTCTCCCTGTTAAAATTCATTTTGTTTGTTTTTGCCCAGTTCTCTAATCTGTCAAGGTCGTTTTGAAGTGTGACCCTGTCCTCTGCAACCTTTGGCAAGATGGCAAACATTGCGCAGGAATCGCAGGTGACTGCAGCTGTTCCCTCCCCTTCCATCTTGAGATCGTATCGTTGGGGGTGGCTACAGAGGTCCTCCATCATAAAAAGCTTGAAGACAGGACAAATAACTTCCCCCACAAAAAAACCCTAGGTCTCCCCCAACAAACGTTTGAGACTAGCTCCCCTAATTCTATTTTTTTTATAATAGTTTTTTTATTTGCTTTTTTCCAGGGTAAAAATACAGCATCAGTAACACAACAAAAGCGGTTTTACAGAAAAGAAAAGAGATTATAAAGAGAAAGAAGAAATTCACTTTTTCAGATCAATTTTCATAATCAACCAGACTTCCCCACGTCCTCCATCCCCTGCTTTCTTTACAATAAAAAATAAACAGCAAATTAATACCTTATTTCAGTTGTTTTTGTGTTTTCATTTAGTTATATAATCCATAATTTATACGTTTCAAAATCTTAAAACTTAGTTTCAATCATTTACCAATTTCAATACTGAAGCGTGTTTTTCCAAAGCACTTAGCAAACTCTCAACATTCATATAACTTATAATGTTTTTGTAAATAGTCCTTAAATTTTTTCCAGTCCTCTTCCACTGCATCTTCTCCCAGGTCTCGGATTCTGCTTGTCATTTCGGCTAATTCCATATAGTCAATCAGCTGCGAATGCCATTCTTCCAGCGTGGGTATTTCCTGTGCTTTCCAGTATTTAGCTATAAGGATCCTTGCTGCTGTAGTTGCATATAAGAAGAAAGTTCTATCTTTTTTTAACACTCTCTGGCCCACAATGCCCAGGAGGAAGGCCTCTGGTTTCTTGCAAAAGGTGTATTTAAACACCTTTTTCAACTCATTATAAATCATTTCCCAAAAAGCCTTCACCCTCGGGCATGTCCACCAGAGGTGAAAAAAAGTTCCTTCAGTCTCCTTGCATTTCCAACATTTATTATCAGACAAATGATAAATCTTTGCAAGTTTGACTGGGGTCATGTACCACCTGTATACCATTTTCATAATGTTTTCCTTTAAGGCACTACATGCCGTAAATTTCATACCGGTGGTCCACAACCTTTCCCAGTCTTCAGACATAATGTTATACCCAATGTCTTGTGCCCATTTTATCATTGCTGATTTAACTATCTCGTCTTGGGTATTCCATTCAAGCAACAAGTTATACATTCTTGAAAGCACTTTCGTCTTAGGTTCAAGTAGTTCTGTCTCTAATTTTGATTTCTCCACCTGGAAACCAATTTTTTTATCCTTTTTGAAAATCTCTAAAATTTGGGCATAATGAAACCAATCTCGCACCTTTCCTTTCAATTTCTCAAAACTCTGCAACCTCCAGGTATCACCATCTCTCTCAATTATATCACAATATCTCAACCAGCCACTCCCCATATTACGTAGTTTTATGGCCTTGGCCTCCGTCGGTGATAACCACCTCGGGGTCTTGCTTTCAAGTAAGTCCTTGTATTTAGTCCAGACAATAAGTAAGGCTTTCCTGACAATATGGCTTTTAAACAATTTATGAGACTTTGCCTTGTCGTACCACAGATATGCGTGCCACCCATACACATTACTGTGCCCTTCTAGATCTAGGACATCAGTGTTTTCCAACAGAAACCAGTCTTTCATCCAGCAGAGAGATGCAGCTTCATAATACAATTTTAAGTCCGGCAGGGCAAACCCCCCTCTTTCCTTTGCGTCTGTTAATATCTTAAATTTTATTCGGGGCTTTTTGCCCTGCCAGACAAATTTCGTAATATCTCTCTGCCACTTTCCAAAACATTCCACTCTGTCCACGATCTGAAGGGTTTGAAACAAGAACAACATTCTTGGCAAAGCCCTTTCCGCCCCTACAGCGGAGAGGGTGTTGCGGGCAGGATCCTCCCACATCCGCGGGGGCTTCCCTTGCCCCCGCGAGACTTGGGGGAATCCCCGGGCGTGTTTGCCACCCAGCCCGCCAATCGGCGGGCGGGGGAGGCGTGGCCCGGGCTATTTAGGGCCAGGCACGCCCGGGGACCGCCCTCTTTTCCCCCTCGCCAGCGTAGAGCGGTTTTTTCGCCCCGGTCTCGGCTCGATTTTCTTTCCCTCCCGCTAGGTCTCTTCGTCTACCCATCGTCAGAGGCTCCTGCAGCTTTCTTCCAACACTGGGCAGCAGGACCAGGGGTTGTTTTTTCCCCATGGCACGCTCTCCTATTCGGTCGCAAAGGCTGTGGATTTCAGCTCTTTTCACAACTAAGGGGACTAGGCTTTGTCTTCATAACGCATGGCATCAGCACTGCGTGAGGTTGGTGACTGTGGGGGGAGGGCGCCGAACTGGGCTTCTGTTTTTAAACTCTTCCGGCTGGGCATCTTGGGCGGCTGAGCGAGGGCAGGGACGTTTGTTTAAATTCCTGCAGCCTGCGCCCTTCACTCTTGCGCGCCTGAGCATTCGCGGGATCGCTGGCGCTCCATTGATAGCGGGCGGCTTGTTTATTGAGCAGAACAGGGCGCTTGAGCCATTTTCCTAAAATAAATAAGTAAACAATCAAATAAAATAAAAGGTAGAGAAGCGGCTGCTTCTTGGAGGGCGCGCGATCGCGGGGCTTTTCTAGCTGTGGAGTGAAAGTGTTTACCGGTTACCTAGGTTACCTCAGCTAGTGGCCGCCATTTTGTCTGGACCACGTGGCTTGAGGGGGCGCCCGCCATCTTAGGTGAGGCATTTGCCCTCTGTGAGGTTAAGTGCGTTTAGATATAGAACCTTTCCTTGAGTATTAGGCTGTGTCTTCGCTGTGCAAGGGGTGGCAACATTGTTGTGTAATCAAGTAAAACTGCCTCTCTTTGTTTGCACAGTCTGATAAGTAACTTTGACTGCCTACTAACTCGCAGGCGGAGCTTTTCTGGGACTGGGGGCTGCTACTTTGTAACTTCATTAAGGTTATTCTGTCGCTAGCGTCAGTACACTGGGGCTTTGCAAGGGGAATTGCTACTTTTGCAAACTGCTGGGAGCAAGTACCTAAAGTGTATAAGGTGGAAAAGTGTTGTATGCTGTTTCCAAGGTGCTGGTAGCTTGCAAAATTAATTGGGACAATTTGCAAACGCTGCAGCTTGCATAGTATTCAGCGCTGCTCTAAAATAATAATAATATTAATGGTTCAAAAGTTAAGTGGTGCAATTAGCAAACACTGCAGCCTGCATATTAAGCACTGCTTTTGAAAAATAAAAATACAAAAAATTAATTGGTGCAATTAGCAAACGCTGCAACTTGCAGATTATTTAGCGCTGATCTTACAATTAATGGGTGCAATTAGCAAATGCTGCAGCTTGCATATTATTTAGCGCTGCTTTTATAAATTAATTGGTTCAATTGGCAGACGCTGCAGCTTGCATATTATTTTAGCGCTGCTTTAAAAATAATAATAATTGGTGCAATTAGCAAACGCTGCAGCTTGCATAGTATTTAGCGCTGCTTTCAAAATTAATTGGTGCAATTAGCAAACGCTGCAGCTTGCACATTATTAGCAAACGCTGCAGCTTGCATATTATTTAGCGCTGCTTACATAAATTAATTGGTTCAATTGGCAGACGCTGCAGCTTGCATATTATTAGCAAACGCTGCAGCTTGCATATTATTTAGCGCTGCTTTTATAAATTATTTGGTTCAATTGGCTGATGCTCCAGTCCCTAGGGGCGGGTCCTAGGGACTAGCAAGGTTCTACCTTCTCTTGCCCTTAGCAACTGCATTAATTTGCCAGCTGAAAAGACAAACGGCCCGTCTCCCGCGTTTGGGCTTTTGGCCTTCAATGGATATTAGGTAGACGTGAATGGTAACGCGTTGAGATTGATTAATTCATATACTCTTAGGTTTCAGTAGGGGCGCTATATAGATATATCAATTAGTTCTTTCGCTTGATAGGGATTGCGGTTGTGTACTAGCGGGTACTGCTCAAAGTACAGCAATACCAGGGCTGACGCGCGGTAATTAGGGGCCGCCGGATCCTTTTGGAATTATTATCAGCGCAGCCTCAGCACAGATATTGAGGCATCAGGCATAAGCCTGCATTTTATTAATGTTTGATCAGGACTTGTATATTAAAGAGGGCTTAGATTTTCAAAAGTAGATTTTCAAATGTTTCATGCCAGGCAAGAAGGCTAGCTGCTTAAGAAAACAGTGTTTTCCTCCTCTTAGACAAGGGGCCCCTTTTGATTGATAGCAGAAAGCAATTCTCAAAGTCATAAAAGCTGAAATTACAGACTGAGTAATGACACTGACCCTACATGTTACAGAAGATAACAAAGGCAGAGATAAATATAATTAGGAATGGGCAAATAGTAAAATGATACCATGGGCCTCTCTTAAACCTTGAGCTGTATTTTCTAAGGCCAGAGGCAAATGGGGAGAAGCATCTAGCTGACAGAGAAAGAGAGGCTTTTTTGGGAAGTCTTTTTAAAACTGTTTCTTTCTTAAACTGAGAGAAAAGGCAACTGGCTTGGCTGGGGAAAAAGAAGCTTCTTCCTATTTTATTTTGAGGCTGGAAAGGAGGGTGAAAGGGGGAGGTGTAAACTAAAGAGCCTTCTTTAAAAACTGTTTTTTTTACTGAGTTCCTTCCTTTCTACTTTGAGAAGCTTTATTCTTTTAAAAGGTTACCTATGATAATGTATGAAATATATTAGCTTAAATATATTGGCTTAAATGTAATTATGCAAAGGATTTAACAAATGCTAGAAGAGTTGTATTTATCCTGGAATTAAGTCAGCCAGCAGTTTAGCCCCCCTGCCAGACAGGAAGACGCCATCAAATGCTGTCCTGATATATTAGCTGTCAGACATTTGTTTAGAAACCTTCAAATGAAGGATATCTTTCAATGTTGATGTGAAACTCAAGATCCTTGACATATGTTTAAGATAAAAATTTAAGATTAACCATTTGTTTTAGAAGGCAATAGGGCAGGGAGGGCAAGAGGTGAGCTGGTAATTAAGATTCCTTGTTGAGACACATGTAAGATATATTACTACTTATTTGTCATTTATAGATGTAACAATATATAGCTGTTTGTGTTCCATATAAGGACAGGAGGATGTGGGTGTATCTTTTAGGATTGGATATAGCAATCAGCCAATAGGAAATCCAACTAGGCTGATTGGACAGAGGCAGCCACAGGAGGAGCAAAGGGGGCTGGATTAAGGGAATATAAGGGCTGGCCATAATGGCAGGAGCCAGGCCAGAGCTTGGTAACCATATACCACTGTGCCTCTCATTTATTTGTCTGACAAATAAATAATTATTTTAATTTCTCTATTGCTGCGTTGAATATTTCATTCCAGCTAAGCGTTAACCACAAGCAGGGTGCTACATTTTATGGTGCCTGCGACTCGGATCAGTGGTCTGCTGGAACGCAGCTCCTTCGCCTCACTGGGCGGGGTACAAGAGAGAAGACAACTGATTGCCTACCCAAGCGCGCACTGGGAAAAATTTTTCCAGGGGAACGCAGCAGTCTCGTCTGTCTGATACCCTGCTCACTGGCGGCGACGGACCGGGGGGGGAACGGAACCAACCAGGGGTAAGTGCACAAAGGGATTTTTGGCCCTCCAATTAATTGGGAGGAAGAGAAGTCTTGATCAAACTTCTGCGTCTCAGTAAGTGGGAACTGAGTACGCTAGGTGGTTGGATACATCAGATGGTGATCTGGTGGGGGAAAAGGGAAGAATGGGAGGTAGTGTGTGGTGAAGTATCTAACGCATTGTATGTGTGAGAAAGTACAGAGCAATCTGTAGCTGACCTGAGTGTGGAGTGGGTAGTACTTCGGTTCCCAGTGAGGCGACTCCATCTGGGCAAGGAAACCCACGAAGCGTGTGTGTGAGTGACTGAGTGGATACTTCACAGGGCCATACAATGGGAGTTGGGGGTTCAAAAGGGGAAAATACACCTCTTGAATGTATGTTAAATAATTTTAAGAAAGCCTTCTCAGGGGCGTATGGAGTCAAAATGACGCCAGAGCGCCTGAGAACGTTATGTGAATTAGAGTGGCCGAAGCAAAATACTGAATGGCCATCTCAAGGAACCTTTGATATAAATTTAGTAAGCAAACTTTGGTCTAACATCGCCAAAGAAATTGGAGGGTGCCCAGAACAATTTTCATATATAGATTCCTGGCTGAGCACATTAAATAAAAATCCTCCATGGATAAGGGAATGCAAAGTCCAACGATGCAAATTATTGGCTGTAAAAGCCAAAGCTAGGAAAGGAATCTTGCCAAATAAATCCAAACACTCCACCAGTTGTAACCCCAAGGCAAGAAAGTGGAATGAATAATGGGGGTGGAGTCACAGAACTTGATTCCTTGATAGATTATGATAAATATCTTCAGGAGGCATTGGAGTTCTATAATGAAGCCCAAGCAGAAGTGGTTATTCCACCTGTGAGTCCCAGTAGAACTCCATCTACAGTCTCCTTTAGTGGAACAACTAATTGCCCACCCCAAACCCCTGTACATCCAAGTCCTAGAGAATTATTACAGAAGTTACAGGGAGACCTTAATCGGTCAGCAAGCAATACAGCCAGGCGTATAAAGCTGCTAAAAGAACACCTTGGGACAGATACCATCCCCTATGATTTGAGGCCCCTAGAGCAAAGCGAAGAGAAAGATCACGTAGTAGCCCCTCTCAGAAGAGTATTTGATGCACTTGAGGAGCCTGTGCTGGTTAACGGGCAACTCGGACCACGGCCACCTCGAACTTCGACCCTGCAATATATTCCATTCACGACTACAGATCTGATGAATTGGAAAACACACACCCCATCTTTTGCAGAAAAACCTCAGGCTATGATGGACTTGGTGACTTCAATAATAAATACTCATAGTCCTACTTGGACAGATTGCCGCCAGCTCCTGAATACTCTGTTCACCACTGAGGAAAGGAGAGACATAATTGAAAAGGCACAGATATATTTGCGTGAGCAGGCCAGAGTGGGAAATATTTATAATATTGATCGTCATCTCCAGGACAACTTTCCCTTGGAAGATCCTAATTGGGATCCAAACAATGTAATTCACCTGGCCAGGCTTACTACCTACCGCCAGACGCTTGTGCAAGGTATCTGCAGGGCATGCCAGAAGCCCACTAATATGTCTAAAGTCTCAGGAGGGTAGATGTGTTACCCATAACACTGTTTCGTGTTCGGTGCACACCCACAAAAAGACTTAAGTTGTCACCTTTTGAGCTCCTGTATGGGAGACCGCCCTCCTTTGTTCAGGATATTCCAACTGACCTCCAACAAATAGGAGACCATGCGACACAGGGACAAGTGCAATCTCTCTCCCGTGTTTTTGTCTCTCTCCCGTGTTTGTTTTTTTTTTTTTTTATCTTAACAGGTGGGCCCTCGAGCGCACACCGTGCAGCATTGCCGTGCCGATTCATCAGCTTCAGGCTGGCATAGCATATGGGTGAAAGAGTGGAAACGTGATCCACTTGCACCTAAGTGGCGTGGACCTTACACCGTCTTGCTCTCTACTCCAACAGCGGTGAAGGTAGCTGAGGTGACCCCCTGGATTCATCACTCCCGTTTGAAGAAGTCCGAAGGCAGTTGGACGTGCAAAGGTGACCCCTCTAATCCTCTTAAACTGACTCTCTCCAAAAACCCCTGTATCTAGCCCTACCGGGAACGGGCTAGGTCACGGGCAACATTAGACGACCGGCCTGCTGCAGCCACCACCTGGAAGCTGGCTGACCTGCGCACGCCTGAAGCTTGAGGAGCGTCTGAACCAGCGACTGTGAAAGGGAAGATTCTCTTATACAATTGATTGACCCCCCCCTTGTGGAACAATTATCAGAGATATTACTCATTGGGGATCCTCGGGATATATGTTTTGGTCTTGGTGGTTCCCCGTTTCTGTCACTGGGGGAATTATATTGGGACTAATATTTATATGCTATCACAATAAGGTAATCTTTTGTGGGAGGAATGCATATGCTAGACATCAACATGATTCTATTAATCCTGATCCCTTGGGAAGGGGAAGGGTCCTTGAATCTGACCAAATTTGCTAAATATGGATTCCGCTATGACCACAATATGTGGGTAGGTTTAGCTGAAATGGTAAGCCAATGTTGCAAATAGGACTAATTGCCTTGTTTGCTCTCTTGGGCCAGATGATTCAGAGGGAGGTATGCCCTTATTACCGATACCATTAGATGCCATTGGTATGGTAAGCGAAATACCACACCAAACAGAAGTACAGAATTTCCCCGGATGGAACTCAACTAAACCATTACGAGTTATACCTGTACAAGGGGAATTCTGTGTACATAAATCATCAAATGCAGCTGATTCTACCATGATAGGCTCTTCTCATTGTCACTATACTTGGGATTATATTAAGAATAGTCATACCTGGGCAAACGGTATTACCTATCGAACTCGGAATACCTTGCCCTGTGCAACCCCTTTTATTCATGCATGGAAAGTGGTATGGAACATAACTGTGACAGAGAAAGGCAATCTAACATACTGCACTGTGAACTCTCTACCTCTTTTGATATTTCGCCTTATGCACTCCACATACCAAAACCCTCAGACCCGATGGTTGTGGTGGATATGTGGAGAATGGGCATACAAGAAACTCCCTTCCAAATGGAGTGGGACTTGTTTCCTGGGATGGGTATTACCACCAATGTGGATTATGCCCACTAGTTCAGCTAAGCGAACACGAAGAAACGCTGATATTTCTCATATAGCAGGAGGAAGTACCCAAAGTTGGAGCGGTACTGATGATTGGCCACCAGAGCGCATTATAGCCTATTATGATCCTGCCTCCTGGAATCCTGGTGAGCTCATACAAGGGGCACGGGATCCTATTTATAATCTAAACAGAATAATTCGATTGCAAGCAGTAGTGGAACTTGTAACCAATGTAACGGCCCAGAGTTTGAGACTTATTGCACAACAGTTGGATGAAAGTAGAGCCGCATTTTGCAGCTGAAAATGGGAATGGATTATGTACTTGCCAAGCAGGGAGGCCTATGTGGAGTCATGAACTTGACAGGGAATGCCTGTTGCTTTAACATTTCTGATAATGGTGAGGCAATCCGTGTGTTGGCCACAAAGATGGAGAATATAGCACATGTCCCAGTACAAACAAGGGAAGGATGGGATATGGGATGGTTACCTAATGTCACAGGACTCAAAGGGATACTATTGTCTTGCTTGTTTTTCTTGACAGTAGTGGTAATGGTTTTATGTATGATGCCATGTATCATTTCATGTTTTAGAAGTACAATTAGCAAGATGGTTTCAAATGAAACTCTACCTCATATCATGGCCCTATACAGAGCTTTACCTCAGGAATATGATGAAGGTCAAGCTATCAAGGACACTTGGGATGAAGGTCCTTGAGCTTGAAAGGGGGGAATGAGGCATCAGGCATAAGCCTGCATTTTATTAATGTTTGATCAGGACTTGTATATTAAAGAGGGCTTAGATTTTCAAAAGTAGATTTTCAAATGTTTCATGCCAGGCAAGAAGGCTAGCTGCTTAAGAAAACAGTGTTTTCCTCCTCTTAGACAAGGGGCCCCTTTTGATTGATAGCAGAAAGCAATTCTCAAAGTCATAAAAGCTGAAATTACAGACTGAGTAATGACACTGACCCTACATGTTACAGAAGATAACAAAGGCAGAGATAAATATAATTAGGAATGGGCAAATAGTAAAATGATACCATGGGCCTCTCTTAAACCTTGAGCTGTATTTTCTAAGGCCAGAGGCAAATGGGGAGAAGCATCTAGCTGACAGAGAAAGAGAGGCTTTTTTGGGAAGTCTTTTTAAAACTGTTTCTTTCTTAAACTGAGAGAAAAGGCAACTGGCTTGGCTGGGGAAAAAGAAGCTTCTTCCTATTTTATTTTGAGGCTGGAAAGGAGGGTGAAAGGGGGAGGTGTAAACTAAAGAGCCTTCTTTAAAAACTGTTTTTTTTACTGAGTTCCTTCCTTTCTACTTTGAGAAGCTTTATTCTTTTAAAAGGTTACCTATGATAATGTATGAAATATATTAGCTTAAATATATTGGCTTAAATGTAATTATGCAAAGGATTTAACAAATGCTAGAAGAGTTGTATTTATCCTGGAATTAAGTCAGCCAGCAGTTTAGCCCCCCTGCCAGACAGGAAGACGCCATCAAATGCTGTCCTGATATATTAGCTGTCAGACATTTGTTTAGAAACCTTCAAATGAAGGATATCTTTCAATGTTGATGTGAAACTCAAGATCCTTGACATATGTTTAAGATAAAAATTTAAGATTAACCATTTGTTTTAGAAGGCAATAGGGCAGGGAGGGCAAGAGGTGAGCTGGTAATTAAGATTCCTTGTTGAGACACATGTAAGATATATTACTACTTATTTGTCATTTATAGATGTAACAATATATAGCTGTTTGTGTTCCATATAAGGACAGGAGGATGTGGGTGTATCTTTTAGGATTGGATATAGCAATCAGCCAATAGGAAATCCAACTAGGCTGATTGGACAGAGGCAGCCACAGGAGGAGCAAAGGGGGCTGGATTAAGGGAATATAAGGGCTGGCCATAATGGCAGGAGCCAGGCCAGAGCTTGGTAACCATATACCACTGTGCCTCTCATTTATTTGTCTGACAAATAAATAATTATTTTAATTTCTCTATTGCTGCGTTGAATATTTCATTCCAGCTAAGCGTTAACCACAAGCAGGGTGCTACAATATAGCATATTAAAATAAAGTAAAGAAAATAAAAATATTAAAATAGGATAATTAAATAAAGAAATAGATAAAGGAATTGATAAATAAATAAATATATAAAATAAATAAATAAATATATAGCAAATAAATAGATAAATAAATAAATAAAGATATATAAATAAGTAGTGATTAAAAAAAAAAAAAGATCAATTACTGTCGGTGAGCCCATACCCTTCTGTATTTCGGTACTTTGGGCGGTGCTTTTACCTTTGATTCTAGAATGGCTTCAGGTGGGGACCAGCAACCAACCACCTCTGGTACCCAGTCTGCGTCCATTATGTCGGGTGGTGCACAGTTACCGGCCATGCCATGTGATCCCCAGGCTTTTGCCCAATTTTTTATGGCCTTCAAACCTTTTACAAAAAATGCAAATCTAGAGGAGCGCCGGCGCCCCCTGTTCCCAAGCCATCACAAGATATGATACCTGACACTCCCCCATATAACCAAGGTCAGCAGGATGCCAAGGCGGACTTGGGGAGCAGTTCGCACCCCAGGCATTCAGTTCCAAGCTGCCCCATGGCTAGGAAGGCAAGCCATAGTGCAGGCAAAGGGAAGGCGCCGGCGAAGGGTCCTGGTGAGGGGAAGGCCCCCACTAAGGGAAACAACAGCAGCACTCTCTCACGGGCCATAGATATCCCTAGTGTCTTTCAGGTACAACAACCTCAGCACAGCTCAACAGAGGACAGTGCGTGTTACGGCTCGGAGGGGGAGCAGCTTGACCCCTCAAGCGCACAGCCGGTAGCCTGCGGGAGCACACCAACCGGCGAGGCGCAAGGGGGTAAGAGGAAAGCTAAGAAGAAACATACGTCGGCCAAGAGGAAACGGAACAAGCAATCGGAAACAGAGGATGATTCAGGAATGCATCTCTCCTGCCGTCCACCCATTGGGACCTGACCGATCCTGATTATTGGGGCGTGGACGTCAATCCCTACATAGAAAAGAAAAATCAGGACTCGGCCAAAAATGGTAAGACTGAAGCAAAAAGGCGCCGCCAGTGCTGGGAGTTCAATCGGGGTGTCTGTTCTCGCCCCTTTTGTAAGTATTCCCACGAATGCGAGCGGTGTTGGGGTTCCGTTGGCCTATACCCCTATCCGTCTACAGCCCCTAAAAACCCTACTAGATCTATATCCAGACCGAAAAGCCACGCGATACCTCTGGGAGGGTTTCTCTAAGGGCTTCAGAATCCCCGTGACAGTTCCCCCTACCCCCAAGGAACTGGAAAATCAAAAGTCTGTTAGGGTAAGGCCTGATATAGCCAGGAAAAAGATAGAGAAAGAAATTAAAGCCGGTAGGGTGGCTGGCCCCTTCTCCGCGCCTCCATTTGAAGGGCTTCACTTGTCCCCGCTGGGCATCGTCCCTCAAAAGACCCCGGGGGAATTTCGTATGATCCATAACCTGTCTTACCTGAAAGGGGGCTCTCAACGATGCTATTCCCCAGGCATTCTGTACGGTCAAGTATGCCTCTTTTGACCAAGCAGTTAAGATGATTCGGCAATTTGGGAGGGGTGCGCTGCTAGCAAAATGTGATATTGAGTCAGCGTTTCAACTCCTCCCAGTCCTCCCAGCTGACTTTCGCTGGTTGGGCTTTAAATTTCAAGGGGAGTATTTCGTCGACAAAGCGATGCCTATGGGCTGCTCCGTAGCCTGTGCAGCATTCGAGTCATTTAGTACTTTTCTTGAATGGGCCCTCCGCTTCAGATCAAGGTCCGTGGGCGTGTCCCATTACCAGCTGTCCGCCCTTAAAGCGCTGATCCAGTGGCTGCTGCCCCTTAGGAAAATCACTCTGAGACAAATCCAGTCCTTTCTAGGTCACCTAAACTTTGCTTGTAGAGTGGTGGCGCCAGGTCGCCCCTTTTGCAGCCGTTTTGCTAGATTGTCCGCAGGACTCAGGGCTCCTCAACATAGAGTCCGGCTATCCAAGGAAGTTAAGGCGGATATGGGCATGTGGTTGCAATTCCTCGACAGGTACAACGGCATTTCATTATGGCAAGATTCCATGTCCCTAACGGCCGACTTTCAAGTACAGTCAGACGCCACCGGATCGCTGGGTTTTGGGGTGTATTTCCGGGGTCAATGGTGCGCCAAAAGGTGGCCTCCGGAGTGGCAGGGCCAACCCATCACACGGGATCTCACATTCTTGGAATTCTTCCCCATCGTAGTAGCAGTGCATCTTTGGGTAGAACAGTTCCGCAATCACAGGGTTTGCTTCAATACGGATAATCAAGCGGTAGTAGCGGTTCTCTCTAATCAGTCTGCGCGTTCCACCAGGGTTGGGAACCTCCTCCGGTCTTTTGTCCTTCTTTGTTTAGAGCACAACATGTACTTTTCGGCCAAATTCGTACCCGGCATTAACAATGACATTGCGGATGCTTTATCTCGCTTTCAGATGGAGCGCTTCCGCTTGTTAGCGGCGGATGCCGAGCAATCATCGATGCCTTTCCCAGAGCATCTCTGGAGCATTGGGAGCAAGAAGTGATGAAAGGTTTAATCGGAGCTGTGGCCCCTGCCACAATGAGATCATACAGGAAGGCCTGGGCCGACTTCTTAAAATTTCGCAGCAGCAGGCCTTGCACGGGGCCTTATTCCATTCCCTCAACGAGGGAGGTTCTCCGCTATTTGGCTCACCTAAGGGAGTTGGGAAGGGCCCCTAAAAGCTCTTAATATTCAGTCCGCAGGAATTTCATACTTTTGTAAGGCCTTTTTTGCCGCTGACCCATGTTCAGCTTTTATCGTCCGTAAGACTCTTGAGGGATGGCGTCGGCAGCACCCTCCCAGCTTAGACAGGAGGAGGCCCATAACGTTTGACGCTTTGACCCAGATTCACAAAAAGTTACGCTCTATATGCTGGTCAAAATATGAGGCGCGCCTGTTCTCTGCCGCCTATTCCATTGCATTCTTTGGTGCCCTGCGCATTGGGGAGCTAGTCTGTGAGCGCAGGTGGCCCATTCTCAGAAAGGCTTACTATTAAGTGATCTGTCCCTGTCCGAGCTGATTGTCCAGGTGCGGAGTTCTAAGACAGACCAGCTCGGTAAGGGCGCTCTCCTACGACTATCTGCCGTGCAGGGTAGTGGCCCCTGTCCCGTAAGAGACACACGGCGCTTTCTTTATTTGAGACCCAGTGGCCCTGGCCCATTTCTTGTGCATGCAGATGGGTCATGCTTGTCTAGACACCAGTTCACGCGTGTGCTGCGGGCTGCACTTGCAGCTTGCGGATTTCCAGCCGAGGAATTTTCAGTCCACTCCTTCCGCATCGGGGCCGCCACCACCGCAATGCATTTGGGCTCTCCATGGAGAGGATCAAGGACTTGGGGAGGTGGAAATCTAATGCATTCAAAACTTTGTGAGAAAGAACTTATGACTGGCCGTGGTAGTCCTGACCTTGCCTTTTCCGTTTGTTTCCCTTGCAGAAGCCAAGAAAGTGCGCATCTGGTTGGTGGGCCACAGTATAGTCTACTGGGCCAATAACCGTGCTGTGAGTTCTGGTATGGGGCATAATTTGAGCCTGCCTTCAAATGTTGAGCTGACTTGGATTGCGCGTAGAGGGATGCGCTGGAGTGAATTCAAACCGGCGGTGTTTACGGGGGCAACCGCCCAGGGGCTGCCCGGTGCTTTGTTAATTCAATTAGGGGAAAATGACTTGGCATACCGCAAGGCTATCGATTTGAGGTGGAACATTTTCGATGAATTGGCGCATTTAAAGGCGGTTTACCCAAATATTACCATCTTGTGGTCCTCGCTGCTTGAGAGGAAGATTTGGAGGGATTGGGTGAGCCCCGCGGGAATCAATAAGGCCAGAAAGGTCTTGGAGCGGGCTGTGGAGCGTAGAGTGGCGGATCTGGGTGGGTGTGTCATTGGTCACCCTGGCATCCAGTTCAGCAATGAGGCCCTCTACAGATGGGATGGCGTGCATCTGTCAGATGCAGGAAATGACATGTGGTTGGGGGGACATCAGTGCAGGGATTAGGGATTGGTTGCGGGTTTGAAGGTATTGGCGGCGAGCTTTGCTCGTGTGGCGGTTAGGCATTGGCATGGGGCAATGGATAGACAAATGGAGGGGGGGAAGGAAGCGCCATCACCTTCCCCCAATGTGAAGGGGTAGTCCGGTAGAGGACTCCGGGGGGCGTGGCCTTGTCCGAAGCCTTGCGAGGTAGGGCCCCCGGCACGCCCCCGAGCGGTGACACCCGTGGGATCCTAGTTGGCGTACTTCAACAGGACTCCCGCGGTTTGTGTTCAACCCTTCCCGGTCACCATGCCGGGTAGTCGATAGGAGCCAATGCCTAAGGCCAATACCTTCAATTTTCGTAATCAATAAAGTTGTGGCCATTTACGCCCATTAACCTTATATCATTGTGTCCGTGTCTTCATTTCATTGGGGGAGGTAACTTGCCACGCAATACATTCATCTTTACTGCAGCAATTCTTCCCGACAAGGTAAGTTTCAATCTTGACCAAATTTCCAAGTCCTTTTTAATTTCTGACCAGCATTTTTCATAATTGTCCTTAAATAAATTCAAATTTCTCCCAGTCAAGTTGACCCCCAGGTATTTCACTTTTGTAACCACATTTAATTCTGTTTCCTTCTGAAACCCATCTATTTCTGCAGATGTCAAATTTTTTGCCAGAACCTTAGTTTTTTGTTTGTTCAACTTGAATCCCGCCACCTGACCAAACTCAGAAATTAGTTCAAGAACTCTTTTTGTACTGGTTTCTGGCTCCTGTAGTGTCAAAACCAAATCGTCTGCAAAGGCCTTAAGTTTGTATTGCTTTTCTCCGACCTGTATTCCCTCCACCAGCTGATCCCTCCTAATCCAGTTCAGTAAAACCTCCAGGACAGAAATAAATAACAAGGGTGATAGGGGGCACCCCTGTCGTGTCCCTTTTTCAATTTTAAACTCCTCCGTCACCACACTGTTTACTATCAATTTTGCCTTTTGTTCTGAATAGATTGCTTCAATACTATTTTGAAACGCCCTTCCCACTCCCATCCCTTCCAAATTTTTCTTCATAAATTTCCAAGATATATTATCGAAGGCCTTCTCCGCATCTATAAAAATCAAGACTGCTTTTGTATTCATGTTTGTCTGAAGTAGCTCCAAAACATCAATAATATTCCTAGTATTATCAGACAAATGCCTACCAGGGAGAAAGCCTGCTTGGTCCTTATGAATTACTTCATTCAGAACTTTTTTCAGTCTGTTTGCTAAAATATCAGCAAAGATTTTGTAATCCACATTTAGGAGTGAGATGGGACGATAATTTCTGAGTTGAGTCTTTTCAGATTCCAATTTTGGTATCAGAGTGATGAATGCTTCTTTCCACGATTCTGGTGCCCCCTTCCCTTCCATGATCTGGTTGCATACCTCCATTAATGGTTGTGTCAAATATTCCATCAGAGTCTTGTAGTATTTGGAGGTAAGCCCATCTGGACCCGGGGATTTGCCTATTTGCAAATTCTGAATGGCTCTTTCAATTTCCTGTTGTGTTATTCTACAGTTCAGGGTTGTTTGTTTGTCTTGAGTTAGCTTTTGCAGGCCATGACTTTTTAAGAAGTTATTTATTTCACTCTCTGCTTGTGGTCCTTGAGTGTACAGCTTTTTAAAGTATCTCTGGAAACACTTTCTAATTTCTTCTGGTTTCTGAATACATTCTCCTTCAACCTCCAGATTGGTAACAAAGTTCAATTTTTGTCTCTTCTTCAGCTGCCATGCCAGCAGCTTCCCACATTTATTCGCCGATTCAAATGATCTTTGTTTCATCTGTTTAATTTTCCATTCGATTTCTTGGTTTATCAATTTTGTATATTGTGCTTGATAAAATTTTATTTCTCTTAAGACCTCTTTTGATTTTGGATTTAATCTCAATTTTCTTTCTCCCTCTCTTATTCTTTCCAAGATCTTGTCCTTTTTACCATTCCAGAGCTTCTTTTTGATAGTGTTCTGTTGTATCAGGAACCCTCTCATAACAGCTTTACTCACGTCCCAGATTGTCTTCTTTTCCACCGAAGTATTCAAGTTTATTTCAAAATAGTCTTTCAGCGTTTTTTGGGCCTTCTTCACAATCTCCTGGTCTCTAAACAAGTAGTTATTCATTCTCCATCTGAAGGATCCAGCTGGTGTAAGTCTCAAGTCCATTTTCAAAGCATTATGGTCGGAGCAGGTTTTAGGGCAGGTCTCAATTTTTTTTGTCTTAGGTGCCAGTCCTCTTGATATCCAGATTTGGTCGATTCTTGACCATGATAGATGGGCCTCAGAGAAGAAAGTTCCCTCCATGCCTAGAGGGTTCTTTGTCCTCCAAATGTCAATCAGATCCATATTGTCTGTAAGCTCAAAAAAGGTCTTTGGAAGTCTGCCATCCTTGTTCAAGTTTTGGTTTTGTGACTTATCCATGTAAGTAGAGACTACCCCATTCATATCTCCCATCAAGATGATGTTGGTGTAGTCAATATGATCCAGCATTGTCTCGTGCAGTCTCTTGTAAAATTCCGATTTCCCATCATTTGGTGCATATATTCCAACTATCAAAAATTTTTCTCCTTGTGATTGTATTTCAATCGCCAAAATTCTTCCTTGTTCATCTTTAAATACCAATTTTGGTGCCAGGTTCTCCTTTGCATAAATCACTACTCCTCTTTTTTTAACCTTGTCTGATGAAATAAACTCTTGGCCTAGTTTCTTGTTGATTAACACTCTCCTGTGGAGTCCCCTAATTCTAAAAGATGCGTATAACTTCGCGCGCCGCTGCCCTGCAAACTCTGATAAGAAGTCGTCTATCAATATCTGTTTCATATAGTTTTTGCCATAATTTGTCCCTACAGATTGAATCAAAAGCGGATGTGAGATCTACAAAAGCCACAAAAAGTTTGCTCTTATGTACCTTTGTATACTTCTCTATCATTGTCTGTAATACCAAACAATGGCCTGTTGTACTATGGCCCTTTCTAAACCCTGCCTGTTCCGGATTAAGCAAGTTAGAGTGGTCAGCCCAGTCAACCAGTTTATTTAGCAGGTATCGAGTATAAAGTTTATACACAATGTCCGGGAGACTTATGGGGCGATAGTTTGAGGGGTCTTGGGGGTCTCCCTTCTTATAGATGGGGGCTACCAGGCTCAGTTTCCAGTTTTCTGGGATTTTGCATGTATCATTTATTGCTGTAAAAAGTTGGGCCAAAATAGCAGCCCACCACTAGGCATTTAATTTAAGCACCTCAGGAGGAATCATATCTTCACCGGGAGCTTTGCCATTCTTGAGTGTTTTAATTAGCTGTAAACATTCTGATTTGGTAACAGGATCCCAGCCCATTAATAGATCGTTTTTAAGAGGAGGAAACTGGCTCGGTTTAGCAATGTTTGGAGCTGTATATAGCCGGGGAAAATGTTGGTACCATAAGTTAGATGAAATACTGTTGGTTACAATTTTCCCTTTGGGTGAAACTCCCTGAGCAATTATTTCCCAGAACTTTTTGTCGTCCCACAATTTGATCGCTTTGTCAAGTGCCTCCCATTGTTCCTTTCTGTAGAGGGATTTCTTAAATTTTAGAGTATTTTTATAATGAGAACGCCACCTGTGCAGGTTTTCCACTGAGGACAGGGTCCCTTCCTGTTTTACCTTATTTTGTAATTTCCTAAGCAAAGATCTTAGATTCCTACAGTCTTTGTTGAACCAGGCCCTCGAGTTGTTTTGTTGTTTGGGAGGGTTGGAATTCGTGAGTAGTGGGAAGAGCGACTCTGAGACCTGCTGAAATGTTGAAAAGGGGTCAGAATTAGATGAGATACACTGGTCTCTCAAGGCCAGTAAGTCTGATGAATGCAGGTGTAGTTTGATTTTAGATTCCAGGTCGCTGTTCCATTTACGCCTACGAAGGGCCAGAGTTGGAGGTGGGTCTGCACAGTGATTGCGGTATTGCGGATCCTCCAAACCACGGGGAATTAGTGAAACTGATATAGGAAGATGATCACTCTCAATTCTATTGAAAGTCCTGAAGCCCTGTGACCTCTCCAAGAGTTTTGGGGAGACCAGGATATAATCAATAACGCTCGCACCTCTAGGTCCAAGAAAAGAAAAGAAACCCCCTGACCTGTCCATATGGGTACCATGCAAATTATACAAATTATGTTTGAAGGCAGTCTCCATTAATGTAATGCCTGCCTTATTCAAGACCTTATCGTCAGAGGACCAGGGAATAAACCAATCTGCCTCTGGCAGGAACTGGGATTTAGAGCAGTACGTATTAATGTCATTTCCTATCCTGGCGTTGAAATCACCTGCCAGCAGGATATCCATGCCAGGGAATTCTAATTCAGCCTTCTCCAAACATAGCTCTAAATCTTCCCAGATTTGTAACGACTGGGGAGGGGTGCCTATGGGAGGGATATATATATTAAAGCAAAGGAAATCTCCTCCTTCACTGCTAGAAATAAGTAAGATTTGTAAATTGTTGCTCTTCACCCACTGCTGTTGCCGGGCCTTGCACTTTAGCTTGGTAGAAACAAAAGTGACTAAACCACCACTAGGTCGGCCTCGGGAATTTGGTTTTATCGCAGGGGTAGCAAAGGCTTCGTATCCCTGTAAAGAAGGGACATGGAGATCTAGACACCATGTCTCCTGTAGACATATAATCTGAAATTTTGTAAGGAAATCCAGAAGGTCGACATCACCCTGCTTAGATAGCCATCCCGCCACATTCCAAGAAAGGATGTGGAAATAGGGTGATGGTGGAAATAGTGGCAGTCAATCTCTTTTCCGGTGGTTTGAGGCTCCTGAGCTGGGCTCCTCCTCTTTCTGCCCTGCTTGGTGGTTCCAGGTTTGAGGTCGCTGGTCCCTAGGTAGGTGTGATAGCTTTAACTGAGGGGCCAATAGGTTGATTTGGCCCAGAGGATCTTCGATGACACTGTTACAAATATCATGTTGTTCAGCTGATATATCATGATGTTCAGCTGGTTTTTGCAGAGCAAGGGTTTTGCAGACCCGTATAGGCTGTACAGGTAGCAGGTCAACAGCTGCATCTTGCGTCGGTACTGCTAGCGGGTCAAAATTTGACAAAAGCTGTGGATCTTGATTGCGTATTAGGCTTAGAATAATGGAAGCCTCCAATTCCGGCATCGAGGCATATTTCTCCCCTAGTCCTCTCCCCTAGCATGGAAGACGAAGAGCAGACTCCATTTGAGGATCTCTCCCTCATTACAGTCGATCAGGTATATGAAAACGAGCAGCAAAGTCAGTCCTCAGGGAATGTGCAGGCGACCTTGGAACGGACAGCTCACGGAAGAACCCCGACCAAACCTAAGAGGAGGCGTGTAGTGGTGATAGGGGATTCCCTACTGAGGGGAACAGAAGCAGTGATCTGTGGGCCTGACAAGATGTCTCGGGAAGTGTGCTGTCTCCCCGGGGCTAAGATCCAAGATGTAACTGAACGACTGCAAGGAATTATAAAACCCACTGACGAATACCCCTTCCTCTTGGTTCATGTGGGAACCAATGACACTGCAAGCAATAGCCTCCAGAAGATCAAAAGAGACTACGAGGCTCTCGGCAGGAAATTGAAGCAACTAAATGCACAAATTGTCATCTCATCTCTCCTCCCAGTTGAACGACGTGGCCCAGGGAGAGAGGGAAAAATAGTGGAAGTGAACAGCTGGCTTCGCAAATGGTGTAAACAGGAACGGTTTGGATTCTTAGATCACGGACTGCAGTTTCTTGAAGATGGACTTCTGGCAAGTGATGGGCTGCACCTCACAACGGTTGGGAGAAATGTTTTTGCCAAAAATCTCAGAAACCTCATCAGGAGGGCTTTAAACTGACTAATGTGGGAGAGGGAGACAGTGCTCCTGAAGGTAGGAGTCTATCAATTGATGAAGATGATCATCCAAATGTCATAGACCAAATGGAGCAAACAGCACGCAGACCTAGTGGTGGGAGGAAAAAATCCTTAAATAAGAGACACGGGGGAATGATTAATGGACTTCAATGTCTGTACACTAATGCGCAAAGCATGGGAAATAAACAAGATGAGCTTGAGCTCTTGGTACAGCAAAATACATATGACATAATAGGCATCACTGAAACCTGGTGGGATAAGTCCCACGATTGGAATGTAATAATGGGGGGATACAATCTATTTCAGAGAAACAGACCAGACAAGAAAGGAGGAGGAGTGGCGTTATATGTCAGGGATGTGTATACCTGTGAAGAGATCCAAGATTTAGAACCTCAAAGCCAAAGTGAGAGCATTTGGGTCAAAATTAAGGGAGAGAAGAATAACAGAGATCTCATTGTGGGAGTTTACTATAGATCCCCAAGCCAAACGGAGGACATAGATGATGCCTTCCTGGAACAGATGGCCAAGCATGCAAAAGGAAGGGAGATAGTAGTAATGGGGGACTTCAATTACCCGGATATTTGTTGGATGTCAAACTCAGCCAAGAGCATAAGGTCAAACAGATTCCTCACTGGCCTTGCAGACAACTTCATTGTCCAGAAAGTGGGAGAAGCAACAAGAGGAACAGCCATTTTAGATCTGGTCCTAACCAATATTGATGACCTGGTTAGTGGGGTAGAAGTGGAAGGATCATTAGGCGCGAGTGATCATGCTCTTCTGAAGTTTACTATACAGCGGAAAGGAGCAGCCAAGCATACTAGGACTCAATTTCTTGACTTTAAGAAAGCCGACTTCATAAAACTTAGGGAAGTGCTGGGTGAGATCCCATGGACAGTAATACTAAAAGGAAAGGGAGTTCATGATGGCTGGGAGTTTGTTAAGAGGGAGATACTAAAAGCACAACGTCAGGCAATACCAATGAGACGGAAACATGGAAGGTGCTTAAAGAAGCCAGGGTGGCTATCTAAAGAACTTTTAACTGAGTTAAGATTAAAAAAGGATGTGTACAAAAAATGGAAAAGGGGGGAAACCACCAAAGAGGAATTCAAACAAATAGCCAGCACGTGTAGACACAAAGTCAGAAAAGCAAAAGCACAGAATGAACTCAGGCTGGCTAGAGAGGTTAAAAGCAACAAAAAAGGCTTTTATGGGTATGTTCGTAGCAAAAGGAAGAACAAAGAAACAGTGGGGTCACTCAGAGGAGAAGATGGTGAAATGCAAACAGGGGACACAGAAAGGGCTGAACTCCTCAATGCCTTCTTTGCCTCAGTCTTCTCCGATAAAGAAAACAATGCCCGACCTGAAGAATTTGGAGCAAATGATTCAGCAAAGGAAACACAGCCCAGAATAACTAAGGAGATAGTACAAGAATACTTGGCTAGTTTAGATGTATTCAAGTCTCCAGGGCCAGATGAACTGCATCCAAGAGTATTAAAAGAACTGGCAGATGTGATCTCAGAACCACTGGCAGTCATCTTTGAGAATTCCTGGAGAACAGGCGAAGTCCCGGCAGACTGGAGGAGGGCAAATGTTGTCCCTATTTTCAAAAAGGGGAAAAGAGAGGACCCAAATAATTACCGCCCAGTCAGTCTGACATCAATACCTGGGAAGATTCTGGAGCAGATCATGAAGCAAACAGTCTGTGAGCACCTAGAAAGGAATGCTGTGATCACCAATAGTCAGCATGGATTTCTGAAAAATAAGTCATGTCAGACTAACCTGATCTCGTTTTTTGACAGAATTACAAGCTTGGTAGATGAAGGGAACGCAGTGGATGTAGCCTACCTTGATTTCAGCAAGGCATTCGACAAGGTGCCCCATGATATTCTTGTAAAGAAGCTGGTAAAATGCGGTCTTGACTCTGCTACCACTCAGTGGATTTGTAACTGGCTGACTGACCGAACCCAAAGGGTGCTCATCAATGGTTCCTCTTCATCCTGGAGAAGAGTGACTAGTGGGGTGCCACAGGGTTCTGTCTTGGGCCTGGTCTTATTCAACATCTTTATCAACGACTTGGATGATGGACTCAAGGGCATCCTGATCAAATTTGCAGATGACACCAAACTGGGAGGGGTGGCTAACACCCCAGAGGACAGGATCACACTTCAAAATGATCTTGACAGATTAGAGAACTGGGCAAAAACAAACAAGATGAATTTTAACAGGGAGAAATGTAAAGTATTGCACTTGGGCAAAAAAAATGAGAGGCACAAATACAAGATGAGGGACACCTGGCTTGAGAGCAGTACATGTGAAAAGGATCTAGGAGTCTTGGTTGACCATAAACTTGACATGAGCCAACAGTGTGACACGGCAGCTAAAAAAGCCAATGCAATTCTGGGCTGCATCAATAGGAGTATAGCATCTAGATCAAGGGAAGTAATAGTGCCACTGTATTCTGCTCTGGTCAGACCTCACCTGGAGTACTGTGTCCAGTTCTGGGCACCACAATTCAAGAAGGACACTGACAAACTGGAACGTGTCCAGAGGAGGGCAACCAAAATGGTCAAAGGCCTGGAAACGATGCCTTATGAGGAACGGCTAAGGGAGCTGGGCATGTTTAGCCTGGAGAAGAGGAGGTTAAGGGGTGATATGATAGCCATGTTCAAATATATAAAAGGATGTCACATAGAGGAGGGAGAAAGGTTGTTTTCTGCTGCTCCAGAGAAGCGGATACGGACCAATGGATCCAAACTACAAGAAAGAAGATTCCACCTAAACATTAGGAAGAACTTCCTGACAGTAAGAGCTGTTCGACAGTGGAATTTGCTTCCAAGGAGTGTGGTGGAGTCTCCTTCTTTGGAGGTCTTTAAGCAGAGGCTTGAAAACCATATGTCAGGAGTGCTCTGATGGTGTTTCCTGCTTGGCAGGGGGTTGGACTCGATGGCCCTTGTGGTCTCTTCCAGCTCTATGATTCTATGATTCTACAACCCTGATGGTCCCAGACAGAAGACAATCAAGATCACAAGAACTTGCATATGGGAGTGGATTTGGCACAGACTGGAACAAAGGACAATAATCAGCTCTTCCCTCTGGGGGCAGGAAACTGCAAAGTCCCCTCTGTCACCTGGAAAATGACTCATGGGGAGGGGGAGAAGGGAACCAGCCAGGTGACAGGACACTCAGGTTACCACCACCACCCCTCCCTCAACCCCTCCTTTCTGTGATGTATGCATGATGTTTCTGGGGGTGGGCTTGACCTACAGGATGAGAATTTCAAAAGTTTTTATAAGGCCTTGCACACCATTTTTCTGTGTCTTTTCTCTCTCTTGCAAGTGAGGGGAACACCCTGTTGCAACAGTTCAATAAAGGCCAACCCTACAGGCTGCTGTTTTGCTCCAAGTTATCCTGGTTGGTGTCTTTGTTTTGTCCAAGGGAGCCCTCAGATTTTTCCGGTAACAGTTTGGCGACCATGCTCAGGGACACTTGGTCCTCCTGTGAAGGTGAGGGGGGAGATGGAGGGGATCGGGTGCCACTGGGCAACCTTAGCCCAGGGATCCCCTTTTCCTCTCCCTACCTCCTCTTTGCGGGCGGTAATCAATCGTCACCAAAAGCCCAGCCAGGGGGAGCAAAGGCAAGGTCAAGCTGGCTAAAGAGAAAGGATCCCGGGATCCACGAGGGACATCTACGAATGTGAGTATGGTTTGAAGTTAATACATTGGGAGGGGGTGGGAAAGTAACGTCTCCATGACAGCTGGGCTTTTCTTCTTTCCATCTCTGACGTCTTCCCTCAGAGTCGCCTGGAAGCGTCCTAAACTCTTTCTCTCCTTTTCTCTTTCCCGATTTCCCTCTCGGAGCCTGACCGGGGAAACCGTGGAAAGTCTCCTTTCCTCTTTCCCCCACGTCTTCCCTCGGAGTATTAGTCTTGTAAGCAGCGCTGAATAAATTCCGAATCCGTGGTTTTTACCGGGTTAGAGAGACCCGTGGTTTCCAGGCTAGTGCCTGTGGTTTTCTGGTAGGCAGGGATTGCCTTTTAGTTGAAGAAAAAAAAAATCAAGTACTGATAGAATATTCTTCTCTCTACCCCCCCCCCTTCTCTGTCCCTTTCTTGTGCTTGTTTTTCTATCTCCTAGTGTAATCTACTGAGCAACCCCCCCTCAGTATTAGAGGGAAAATGGGAGCTCACTCTTCTAAACACCCTAGCTGGACTCCTCCTGGCAACAAAGCTTCCATGAAGCCTTTTTGCCCCAGAGAGGATTCTGATACGCCCCTCCAGTTTGTCATCTGCAACTGGGAAAAATAAAATGAAATAAAATAAAGGGGCAAAATGGTCTTTCCAAGTACAAATTGCGAGACCGTTGTAACTTTTAGTGGGTGGCTTAGGCCCACCACCTGGAACCCAGGGCACAGCGGCCACCTCAGAGATCCTTCAACAAAATCAGGGTGTGAACCCTTAGGGAGAGCTGAACACATCAAATTTGTGTTGTTAAACTATAAACTATAACCTAAAGCTAGAATGTGAAACCGTAAACTTAATGGTGCTCAGAAGGCAGTAGATATAATAACAGCCCAGCCTGAGAGCCCACGCATTAGAGATCTTAGTTTCTCTAAAAAAAATGAATAAGAGATGTACTCAAAGATTTAGAAATATTTAAAGGGTTTGTGTTTACATTGGCTTTGGCATCCACAGACTGTTCTTAAATGCACATAGTTTTAAAATTGCAAGCTTGCTTCAAAATTTTTAAATATAAGGGCCTTAGCAATCTTAAACAGGACAAAAATGAGAATGAAGCGTGCAAATGTTTGTTATTTGAGAGAGGCTCCAAAGAGTCTTCCTCCGAGTAGCTTAAGTGAGGATTATGATTTTAAGTTGATGGTAAATGATGTTTTGTTGCAACTTTTGAGTTTGTGAGCCTACATCCGTGTTCCAGTCTTTTTTTCCAGTATTTTGAAATGTGCTGTGAAGAAACTAATGTTTCTGCTGCAAAAGCCTAGTTGAGCCAACTGCTCTCTCAAGCTAATATGCAGTGTACGTATTTCATTAAGCATATGCCTATGAAAATATGGTGTTCCTTCTAAGAAAATTGTTATTAAAAGGGAGAAGCTTCCATAGCCAGCAATTGTCTATCTGAGCCCTGATACCAGCCTCTATAAGACTTCCTGGCCTCTTTTCTTGGAAAATGCCCCCCCCCTTGTATCAGTCTCTTTCAGTTTTTTCCCCCTTCTTACTTCTGTGCCAGGTAAATTTACTCCTGAGTAAGCTTCCTTTAAAAGGAAACTACGGGGAGGGGGGGCAATCTTTTCTAAAGGTACCTTGAATCTCACTTTCCTATGTGTGGTTGTTTTAAAAAATCTTAATTAGGCTTACTGTTCCTAGGCAAGTTCAGAAAAAATGTTCACTTTTGTATTCCTTTTAATTTTAATTTTAATTTTATTTTAATTGATTAATTCTATGGCTCTTTTAATCATTTGTGAGTGATTATGTCAATTGAATTAACTATGCTTAATAAAAGATCCTCTCCCTATCTTAGGAAAAAACTGTTCACTTCAATTTTCCTTTAAAGATCATTTCTCTAGGAACTTGCATTCTTTAGTCTAAGGAAGCAAACTCACTCAAACTATCTCAAGATCTGCTAAAAGGGTTCTGTGTAAAGTTGGGTACTTTTATTTTCCTCTTCCTTAGTACATGATAGGAGCATAGATGTTTCCTTTCCCAGTTGTGCTTGTTGTTGTTTAGTCGTTTAGTCGTGTCCGACTCTTCGTGACCCCATGGACCAGAGCCCCATGTAGAGTGAGTTACAATAATCCAGTCTGGAGGTGACCGTTGTGTGGATCACAGTGGCTAGGTCAGAGCGAGAGAGGTAAGGAGCCAACTGCTTAGCTTGCCGGAGATGAAAAAATGCCGCCTTTGTTATGCAATCTGACCTCCATGGAAAGGGAGGTGTCAAAGATTACACCCAAACTCTTAACGGACGGTGCTGGCACTAATTGCACCCCCGCAAGAGATGGGAGTTGCCCCCTCAATCCCATATCGCTCCGTCCCAGCCAGAGGACCTCTGTCTTCGAAGGATTTAACTTCAACCGGCTCCCACGTAACCATCCAGCCACAGCTTCCAAACATCTGATCAGTGTGTCTGGGGCCGAGTCAAGATGGCCATCCATCAACAGATAGAGTTGGGTGTCATCAGCATACTGATGGCAGCCCAGCCCAAAACTCCGGACAAGCTGGGTGAGGGGGCGCATAAAGATGTTAAAAAGCATCGGGGAGAGAATCGCACCCTGAGGCACGCCACACACCAAGGAGTGGCGCGATGACAATTCCCCCCCAAGTGCCACCCTCTGTCCCCGACCGGAGGGAAATGAGCGCAGCCATTGAAGGACTGTGCCCTGGACCCCCACGTCGGCAAGGCGGTGGTCCAGAAGTTCGTGATCGACCATGTCGAAGGCTGCTGACAGGTCTAGAAGAATCAGCAGCCCCGACCCGCCTCGATCCAGCTGCCTGCGGAGATCATCTGTTAGGGCGACCAGAGGCGTCTCGGTCCCATGACCAGCGCGGAAGCCGGACTGGAATGGATCCAGAGCCGATTTTTCATCCAGAAACCCACCAATTATAACCTTTCTGCCTCTCACTATACCCCAGACTTTCCCAGTATTCTACAGGATTCACAACCTTACTACGGAAGGGGGCTCCGAAACATCATCGGAGGAAGAGATGCAGGGGCAACAGGAAGTGTCAGCGGCTGCAGAACAGCACCAGTCTCCAATGATGGGCAAGGGAGAAAGAAGTCTAAGTAAGAAGAAGCATTCGGCCAAGAAGAGCAAGAGAAGTAAGCCTTCTGATTCCGAGGACAATTCAGAAATGCTTCCCTGCTGCCCACCACCTGCTGGGACCTGAGCTACCAGAATTACTGGATGGAGCACGTGGGTCCCTATGTGGAAAAGAAGCAGCCAGATCCCTCTAAGTTTGGAAATTCAAAGCTAAGCGAGTCCCTCACCGTGAGGTTTGCTGGGTGTGTGCCAGGGGCCAAATTGTAAGTATGCACATGAATGTGAAAAGTGCCTAGGTAACTACCCGGCGTCCTCATGTTTTAAAGGTAAACAGCCCTTTCTGGGCGGTAGGGGGCATTTCCACCAGGGGTCTTGAAATGCTCACAGACCAGCCCAAAGAACAGCCACAAACCGGTATTAATTCAGCCGCAAACCGGTATTAATTTGGCCCATGGTTTTGGCGTTCTCTTCTGTTAAGCTCTCACGTCTTAGATCCCTCCTAACTCAGGGGACCCCCTAAACCAAACAAACAAAAAACAAACAAACCAGTTAGGGAAATGCTAGCTATTGCAAAAAGAAAATAAACAAATAAATTCTGGCTGGGAGGGTGGCTGGCCCCTTCAGGGAGCCGCCTATACTGGCTTTACACATTTCACCTTTAGGCATCATCCCTAAAAAGACTCCAGGAGAGTATCGTATGAGCCACAACCCATCCTACCCTAGAGGTGGCTCAGTCAATGATGCAATACCACAGGAGCCTTGTTCTGTGAAATATGCCTCCTTTGATCAGGCTATAAAAGCTTATTCGCAGGTTCAGCAGGGGAGCACTCTTGGCTAAGTGTGTCATTGAGTCAGCCTTTTGCCTCCTGCCAATTCACCCAGAGGACTTTCTGTGGCTAGGTTTTAGGTTTAGGGCTTATTCATAGACAAATTTATGCCAATAGGGTGCTCAGTAGCTTGTGCAGCTTTTGAGTCATTTAGTACAATTTTAGACTGGGCCCTTTGCTTTAGAACTGGTTCTGAAAGGGTGACCCATTACCTCGATAACTTTTCTCTCATCACTAGTAATAGCCCTGATTGCGCTTCTCTTTAGAGGCTTTCACCTCCCTGGCTGAGGAGCTTGGGGTACCTTTGGTGGCAGACAAAACAGAGGGTCCAGTTTCGACCATAACCTATTTTGGGTATTGAATTGGACATAATCGCACAGACATCAGCCTACCAAGGGAGAAGCTAGCAGCACTTAAGGAATTAATTCTGTAACTTCTTCCTCTCAAGAAGGTCACCCTTAGGCAGAGTCGATCACTCTTGGGTCACCTCAACTTTGCATGCCGGGTAGTGCCCCCTGGCTGCCCCTTTTGTAGGAAATTGGCTAGCTGTCAGCGGGACTGCATGCTCCTCAACACAGAGTGCGCCTCTCTAAAGTGATCAAGTAAGGCCTGGAGGTTTGGTTAAAGTTCCTGGATAAGTACAGGGGAATTCTTTGTGGCAGGACAATTTGATGCTGCGTTCAGACTTTCAGGTACAGTCTGATGCAGTTGGTTCCCTGGGGTTTGGTGTCTACTTTAGGGGATGCTGGTGTGCTCAGCGTTGGCCTACCAGCTGGCAAGGAAAACCTATCACGCGTGACCTCACCTTCTTAGAATTTTCCTATCGTAGTTCTGGTGCACTTGTGGGCTGATGAGTTCAGGAATCACCAGGTATGCTTCTGGACTGACAATCAAGCGGTTGTCAGTGTCCTGTCTAAACAATCATCACACTCTCCTAGGGTGGCAAACGTGCTCCGGTGCTTTGTCCTTTTGTGCTTAGAATTAATCACCTATTTCGACTTCCGGAGGCGGCGCGATCGGCAATGGCTGCCTGCTCCTTGTAAGGAGAGGGGAGCTCCGCTGAAAACGGGTCGTCCGCTACGGCGAAGCAGAGACCCACTTAGGAAAACCACAGGTGGTAGAAGCCTGTGGTCCCGAGACCCGGCGGGCGCTAGAAGCAGCCCCCAAAACGTTGAAGGGACCCCGTAACGGGGCTCCGGATCGCGGAGGGGGTAGCGGCGCTGTGGGTCGTTTCGCAGTCAGCGGAGCGAAGCCGCGCTGCTGTTGCCGGTCAGCGCTGTCCTTTCTTCCTGAAACCTTTAAATTGGGAAGCTACAACCCGTGAGTAATTTGGACTTTACAATTTTAAGACTCTCAAGATTTAGAATTTGGCTGAAAGCGGAGTGACGATAAACAGGAAGTCCGTCCTCCGGCAATGCTTACAGATCAAAGGGAAAGGAACGGACAAGCTGGAAGCAGTGGAAAAAGATTTTAAAAGTGGAAGTATTATGCATCTGTCAGAACTGGGGTTTGAAATGAAAGGCAAGTTTTCTTCTTAATTTACTCTACAGTGTTGAAGTAATTTGGGAACCTTCTCCTTTGGTGGACTTTAAAGTTTAAAACCCAGCCTCGGGATGGCGGGGGAAAAGAATGTCTTTTGCGGATACAATCTATAAAACTGAAATAGATACATAGAGGCAACTTTGGACTACAAAATTAAGTAACTGTATCCTGCGCCTTGGGAGGTGATATTTGTGGCAACTTTGGAAGGGCTCTGCCAGTGGAAAAAAGTTTTAAGGACTATTGTAAACTATCTAGCTGCAGGAACTTTAATGGCGACCAAAACTTTTTTCCTTCTCTCCTGAACTTTAACTGTACTCCCTCTAACTGTACTCCCTCTAGTGGAGACTGGGATTTACAATTTCCTGGGAACCAACTTTGTTTTGTCTCTCTGCTGTTGTTATCTACATTGAGGTCTGTCCTTCCCATGGAACATTTGACAGCTTGACCTTGACTCATAGACAGGTGGGGAATGAGTGGCCAACCGAAAACAAGATCTGCAAAAGCGAAAGCAACGAAAGGCCAGCTTGTGCAAACAACTTTGACCTCTCAGTCACGTAGATCATCAGTTCCTGCTGTACTGCAGGGAATTGAACTGCCAACAGCAGCTGAATTGAAGGGAACTGAACCCTCAACAATAGCTGAACTAAAGGAAGCTGAAAAACCAGCAACAGAGGATATGGCTGCAGGTGGATCTGATGCACTTCTGAAGGAAATGCTACAACAATTTGCAATTTTAAACAAGAAGGTTGATGACCAAACAGCAAAAATTGACTTAGCCACATCCTCCATCACAAAGCTATCTGAACAAGTGGCACAGCACTCTCAAACAATTGGGAACCTAAAAGACGTTACTTCTGAGAACCGGAAACTGGCCGAAGCTGCGAACGAAAAAGCTGACCAAGCAATTCAAAAAGTGGATGAGCTGAAAGGAGAGGTAAGGCCACTACATAAGCACATTGGCGACCAGCAGGCCTACCTGTCTATGGTGGAACTGAGAAATCGGGAAAATAATTTGAGATTACGCTCTATCCCAGAGGTTGAAAAAGAAGATTTGACTGGTTTCTTGACAGCAGAATTCTCCAAATTCTGGGGTATAAAGGAAGACGAAGATTTTAAAATAACAACGGCATTTAGATTGGGAAGTGTCGCCAGGAAGGACAGACCTAGAGACTGCCTGATTATCTTAAGGACCAAACAGGAGAGAGACAAAATACTTGACCTACATTTTAATAAAGCATTTGAGATCCAGGATAGAAGAGCGGAAATTTATAAGGATGACACCAAACTGGGAGGGGTGGCTAACACCCCAGAGGACAGGATCACACTTCAAAATGACCTTGACAGATTAGAGAACTGGGCCAAAACAAACAAGATGAATTTTAACAGGGAGAAATGTAAAGTATTGCACTTGGGCAAAAAAAATGAGAGGCACAAATACAAGATGGGGGACACCTGGCTTGAGAGCAGTACATGTGAAAAGGATCTAGGAGTCTTGGTTGACCACAAACTTGACATGAGCCAACAGTGTGACGCGGCAGCTAAAAAAGCCAATGCAATTCTGGGCTGCATCAATAGGAGTATAGCATCTAGATCAAGGGAAGTAATAGTGCCACTGTATTCTGCTCTGGTCAGACCTCACCTGGAGTACTGTGTCCAGTTCTGGGCACCACAGTTCAAGAAGGACACTGACAAACTGGAACGTGTCCAGAGGAGGGCAACCAAAATGGTCAAAGGCCTGGAAACGATGCCTTATGAGGAACGGCTAAGGGAGCTGGGCATGTTTAGCCTGGAGAAGAGGAGGTTAAGGGGTGATATGATAGCCATGTTCAAATATATAAAAGGATGTCACATAGAGGAGGGAGAAAGGTTGTTTTCTGCTGCTCAAGAGAAGTGGACACGGAGCAATGGATTCAAACTACAAGAAAGAAGATTCCACCTAAACATTCGGAAGAACTTCCTGACAGTAAGAGCTGTTCGACAGTGGAATTTGCTGCCAAGGAGTGTGGTGGAGTCTCCTACTTTGGAGGTCTTTAAGCAGAGGCTTGACAACCATATGTCAGGAGTGCTCTGATGGTGTTTCCTGCTTGGCAGGGGGTTGGACTCGATGACCCTTGTGGTCTCTTCCAACTCTATGATTCTATGATTCTATGATTCTATGATTCTATGATTCTATGTAGTTGGAAACCAAAACAACCTGTTTGGCTTTGTTTAGGCTTATTACACCGCTTTGCTATTTGTGAGTGAAGGAACACCGAAAGAGCAATCGAAACTTATTCGTCCTTTTTCTATTGAGAGGGAACCAAAACACCTGGGCTTTATTTGGGCTGGTAACAAACATTTCTGCGATTTTGGGTTGAATGTGCATTCTAACCCCAAAAATACCAATTTGAAATAAGCCCAATCAGAGCTTTATCATCTTCTTTTTATGTAGATGGAACCCAAAACACCTTTTTGCTTTCGTTTGGGGTGATTCTGGCGCACACCCAAATAACACCATGCGAATTGAAAAAAGCCCAATCAAAGTGTCAGGGAACTGACATCGGAGCAGAGGGGAGAGGCGGTGCTTCCCGATTCTGCAGAAGAAGGAACGAGTAAGGGTAGAAAGAGAAGGTCATCTGGGGAAGAATGTCCCGGTGACACCAGGAAGAAGGAAGAGGGAGGAAGCACCTCGGAGGATAGGCTCCGAGATGCTGGCACTGAAGGTAGTGAAGAGAGTGGAGGGGCACCTCTGGGCATGCCCACTCTGCGCAGAAGGGTTACGCACAGAGAGGCGAGGCGAAGGGTGTCTGTCAAGGAGCTTTTATGTTGGAGGAAATTTAGGAAACACCCACTCACGGATACGTCCAGCGACTGAGCAGCAGCAGCACCTAGGCTGCTCAGTCAGGGAAAGACACCACCAACTTCTAAGCAGTTTGGAATAGCTGGAGGTTTACACACAAGCAACCCCATTTCCCGTGACAGCAATCCGTGAGTCCCTTACCTTGCTTGTGTGTAAGAGCACTGGGGAACAGTCATGAGTCAAACAGAAGGAGCAGGCGCAGGAGAGGGAGCCAGAGGCGGACAGAGTCTTGAGGAGAGAAACCGAGATCTGGAGAGGCAACTGGCTCTACTAGGGGCACGGCTGGATGAAAGGAGGACGCATGACGCCCAGGGCAAGATTACCCCCATCGCAAGAAAGGTACCGGGACTTGTGCAGAAGTTTGGGGGCAACCCCAGAGATTACAACGCTTTTAAAACAGAAGTGCAGTATGGAGCCAAGATGGCGTCGTTAGTGGTAGCTCAATTTTGTGCTCCGCGTTGATATATATAGATTTATTAGTATTTTTCAGCTCTTTTAAAGTTTTCTTTTTTTTTCTTTTTTTTTTTTCTTCTCCTCTCTTTTATTTTTTTTTTTTTTTAATAAATTTTTATTGGTTTTACAACATTTTTAAGAAAAACAAACAAACACAAAAAATGACAAACATACACGAATAGTTTCAAAGATATTTTCATAAACCTCTTTTCTTGGACTTCCCCATACCCCCCCTCTCTGCATCCCAATGTACATATTTGAACTAGCAACTCCCAATTGTTACTTTCTAATCTCTGTCATCTTAGTCCTCTTTTATTGTCTAACCTTGTATCCCTGTACCCTATTGCTTCTGGCAACCACAACATTTTAACATTCATTCAGTTTATAGTAGTCCTTAAGATAGCTTTTAAATTTTTTCCAATCTTCTTCCACCGTCTCTTTTCGTTGGTCACGGATTCTGCCTGTCATCTCAGCCAATGTCATATAGTCCATCACTTTCATCTGCCATTCTTCCAGAGTAGGTAAATCTTGTGTCTTCCAATACTTTGCGATGAGTATTCTTGCTGCTGTTGTGGCATACATAAAGAAATTTCTATCTTTCTTTGTCACCAATTGGCCGACAATGCCCAAGAGAAAGGCCTCTGGTTTTTTAGGAAATGTACATTTAAGTACCTTTTTCATTTCATTATAGATCATTTCCCAGAAGGCCTTTATCTTCGGGCATGTCCACCAAAGGTGATAGAAAGTACCTTCAGTCTCTTTACACTTCCAACATTTATTATCGGGCAAATGGTAGATTTTTGCCAGTTTGACTGGGGTCATGTACCACCTGTAAACCATTTTCATAATGTTTTCCTTTAAGGCATTACATGCCGTAAATTTGATACCGGTGTTCCATAACCATTCCCAGTCATCTGACATAATGTTGTGTCCAACATCCTGCGCCCACTTAATCATAGCCGATTTAACTGTTTCATCCTGTGTGTTCCATTTCAACAGCAAGTTATACATTCTAGATAAATTCTTAGTATTGGGTTCTAACAATTCGGTCTCTAGTTTTGATTTCTCCACCTGGAAACCGATTTTCCTATCCTGTTTAAAAAATTCCATTATTTGGCGATATTGAAACCAATTTTCTACTTTGTGCTTCAGTTTCTCCTGACTTTGTAGTTTAAACTTGTCTCCATCCTGTTCTAAGATTTCCCAATACTTCGGCCATCCGACCTCCATATTGAGTTTCTTCACTGCTTTAGCCTCCACTGGTGACACCCATCTAGGGGTTTTATTTTCCAATAGGTCTTTATATCTTATCCAAACATTAAATAATGCTTTTCTAACAATGTGATTTTTAAAAGTACTGTTAACTTTGTCATACCAAAGATATGCATGCCAACCAAAAGCATTATTGAAACCTTCCAGATCCAAGATGTCCGTGTTCTCGAGGAGCATCCATTCTTTCAGCCAGCAAAAAGCTGCTGCCTCATAGTACAATTTTAGGTCCGGCAGGGCAAAACCCCCTCTTTCTTTAGCGTCCGTCAGTATTTTGAATTTAATTCGGGGCTTTTTGCCCTGCCAGACAAATTTCGAAATGTCTTTGTGCCACCTCTTAAAACATTCCATCTTGTCAAGAATCTGCAAGGTCTGAAACAAAAATAACATTCTAGGCAATACATTCATTTTAATTACTGCAATTCGGCCTAACATTGACAGTTTCAGATTTGACCATATTTCTAAATCTTTTTTAATTTCTGACCAACATTTTTCATAATTGTCCTTATACAAATTGACATTCTTAGGTGTTAAATAAACCCCTAGGTATTTCACCTTCTTGACCACTGTCAAACCTGTTTCCTCCTGAAATTTCTCCTTTTCCATATCTGTTAGGTTTTTCCCTAAAACTTTAGTTTTTTGCTTATTCAACTTAAATCCAGCTACCTGGCCAAATTGTTGTATTATTTCTAAGACCCTTTTCGTACTAGTGTTTGGCTCTTGCAAAGTCAATACTAGGTCATCTGCATACGCTCTTAACTTATAATGTTTAGCTCCGACCTGCACACCTTTGACCTGCTGGTCATTTCTTATCATATTCAGCAACACCTCCAGAACCGAGATGAAAAGTAATGGGGAAATTGGGCACCCCTGTCGTGTTCCTTTTTCTATCTTAAGTTCCTCAGTCACAACATTATTTACAATCAGTTTAGCTTTTTGTTCAGAATATATTGCAGCCATACCATTCTCAAAACCCTGGCCTACCCCCATCCCATGAAGATTCTTCCTCATAAAACTCCAAGAGATGTTATCAAAGGCTTTCTCCGCATCCACAAAGATCAATACTGCTTTAGTGTTTATATTCACCTCCAGCTTTTCCAAGATGTCTATTACATTCCTTACATTGTCTGCTAGGTGTCTTTTAGGGAGAAAGCCTGCTTGGTCTTTATGAATCTTCTCCATCAAAACTCTTTTAAATCTTTTTGCCAAAGTGTCTGCAAAAATTTTGTAATCCACATTAAGGAGTGATATTGGGCGGTAGTTCTTGAGTTGGGTCTTTTCAGTCTCTGACTTTGGTATGAGTGAAATATATGCCTCTTTCCACGATTCAGGTGCCCTTTTTCCCTCAAGAATCTCATTACAAACTTCTCTTAGTGGTTGAATCAGCCATTCCTTCAGCGATTTGTAGTATCTAGAAGTCAGTCCATCTGGTCCCGGAGATTTGCCCAGTTGCATATTCTGAATGGCAGCCTCTATCTCTTGTTCTGAGATTCTCTGGTTCAAGTCCATCTTACTTTGCTGAGAGATATTTTGTAATCCATATCTTCCAAGGAATTTGTCTATATCTTCTTCATTTTGCGGGCCTTGGGTGTGGAGTTTTTTGAAGTAACTTAAAAAGCAATTTCTAATTTCATTGGGTTTAGATATGTTCTTTCCATCCACCTCTAGGCTTGTAACTGTATTTAGTTTCTGCCTTTTCTTCAATTGCCATGCCAAAAGTTTGCCACATTTATTTGCTGATTCAAAAGTCTTTTGCTTCATTTGCTTTATCTTCCATTCAATCTCTTGGTTCATCAATTCCATATATTGAGTTTGATATAACTTGATCTCTCTTAAAATGTCCTGAGACTTTGGTTTTGTTCTTAATTTCCTCTCTCCTTCCTTTATCATTTCCAATATCTTCTCTTTTTTCTCATTTTGTTTTTTCCTCTTTATTGAATTTTGTTGAATCAAAAATCCTCTCATAACCGCTTTACTTGCGTCCCAGATCACTCTTTTCTCCACGTCGGTCCTCAAATTTATTTCAAAATAGTCTTTTAGGGTCTTTTGGGCCTTCGTGAGAATCTCCTTATCTCGAAAGAGGGTGTCATTCATTCTCCATCTAAATTGACCAGTTATTGTGGGTTTCATCTCCATCTTCACGGCGTTATGGTCGGAGCAAGTTTTTCTCCTCTCTTTTAACCGAGCTTTAGCAGTTTTAAATTATCACTCTTTTTTATTAACTGCCAAAGGCCTATTCTTATCCAAAGGAGGCTCAGTAAGCCGCCCTATCTTCACGAAGCTGGTAATTAGCAGACGGGGGAGGCCAACTACTCCTTCGGAAGGACGCCGAGCTTTTTATCTATAAAAAAAAGGGAAGGAATTGAAGCTGCTATAACCTCAAGAAACACAAGGCAAGTTCAACCCGATAATTATTACAAGGGACTTTTGTTTTCTTTTTTCTGCTTCGCTATACTGCCTAGCTACTTTATTGGTTACGTCGTGAGGCTGTTGAATGAGGGAGAAAGACCTAGTTGAACTTTAACGAAACAAGGCACAGTATGGAAGCTTAAGACCAGTAATATTTTCTAACATTTTTAAATGACTGATACCTCACAAGTCCCGATGTAAATTGCTGGAGAACTAAACAGGTTGGAGAGGTTGGAGAGGTTCAGGAGGCAACTTCCATAAATTTCCATAAATCGGCACCTCTGCTACTGTTTACTCCAGCTTAGAACAAAAGATAAGCCGCCGGTAAGCAAGCACCCCCTACTATACATCCATATATACCCATATACCTACTATGGTCCTCACCAGGAAAAATTACAAGGACCAAGGAATTCTGCCTAATTCACCACAGAGGCCGATGAAACGACGAAGGAGACAAAGTAAAATTACCAGCTACTTTCCCCAAAAAGACTCGAGCAAGAGAACTCAGGATGAGAGTATCCTAGATGTAGCTATGCCTTTGCCACTCACAGTGTTGGATTGGTCAACACAGCTAAAGGACTTGCAAACAAACAACAAGAGGACAAACCATCCAACAAACCTGGCCCAAGAACTTGCCATAGCAGAGAATGCTACAAAGGCTAATACAGCCAACACACCCGATGCCAATCCTCATTTGTCACCGCTGGAACTTGGAGGTAATCTTTCAACCCACTGGGTGAAAGCCAATGACTGTGGAATAGAAATGTGGGGTGATCATCTTCAGGAGCAGATATACCAGGTCTCTAAGGATCTCCTTAACGTTAAAAAATTTTTAGCGATAACAAACGGGCTGCTCCTGACCCTAGTGGATAACTTCAAACAACATGTGAGCGCTTCAGACCAGAATACAAATCCCCTAGCCAGCCCGGATCCACCACTCCCCAGCAAACCCCGGAGGAAAAAAGCTGAGCCTAAGATGAAGAAAAGCAAAAACATGAAAAACCTAAGGCGGCTTAAGACAACTCACCGTACCTGTAAAAAATATTGGCAGAAGCTCTTTAATCTTCTTCCATCCCTTTCTACAAGTGGAAAAAACAAATCCAAGTCGAGTGCCATCAAAGAGACACGTAAAGTAGATACACCCATAAAAGAATCTAAATTAAGTTCTGAAGAATCAACACCGAGCTGGGACAAAGGAACTGATCCGTCTGCAGTCATATCGCCCCAGAGTCCTCTCATGGCCAGCACAGAATCAGCAGACAGAGGTGAGCAGGCGATCCAAACTATTGAGGGGAACCACTCCTCCCAAGTTCGACAGATGTTGTGTCCCAAAAGAGAATGGAGTTTAGTCCTAATTCCACAAAAGCTTGTCTTTGCTAATTACCCTAAACCGCCTAGATTTTATGCAGGGTTGGACCGTATAGACCACTTTTTGTTTATTATAAGTGGCATTTTACCGGGGGTAGTAAAAGCAACTGACATAGCCGCTATAGAGTATCTACATCAAGATGATTGCTCGGTACGAGCATTGATTACTTTTTTAGATCATAATCTGGCCAGTTTCATTTTTAGAGCTAAAAACCTATTCAAAAAAGAAAGAATAGTCCTGTTAAGAATATTTGAAAATAGAGCACCTGCAACCTCTCTGATAGGGCCCAAGAGCATAGGAGTGGAAGTTCACAAAAGGGAAAAAACCAACCACCAAAACCATCGAAATAGAAAGCATAAGCTCCAGCAGGATCATCCCCACCAAACAGCACCAAATGAAAAAAAGGAAGCCTCACATCCAACTGGTGTCGGGCCTCCCACGTGGGATAGTGAGGACTCCGTTTGGGAGGAAGAACTCTCGCTGATAAAGCGATTCTGGTCACTGCACTCTCCAGCTCAAACAGAGATCCTGAAAAGATTTGATTTACTTCGAAGCAGACTAGAAAAAAAGGATGATCAAGGTGAGACAATGAAGGACCCTTATGTGCAGCCCATATCTCCCAAATGTCTGGTGGATAAGAAGACAGTGGGAGGCACCTTTAAATGTGTAGACGTGGAATTACAATCAGAGCCCCCTGTGATGTACAATAAAGTAAGACCAAAGCAAGGTGTGAAACCTCAAAGCTCCTGGCACAGCTATCTTAAATTGTCTCCGAATGAATTAGCTTCCCCCCCAACTCCAAAATCTAGCCCCAAATCACCAAGAAAAGAGGATCACTACACTCTCTCCAAGCAGCCAGCCTCGAAAAGAACCAACGGGTGTGTTTTTTTAGACACCAAAGAATTGCTGGACATGGTGGTGACATAGATCCAGCTCCCCGAAGGGCCCGGGGCCTAAAAGTGCTGTCTTGGAATATCGCGGGCTGGCACGCCAAGAAAAATAATCAACAATTTTTGTGTTACCTTAAGCAATTTGACATCATCTTCTTTCAGGAAACATGGCAGAATGACCCTATATTTCTTAATGGGTATAACTGCCACTACCTGCCTGCCTCTCCATCTCAAAGGGGCGGCAGATCTAGTGGTGGCCTAGCTTGCTTCATTTCCACGGAGCTAGCGCACTCTCTAACAGCCCTACCCAGCTGCAATTCCTTAGCAACAGCCGCTCTACTTAGCTTCAAGAGAACTATTCTCTTGCTGGTCAATGTCTATATTCCCCCAGGCCAAAAAAAACCCGTTGTTAAGGCTACATGGGCGGAGCTAGAGGCGTTCTTAGAGCCTCTCGAATCTACTTACCCGTCTGCCCTGACTATTGTGTGTGGAGACTTCAACGCTCGTATAGGAACAGATGACAACAGTCTATACACTCATTTCAACCAATTTATGGACCCTGAAGAACAGATGGATATTGGCGCGACACGTCTGTCCAAAGATGGTAGAAGTAATTTCCCAGGTCTCTGCTTAGTGCAGGCTGCTAGACGGAGGGAACTGCTGATATTAAACGGCAATATAGAGGGGGACCGCCCCGGGGAATATACCCATTTCTCCAAGGTTGGGGGAAGTGTTATAGATTATATCTTAATCTCAAGATTTGCTCACAGCTTTATAAGGAAGTTTCAAGTGGGCCATAATACTCTGAGTGATCACCTACCTCTAATTTTAGAGCTTGCAGGTGGGCCTTTTGACTATTCTATTGCCGAGCCACAATATATACCTTCTGTAAATTTGGATATACCTGCCCCCAAAAGACTCAAATGGTCCCCAATATTGAATGAAAACCTAACCCTCCTTCTTCAGTCAGTGGAGTTAAAGCTTATTCGCTCCGCTATTGTATCAGGAAATTCAGCAGCTGCGATTATGGAACGCTTTAAATTACTCTTGGAAAGATTGAAACCCCATTTAACAACAGCGATACATAGCTCTGCTACAAAGAGGGCAAAGGACGGAGCTAGCTGGTTTGACCTGGAGTGCAGGCAAACAAGGAGACAAATGAGAACAGCCTACCGGAGATACAGGAAATCAGGGACTGCCCTCCTACTTAATGCTTATATTTATCTGAGACGGTCGTACAAACAATTATTAAGGAGAAAGAAACTGGAAGCTGAAAGAGCCGCATGGCACAGGTTGGTTAAGGCATCGCACGAGAAAGATACTACTTGCTTTTGGCGAACCATATCTGGTCTACTGGACCAGGAGCGTACTAATTCCATCTGTACAGTGGAACCAATGGAGTGGTTGCGCCATTTTCAATCTTTGTTCTATGACCAGGAAGCCCAACATTACAAACTATGCATTCAACTGGAGGACCTACCTCATTGGCCAGCAGTAACTGCGAAGGAAGTTGAGAATTTAATCGCACAATTAAAGAACAACAAGGCCCCAGGGAATGATTACATCCCTGCCGAACTTCTGAAGTCCAACATTGGCTGGTGGGCCCCCCTGCTGGCGTCTTTATTTTCTTGGATCGACTCAACGGGTTTACTCCCAGATGGTTGGACTGAGGCAATAATTATCCCAATCTATAAAAAAGGACCCATGACAGATCCGGCGAGTTATAGACCAATCAGCCTTCTGCCTATACCCAGCAAACTATATGCCAAACATCTTTATACCAAGCTAACTAGCTGGCTGGAAACCGAAGCTATTCTAGCGGAAGAGCAAGCGGGTTTCAGGCAAGGCAGATCCACCATAGACCATTGCTTCACCCTAGCCTATTTAATTGACAAATATGCCAAAAAATCCCGTGGGGTGTTATATGCAGCCTTTATCGATCTAAAGGCTGCTTTCGATTCAATTCCACGTGTAAGACTCTGGGACAAATTGAGCACCTCTAGCATAGACAAAAGACTATTATTTCTGATCAGCTGTTTATACAAAGACACGGTGCTGCATGTAAGAACTTCGTTAAATGGCCATCTTATAGGACCAGTTCCTGTCAGTAAGGGGGTCAAGCAAGGTTGCATCCTGGCCCCAGTTCTATTCAACATCTACATCAATGATATGGTTAACTGTTTGTCATCTCCGGACTTCCACGCCCCCAAACTGGCTGACAAAGCAATATCAGTGCTTTTGTACGCTGACGATGCGATACTCCTATCTCGAACAAGAATAGGTTTAAATAGGCTCATAGGTGAATTCTCAGCATACTGTAGAAGAGAGCAACTTGCAATAAACTATCAGAAAACCAAAATTATGGTTTTTGCAAGGAAACACAGACAGTACAGCTGGAGGATGGATAACCAGACAATTGAACAAGTCAAAGCCTTCAAATATCTGGGTATTGTTTTCCAGTCGACCGGGTCCTGGGATGTCCATCAAAAATGTGCCAAAGAAAAAGCTGCTCAAAGCATCAAGATGCTGTCCCGCTTCTTCTATACGAAGGGGGGCAGATACATCCCAGCAGCCCTTGAAGTTTTTCAAGCAAAACCTCTGGCGCAGTTACTGTACGGGGCGCAAATCTGGACGGGGATCCATTGCTCCAGTCTCGAAACTGTCCAGTCCAAATTTCTAAGGCAGATACTCGGTGTCCCCTCCTGTGTTCCAAACGCAGCATTACGACTCGAGGCCTGCCTTCCATCTGTGGAAACTCGGACCTGGCAGAGAACATTTAATTATTGGCTTCGTCTTAATCTGAATCCTCCTGGTCTACTACCGCTAGTAATGCAAGACTCTCACAAAAGCAAGTGGTTTAAAACTGTGCAGCAAAAACTCCTTACATGCGGTCTGCACTCACAGTCCCTACTATCAATGGGCCTCATTAAAGCAAAGAGTCTAATAGGCCAGCGCCTGAAAGACATTGAACGACAAAACAACCTGACTATCTTAAAGAAACTGTGCCCATGGTATACCTATTTTCCCCCTTCTCATTTTGATTCTCCAGCTTCATATTTGTCTAAACTAACCATCCCAAAATACAGACGTGCCTTTACATTGGCTAGATGGGATGTGCTTCCCTCTGCTGTACTCGAAGGTCGTTACCAAAAGACTCCATTTGAAAAACGACTCTGCCCATGTGGAGATGGTAACACGGAAACAGTGTCCCACGTCCTTCTTACTTGCCCCCTTTATAAAGACCTAAGGAATGAGATTATTACTCCACTCATTCTCTCCAACCCCGGCCGTTCACCAGACATTACACTGTATTTTCTATTATCTGATACGGATAGTCAGATAACAGAGAAGGTCGCGAGGTACATCGAGAGAGCTGCGAAATTGAGGGCCACCATCTGAGTGACAGACCTATTCACCCGACGGACCTCCTTTTGCCTGTTCTTTTCTTCCTTTTATCCCTATTCTCACTTTTAACTCTTGTACAGCTGTGGCCTGTTGGCTTTGCTAATAAAGTTTTGAATTTGAATTTGAAGTGCAGTATGCGTTGGACCTCCAGTACGATGACTTTGCCGACGATGGGGGAAGAGTTGCTTTCGTGGTGGGGCACCTGGAGGGGCGAGCTAGAGATTGGGTTCGACCCTTAATGGCAGCGGAGAACGCTGCCTTAAAGGACCTGAGAAAGTTCTTCTCCGCAATGGATCACATGTTTTCGAGCGATGTGGAATTGAGTGTGACGCGCAAAGAACTGATGGGGTGCAAACAGGGGAACCAGTCAGTGAGAGAGTACTGGTCGAGATTTGCTATGCTGATCCATAAACTTGGGTGGGATCTGAGTTCGGAACCTATTCAAATGTTGTTTGAGGAGGGCTTATCCCCTTGGGTGAGAGACGAACTTTCCCGCTCGCCCCGCCCTCAATCGATGGACCAGCTGACCAAGTTGGCGCTCACTGTGGGAGTCAGACAAGAGACACGCGCGCTGGAAAGGCGGGAAGGGAGAGCTGAGCGTTGGCAGGAGAACCGGATTCCAGACATGCCAGCGTCGGCAGTGCCGCCCAAGGAGCCAATGGAGATTGGAGGAGTGAGCGCGCGCGGATTTTCAAACTCCAGCGAGGTGCGTAAGAAGGAGGGGAAAACCAATAAGAGGTGTTTCCTATGCCAGCAGCCGGGACATTTTGCCAGAGCATGCCCTCAGAAGAAGGCGTGGCAAGGAATGGTGGGGGCAGTGGGGAGTGAGGAGGAAAAGAAGGAGGCGCCAGGAAACGGCAAGGCTTGGCTGCAGGAAAAAGGGCACAGCAGCCAGGCGAGCAACCAGTAGTAGTGCCCAAACCAGACCCCCCCCCCGAGCAGCCATCGCAATAGAGGTGGTGCTAGAACTCCCAAACGGACACCCCATCAAAGTGAAGGCGCTGCTGGATTCAGGCAGCTCTTGCAACTTCTTTAGCAAGGATTTTGCGCTAGAACACCAGCTCCAGGTGGTGCCTTTAGAACATCCCCTGCAAGTAACCACGATAGATGGGAGAGAACTTTTGGGAGGGGATGTAACCCACCAGACCCCTCCCATGAAAATGACGGTTTCCAGACACACTGAGACCATTGCCTTCCACGTAGCCACCCTGGCAGGACCACCCATCATACTGGGAATGAGTTGGCTGGCACTGCACTGCAGCGGACAGTCACCTTTGGGTCAGCTCACTGCGTAGAGCATTGCCACAGAGGGGAAACCTCGAGGATGGCAGTAGCCAGGGTGGCAGGGATGGTGGTGGGGGGAAAAGGGAGAGTACCACCTCAGTATGCGGACTTGGAAGAAGTCTTCAGCGAGAAGGAGGCGGATCGGCTACCCCCCCCCACAGGCCCTTTGACTGCCAGATCAACTTGCTCCCAGACGCTCAGCTGCCAGTGGGCAAGCTGTACGCCATGTCAGATAGGGAGATGCAGGAATTGCGGAAGTTTATTGACAAGAACCTGAAGCGAGGGTTCATAAGGGAATCGAGGGCGGTGGGGGGTAGTCCAGTGTTCTTTGTGGACAAGAGAGACTCTCATGAGCCCAGGCTCGTAGTGGACTACCGTGGATTGAACAGGGTGTCGGAACCAGTGACCTTCCCAATGCCCAGAATTGATGACATTTTGGCCAGGGTAAGGAAGGGGAAGATTTTTACCAAGTTGGACCTTCGGGGGGGCGTACAACTTGATAAGGATGAAGGAGGGGGATGAATGGAAAACCACCATGTTCACCCCTCTGGGAGCCTTTGAGTACTTAGTTATGCCCTTCGGATTACAATCGGGATCGAGCACCTTTGAGGCTTTCATGCACCACGTGCTGGGGTCCCTGCTGTACAAGAATTGTGTGGCTTTTCTGGACGACGTACTCATCTACTCAGAGAATGAGGAGCAGCATGTGAAAGACGTCAGAGAAGTGCTGAAAAGGCTGCAGGAGCATCAGCTGTGGGTCAAACTGGAGAAATGCCAATTCTATGCACGAGAGGTGGAGTTCCTGGGCTACAGGTTGTCAGCGAAGGGTCTGGCCATGGACCCAGGCAAGGTGCAGGCCGTGCTAGAATGGAAGCCTCCCAAGAACCGGAAGGATGTACAGAGGTTTTTGGGGTTTGAAAATTTTTACCGGAAGTTTATCCAGAACTTCGCTCATTTAACAGCACCCATAACAGATTGTCTCAGCAGCAAGAAGAAGTTCGTATGGACGGAGGAGGCCCAAAGTTCCTTTGAAAAGCTCAAGAAGGCGTTTGCGTCGGAAGAGCAGCTCCTGCACGTGGATCTGCGGAAGCCGATAAGGCTAGAGACGGACGCATCAGACAGAGCTGTAGGGGGGATATTGCTTCAGCAGGCAAATGGGGAGTGGAAACCGTGTGCCTTCTTTTCCAGGAAGCTTAACAAGTCGGAGCAAAACTACACAGTGTACGATCGAGAACTGCTGGCAATTCACGAGGCTTTTCGACGGTGGTGACATTTTCTCATAGGTGCACAGCACAAGGTCCAGGTGTGTACTGACCACAAGAACCTGGAATATTGGAGAACGGCAAGAGTGCTCAACCAACGACAGGTGCGGGGGGCTCAAGAGTTTTCCAAGTTTAATTTTGAAATTAGGTACGTGCCCGGGAAGGAAAATGTCAGAGCAGATGCCCTCTCTCGCAAGCCTGAATACGAGGAAGGGGAGGGAGGACCAGAAGCACGACATGTCATTCCCGAGGACAAATGGGTGTGTGGGGGAGTGTTCGTCGGGAGGCTAGAGCTAGCCGGGTTGACGAGGGATGATCAATATGCACAAACCAAAATGCGAGAAATTGATATCACTGGGGAAACTCGGGGGGGGTTGAAGTTAAGGACGGAGCATTGTACTATAGAGGGGCCTTGTACATACCTGAGGGGGAATTGAGAAACAGAATACTCAAACAGATGCATGACAACCCCACGGCAGGACATTTTGGACAACATAAAACTATGTTACTAGTCACCAGGCAGTTTTGGTGGCCACGGGTGAGAGAGGATGTGAAGCAGTATGTACGAGGGTGCCAGGTTTGCCAGAGAGCGAAGGGGGAGAGGTCGGCACCTGCGGGGTTACTGGAACCCTTACCTACACCAGAGAGACCATGGGAGGTGGTATCAATTGACTTTATGACTGATCTACCCAAAGCCAGGGGGAAAACGGCAGTTATGGTGGTAGTTGATTTGATGACAAAAATGTGCCATTTTATTGCGTGCTCGCATGCGGTGACTGCAGAAGAAACGGCCAAGTTGTTTGTAGAGCATGTTTTCAGGTTGCATGGCGCCCCCTTGAGGATTTTATCCGACAGAGGCCAGCAATTCACGTCCCGATTCTGGAGAAAGCTTATGAGTCTGCTGGACGTGGAGGTGGTGTTCTCAACGGCCAGGCATCCGGAGACCAATGGACAGGCAGAGAGAGCGAACAGCGTGCTGCAACAATATCTACGCTGCTACGTCAACGAGAGGGAGAATGATTGGGTGGACAAATTAGCGTTGGCTGAGTTTGCATACAATAACGCAGAACATGTGTCTACAGGGATGAGTCCGTTTATGGCAAATTACGGGTGCCACCCCAGGGCTTTCCCAGGGGAAGGGGAGGGAAGTTGGAGTGTTCCCGCAGCGGAGGAGTTTTTGGAAGAGATGCAGGCTTTACACCAACAGCTTAAGTTAAACCTGGAGAGAGCCAAAGAAGTGTATAAGCGGCAGGCAGACCGGCACCGCAGGGAGGGGGAAAACATAGGAGTGGGGGACCAGGTGTGGTTGTCCACCAAAGGGTTACCGTTCAAAGGAGGGTGCAAGAAGCCAAAGAGGCTGGGACCATTCCAAGTAGTTCAGCAAGTTAATCCGGTGACCTTTAGGCTCAAATTGCCATCTCACATGAAACTGCACCCTGTGTTTCACAGGTCCTTACTTTCACCTTTCAGGGAAGGGAGGGAGTGTCTGGGTCAGCAAAATGAAGCACCCTTGCATCCACAGATGGAGGAAAGGGAACTCAGTGGACATTCAGCTGAGATTCTCGATTCCAGGTGGAAAGGGGGGAGGGGGGAGTATTTGGTGGCATGGGAGGGGGAGCCAGATGAGGAAAACGCATGGGTCCCAGCAGAAGAAATGAGGGATGAGTACCTGCAGGAGGAGTTTCATAGCAGGTACCCGAGAAAGCCCAAACCACCAGAGAGATTTTGGAGGGAGCAATTTGGCACCACCGATGAGGAGGAAGAGTTTGAGGGTTTTCCCACCTCCGAAGAGGAGGTAGGGGGTTGGCCAGAAGAAGAATCCGATTGGGAAGAGGGGAGAGACAGCAGCAAATGGAGAGGGGTGTTTGAATCGTCAGATGGAGAGGACAGTTCTTTCCGCGGGTTTCCTGCGTCACCGTCAGAGGGAAGGACGGGGGGAGGGGAGGGCCCTGGGAGGAAAGTGGATGTCAGGGAACTGACATCGGAGCAGAGGGGAGAGGCGGTGCTTCCCGATTCTGCGGAAGAAAGAACGAGTAAGGGTAGAGAGAGAAGGTCATCTGGGGAAGAATGTCCCGGTGACACCAGGAAGAAGGAAGAGGGAGGAAGCATCTCGGAGGAGAGGCTCCGAGATGCTGGCACTGAAGGTAGTGAAGAGAGTGGAGGGGCACCTCTGGGCACGCCCACTCTGCGCAGAAGGGTTACGCGCAGAGAGGCGAGGCGAAGGGTGTCTGTCAAGGAGCTTTTATGTTGGAGGAAATTTAGGAAACACCCACTCACGGATACGTCCAGCGACTGAGCAGCAGCAGCACCCAGGCTGCTCAGTCAGGGAAAGAAACCACCAACTTCTAAGCAGTTTGGAACAGCTGCAGGTTTACACACAAGCAACCCCATTTCCCGTGACACAAAGCTTATTCGTCTTCTTTCTACGCATATGGAAGCGAAAAGATGGTGTTGTGTTATTTTGGTCTCATTGCACACACTTTGCGATTTCTGTGTCAATGTGCATTAACAGCAAAGAACACGACATGAAGTAAGCGCAATCCAAGATTCTTCTTTCTATGTAGTTGGAAACCAAAACAACCTGTTTGGCTTTGTTTAGGCTTATTGCACTTCGCTTTGCTATTTGTGGGTGAATGAACACCGAAAGAGCAATCAAAACTTATTCGTCCTTTTTCTATTGAGAGGGAACCAAAACACCTGGGCTTGATTTGGGCTGGTAACAAACATTTTTGCGATTTTTGGTTGAATGTGCATTCGAACCCCAAAAACTGTTGTAATTGCAGAGTCCTGTGCACAACGGAATGATGAGCAGTACGTGCCACATGCTTAATGTTGCTTTATTTTCAGTTCAATGTAGAGAAATTACAAACATGCATCTTGCCTCTGCGGGAGCAGAGAAGCAACCGTCCTTCTCCTCGGAATGAAGAACACCGAGAGAGTCAGTGAAAAACAGGAAACCAGTGTACGTCACATCCAGTTTCCCATTCCCGTGGGAAAACCCGACAGTACTCTGACTGTGGAATGTAAACATTGTCTTGTGACAAGCACTTCGCTGCACAGTGAAGAGAGCAGAAACCAACATCCTCCCCCTTTCTGTGAACATCACTGGGCAGCGTGTTCGTACAACATCAGTACAAACCCAACTTCTGTACATAGGTACAGTGTTGATCCCTTGATACAATCTTGGACAATACATCAGCAGGAATTTCATTACCTGGCATATAGGACACCATTACGAGTCCCTTCTGAATATGTTCCCTAGCATGTTGCACCTTCAATTGCAAGTGCTTCGTGCTTTGCTTACAACCTTCTGAATTCAGCAAAGCCAAACATGCTTTGTTGTCCTGGTAAACCTGGATTGGACATTTGACAGGAATTTTCATGTCTTTGCACAATTGTAACAACCATTCACAATCCTTAAGTGAATAAGACAGTGCATTCAGTTCAGCTTCACAAGTACTTAAGCTAATTGTTGTTTGCTTCTTGCAAGACCAATCAAATAGACCCTGATTGTACATGTAGCAAACTCCAGACGTACTTTTCCTGTCTGCAGTGTCACTTCCAAAACTTGCATCTGCAAAAATCTCAAGACCACCAGACTTCTGATTGTTAAATCTCAGTCTGTAATGCATAGTGCCTTTTAAATAGCATGCTATGCGTTTCAGAGCTTTCCAATCCTTAACAGTAGGATTGTTAACTTGTCTGCTTAGCAAATTACAGCTAACAGCAATGTCAGGTCTTGAACATCTGGCAATGAAGTTTAGCTTGCCTAGCACACTTCTGTACAGTGTAGTGTCAGAAAATGCTTCTTCAGTGTCTTCTACCTGATAACCTGTTGTCATGGGTGTGTCTACAGGATTAGCATCCATCAGGTTCAGTTTGCTTAACACATCAGCAATTTTTCGTGACTGGTGTACTAGAATGTTACCACTTTGATCTCTTTCTATTTCCAGAGATAGGTAGTTGTTTACCTCACCGAGATCTTTCATGTCAAAGTGCTCTTTGAGCTGAGCTAGGGCGTTATTGTACATTGTGACATCTTTCCAAAAGAATAAAATATCATCAACATAAAACAAACAATACAGCTTCTTTTGCCCCTCCTCTTTGACAAATACACATGGATCAGCTTTCCCTTGCTGAAAACCTAGAGAAAACAATGCTTCAGTGAGTTTTGTGTGCCAACACCGTGCACTTTGTTTGAGACCATAAAGGGACTTCTTTAGAGCACAAACAAATCCCTGTTTTACCTGTACGCCATCAGGTGGAAGCATATAAAGTGATTCACCTAGAGATCCGTACAAAAATGCTGTATTCACATCGTGGTGACTAATGTGTAGATTTTCCTCTGCAGCTAGCTTGAGCATAAGCCTAATGCTCTCATATCTCACAGTGGGTGAGTAGGTCTCGTGATAGTCTTCACCTGGTACCTGTGCAAAACCTCTGGCTACCAATCTGGCTTTGTGTCTGACTATCTTGCCATTTTGATCAGTCTTCGCTTTGAAGACCCATTTGCTTCCAAGCAGTTTCATTCCTGGAACTACTGGAACTAGCTCCCATGTTTTGTTCCTTTCTAAGGAATCAAGCTCAGCCTTCATGGCATTTAACCATGGCTCAGCTTCCTTAGAATCCAAATCCTGGATTTCTTGGAAACTTGAAGGTTCAAATACCTTCTTGGAGCTTTTAACAGCTGCTACTGCTGTCTTAGTAAATTCATCAGCAAATCTCTTTGGAGGTCTGCCTTTTGTGGCTCTTTGTGACCTGCGAATTAGCCTTTGGTCTTCAACACTTTCCTCTTCCTTCTTAGGAGAAAAGTGGCCTATTGTGAACAATGGTTCTTCCAATTCCTGATCAGAGCTTTCAGAGGGTCGCATAGAGGCTTTCGCACTCTTGAAATCCTCTGAAGTATCCGATTCAGATTCAGACTCAGAATCAGAACCTTCATCAGTGGGTGTGGGTTGCTGTCGCTGCTTTTGCTGTTGCTTATCCTCAGTCTCATCACTGTCATCAGGATAACATTGAAAAATTCCCACATTCTCCCCCCACTTGGCATTGTACTCAACACTTCTTGTGAGCTTAATTGTCTTAGAGTCAGTCATCATTATTCTGTAAGAACCTTTCTGATAACCTAGAAAGATACCATGCAAACCACGCTTGCCTAATTTGGAGCCTTGTGGTGAGTGAACCCACATGTCAGAACCAAAAATTTTCATGTGTTTGATGTATGGTTTCTTGCCAAACATTTTCTCATAGGGGGTACAACCAATCGCTGAAGATAATCTGCGATTGTAACTGTAAACAAAACACGAGAGAGATTCAGCCCAATAACTCTCTGGAAGATTGGCATCATGCAGCAAGGTTTTTAACCCTTGAAGCAATGTCTGATTTGCCCTTTCGCAAAGTCCATTCTGCCATGGCGAGCGAGGACTGGACAAATCGTGTTGAATTCCTTTCTCAGTCAGAAAAGCTTCAAACTGCTGAGAAGTGAATTCTCCCCCGCGATCAGTGAAAAGAGTTTTTATCTTCTTACCATGCACATTTTCCAACCAAGCACAGAATTCCTTAAACCTTTGAAAAGCCTCTGATTTCTGCTTGAGATTGTACACATAAATATACCTGGAAAATGCATCAATGAGAACCATGAAGAACCTATTTCCACCCAAAGAGGGTGATAGTGGACCAACTAAATCAGCATGAACAACCTGGTATGGTTCTGTAGCTTGCCTACTAGACACCTTACCTTTCGCAGCCATTTTCACCTTGTTTGCTGCGCATGCTTTGCACTTCATGTGGTACCTGCAGGGTTTAATCGTCATACCTTCAACCAAGGCAGGCATTTTAGATACTGCCTCAAAATGCAAATGACCAAATTTTCGGTGAAAATCATGAATACATCCTGCATGCAAACTTTTGTTAGAACCTGCAATGCAACAAGTCTCATTCTGCACATCATCATAATACAAAACAAACAAACGATCAACATTTTCAGCATGCAATACATAATCGTCTTTCTTTGTGATGGTGCATTTCTTGTTCTTGAAGGAAACGTCAATGTTCCGTTCATTCAGCTGCATCACACTTAGAAGATTGTGTGTGGCATCTGGAACGTACAGTACATCCTGTATCGATAAGTCCAAACTGTGAAGTACAACAGTTCCGTAGCCTTGACTGGGGATCGTGTGGTCATCCGCCTGGTGAATCGCACCTTCCTGCGGTGTAAAAGACACGAACAGTCGCTTATCGTTGCACATGTGGTGGGTAGCTGCTGAATCAACAACGAAGAAAGATCTAGACGTCTTCTGGACCTTTGCAACCTTTGGAGTGAAGCGTGAGACCATTGCCTTGTGCTGCGTTGTCCTGGACACCGGACCTTTGCCTTTCCTTTGGCCTTTTCCACGCGATGAACTTCCGCTGCGCTGCTCTGTCTTGGCCCTGGGATATTTGCATTCCCTCTTCATATGGCCTAGATGTCCACACGAGTAGCATTTCACTGCCTTCAAAGCTTTGGCGCCCTCTGGTGGTTCCACTGCACTCTGGGATGACGTCTGTGAAGACTCCCCCATACCCATGCAGCTAGCACCCCGGCGATCTGCTTCATTCTGGATCACGGCAGTAACATAGGCTACTGTGAGCTGAGCAGTTGGCTGAACAGCAATCTGAGTGGCAACGGACTCCCAACTTGGACCCAAAGAATGTAGTATCATAAAGGAATACACAGCCTCTGGAAAGTTGAGTCCTCTCTGTTGCAACTCATGTCTCAGATTTTGCATCTCCATCAGGTGTGTACTCACATCTCCACCTTCAGCAAGAGCCATACCATGCAGCTTGGCATAGTAGTACATTGAGGAACCAGCCTCTGTCCTCAAGTGAGCTTCTCTTAAAGTGTCCCAAATTTCTCTGGCTGTGGTCTTTCCACGCAACAGACAGAGTTCTTCTGGGGATACTATCAACGTAAGCGTTCCCCTTGCTTTGGAATCCTTTGTAGCCCATTCATCTGTAATTGGAGCTGGGGGGTTGTCTGTAATAACATTAAACAGACCTTCCTTCCGCAGAACAGCCTCTGCATAAAGTACCCAGTCGGTATAATTTTTCTTATTGAGCTTGTTGTTGTTGTTGTTTAGTCGTTTAGTCGTGTCCGACTCTTCGTGACCCCATGGACCAGAGCACGCCAGGCACTTCTGTCCTCCACTGCCTCCCGCAGTTTGATCAAACTCATGCTAGTAGCTTCAAGAACACCATCCAACCATCTCATTCTCTGTCGTCCCCTTCGCCTTCTGCCCTCCATCTTTCCCAACATCAGGGTCTTTTCCAGGGAGTCTTCTCTTCTCATGAGGTGGCCAAAGTATTGGAGCCTCAGCTTCACAATCTGTCCTTCCAGTGAGCACTCAGGGCTGATTTCCTTCAGAATGGAGAGGTTTGATCTTCTTGCAGTCCATGGGACTCTCAAGAGTCTCCTCCAGCACCACAATTCAAAAGCATCAATTCTTCGGCGATCAGCCTTCTTTATGGTCCAGCTCTCACTTCCATACATCACTACTGGGAAAACCATGGCTTTAACTATATGGACCTTTGTTGGCAAGGTGATGTCTCTACTTTTTAAGATGTTGTCTAGGTTTGCCATCGCCTTTCTCCCAAGGAGCAGGCGTCTTTTAATTTCGTGACTGCTGTCACCATCTGCACTGATCATGGAGCCCAAGAAAGTAAAATCTCTCACTGCCTCCATTTCTTCCCCATCTATTTGCCAGGAGGTGATGGGCCCAGTGGCCATGATCTTCGTTTTTTTGATGTTGAGCTTCAGACCATATTTTGCGCTCTCCTCTTTCACCCTCATTAAAAGGTTCTTTAATTCCTCTTCACTTTCTGCCATCAAGGTTGTGTCATCTGCATATCTGAGGTTGTTGATATTTCTTCCGGCAATCTTAATTCCGGCTTGGGATTCATCCAGCCCAGCCTTTCGCATGATGAATTCTGCATATAAGTTAAATAAGCAGGGAGACAATATACAGCCTTGCCGTACTCCTTTCCCAATTTGGAACCAATCAGTTGTTCCATATCCAGTTCTAACTGTAGCTTCTTGTCCCACATAGAGATTTCGCAGGAGACAGATGAGGTGATCAGGCACTCCCATTTCTTTAAGAACTTGCCATAGTTTGCTGTGGTCAACACAGTCAAAGGCTTTTGCATAGTCAATGAAGCAGAAGTAGATGTCTTTCTGGAACTCTCTAGCTTTCTCCATAATCCAGCGCATGTTTGCAATTTGGTCTCTGGTTCCTCTGCCTCTTCTAAATCCAGCTTGCACTTCTGGGAGTTCTCGGTCCACATACTGCTTGAGCCTTCCTTGTAGAATTTTAAGCATAACCTTGCTAGCATGTGAAATGAATGAAATTGTGCGGTAGTTGGAGCATTCTTTGGCACTGCCTTTCTTTGGGATTGGGATGTAGACTGATCTTCTCCAATCCTCTGGCCACTGCTGAGTTTTCCAAACTTGCTGGCATATTGAGTGTAGCACCTTAACAGCATCATCTTTTAAAATTTTAAACAGTTCAGCTGGAATACCATCACTTCCACTGGCCTTGTTGTTTGCAGTGCTTTCTAAGGCCCATTTGACTTCACTCTCCAGGATGTCTGGCTCAAGGTCAGCAACCACACTACCTGGGGTGTACGAGACATCCATATCTTTCTGGTATAATTCCTCTGTGTATTCTTGCCACCTCTTCTTGATGTCTTCTGCTTCAGTTAGGTCTTTACCACTTTTGTCCTTTATTATGGTAATCTTTGTACGAAATGTTCCTTTCATATTTCCGATTTTCTTGAACAGATCTCTGGTTCTTCCCATTCTGTTGCTTTCCTCTATTTCTTTGCATTGCTCGATTAAGAAGGCCTTCTTGTCTCTCCTTGCTATTCTTTGGAAATCTGCATTCAATTTCCTGTATCTTTCACTATCTCCCTCGCATTTTGCTTGCCTTCTCTCCCCCGCTATTTGTAAGGCCTCGTTGGACAGCCACTTTGCTTTCTTGCATTTCTTTTTCATTGGGATGGTTTTAGTCGCTGCCTCCTGTATAATGTTGCGAGCCTCCACCCATAGTTCTTCAGGCACTCTGTCCAGCAAATCTAAATCCTTAAACCTGTTCCTCACTTCCACTGTGTATTCATAAGGGATTTGGTTTAGATTGTATCTTACCTGTCCAGTGGTTTTTCCTACTTTCTTCAGTTTAAGCTTGAATTTTGCTATAAGGAGCTGATGATCTGAGCCACAGTCAGCTCCAGGTCTTGTTTTTGCTGACTGTATAGAGCTTCTCCATCTTTGGCTGCAGAGAATATAATCAATCTGATTTCGATGTTGCCCATCTGGGGATGTCCATGTGTAGAGTCGTCTCTTGTGTTGTTGGAAAAGTGTGTTTGTGATGACCAGCTTGTTCTCTTGGCAGAACTCTATTAGCCTTTGCCCTGCTTCATTTTGATCTCCAAGGCCAAACTTGCCAGTTGTTCCTTTTATCTCTTGATTCCCTACTTTAGCATTCCAATCCCCTATAATGAGCAGAACATCCTTCTTTGGTGTCACTTCTATAAGGTCTTGTAAGTCTTCATAGAATTGGTCAATTTCAGTTTCTTCAGCACCAGTAGTTGGTGCATAAACTTGGATTACTGTGATGTTAAAAGGTCTGCCTTGGATTCGTATCGAGATCATTCTATCATTTTTGAGACTGCATCCCAGTACAGCTTTCGCCACTCTTTTGTTGACTATGAGGGCCACTCCATTTCTCTTACGGGTTTCTTGCCCACAGTAGTAGATATGATAGTCATCCGAACTGAATTCGCCCATTCCCGTCCATTTTAGCTCACTGATGCCCAGGATGTCAATATTTATTCTTGCCATCTCATTTTTTTGACCACATCCAACTTACCCAGGTTCATGGTTCTTACATTCCAGGTTCCTATGCAATATTTTTCTTTACAGCATTGGACTTTCCTTTCGCTTCCATGCATATCCACAACTGAGCGTCCTTTCGGCTTTGGCCCAGCCGCTTCATCAGCTCTGGATCTACTTGTACTTGTCCTCCGCTCTTCCCCAGTAGCATGTTGGACACCTTCCGACCTGAGGGGCTCATCTTCCAGCGTCATAACTTTTATATGCCTGTTGTCTTTGTCCATGGAGTTTTCTTGGCAGGGATACTGGAGTGGCTTGCCGGTTCCTACTCCAGGTGGATCACGTTTGGTCAAAACTCTCCACTATGACCTGTTCATCTTGGGTGCCCTGCTCGGCGTAGTTCATAGCTTCTCTGAGTTCTTCAAGCCCCTTCGCCACGGCAAGGCAGTGATCCATGAAGGGGTATCCCAAAAGCATCAGCCAGCTTTGCATTAGCCATCATTGCTACTTTAATCAAGCTGCGTCACAGTACAGCTGCTTCCAAAAGCACTTGTGAAAAGTACTTTCGCTTTCCCAGCCACCAAGCCTGTGAGCCTGTGACTTAGTGCCTTTGCCTGTATCGCGGCAAAAACGGCTTCAAAAGTTCAAAATCCAGCCATAAAACCATAAACTAGAAGCTGGCAGGCTGCCCAGAGCATGAGCACATACCTCCATCAATCAAACTTGACGCGCAGAGCAGAGAACGCCGATCCGTTTGTCTGTTCCTCTGCCGGCATTCCGACTCGACTTCTGGAGTCTCCATTCTTCAGTTTGATTGCGTCTTTCTGGGCCCGGAACCAAAAATGTTGTAATTGCAGAGTCCTGTGCACAACGGAATGATGAGCAGTACGTGCCACATGCTTAATGTTGCTTTATTTTCAGTTCAATGTAGAGAAATTACAAACATGCATCTTGCCTCTGCGGGAGCAGAGAAGCAACCGTCCTTCTCCTCGGAATGAAGAACACCGAGAGAGTCAGTGAAAAACAGGAAACCAGTGTACGTCACATCCAGTTTCCCATTCCCGTGGGAAAACCCGACAGTACTCTGACTGTGGAATGTAAACATTGTCTTGTGACAAGCACTTCGCTGCACAGTGAAGAGAGCAGAAACCAACAAAAACACCAATTTGAAATAAGCCCAATCAGAGCTTTATCATCTTCTTTTTATGTAGATGGAACCCAAAAAACCTTTTTGCTTTCGTTTGGGGTGATTCTGGTGCACACCCAAATAACACCATGCGAATTGAAAAAAGCCCAATCAAAGCTTATTCGTCTTCTTTCTACGCATATGGAAGCGAAAAAATGGTGCTGTGTTATTTTGGTCTCATTACACACACTTTGCAATTTCTGTGTCAATGTGCATTAACAGCAAAGAACATGAAATGAAGTAAGCGCAATCCAAGATTCTTCTTTCTATGTAGTTGGAAACCCAAACAACCTGTTTGGGTTTCTTTAGGCTTACTACACTTCGCTTTGCTATTTCTGGGTGAATGAACACCTGTAATGGTTGGGAGTTACTCGTGCGTAATCCTGCTCCGTTTGAGCATCGGATTGCCTGGTTAAACCCTCCGGGCTACGCAGCCCATATTAGCGTGGCTGCACTTAGTCACTTGTAGAATCTGACTGTGGGCGTTTCTTAAAGCGTTGCCGACATAAGAGTTGTTTGACGCCCAATCGTTTCCGCCTCTCACTGCGCGGGAGTCTCCTGCGCAGGGTGGGCGTGGGCAGCGGGGTGCTTGGGCTCTCCTCGCTAACTTCCAATGAAGAGTCTTGGAGCCCCTGCACCTCCCTGTCCTGTTGCTCTCCTGGATCCCTGGTGTTACACTCATTCTCTTCCCCTTCTTCCCGGCTAAGTCTCCCTCTAGTGCTAGGACCTTCCCCTGCAGAATCCGAGACCCTCTCCTTCTCCCGTGCCTCTGATGGCAGTTCCCTGACAACACCGAAAGAGCAAACGAAGCTTATTCGTCCTTTTTCTATTGAGAGGGAACCAAAACACCTATGCTTGATTTGGGCTGGTAACAAACATTTCTGCGATTTTTGGGTGAATGTGCATTCTAACCCCAAAAACACCAATTTGAAATAAGCCCAATCAGAGCTTTATCATCTTCTTTTTATGTAAATGGAACCCAAAACACCTTTTTCCTTTCGTTTGGGGTGATTCTGGCGCATACCCAAATAACACCATGCGAATTGAAAAAAGCCCAATCAAAGCTTATTCGTCTTCTTTCTACGCGTATGGAAGCGAAAAAATGGTGTTGTGTTATTTTGGTCTCATTACACACACTTTGCGATTTCTGTGTCAATGTGCATTAACAGCAAAGAACACGACAGGAAGTAAGCGCAATCCAAGATTCTTCTTTCTATGTAGTTGGAAACCAAAACAACCTGTTTGGCTTTGTTTAGGCTTATTACACTTCGCTTTGCTATTTCTGGGTGAATGAACACCGAAAGAGCAAACGAAGCTTATTCGTCCTTTTTCTATTGAGATGTTACCATATGTTTACGTATGCTTGATTTTGTCAGTATCTCAGCTCACAGTCAGAGGTAAACTGGCCTTCACGGGCAAACTGAGCGAGATACTTGTTTACCTTCCGTCTGCTACTCCCGGCAGGCTAGGTCGTAAACCGCGATTCTCCTCGTTAGATGTGAGGAGAACACACCCTCTGCTTCTCTCTCCTTGCTCCCCCCCCCCCAGGGAGGGGAAATGAGACAGACAGGAGTCCTATTTACATATCTTTTATTCCTGTCATTCAGCAGTACAAAGAAACGTGACTGCACCCTTCAGACTCCATCAGAAGAGTCATAACTCCTCCCCTGTGCTTCCAGCACAGGTCAGATGACACTCTGAGCTAACATCCGGTGCTCAGTACAGAGAATAGACTCCCCCTTTTCCCCAACAGTACAGTTTGAAACAACAACATCCTGTTTTGCATTCCAGCCACCTGCAGCTGGCTTTTGCCTTGGTGCTTTTTCCCAACATCCTCCCCCAAAAGCATCAATAGGCAAAACATGATCCAGATTAGAAAACAAACAGTTGTTATACATATAACAGTCCCCTGTTGTTTCAGTTCCACCCTTGGAACTCCCCACCACTGGTTTCACCAGTGTACCTCTCTGGTTGTCTGGCTTCCAAGGAATGAGTGCTTCTGCATTACCTTGGTTAGCTACTCTCTGTTGTGTCTTTGTCTCTGACTTAGACACTGCTTTAACCTGCTTTGAGTTGTTAACAATAGCAACACATGCAACAGCTAAGTTAGCAAACTCTTTTGAGTACCTCTTTGGTGGTACACCCTTTGTGACTCTCTCAGACCTGCGTATGAGGTTCTGATCCTCTGTGCTCACTGGTTCAACCTCTGGACTTTGTTGAGAACCAGTAGCAATGGCAAACAGTGGTTCCTCCTTCACCTGTGAAGGTCTATCCATTGTGTGAGATTTTCTCTCAATGACTGTTACAACTGAACTCTCTGAGCTATCACTGTCATCATCAGTACCACTGTAATCTGTGTAATCAGAAAAATCATCATCTGAATTGTCACCTGTGGGAAATGTGTGTACAACTACCCGCTCTTGTACTGGAGCACTCTCAAGAAACTTTGTGAGAATCACCTGACCACATTCAGACAAAATTACTCTGTAGAGACCCTTTTCATTACCCACAAAAAATGCCTCTGGCATTCTTTACTCCACCTGGAGCTTCTGTTCTCACATGAGACCCGAAAACCTTAAAATAGTCAACAGAAGGTTTTCTATGGAACAGCTTCTCAAAAGGAGAACATCCCAACTCTGTTGAGACCTTTCTCACCCACATGTGAACATAGGACGCTAGCGACTCGGCCCAATATTCATGTGGCAAATGTGAACTCAGCAATTGCGCATGCATCCCCTTTTGCAATTCTTTGTTCACCCTCACACAGACCCCCCTGTTCCATGCTTCGGTTGAAACAGCAACTTTGTGGTCTATCCCTTTTCCATCCAGGAACTTCTGAAACTTCTGTAACAGAAAAACTTGTTTCTCATCTGTGAAGAGACAATCAATGTTAGCATCATGCATATTTTTAACCTTGTCACAAAACTCCTGAAACCTTTCTAAGGTCTCTTGCGGTTTTTCCATCACAAAAACCCAAGAATAATTAGTAAAACAATCCACACACACAAGGTAATATTTTGCACCGCCTCTAGATGGTTCTAGAGGACCAATCACATCAGCATACACCCGCTGAAATGCTCTGTCGACCTTCTTGGTCACCTTCCTGGTGCTCACACTGGTCACACCTGCAAGAGAGATTTCGTTAGAACCAGAAGAATTACATTTCATGTAATCACTTTGATCAAAAGTCAACAAATACAGTCCATCCTTCTCTCTGGCAGTAAGAAACAGTTCTCCATCTTTGTAGATCTTGCAGCTTTTAGCATCATAGGACAGTTTCAGTCCTTTCTTTGCAATCTGCGACACACTCAGCAGATTAAATCTCAGTTCTGGAACCAGGTAAACATTGTTTATAGTCAAGTTCAGACTCTCAAGATACACAGTCCCAATCCCGGTCGCTTTCAGCTCCTGACCGTTGGCCTGTTTCACAGTGAAGCTTTGCTTCTTCAACGTTGAAAACAGTTCTCTGTGCGGGCACATGTGTTTTGTACAGCCAGTGTCGATTATGAACGCGTTCCCAACATCTGGCGTGGTTCCTTTCGCCATCATAGCCTTTGCAGGTTTCACCTGGCACTTGGTACGGCTTTTGCCTGACGCCTCAGGCTTCGTAGAGCTGCTCTTCGCTCCTCTTGACTGGCGCGGCTTCCTACAGTTTCGCTGTAGATGCCCAGTCTGTCCACAATTGTAACATCGGACAGCGCTCAATGCTACAACTCGCTCCTCAGTAGCTTCAGCAGCGGGGAGATTTGAACTCTGTTCTTCCCTCCCCCTGTCCTTCACTTCCAGTGCAGCTGGAACAGTTCCTTCGCTCCCCCATCTAGGGTCAAAGCTCTCCTCAGTTTTCGATGAGCTCTTAGGAACTTGGCCAGCATCATCCTTGCTCACCCCTTCTGGGGTAGTCGTCTTTCCAGACCATGATGAATAACTGCCACTGGTCAGGGGAGATGAATAAGGCAGGGCTCCCCCCTTCTTGGCATCCATCTTGAAGCTAAGCCTCTGTCTCACTTTCCAGCCTTGCTAAAACTCCAATAGCCTCTGCTGGACTTGTTTACTGCCTTTCCAGGCAAGCTGCAAGCTGTTTCTCAGACCTTGCACAGCATCGAAGACATAGTCAAAACAAAACTTTCGCTTCCCAGGCCCTCTCTCAGAGCCATCTGCGCAGCCAGTAAATTTCCACGTCTCTGACGAGCGTCGCTTAGCAACTGTGCATACTTGAAAGCTTATCTCTAACTTTTAGCCCGAAATGCAGCATACCTTGAGCTCCGTTGCTTGGAAAACACTTTCCTCTGGGTCCAGCCGTCTGTTCAGCTTCTGGCTGCTCTCAGACGCTATTTTCTCCCTTGGAGCAGAGGAGGACAATCCACCAGCCTCTCATGCAGATGCTCGATGAATCGCAACCACCGAAAGCTGCCATATGTCAGTATCTCAGCTCACAGTCAGAGGTAAACTGGCCTTCACGGGCAAACTGAGCGAGATACTTGTTTACCTTCCATCTGCTACTCCCGGCAGGCTAGGTCGTAAACCGGTGATTCTCCTCGTTAGATGTGAGGAGAACACACCCTCTGCTTCTCTCTCCTTGCTCCCCCCCCCCCCCCAGGGAGGGGAAATGAGACAGACAGGAGTCCTATTTACATGTCTTTTATTCCTGTCATTCAGCAGTACAAAGAAACGTGACTGTACCCTTCAGACTCCATCAGAAGAGTCATAACTCCTCCCCTGTGCTTCTAGCACAGGTCAGATGACACTCTGAGCTAACATCCGGTGCTCAGTACAGAGAATAGACTCCCCCTTTTTCCCAACAGTACAGTTTGAAACAACAACATCCTGTTTTGCATTCCAGCCACCTGCAGCTGGCTTTATCATTGGTGCTTTTTCCCAGCAGATTTGAGCTGGTAACAAACATTTCTGCGATTTTTGGGTGAATGTGCATTCTAACCCGCAAAACACCAATTTGAAATGAGCCCAATCAGAGCTTTATCATCTTCTTTTTATGTAGATGGAACCCAAAAAAACTTTTTTGCTTTCGTTTGGGGTGATGCTGGCGCACACCCAAATAACACCATGCGAATTGAAAAAAGCCAAATCAAAGCCTATTCGTCTTCTTTCTACGCATATGGAAGCGAAAAGATGGTGTTGTGTTATTTTGGTCTCATTACACACACTGCGATTTCTGTGTCAATGTGCATTAACAGCAAAGAACACGACTTGAAGTAAGCGAAATCCAAGATTCTTCTCTCTATGTAGTTGGAAACCAAAACAACTTGTTTGGCTTTGTTTAGGCTTATTACACCGTGTCAGGGAACTGCCATCAGAGGCACGGGAGAAGGAGGGGGTCTCGGATTCTGCAGGGGAAGGTCCTAGCACTAGAGGGAGACTTAGCCGGGAAGAAGGGGAAGAGAATGAGTGTAACACCAGGGATCCAGGAGAGCAACGGGACAGGGAGGTGCAGGGGCTCCAGGACTCTTCGTTGGAAGTTAGTGAGGAGAGCCCAAGCACCCCGCTGCCCACGCCCACCCTGCGCAGGAGACTCCCGCGCAGTGAGAGGCGGAAACGATTGGGCGTCAAACAAATCTTATGTTGGCAACGCTTTAAGAAACGCCCACAGTCAGATTCTACAAGTGACTAAGAGCAGCCACGCTACCATGGGCTGCATAGTCCGGAGGGTTTAACCAGGCAATCCGATGCTCAAACGGAGCAGGATTACGCACGAGTAACTCCCAACCATTACAGCATTCTGACTCACCCTGAAAGTTGCTCGTGCGCAACAAGCAGAAGGGGGCATCATGAGTAAGACCGGAGGAGCTGGAGCCAGGGGAGGGGCAGCTGGAGGCCAATCGCTGGAGGAGAGAAACCGCGATTTGGAAGAGCACATAGCCATCCTGACAGCGAGGCTGGAAGAACGACGGTCGCTGGATGCTCAGGGGAAACCCACCCCCATAGTGATGAAGGAGTTACGGGACTTTATCGACAAGAACCTAAAGAGAGGGTTTATAAGAGAGTCAAAAGCAGTGGGGGGCAGTCCTCATGGAACTTTGAAGTGTCAGGCATAGCCCTACTGGCTTTAGCCCAAACGTAGCAGAGTTTTCCTGCACAGCGAGGAAGCTAGTTGCGGCAGTAATGACTAGTCAGCTAGACTCAGAAGAACTATTTACAGGATTTATTAAAAGGAAAAATAAAACCAGCAGAGTTTCTGCATACAAATAAAAGCAAAATAAACCCTCTCTTTCTCTCTCTCAAAACCATACACAGCACTTCTAACTCCTAACACACCTCACATCAAACTGTGCTAGCAATCCCTAGATAACAGAGTTGAGTGCTGCTCGTTAACCAATCAGAGTGAGTAGTTTCTAGGTCAAGCAGACCTGGGCTTTCTGCCAAGAGTAAATTGACACCAGCTTGAGTTAATTGGTGAAGCTAGAATCTGCAAGTTTCCCACGAGAACCAATTAACAGAAACTGAACACCCCCTCACAGATTCTGCTGAACAATTAACTCCAAATACACCTATGTAGGAGATTATTTTTCCAGCAAACCTAAACCCTTGCACATTCGCTTGTTCTTTATCTTTGCCAATGGTTTAGTTAACACATCTGCTACATTTTCTTCACTTGACACATAAGTACAGGTGATTACATTGTCTTGTACACAGCAACGTACATTTTGGTATTTTACAGAGATATGTTTTGAACGCGATTTGAAACCCTCTGTTTTACTTAAGGTTATACAAGCTTGATTATCAATGTAAACTTGTACTGGTTCTCCACAATTTACATTTAAATCTGCCATCAAATGCTTGAAATAAATCACCTCGTTGCACAATTCACTCAATGCGGCATACTCTGATTCCGTTGATGACACACTTACAACGTCTTGCTTGCGTGACCGCCAGCTGATTAAAGCTCCACCGACCATTATAACTAGTCCTGTGACAGATTTTCTATCTGGCAAATTTCCCCAGTCACTATCACAGTAGCAACTCAACATTTCATCCTCGGAAGAATTTAATTGTAACATATAGCCAATTGTCTGTTGGAGATACCTCAGAACTTGTTTTACCCCTTTCCAGGCATTTAGTGTGGGTTTTGAGACCAATCTACTTAATATGCCTACTGCATAGCTAATATCAGGTCTGGACCACTGTGCTATATACAATAAACTTCCAATTACAGAGTGATATACATCAGGATGTTCAAATTCAGGACTCTCATCTGTATGAAGTGTTTTTATGAAACCTGGATCCATAGGCACCGCTGCCCCTTTGCAATCCTGCATCCTGTATGTAGTCAGTAGTTGTTTAACTTTGTTCTGCTGACTAATTAGGCAGCTGCCATCTTGGGCCCAGCACACTTCCAACCCTAGATATGTCCTAACCGGGCCTAAGTCCTTCACTTTGAACTTACTGGACAATTGCTTGGCAAACCTTTTAGTTTGTTTATCTGTTTTGCAGGCATACAATACATCATCTACATAAATCAGACAAAACTCTTGATCACTGCCTGTACCACGTACATAAACACAATTGTCAGCTGTACTCTGCTTGAAACCAAACGACGCTAAGGCCTCATGGAAACATTTGTTCCAAGATCTTGCAGCCTGTTTGAGACCGTATAGAGCTTTGTTTAATTTCAACACTCTATTGGAACCTGTCTCATAACCAGGCGGTTCGGCTAGATACAGGTCTTCTGATATTGGTGCATGTAAATATGCAGTCTGGATATCAAAATGGTTTAACAGGAGTTTTCTCTTTGCTCCAAGCGTTAAAATCAGCCTTACACTGTCCCCCTTAGCAGTAGGGGAAAAAGTCTCGTCATAATCTTTTCCAGGCCTCTGAGAATATCCTTGAGCAACTAAACGAGCTTTGTATTTGTACTCTCCTGTCACCAGAGGTTTAAGTTTGTACACCCACCTGCAGCCTACAATCTTTGCCCCCTCAGGCGCTGCTACTGGTGTAAAAACCTTGTGCTCATTCAAAGAGGACATCTCTTCCTCCATTGCCTGTTTCCAGCGCTCTGCCTCCTCTTTTGGTAACTTTAACACCTCCTGAAAACTCTTGGGCTCTGCACTTACACTAAACACATTTGCAGTATCTGGGGAAAAACGCACTGGAGGCACTCCTTTGTTTTGTCTTTTAGATCTTCTGGGAGAAAATTTTTCTTCTGACCCACTTTCCTCCTCAGAACTGCGACCTCTCTTTTGTTGCTTAGCCACTGGTCTTTGGCTAACTTCACTTTCCTGAGAGCTCTTATCTGAACTATCCTCCCCCTCAGACTCTGATTCTCTGTGTCTACCTTCAGAGTCATGAAGCTCCTGGGAAGGTTCAAACCAAACCTCAGTATTGGCATGTAGTCTCTCCCAGCCACTATGTTCACAAAAACTGGCATTCCTGGAGATCACAATGCCATTTGTCCCTTCAGCAAAGCGGAAACCTTTTCCCAGCTCCTGGTAACCCACAAACACTAGCTGTTTGGTCTTAGGATCTCCCTTCTTTCTCATTTGTTTCGGAATTAATACCCAGGCTTTTGATCCAAACACATGCAAATGGTCAATTTTAGGTTTTTTCTGAAACAATTTAAAGTACGGGGTTGTACCTATTGTTTGATGAAAGAGCCTATTTTGGAGATAACACGCGGTGAGCATGCTCTCCCCCCAATAAGACATGGGCAAATCAGCATCATCAAGCATGGCAAACATCATATCTTGTAAAGATCTGTTTTTTCGCTCTGCAACGCCATTCTCCTCTGGGGAAAAAACGTTCGTTTTTCTATGCCCAATGCCACGCTTTTGTAACCAATCTTTAAAAGCATTTGACATAAATTCGCCACCTCTGTCCGTCTGAATCCTTTTGAGTTTAACAGACAGAAATCTTTCCACAGATGCCACCCAGCCTTTAAACTTAGTGAACACGTCACCCTTATTCTTCATGGGAAAAACCCAAGAATAACGCGTGGCGTCATCCACAATTGTTAATGAAAAGCGCGATCCACCCCTGCTTACAGCAAATGGACCAATTACGTCCATGTGAACCAGCTGTAGCGGTGACTCACTGACTCTGTCACTTCTGGGGTAAGAGACTCTGTGGGTTTTAACCTTTTTACACACATTACAATCAAGGTACTTGTTACAACTCTTTAAATTACCCCCATCAGCCAATTCAGACATTTTTAGTACACTTTTCCAGCAAGCATGCCCCATTTTCCTATGCAATAAGTGCACACAGTTGTCATGTATAGCTTTGTTATTCACTGCAGGCTGAGATTTACTGACTACTGCTGCAACTTGAGATCCTGCTTTAAGCCAAAACAAGCCTCCCTCTGACTTAGCAGTGCCTAAAATCTCACCAGCCTTCTTAATAATGCAACTGTCTCCTTCAAAATACACTTTAAACCCAGCTTTTAGCAAACAATCTACAGACATCAGATTGCTCCTTAATGACGGCACACAAAGTACATTTTGCAGGCATTCACGAAGACAAGGAACATAAACTGCACCCCCCGAAATCACTTCGGAAGTACTTCCGTCTGCTAGAGCCACCTGGCTGCGCTGTGCTGAGTTCTTGGAAACAAACAATTCATCTGAATTCACGATGTGGCGAGATGCTCCCGAATCGACCACCCAGACCGCTTGTTTCTCATCAGCAATCTTGACCTCGCCGGTCACCAGCTGAGCCGACTGTTTTCGTTTGAAGAATTTCCTTTTACGCTGCTGCTGCTGCTGATCTCGTCTCTGCTCCTGCACCGGCAACTGAGACTTGACCAACTCCGGACATTGTCGTTTTAGATGCGCTGAAGACCCACATCGGAAACAACGCCTAACAGCAAACGCTGACTCCTCACCGGTACGCTGCTTTTGCTTCACCTCTGGCACGGCATGAGAACTCCTTCCAAACCGTCCGCCAGTAGAAGTCTCTGCAGCCAACGACCTTTCTTGCCTCTTCTGCCATTCTTCAATCAAACGCCCAGTAACGTAACTGACTGATAAATCACGCTCCTGCATGCCTTCTAGAGACAAAACTAAATTATCCCAGCTTTCCGGGAGAGAACTCAAAATAATAGCCACCTTCTCCTGCTGGTCTAACGCACAGTCTCTTTCCTGTAGCGCAGCAAACTTTAACTGTAAACTGTGTAGGTGTTCTTGCATTGTAACCCCAGGCTGTAACATTGCCTTGTACAATGCCTTGCGAATGAACAGCTTGGAAACCGCTGTCTCACGCACATGGAGTTCTTTAAGTGCTTGCCACACACCTCTAGCTGTCTTGATTCCCCTCACATATGGCAACTGGGAATCTTCCAGCCCCAAGACAATTGTGGCCCTTGCTCTTTGGTCTTTATCGAGGTCTTCATCATCAGGCTTCGTAGGAAACTTACTCACCACTTGCCAGAGACGATCCCTCTGCAGCACTGCCTGCATGCGTTCCGACCACAGCAAGTAATTGGAGTCATTCAGACGCTCAAAAGCCATCTGACCTGGTTGTGAGGCCATCTTGAGAGCGATGTCCCTGGAACCCGGAACCAGCTACTCACGACCACCGAGAGAGAAAACAGGAACCACAGCACCCAGCACTCACACGCTGCAGCTGTTGTCCTTCTGTCCGCTGCGTCACCAGCTCACCACGGTCAGGAACCAGCCAGGAACAACAACCTCTGGAACTACTGGAACCAACGCCGTTGATGCTGACACCACCGCAACTCAGGCTGGCAGCACAATGCCCATAACCTCATGGAACTTTGAAGTGTCAGGCATAGCCCTACTGGCTTTAGCCCAAACGTAGCAGAGTTTTCCTGCACAGCGAGGAAGCTAGTTGCGGCAGTAATGACTAGTCAGCTAGACTCAGAAGAACTATTTACAGGATTTATTAAAAGGAAAAATAAAACCAGCAGAGTTTCTGCATACAAATAAAAGCAAAATAAACCCTCTCTTTCTCTCTCTCAAAACCATACACAGCACTTCTAACTCCTAACACACCTCACATCAAACTGTGCTAGCAATCCCTAGATAACAGAGTTGAGTGCTGCTCGTTAACCAATCAGAGTGAGTAGTTTCTAGGTCAAGCAGACCTGGGCTTTCTGCCAAGAGTAAATTGACACCAGCTTGAGTTAATTGGTGAAGCTAGAATCTGCAAGTTTCCCACGAGAACCAATTAACAGAAACTGAACAAGTCCAGTATTTTTTGTGGACAAAAAGGACACTGATAAACCGAGGCTGGTCGTGGACTTCAGGGGGGTAAATTTGGTGTCAGAACCTGTGACTTTCCCGATGCCCAGAATCGATGACATTCTGACAAGAGTGAGGAAGGGAAAGAATTTCACCAAGCTAGATCTGAGGGGGGCTTACAACTTAATCCGGATGAGAGAGGGGGATGAATGGAAGACCACCATGTTCACACCCCTGGGGGCCTTTGAATATCTCGTTATGCCTTTCGGATTACAGTCAGGCTCCGCCTGTTTTCAAGCGTTCATGCACCACGTGTTGGGGTCTCTGCTTTACAAGAACTGTGTAGCATTCCTGGACGACGTCTTGATTTATTCGGAAAATGAGGAGCAACATGTGAGAGATGTCAGGGAAGTGCTACAACATTTGCAGAAACACCAGTTGTGGGTCAAGCTAGAGAAATGTCAGTTTCATGCCCGAGAGGTGGAGTTCCTGGGGTACATGCTATCTGACAAAGGCTTAGCGATGGACCCAAGCAAGGTTGCAAGCAGTACTGGAGTGGAAGACCCCAAAGACACGAAAGGATGTGCAGAGATTCCTAGGTTTTGGCAATTTCTACCGGACGTTCATCAAGAACTTCGCACACTTGACGGCCCCAATCACGGACTGTCTCAGTAGTAAGAGAAAGTTTGTGTGGACGGAGGAAGCCCAGCAATCCTTTGAAAGATTGAAGAAGGCATTCGCGTCGGAGGAACAATTACTACATGTGGATTTGGAGAAACCTATGAGGTTGGAGACGGACGCGTCAGAAAGAGCCATCGGGGCGGTTCTGTTGCAGCCAGGACTGAGCCAGCAAGAATGGAAACCGTGCGCCTTCTTCTCGAGGAAGCTGAGCAAGTCGGAACAAAACTACACCGTGTACGACCGAGAACTGCTAGCAATTTACGCCGCCTTTCGTCGGTGGCGCCATCTGCTGATAGGGGCGCAGCATAAGATCCAGGTCTGCACAGATCACAATAACTTGGAATATTGGCGGACAGCACAGGTGCTCAACCAGAGACAGATTCGCTGGGCGCAGGAGTTTTCCAAGTTTTCTTTCGAAATCCAGTATGTGCCCGGCCAGCAAAACATGAGAGCAAACGCTCTTTCGCGGAAACCAGAGTACTTCGAAGGAGAAGGGCCGCCGGAGACCCACCACGTCATACCTGAGGACCGATGGGTGTGTGGGGGTACTCTAGTGGGCACGAGAGAACTGGCAGGACTCACTAGGGACGATGAATTCGCCCGGACTAAAATCAGGGAACTCCAAGAGGGGAGGGGAGCACCAGAGGGGTTTGAGGAGAAGGAAGGGGTGTTGTACTACAGGGGGGTGATGTACGTACCGGGGGAGGCTCTAAGAAGAAGGGTACTCAAACAACTACATGACACCCCCACAGCGGGACATTTTGGGCAACACAAAACCATGATGCTGGTGACCCGACAATTTTGGTGGCCACGGGTGAGGGAAGGTGTACGTGAATATGTAAGAGGGTGTGACCGATGCCAGAGGGCCAAAGGGGAACGCACGATGCCAGCAGGTTTGCTGGAACCCTTACCCACGCCAAACAAACCCTGGGAGGTGGTGTCAATTGATTTCATGACGGATTTGCCCAAATCAAGGGGGGAAACAGCAGTGATGGTAGTAGTAGACTTGCTAACCAAAATGTGCCACTTTATCGCCTGCTCCCATGCGGTGACGGCGGAAGAAACAGCACGGTTGTTTGTAGAACACATTTTTAGGCTGCATGGCGCCCCCTTGAGGGTTTTATCTGACCGCAGAAAACAATTTACTTCCCGGTTCTGGAGGAAGCTCATGAGCCTACTGCAAGTCGAGGTAAGCTTCTCGACAGCAAGACACCCAGAAACCAATGGGCAGGCGGAAAGGGCAAACAGTGTACTCCAGCAATACTTACGCTGCTTCGTTAGCGAAAGGCAGAATGATTGGGTAGAGAAACTAGCGCTAGCAGAATTTGCGTACAATAATGCTGAACATGTGTCCACCAGTATGAGCCCCTTCTTGGCCAATTATGGGTGTCATCCCAGGGCGTTCCCGGGCAATGAGGAACAGAGCTGGAGTGTACCTGCTGCTGAACAGTTTGTGGAAGAAATGGAAGCGTTACATCAACAGCTCAAGATGAACCTAGAAAGGGCTAAAGCCAGTTACAAGAAGCAAGCAGATAAACACCGGAGGGAAGGGGAAACCATTAGGGTGGGGGATCGCGTGTGGTTGTCCACTCAAGGGTTACCCTTTAAGGGAGGGTGCAAGAAGTTGCAGCCCAGAAGACTGGGCCCGTTTGAAGTTATACAACAGATAAACCCAGTGGCGTTCAAGCTCAGGTTGCCCAACAACATGAAAATACATCCCGTGTTCCACAGGTCCTTGCTCTCACCGCACAGAGAGGGGCGGGAATTAGAGGGGCGGGAGGTAGAAGTCTTGCCACAACCACAGGTAGAAGAGAGGGAACACCAGAGCTCGGCCGCAGAGATAGTGGATTCAAGGTGGTGAGGGCGGCAGGTGCAGTACTTGGTGGCGTGGGAAGGAGAGCCCTGGTCGGAAAACACGTGGGCGCCGGCAGAGGCAGTTGGCGACGAGCATATGGTGGAAGTGTTCCACCGACGGTTCCCAGATAAACCCAAGCCCTTAGAGCGATTCTGGGAAGAACAGTTCGGCACGACGGAGGAGGAAGAGAGTTTCGAAGGGTTTTCAGAATCCGAAGAAGAATCGGATTGGGGGAGTCATTCCTTGGGTGGGAACCTTAGCAGGTGGGAAGAGGTGTTCACACCCACAGATGAGGAGGACAGCTCTTTCAGGGGTTTCCTTGGCTCGCCGACCAGAGAAGAGGCTGCAACAGAGCCCCCGGGTCGGAGGGGGAGTGAAGGGGGCCCTGGAAGGGAGGTGGATGTCAGGGAACTGCCATCAGAGGCACGGGAGAAGGAGAGGGTCTCTGATTCTGCAGGGGAAGGTCCAAGCGCTAGAGGGAGACTTAGCCGGGAAGAAGGGGAAGAGAATGAGTGTAACACCAGGGATCCAGGAGAGCAACGGGACAGGGAGGTGCAGGGGCTCCAGGACTCTTCGTTGGAAGTTAGTGAGGAGAGCCCAAGCACCCCGCTGCCCACGCCCACCCTGCGCAGGAGACTCCCGCGCAGTGAGAGGCGGAAACGATTGGGCGTCAAACAACTCTTATGTTGGCAACGCTTTAAGAAACGCCCACAGTCAGATTCTACAAGTGACTAAGAGCAGCCACGCTACCATGGGCTGCGTAGTCCGGAGGGTTTAACCAGGCAACCCGATGCTCAAACAGAGCAGGATTACGCACGAGTAACTCCCAACCATTACACACCGCTTTGCTATTTGTGGGTGAATGAACACCGAAAGAGCAATCAAAGCTTATTCGTCCTTTTTCTATTGACATGTTACCATATGTTTACCTATGGTTGATTTGGGCTGGTAACAAACATTTCTGCGATTTTGGGGTGAATGTGCATTCTAACCCCAAAAACACCAATTTGAGGACCACTGGTGTGAAATTTACGGCATGTAATGCCCTGAAAGAAAATATTATGAAAATGATTTACAGGTGGTACATGACCCTAATCAAGCTTGCAAAAATATATCATTTGCCAGACAATAAGTGTTGGAATTGTAAAGAAACTGAAGGAAAATTCTTTCACCTATGGTGGACGTGCCCAAGGGTTAAGGCTTTCTGGGAAATGAAATATAATTGTCAGGGGCTCAGGAGCAGAGGTACAGGGGAGAGAGGAGATGGAGAGCGAAGGGGAGACTTTAGAGATGAGGAGGAGAAAGTAGGCTTCATAATAACTCATCTGCATGGGGAAGCTAAATCGTGGCTGCGCAATTTATGGCGCTGTCAGGGGTTCAGGAGCAGAGGCACATGGGAGGCAGGAGAGGGAGGACTATTGGGAAGAGTCCGAGGACAGCGAGGAAGAGGAGGACGGTGGCCCGAGGGATTCCATGAGCCTTTCCAGCGAATCGGGGGATTCCCAGGAGGGGGCGCCTGTAGCCAAGACAAGAGGAGCCCCAGGGGGGACTCATCAGGGGGAAGGAGCAAATAGGGAATCCCGAAGCAGCAGCAGGAGATCGGGACCGGCTTCCCCTCCAGAGCGTAGCGGAGGGGGGGGGAGGTTCCAGTGTGTCAGGGGAAGCAGCTCCACCAGCAACAGCAGCTCCACCAGCAACAACACCAGCAACAGCAACAAAAGAAAAGAGGCTCAATTACAGGCGTAACTCCTACAGGAATAACAGGACAAGAAAAAGTGACAGCTGCCTCTATGGAGTCAGTGACACAAGCGTTACTCAAGATAAATCAATCTTTGGAGATCTTGACAGAGTACAGAAAATACACAGAAATTAACAGAACTAACAGCAAGATTGGACTTGAATACAGAATCTATAAACAGGCTGGTTCAAGAAAATTCTGCAACACGTAAAATTGCAGAGGAAGCTAGAACTTTTGCTGGAGAGACTCAAGAGAACTTAGAACCGATTGCTAAAAAGGTTCATGAACATGATGTAACTCTGGCTTTGTGGGAATTACAGAGAAAGGAAAGAAATCTGAAATTAAGACTGATTCCCGAGAGCGAAGGAGACAACCTGGTGGAGTTTTTAACACAAGAGTTTGCTGGTTTCTGGGAAGACTTGGAGGAGGAAGAATTTAAGATTACAACAGCATTTAGACTGGGCAGAAGACAGAACAGAAAGACCCCGAGGGACTGTTTGATTACCCTTAGATCTAAGGAAGAAAGAGATAAAATATTAAAATTACACTACCAAAAGGCCTTGCAAATTGAAAATTCATCCATACAGATTTTTAAAGACATCCCTAAACATATCTTGGAGTTGAGAACATTCTATAAGGATTTGGTTTACCTGCTGAAGAAGAACATCATCCCTTTCAGGTGGGAGTTCCCACAAGGACTGTCTTTTGACTATAAGGGAAAGAAGGTGAAAATAAAGACAATACAAGACAAAGAGAGATTCTTGGAAAGAAACCAAGAGGACTTACAGAAGGGAACTGTGGATCCAATTGCAGAACAAAGGAGAGCACTAGACATTCTGAACCTATTGTTTGGACTTAACCCATCACCATCAGAGGAAGAGCAACAACTTGGAGCGGTTGGAGGAGTAACAGAAAAATAACAAGACGGCTCTGCAATTCCTTAGCTGGACTTGTAATGGGCTGAACATGCCTTTGAAGAGACGTCAAGTGTTTCATATTTTGAAAAGAGAACAATTGGACTTGATTTGTTTACAAGAAACCCATGTAACCAGAGCACACAGGAAACTACTCATAAATAAAAGATTAGGACAAGAATTCATTTCATCGGATAAAGTTAAGAAAAGAGGAGTCGTGATCTATGTAAAAGAGAAATGGGTTCCAAAAATGATGTTTAAAGATGAACAAGGAAGATATCTGGCAGTTGAAATACAAGTACAAGGAGAAAAATTCTTAATAGTTGGAATTTATGCACCAAATGAAGGCAAGGCGGAATTCTTCAAGAAACTTCATGAAACTCTGATGGACTATTTGGATTACAATATGATAATTATGGGAGACATGAACGGTGTAGTTTCTACAAATATGGACAAGGCACAAAGACTGACAATCTCCAAGGAAGGGAGACTTCCGAAGACCTTCTTTGAAATGACGGAAAATATGGACCTAATAGACATATGGAGAACAAGGAACCCTCTTGAGAGAGAGGGAACTTTTTTCTCTCAAGCAATGATGACCTGGACCAGAATTGATCAAATTTGGATCACTAGTGGGATGGCTCCAAAGATTAGGAGGGTAGAAATCTGCCCAAAAACTTGCTCCGACCATAACGCCGTGAAGATGGAAATGAAACTTACAACAACTGGTCAATTTAGATGGAGGATGAATGACACCCTGTTTCGAGATAAGGAGATCCACATGAAGGCCCAAAAAACTTTAAAGGACTATTTTGAAATAAATCTAAAGGCCGATGTGGAAAAAAGAGTGATCTGGGACGCAAGTAAAGCTGTGATGCGAGGATTCTTGATTCAACAAAATTCAATAAAAAAGAGAAAGCAGAATGAGAAGAAGGAAAAGATTTTGGAAAAGATAAAAGAAAAAGAGAAAAAATTAAGATCAAAACCACAGTCCCAGGAGATTTTGAGAGAGATTAAGTTATATCAAACACAATATATGGAATTGATGAATCAAGAGATTGAATGGAAGATAAAGCAAATGAAACAAAAAACATTCGAATCGGCAGATAAATGTGGCAAACTTCTGGCATGGCAATTGAAGAAAAGGCAGAAACTAAATACAGTTACAAGCCTAGAAGTGGATGGAAAGAACATATCTAAACCCAATGAGATTAGAAACTGTTTTCTGAGTTATTTCAAAAAACTTTATTCTCAAGGACCACAAAATGAAGAGGACATAGATAAATTCCTTAAAAAATATGGATTACAAAAAATCTCTCATCAAAGCAAGGTGGATTTAAACCAGAGAATAACAGAACAAGAGATAGAGGGTGCCATTCAAGACATGCAATTGGGCAAGTCTCCAGGGCCAGATGGACTGACTTCCAGATACTATAAATCTTTGAAGGAGTGGTTGGTTCAACCGTTAAAGGAAGTCTGCAATGAGATTTCAGAGGGGGGAAAGGCACCAGAATCGTGGAAAGAAGCGTATATTTCACTCATACCAAAGACAGAGACTGAAAAGACTCAACTTAAGAACTACCGCCCAATATCATTACTTAATGTGGATTATAAATTTTTTGCAGACATTTTGGCAAAAAGACTTAAAAGATTGTTGATGGAGAAGATTCATAAGGACCAAGCAGGCTTTCTCCCAAAAAGGCACTTATCGGACAATGTAAGGAATATAATAGACATTCTGGAATTGCTAGAGGTGAACATAAACACTAAAGCAGTGCTGATTTTTGTGGACGCGGAGAAAGCCTTTGACAATATTTCTTGGAGTTTTATGAAAAAGAATCTTCATGGGATGGGGGTAGGCCAAGGTTTTGAGAATGGTATGGGTGCAATATATTCTGAACAAAAAGCTAAGCTGATTGTAAATAATGTGATAACGGAGGAACTTAAGATAGAAAAAGGAACACGACAGGGGTGCCCAATTTCTCCATTGCTTTTCATTTCTGTTCTGGAGGTGTTGCTGAATATGATTAGAAATGACCAGCAGGTTAAAGGTGTACAGGTCGGAGCTAAACATTACAAGTTAAGGGCATTCGCAGATGACTTAGTATTGACCTTACAAGAGCCAAACACTAGTACGAAAAGAGTGTTGGAGATAATTCAACAATTTGGCCAGGTAGCCAGACTTAAACTGAACAAACAAAAAACTAAAGTCTTAGAAAAAAATTTGACAGTCATGGAGAAGGAGAAATTTCAAGAAGAGACAGGTTTGACAGTGGTTAAGAAGGTGACATACCTAGGGGTTCATTTGACATCTAAAAATTTGAACTTGTATAAGGACAACTATGAAAAATGTTGGTCAGAAATTAAAGAAGATCTAGAAATATGGTCAAATCTAAAATTGTCAATGTTAGGCCGAATTGCAGTTATTAAGATGAATGTATTGCCTAGAATGCTATTTTTGTTTCAAACTTTGCAGATTCTTGACAAGATGGACTGTTTCAAGAGGTGGCAGAAAGACATTGCGAGATTTGTCTGGCAGGGCAAAAAGCCCAGAATAAAATTTAAAATACTTACAGATGCAAAAGAAAGAGGGGGATTTGCCCTGCCGGACTTAAAACTGTACTGTGATGGGATGATGAGCTGCTTGTGCGTAAAATCGTAGTCCCTCAGAGTTTGTGCAACTCCACAAACCTCTGTGTGTGACAGAGCTCCTCAGACATGTCTGCTCTAGTCACTTGCAGATTCCGACAGTGGTTGTTTTCGGAAGCGCTTCCAGCATAAAAGCTCCTTAACGGAAACACGTCTTCGGGACTCACGGCGTGACAGCTTCCGGCGAGGAATAGGTCTCCCTATGGGAGCTTCTGACACCTCCCCACTGTTCTCGCTGGACGTGTCCCTGAGCCCTCCCTCTTGCTCGCTTTCCCTCAGAGATCCTCCCCTTTCCCTGCTAGTTCCTGCTTTAGCTGCTGCGTCTCTCTCAGCCTTTGTGAGACTCTCCTCCAGAGACCCATCTCTCCCCCTGCTGGTCCCTGCTTCAACTGTTGAGTCCCTCCCAGCCTCCGTGAGCCCTTTCCCCACCTGTTCCTCCGATGGCAGTTCCCTGACATCCACCTCCCCTCCAGGACCCCCTTCACCCCCGCCCGTTCCCTCTCCTCTGGGCGGTGAGGAGGTAAAACCCCGAAAAGAATCCTCTTCATCTTCAGACGTCTCGAACATTTCCCTCCATCGGTCGCTGTTCCGGCTCGCTGAATCCTCCTCCTCCTCGGAATCTGTGAACCCCTCCAACTCCTCTTCCTCATCTGTGGTGGCAAAGTATTCCCTCCGGAACCTCGCCACTGGCTGAGGTTTACGTGGGAACCTCTGATGAAAAGTTTCTATTAAAACCTCGTCCTTGACATCCTCTGCCATGACCCAGGTGTTTTTGTTATTGGTTTCAGAACTCACAGGGTTAAAGAGTTCTGTGTGACGTCTCTTCCCTGAGGCGTGGTTAGAAACACATACGGGGAGTGGTTTGACGCCGAGTGTTTCAGTCTGCTTTTGGGACGCTACGCGAAAGGGAGAATGGGCGAGCTTTCACCAGGTTTAATTTACGATGTTATTCTACTTGATTAAAGGCTAGAGAAGATAAGGAACGCTTTGTGTCTGTTCTGAATTATTCACCCACACGCTGCAATTGCTTCTATCTGCTGTGATCGCTCTGCTGACAGCCAGGGAGCCAGAGGACTTTTGGATCGGCACAAACAGTCTGCAAGCCGCGCAAGGGAAGCGCGCTGGACTCCATGTTTGTTTTTCTTGGCACTCATGGCAACTTTGGCTTATCGGTTGCCATAGGTTATGGGTGCTTGCCAACGCTTTGAAGCATTGCAGGAACGTCCCACGTGTGGGGAGGCCAGCAAGCTAGCTGAAAAGTTGCTGGGGCCAGCTGGAGCTCTGGAGCTGTTTCTCTGAGGCTGGAAGGAGCTCGCTGGGGAGAAGCGATCTGCCGGTGCCGGGAGGCGGAGGAAGCTACTGCCGAGACGTGAGTAAGCTTAGCCCCCGGGGGAGGAGATGGCAGACGATCGTGAATCATTCTCAGTTCCCTTCGAAAAATTAAACGGACAAAATTGGGCCGAATGGAGCCGGAAGCTAAAGGCCTGGCTGGTAGCCAAGGGGTTGTGGGAGGCGACCCAGGGACCCCCTCTACCACCACCTGCAGCAGGAGCAGCAGCGGCGGACATAGCAGCTGCTCACGCGTCGCAGAGGAAGAACCAGAAAGCCCTGGGAGCTATAGTGCTCAGTTTGGAGGGCTCCCAACTTCCTCTGGTTGAAGGGCTTGAAACTGCCCAGGAGGCCTACCAAGCCCTTGAGAGGGTGCACCACAGAACCACGGCTGGTGCAAAGATCCACACCACCAGACGCTTGTTTGAGATGAAGCTGCGTCCCGGTGGGAACATCAGACAGCATGTTACTGAGATGCTATCTGTTTTCAATGAGTTGTGGCTGTTGCAAGTCAACTTCTCAGAGGAACTGAAGGTTTATATTTTGCTCAGCTCTCTGGACAAAAGCTATGACAATTTGTGTCTGTCTATGGAATCCATGAGTCCACAGGATTTGACTCTATCGTACATGACAGGGCGTCTTTCGGACGAACAGGAGAGGCATGTCCGAGAGGGCAGGTCTGGCGCAGGCAGCTCCACCGGTTGCAGAGGTGGGGGGGGCAAGCCAGATGAGAGCTGTGTTCAGGCTTTTTCCACTCGTCGATGTTATGTCTGTGGATCGAACAGCCACCTAAAATGGGCTTGTCCGCAGAGAAGCAGAGACCGGGCAGGATGTCTCCAAGGTCGCTTCCCATGGGAACCAGTCTCGGAGAGGAGGCCAGCGTGGGAACGCGAAGGAAGGACGTGACTCAGAGAAGGGAGACTGTTATCATCTCACGGCTTCTCTGGCAACTTTGAAAAACAATTCCAGCAGGGACACAGCTGTGAAGTTTATAATCGACAGTGGATCAAGTCATCACCTAATTGGAGAGACACCTACTGGGGGGCTGCGGGACTGCAGGGCTGTTTTAGATGGGAAAATTGTGCAGTTTGCAAACGGTTCCCAAAAGCAAGTTTCTGACATTGTTGACGTGTATGTTCCTTTTTTGCAGGCACAGCTGGAGATCTACGTTGTGCCGGGAGTGCATTGTTGTCTGTTATCTGTGCCAGCTCTTGTAAAAGAAGGGTACAAAATTTGTTTTGAAAATAACACCTGTTCTATTTCCAGAGGGGGGAAGCTGCTTGTCAACGTGGAGGGCAAGGACAATCTCTTTGTTCTGGAAACACCTCTGGAGGGTGGTGGGAATGCAGGAAAAGCAAAGGCACAGTGTGCTAGTGTTCCCAGCCATGATTCATGTGTTCACATATGGCACAAGAGAATGTCTCATGCTTGTTTGGAAGATGTTAAGAGGCTGCCAGGCTGCACCAAAGGTTGTAAAATCACACCATGTGAGGGATCCCTAGAGTGCAGGGCATGCAACAAGGTTCAAAGGGGCAGGTTTCCCGGGGTAAAGAGGGTAACCACAAAACCTTTTGAGTTGGTTCACACAGACCTTACAGGACCCATGAAGTGTGAGAGTCTGGGTGGGGCCAGGTTTCTGCTAACGCTGGCAGATTATTTTTCTCAGAATTTATGGTGTTTCTCTCTCAGGTCGCAGAGGGAGGCAGCGCAACTGATCCAGGATTGGGTTGCGGAGGTGGAACTGAGGTTCTCCACCAAGGTGCAAGGGTTCAGGAGCGACCGTGGGTCACAGTTCACTGGGTCTTCTCTGAAGGAGTTTTTCAAGGAAAAGGGAATTCGTCACCAGGTGACGGGTGCAAAGTCTCCTCAAGAGAGAGGCGTGGCAGAGCACAGGAGTGAAACACTGGCTGAAGCTGTCAGGGTTTTACTGTGTGACTCTGGGCTGCCTCAGAGCTTTTGGAGTGAGGCTTGGACGTTTGCCAGTTTTGTTTTTAACAGGTCCTACAATCACGATGTAGGTGACACACCGTATTGTCTGTTGCACAAGCAAAAGCCACAGGTGCATTTCTTCCGTTTGTTCGGTTCTAAGGCTTCAGTGCCAATACCAACAGCGCAACGGAAGGAGGGTGGTCCTAGGTGCCAGGACATGATCTTCTGTGGGTATGATCCTGCAACAAATGGGTGGAAGTTTGCATACGCAGAGGGTGATCAGACCAAGCTGCTGGTCAGCAAGCATGCTGAGTTCTTTGAGCAGGGTGGTTGGTCACAGCCTGGGTATGGTTCTGATTTTCTCTCAGAATGCTTGTCCGATTCTGAGGGGGAGGAAAGGGAGGAAGAAAGGGAGGAAGGAGAGGCAGAGGCGGAGCCTGTTGCTGAAGACCAGGTTGCTGTTGATGGTCAAGCACAGGGGTGGGTTTCTCCACAGGTTAAGAGAGAACCCAAGAGCGAGCCTTCATCTCCTGTTAGCCAAGTGCAGAAAGCCCGAAGACGCAGCAAGTCAGAGGGGGAGTCTTCTGAGCTTGCTGGAGACACATTTGCTGACCCCAGTGGGTCAGGAGGAGCGCCCGAAGTTGTGCTCCAGCGGTCCACTCGGACCACAAAGGGGGTTCCACCGGAGAGGTTTCAGGTCACCAGTGCGTGGGTTGGTTTCGCACAGTGTGATTCTGGGAGTGTGGAAGGGATTCAACAATTGCCTGGGATAAATGCCAGTGGGAGGCAAAAGGCAGTGGGAGGTGAGTTGAACTCAAAGAGGTCTGTAAACAGGGGTTCACAGTTTCCCTCAGGGTTCGAGACGAGAGGGGGTGTTATTGGTTTCAGAACTCACAGGGTTAAAGAGTTCTGTGTGACGTCTCTTCCCTGAGGCGTGGTTAGAAACACATACGGGGAGTAGTTTGACGCCGAGTGTTTCAGTCTGCTTTTGGGACGCTACGCGAAAGGGAGAATGGGCGAGCTTTCGCCAGGTTTAATTTACGATGTTATTCTACTTGATTAAAGGCTAGAGAAGATAAGGAACGCTTTGTGTCTGTTCTGAATTATTCACCCACACGCTGCAATTGCTTCTATCTGCTGCGATCGCTCTGCTGACAGCCAGGGAGCCAGAGGACTTTTGGATCGGCACAAACAGTCTGCAAGCCGCGCAAGGGAAGCGCGCTGGACTCCATGTTTGTTTTTCTTGGCACTCATGGCAACTTTGGCTTATCGGTTGCCATAGTTTTCCGACTCCGGTTCCCCTTCCCACGTTACCAAATACTCTACTTGATCTCCCTTCCACCTGGAATCGAGGATCTCCGCTACATGGTAGCTGTGTTCCCTTTCCTCCATTGCTGGTCCCCGAGTGACCCTCCCTTCTCTGTCCCCTTTATACGGTGACAGCAACGACCTGTGGAAAACTGGGTGCAGCTTCATGTGGTTCGGTAACCGGAGTCTGAAAGCCACTGGGTTGACCTGTTGCGTGACTTCAGATGGGCCCAGTCTTTTGGGTCTTAACTTCTTACAACCTCCTTTGAATGGTAACCCTTGGGTTGACAGCCACACCTGATCCCCCACCCTAATTGTTTCACCTTCTCTTCTGTTTTTGTCTGCCTGCCTCTTATATTCCTCCTTGGCCCTGTCTAAGTTAAGTTGGAGCTGGCGATGGATCGCTTCCATTTCTTCTACGAACTGTTCGGCAGCTGGAACGCACCAGTTCTCCCCTTCCCCCCCCTGGGAAAGCCCGGGGATGGCACCCGTAATTAGCCAAAAAGGGGCTCATCCTCGTGGACACGTTCTCCGCATTGTTGTAGGCAAATTCCGCCAACGCCAGCTTCTCCACCCAATCATTCTCTCTGTCATTGACATAACACCTCAAATATTGCTGGAGGATGCCATTGGCTCTTTCCGCCTGCCCGTTGGTTTCAGGATGCCGGGCAGTCGAAAAATTGACCTCTACATGCAGTAAGCTCATGAGCTTCCTCCAGAACCTGGAAGTAAATTGTTTCCCTCGGTCTGAAACCACCCTCAAGGGGGCGCCATGCAACCTAAACACATTTTCTACAAACAATTTAGCGGTTTCTTCTGCCGTGACAGCATGTGAGCATGCTATAAAGTGGGCCATTTTGGTTAACAGGTCTACCACAACCATGATGGCTGTTTTCCCTCTGGACTTTGGCAGATCAGTCATGAAATCTATTGCCACTGCTTCCCATGGTCTTTCAGGTGTGGGTAGCGGTTCTAATAACCCTGCCGGTGCCCGCCTCTCCCCCTTGGCTCGCTGGCATTGGTCACACCCTCTCACATACTCCCGCACATCTTCCCTGACCTTGGGCCACCAAAATTCCCTGGTAACCAGCCACATGGTTTTGTGTTGCCCAAAATGCCCTGCTGTGGGGCTACCGTGCAGTTGCTTGAGTACCTTCTCCCTCAAATCACCTTCAGGTATATATAACGCTCCCTTGTAATACAACGCCCCGTTTCTCTCCTCAAAACCCCCGGGTTTATCTCCCTCCCTCCTGAGACCCCTGAGTTTCTCCTGGGCGTATTCATCATGCACCGTTTCCTCTACCAGTTCCCTTTGCCCCACCAATGCCGCCCCACACACCCAGCGGTCCTCTGGAATGACATGTCTTTCTTCGGGTGCTCCCTCCCCCTCCAAATATTCAGGTTTGCGTGAGAGAGCGTCCGCCCTAACGTTCTCTGGGCCTGGCACGTAACAAATCTCAAAGTTAAATTTGGAGAACTCCTGGGCCCATCTCAACTGCCGTTGGTTGAGCACTCGTGCCATTCTCCAATACTCTAGGTTCTTGTGGTCAGTGCACACTTGCACCTTATGTTGTGCGCCAATTAGCAGATGCCTCCATCTCCGGAAAGCCTCATGAATAGCAAGAAGTTCTCGGTCGTACACCGTGTAGTTCCTCTTGGATTTGTTCAGCTTTCACGAAAAAAAGGCACACGGTCTCCACTCTGACTCCTCCTTCCCTGGCTGCAGAAGAAGCACCGCCCCTATGGCTCTGTCTGATGCGTCTGTTTCGACTCTCATCTTTTTTTTGTAAATCCACATGCAGAAGTTGTCCTTCAGAGGCGAAGGCCCTTTTCAGTTCCTCAAAAGCTCGCTCCGCCTCCTCAGTCCAAACAAATTTCTTCTTACTGCTGAGACAGTCCGTAATGGGCGCCGTCAGGTGTGCAAAGTTTCGGATGAACTTACGATAAAAGTTCCCAAACCCTAGGAACCTCTGCACATCCTTCTTGGTTTTGGGTGCTTTCCATTCCAGCACTGCCTGGACCTTGCCGGGATCCATGGCCAATCCCTTGTCTGACAGGCGGTACCCCAGGAATTCCACCTCCTTGGTATGAAACTGACACTTCTCCAGTTTCACCCACAGCCGGTTGGCTTGCAGCCTGCTCAACACTTCTCTGACGTCTCTCACATGCTGCTCCTCATTCTCAGAATACACCAACACGTCATCTAGGAAGGCCACACAATTCTTGTAAAGGAAAGGCCCCAGTACGTGGTTCATAAACGATTGGAAGCACGCCGAGCCTGCTTGTAAGCCAAATGGCATAACGAGATATTCAAATGCCCCCAAAGGGGTGAACATGGTGGTTTTCCATTCATCCCCTTTCCTTATACGTATCAGGTTGTACGCCCCCCTTAGGTCCAGCTTTGTAAAAATCTTTCCCTTCCGCACCCTGGTCAAAATGTCGTCAATCCGGGGCATAGGGAAAGCCACGGGTTCTGACACTGCGTTTAACGCCCTGAAGTCACACACCAGTCTCGGCTTGTCCGTGTGTTTTTTATCCACAAAAAACACTGGGCTACCTCCCACTGCTTTGGACTCTCTGATGAAGCCTCTCTTCAGGTTCTTGTCAATGAACTCTCTTAGCTCCTGCATTTCTCTGTCTGACATGGCATACAACTTGCTTACAGGAAGCTGTGCCCCAGGGAGTAAATTGATTTGACAATCAAAGGGTCTATGCGGGGGTAGTTGGTCAGCTTCCTTCTCGCTGAACACGTCGCTGAGATCTGCGTATTGTGGTGGTACCTTCACTTTCTCCATTACTTCCGTCCCTGCTAGGGTGGCTTGGGCCCCTGCTGAACCCTTTCCCCCTTTGCAGTGTTCTAAGCAATGTGCTGAACCAAAGGAAACCACTCTCTGATGCCAGCCCACCAGCGGATCATGTAACGCTAGCCAGCTCATCCCCAAAATAATAGGAGCTCCTCCCAAGGTGGCCACATTAAACGCTATCAGTTCTGTGTGCCTTGCCGCCTTCATTATCATTGGGACGGTCTGCAAGCTGACTTCTCCTCCCAACAACTCCCTGCCATCGATCATGGTCACCTGCAGGGGGTTGCTTAAAGGGATAGTCTGTATTTGGTGTTCAGCTGCAAACTCTTTGCTCATGAAATTGCAGGAGCTGCCTGAGTCCAACAGCGCCTTTATCTTTAGGGGGTGTCCATTTTGCAGCTCTAGCGACACTTCTATCACTAAGGCAGGTTGAGGAGCTTCTGGCATGGGCACTTTCACTGCTCTTTGGCCTGGCTGCTGTGCCCCGACTGTGGCAACCAGGCGTTGGCTTTTACCTGCTCCGGTTTTTCCTCCTCTCTTCCCTCAACAGCTCCCATCATCCCTTGCTATTCCTTCCTCTAGGGGCAGACTCTGGCAAAGTGACCTGGCTGTTGGCAGAGATAGCATTTCCGGGCGCCTTTTCCCTCCTTCTTTCCCCCCTCACTGGGCTTTGAAACTGCGTGCGCGCGCGCTGTTCCGATTTCCATCGGCTCTGCCGGCGGGAAAGTTGTCTCTGGAATGTCTGGAATGCGGAACTCCTTCCAACGTTCCCCCTTCCCTTCCCGCCTCTCCAAAGCTCTCGCCTCCTGGCGCGCTCCTATGGTCAGCGCAGATTTAGTCAGCTGATCCATAGAATCCGCCCTAGGACCCCGGGAAAGTTCGTCTTTCACAGCCGAAGCAAGGCCTTCTTCAAATAGCATTTGAATGGGTGCCGCCGATAAGTCCCACCCCAATCTGTGAACCAGCATGGTGAACTCAGTCCAGTACTCACGGACAGATCGGCTTCCCTGCTTGCAAGCCATTAGCTGTCTGCGCACCACTCCCTGCTCAATATCGCTGGAAAACATGAGATCCATTGCACGAAAGAACTTCATGGTGTCCTTTAGGACGTCATTATGCGTTGCCATCAGGGGTCTAACCCAGTCCCTCGCCCCCCTTTCAAGATGCCCAATCACGAAAGCCACTCGCGATTCCTCGTCAGGGAATTCATCAAACTGCACATTGAGGGCATATTGCATCTCTGTTCTAAAGGCATGGTAGTCCTTGGGGTCCCCCCCAAACTTCTGCACCAATCCTGGTACCTTTCTGGTGAACTGGGTGGCTCTCCCCTTCTTGTCTGCATCCTGAGCCCTTCTCTCCTCAAGCCTCGCCGTCTGCAGCGCCAGTTGGATTTCCAACGCTCGGTACCTTTCTTCCAAGCTTGGACCCGCTCCAACTCCTGCTTCTCCGGTTCCGGCTGGGTCACTCATGATGCCTTCTCCTGCACAAACAGCTTACAAAGACTGTCGGAATGCTGTGATGGGATGATGAGCTGCTTGTGCGTAAAATCGTAGTCCCTCAGAGTTTGTGCAACTCCACAAACCTCTGTGTGTGACAGAGCTCCTCAGACATGTCTGCTCTAGTCACTTGCAGATTCCGACAGTGGTTGTTTTCGGAAGCGCTTCCAGCATAAAAGCTCCTTAACGGAAACACGTCTTCGGGATTCGCGGCGTGACAGCTTCCGGCGAGGAATAGGTCTCCCTATGGGAGCTTCTGACACCTCCCCACTGTTCTCGCTGGACGTGTCCCTGAGCCCTCCCTCTTGCTCGCTTTCCCTCAGAGATCCTCCCCTTTCCCTGCTAGTTCCTGCTTTAGCTGCTGCGTCTCTCTCAGCCTTTGTGAGACTCTCCTCCAGAGACCCATCTCTCCCCCTGCTGGTCCCTGCTTCAACTGTTGAGTCCCTCCCAGCCTCCGTGAGCCCTTTCCCCACCTGTTCCTCCGATGGCAGTTCCCTGACATGTACTATGAAGCAGCAGCGTTTTGCTGGCTGAAAGAGTGGATGCTCCTCGAGAATACAGATATCTTGGATTTAGAAGGCTTTAATAATACATTTGGTTGGCATGCATATCTATGGTATGATAAAATCAAAGTGCATAAGGCCTTTAAAAATCACATTGTCAGAAAAGCGTTGTTTAATGTTTGGATAAGATATAAAGATTTGTTGGAAAACAAAACCCCTAGATGGTTGTCACCCTTGGAGGCTAAGGCACTGAAGAAACTTAATATGGAGGTCGGATGGCCAAAGTATTGGGAAATTTTGGAACAGGATGGAGATAAATTGAAATTACAAAGTCATGAGAAATTGAAACCTAAAGTACGAGATTGGCTCCAATATTACCAAATAATGGAGGTTTACAAACAGGACAGGAAAATTGGCTTCCAGGTGGAAAAATCAAAATTAGAGACTGAACTGTTAGAACCCAATACCAAGAATTTGTCAAGAATGCATAATTTGCTGCTGAAATGGAATACACAAGATGAAACAGTTAAATCAGCTATGATTAAGTGGGCACAGGACATTGGTCATAACATTATGTTTGCTGACTGGGAATGGTTGTGGAACACCGGGATAAAATTTACGGCATGTAATGCTTTAAAGGAAAATATTATGAAAATGATCTATAGGTGGTACATGACCCCAGTCAAGCTAGCAAAAATCTACCATTTGCCTGATAACAAGTGTTGGAAATGTAAAGAAACTGAAGGTACTTTCTATCACCTTTGGTGGACATGCCCGAAGATTAAGGCTTTCTGGGAAATGATATATAATGAAATGAAAAAGGTACTTAAATGTACTTTCCCTAAGAAACCAGAGGCCTTTCTCTTGGGCATTGTCGGCCAATTGGTGTCAAAGAAAGATAGAACTTTCTTTATGTATGCTACAACAGCAGCAAGAATACTTATCGCAAAGTATTGGAAGACACAAGATCTACCCACCCTGGAAGAATGGCAGATGAAAGTGATGGACTACATGACATTGGCTGAGATGACTGGCAGAATCCGTGACCAGGGAAAGGAGACGGCGGAAGAAGAATGGAAGAAATTTAAAATCTATCTTAAGGACTATTATAAACTTGATGAATGTTAGAATGTCGAGGTTTTGAGAAAGAAAGGGTTACAGTGATATAAGATTAGACTGAAGGAAAGATTAAGAGGACAGAGGCTTGAGATAAATAATTAGAAGTTGCTAAAAATTTTGGACATCGGGATGCAGAAAGGGGAGGTATGGGGGAGTCTGAGAAACAAGGTTTATGAAAAAAAGATTATGAAACTATACGTGTTTGTATGTCTTTTTATATGTTTGTATTGTTTTTTAAAAAATTGTAAAACCAATAAAAAAATATAATAAAAAAAAGGGGGAAGCAGCTCCGTCGGCAGGAACGGAGGGGAGGTCAGAACAAGCTATCCTCCCGGAAGGGGAGGGGAGCAGTGAGAGGAGTGATGTAACGATCAGGAGAAAGGTTGGAAGCTGGGCGCGCGCGCCAAGTTCAAATGTGCAAGTGCGCGGGGAAACGGAGAGCCCGGGGGAGGAGCCAGGTCCCAAAGCCCGCAGGAGAGCCATCTGTGGATTCAGCGTCAGAGGAATCCAGGAGGGGTGAAACTCCAGCGGGCAGAAAGACCCTGCGAAAAGGAAAGACAGGAGGAGGTGGAGCAAAGCAAGCATCTTAAACTGGTGCAGGGGAGGGACAGATTCAGAGGGGACTTCAGCGGTCTAGCGTTACGGACGTGGGGCTGCGTGCCTCGGCTGTGAAACGAAAAATGAACTGCAATAAAATTTCTGTATATAAAGAGAGACTGGCGTTGGTCCTTTGTGAGCTGGGACCTGAGGCAGCCCTGACAGTAAGTCCCCTCTCTGTACGCAAAAAAATTTTTTTTGCAAGCTCACGAAGGTTGGCAGAGATGACTGCGGAGGAGCAACTAACAGAACTGCGAAACGCAGTAGCGGAGCTTTCCACGGCAGTACTGATCTCCAAAAAGACAGGAGAGGAAGCAGAAGCGCGATGCCAGGATCTGCAAGCCAGGTGGGAGCGTGCATGCAAAGAAGGGTTCCCGGGGCCCAGGTCAGAGGGAATTGGACTCGGCTGGCAGGGGGGCAGTTTAGTAGCCCACTTCGATGGGAACCTGAAGCATTATCCCAGTTTCAGAGCTGACGTCGTATATGCGCTGCATTTGCTTCGGAAGGATTTTAGAGATGAGGAGGAGAGAGTAGGCTTCATTGTATCCCACTTGCATGGGGAAGCTAAAGCCTGGCTACGCAATTTATGGCGCGAAGATGGTCCTGCCCGCAGGGATTCTGACGCATTTATCGCGGCCATGGACGCTTGTTTCCAATCTACCGTGGACATTGATGTGGCAAGGCGCGAGATGCATGGATTGAGGCAAGGCAAGGCTACAGTACGACAGTACCATTCCCGCTTTTTTGCATTGCTGAATGTGCTGGGCTGGGAAAAGGACTCCGTGGCAGTGAGAGATTTGTTCTGGGAGGGACTCAATGGCTCCGTAAAGGATGAGTTGGCAAGGGGGGACAGACCTCAAACCCTCGCAGACGTCGTGCAGAGAGCGCTCACGATAGGAGTGCGCCACGAAGAACGCCCTTGGCACAGTGATGAGGGTCGCCAGGTGCGTGCACCGGCTAGAGCGTCTCCTTTTCTTCCCAGGGACCTGGGACGTACGCATCCCTCGCCTCCGCTGAGGGAGGGGGAGGAACCGATGGAGCTTGGTGGTGCCAAGGCTCAGACAGCAGCCGGAGCCCCAGCGCCCGGAGCAGTCAAGACTAAGCCTCCTAGAGGGAGCAGGAAGTGCTACATCTGTGACAGTGCGCAACACATGGCCAAAGAGTGTCCCCAGAGGCTCCAGAAGCACACTGCAGCCTTAGCAACAGTAACAGAGGCAGCTCACCATGGAGAGCAGTTTCAGGGAAATGACAGTGCCTGGCTGGAAGCAGAGATGCTGGGGCTCAGCCAGGCAAGTCAGTAAAGCAGTCCCCAGCAATTTTGCAGCCTACAGACCCCCTACCACCCAAGCCAGTGGTGCAACTCACTGCAACTCTCCAGTTACCTAATGGACTCACCCTGGAAGTCCCTGTTAGCATTGACTCCGGTAGCAACGCAGACTTCATGGGGGTGCAGTTCATCAAGGAACATCGCATAGCGCTTCTACCAGCCACGCTGCCCTTAAACGTTGTCACAGTCGATGGCAGGAAGCTGCTGGGCGGGCAGGTGGTACAACAGACACCACCCATGGTGATGCAGATTGGGAATCACCGCGAGGTCATCAGTTTCAACGTCACCCGCCTGTCAGACACGCCTATAGTGTTGGGCATGAGTTGGCTGGATAGACACAGCCCGTCATTAGCGTGGTACCAGCGACAACTCACCTTTGGTTCATCCTACTGCGCACAGCACTGCATCCAGCCCGGCCAGGAAGCGGAGGGCCAGGAGGAAGGGCAGCAGCTGCACCTGGGCATGGTGCAGTCGGTGCCCCACAAGTACAGGGGGTTTTTGGAGGTCTTCTGCGAAAAGGAAGCTGACCAGTTGCCCCCCCCACTGGCCCTACGACTGCGCAATTGACCTCTTGCCAGGAGCGACGCTGCTGACTGCGAAGCTGTATTCCATGTCCGAGGACGAGATGCAGGAGCTCAGGGAGTTCATAGAGCACAATTTGAAGCGGGGATTCATCCAAGAATCCAAGGCAGTGGGGGGCAGTCCTGTGTTTTTCGTGAAGAAGAAGGACACGCCCCCAAAAAGGCTCATTGTAGACTTTAGGGCCATAAACTCGATGACAAAGCCCAAGGCATTTCCCATGCCTAAGATTGACGACTTGCTCGCGACGGTGCGAAAGGGGAAGATCTTCACCAAGCTGGATCTGCGCGGCGCGTACAATCTCATACGCATGAGGGAGGGTGATGAGTGGAAGACGGCCATGTTTACGCCGTTGGGCACCTATGAATACAAAGTTATGCCGTTTGGCCTCCAAAATGGCTCCCACTGTTTCCAAGCATTCATGCACCATGTGCTAGCGGGACTCCTTTACAAGAAGTGCGTATGCTTCCTCGACGACATCCTGATCTTCTCGGAATCGCCGGAGGCTCACGAGAGTGACGTAAAGGAGGTCCTGCAGAGGCTAAGGGAGCACAGACTCTACGCCAAACTGGAGAAGTGCCAGTTCGACGTGACGGAGGTGGATTTTCTGGGCTACAGGCTGTCCGACAAGGGACTCGCCATGGACAGCGCCAAGGTCCGCGCGGTGTTGGACTGGAAGAGCCCACACAATCGGAAGGAAGTCCAGAGGTTCGTCGGCTTCGCCAACTTTTACCGCAAGTTCATCAAAGGTTTCGCGAAAGAGACGGCGGCTATCACGGACACCCTCAGTTCCAAGAAGAAAAAGTTCATTTGGACGGACCAGGCGGAGCAGTCCTTTCGGAGACTTAAGAGCCTCTTCGTGTCCGAAGAACAGCTGCTACACGTGAATCCCAGCAGGCCCATGCGGGTTGAGACTGTCGCATCGGACAGAGTGGTGGGGGCGGTCCTCTTGCAGCAAGATCCGCAAGGGAACTGGAGGCCTTGCGCGTTCTACTCCAGAAAGCTCAGCAAGTCGGAGCAGAACTACACCATCTGGGACAGGGAGTTGCTGGCCATTCATGCAGCATTCAAGGCGTGGAGGCACTTCCTCTTCGGAGCCAGACACACTGTGCAGGTCCGCACGGACCATAAGAACCTAGAGTATTGGCGCACGGCGAAGCTCCAGAGCCAGAGGCACATACGCTGGGCGGAGTTCTTTGCGGATTTCGACTTCAGGATAGAGTACATCCCAGGAGACAACAATGTCATAGCAGATGCGCTCTCCAGGAAACCCCAGTATCTCGAGGAAGCGGCACCAGTGGCGGCCAAGCACATTTTCGCACCGCAGGCATGGGCATGTGCTTCAGCCGCCGTGGACCTGTACGCGGTGCGTCGCACGCTGCAGACGGATCCGTTCGCGCAATCCAAGATGGAGGAACTGTGGAGGGGCACAGCAAAGGACGGCGATTTCCAGATACGCGACGGCCTGCTAACCCGCAAAGGTGCTCTCTACGTGCCGGGGGACGATCTCCGCGCGAAGGTCCTGCAGCAGTTGCACGACGCACCCAGCGCGGGTCACTTCGGCAAGGAGAAGACGGCGGACTTAGTAGCCAGGGACTTTTGGTGGCCCCAGATGCGAGGAGAGGTCGCGGATTACGTCGCCAGGTGTGACACTTGCCAGAGATCCAAACCAGTGCACAAGAAGCCAGCGGGACTACTGGAACCGCTGGAGACGCCACTACAGCCGTGGGAGAGGGTGGTGCTGGACTTTGTTACTGATCTACCCAGTTCGCGAGGCAAGACGGCGGTACTTGTGGTTGTAGACCTGTTCACCAAGATGGCGCATTTCATTCCTTGCGCGAAGGTGGCCACAGCGGAACAGACCGCCAAGCTGTTCATAGACCACGTGTTCAGGGTTCACGGCTTGCCACGGTCCATCCTGTCCGACCGGGGCCGCCAATTCATTTCCAGTTTCTGGCAGAAGTTCCTGGGTATCCTGAACGTCAAGATCAACTTAGCGTCGGCGAGGCATCCGCAGACCAACGGCCAAGCGGAGAGGGTCAACACCATCATGCAGCAGTACCTGCGATGTTACGGCAATCAACAGCCTGCGACTTGGGTGGACTACCTACCGCTGGCCGAGTTTGCCTACAACAACATGAAGCACGCGTCAACGGGGGTGACACCGTTCTGCGCCAACAATGGGCGACATCCCAGAACCTTCCCGGGGTTGGAGACGACGGCGCAGGGGGAGCCGCAGGGAGCTGACCACTTAGCAGCAGAATTGCAGGAGGTCCACGAGGAACTCCGACGGCACTTGGAGCTAGCTAAACACGCCTACAAGGAGCAGGCAGACAGGCACAGGAGGGCAGGGGAAGACATCCAGGTGGGGGACTGGGTATGGTTAGCGGCCCAGGCAGTGCCGGCCAAGTCGTTAGCTAAGAAGAAGCTAGGACACAAACAGCTAGGGCCATACCAAGTTGAGGCCAGGATCAATCCTGTAGCTTTTTGGTTGACTCTCCCAGAAGGTTCCAGAATGCACCCGGTCTTTCATAGGTCGGTGCTCACACCCTACAAGGCCCCACACAGGTTTCAGGAGCCAGGGACAGCACCAGACCCACGCAGAAAGTCACCAGAGGGGGGGAAGTCACTGAGGGCCACGACATTCAACGAGGTCACGGAGATTCTGGACTCGAGATGGGGGGGAGGAGGGAGTAGAATATCTCCTCGCCAGGGAGGGTACCCCGGCCAGCGCCAACAGTTGGGTGCCGGATTATGCTCTGGAGGAACCGCTTCTCAAAGACGAGTTCCATGCACTCTTCCCACACAGGCCCATGCCAGCGGATTATTTCGACAGCTGGCTTTTTACGCCCACACTTTCCGCCAGCACGTTCCAGGGGTTCTCCTCCGCAGAGGAGACGACGCCGGAATCGAGCCCACCAAGGGGATTGTGCTCTTTTTATATATATATATAAATTTTTTATTGGTTTTACAGCATTTTTTAAACAATACAAACAAATAAAAGGACAAACAAACATGTATAATTTCCTAACCTTTTTTTCATTACCCTCATTTCTCAGACTCCCCCATACCTCCCCTTTCTGCATCCCAATTTCCAAGATTATTTCAGCAGCTTCTAAATAATTTTATCAAATATGTGTCCTCATAGTCTTTTCTTCAACTTATTCTTATGTCACTGTAATCCCTTTTTCTTTCTCAACACCTCGACATTTTAGCATTCATCAATTTTATAATAGTTCTTAAGATAAATTTTAAATTTCTTCCAATCCTCTTCCGCCGTCTCTTTCCTCTGATCACGGATTCTGCCAGTCATCTCAGCCAATGTCATATAGTCCATCACTTTCATCTGCCATTCTTCCAAGGTGGGTAGATCTTGTGTCTTCCAATACTTTGCGATAAGTATTCTTGCTGCTGTTGTAGCATACATAAAGAAAATTCTATCTTTCTTTAACACCAATTGGCCGACAATGCCCAAGAGAAAGGCCTCTGGTTTCTTAGGGAATGTACATTTAAGTACTTTTTTCATTTCATTATATATCATTTCCCAGAAGGCCTTAATCTTTGGGCACGTCCACCAAAGGTGGTAGAAAGTACTTTCAGATTCTTTACATTTCCAGCACTTGTTATCAGGCAAATGATAAATCTTTGCTAGCTTGACTGGGGTCATGTACCACCTATAGATCATTTTCATAATATTTTCCTTTAAAGCATTACATGCCGTAAATTTTATCCCGGTGTTCCACAACCATTCCCAGTCAGCAAACATAATATTATGGCCAATGTCCTGTGCCCACTTAATCATAGCTGATTTAACTGTTTCATCTTGTGTATTCCATTTCAGCAGCAAATTATACATTCTTGATAAGTTCTTAGTATTGGGTTCTAACAATTCAGTTTCTAATTTTGATTTCTCCACCTGGAAGCCAATTTTCCTATCTTGTTTGTACACCTCCATTATTTGATAATAATGGAGCCAAGCTCGTACTTTGGGTTTCAATTTCTCATGACTCTGTAACTTCAATTTATCTCCGTCTTGTTCCAAGATTTCCCAATACTTTGGCCATTCGGCCTCCATATTGAGCTTTTTCAATGCCTTAGCCTCCAAGGGTGACAACCATCTAGGGGTTTTGTTTTCCAGCAAGTTTTTATATCTTATCCAGACATTATATAATGCTTTTCTGACAATCTGGTTTTTAAAGGCCCTATGCACTTTAATTTTATCATACCATAAGTATGCATGCCAACCAAATGCATTATTGAAACCTTCTAAATCCAAGATAATCCAAGACAGTAAGAGCTGTTCGACAGTGGAATTTGCTGCCAAGGAGTGTCGTGGAGTCTCCTACTTTGGAGGTCTTTAAGCAGAGGCTTGACAACCATATGCCAGGAGTGCTCTGATGGTGTTTCCTGCTTGGCAGGGGGTTGGACTCGATGGCCCTTGTGGTCTCTTCCAACTCTGATTCTATGATTCAAGATATCTGTATTCTCGAGGAGCATCCACTCTTTCAGCCAGCAAAACGCTGCTGCTTCATAATACAATTTTAAATCCGGCAGGGCAAATCCCCCTCTTTCTTTTGCATCTGTCAATATTTTAAATTTTATTCTGGGCTTTTTGCCCTGCCAGACAAATTTTGAAATGTCTTTCTGCCACCTCTTGAAACAGTCCATCTTGTCAAGAACCTGCAAAGTTTGAAACAAGAATAACATTCTAGGCAATACATTCATCTTAATAACTGCAATTCGGCCTAACATTGACAGTTTCAAATTTGACCATATTTCTAGATCTTTTTTGATTTCTGACCAACATTTTTCATAATTGTCTTTATACAAATTCAGATTTTTAGATGTCAGATGAACCCCTAGGTATTTCACCTTCTTAACCACTGTCAAACCTGTTTCATTCTGGAATTTCTCCCTCTCCATACCTGTTAAATTTTTCTCCAAAACTTTAGTCTTTTGTTTGTTCAGTTTGAATCCGGCCACCTGACCAAATTCTTGAATTATCTCCAACACCCTCTTTGTACTAGTATCTGGCTCTTGTAAAGTAAGTACCAAATCATCTGCAAAGACTCTTAACTTATAATGTTTTGCTCCGACCTGTACATCTTTAACCTGCTGGTCATCTCTAATCATATTTAGCAAAACCTCCAGGACTGATATAAAAAGCAATGGGGAAATTGGGCACCCTTGTCGTGTCCCTTTTTCTATCTTAAATTCTTCAGTTATCACATTATTTACAATCAACTTAGCTTTTTGTTCAGAATATATCGCACCCATACCATTCTCAAATCCTTGGCCTACCCCCATCCCATGAAGATTCTTTTTCATAAAACTCCAAGAAATATTGTCGAAGGCTTTCTCCGCATCCACAAATATCAGCACTGCTTTAGTGTTTATATTCACCTCCAATAGTTCCAAAATGTCTATTATGTTCCTCACGTTGTCTGATAAGTGCCTTTTTGGGAGAAAGCCTGCTTGGTCCTTGTGAATCTTCTCCATCAACACTCTTTTCAATCTTTTTGCCAAAATGTCTGCAAAGATTTTGTAATCCACATTGAGTAATGATATTGGGCGGTAGTTCTTAAGCTGAGTCTTTTCAGTCTCTGTCTTTGGTATGAGTGTAATATAAGCTTCTTTCCACGATTCTGGCGCCTTTCCCCCCTCTAGAATCTCGTTACAGACTTCCTTTAACGGTTGTACCAACCACTCCTTCAAAGCTTTATAGTATCTGGAAGTCAGTCCATCTGGTCCTGGAGATTTGCCCAGTTGCATGTTCTGAATGGCACCCTCTATCTCTTGTTCTGTTATTCTCTGGTTTAGATCCACCTTGCTTTGATGAGAGATTTTTTGTAGTCCATATTTTTTAAGGAATTCATCTATATCCTCTTCCTTCTGCGGTCCTTGTGAATATAATTTTTTAAAGTAGCTCAAAAAACAGTTTCTAATCTCATTGGGTTTGGATATATTCTTTCCATCCACTTCTAGGTTTGTAACTGTATTTAGTTTCTGTCTTTTCTTCAATTGCCAAGCCAGAAGCTTACCACATTTATCTGCAGATTTGAATGTCTTTTGTCTCATTTGCTTTATCTTCCATTCAATCTCTTGGTTCATCAGTTCCATATATTGTGTCTGGTATAACTTGATGTCAGGGGTTCAGGAGCAGAGGCAAGGGCAAGGGAGGAAACAGAGAGCGAGGGGGAGGAAGCAGAAGAAAAGATGAGTGATGACGACGACCCGAGATCTCCAAGTCTTTCCAGTGAATCAGAAGATTCACAGAAAGGAGCACCAGTGGCCAGGGCAAGGGGGGAGACTAGGGGGACACCCCAGGGAGATAGAGCCAGAGGGGACTCAGAGGAGAGCAGTTGGAAATCGGGACCAGCGTCACCGCCAGAGAGTAGGGAAGAGGAAGGGAGCCAGGGATCAAGCGCTGGCAGCTCACAACAGGGGGGAGGGCATGAGTCAGGAGTGGCCACACCTCCATCGGGGAGCGAAGAGACGGTTAGATGGAAGGTGGAAGGTTGGGCGCGCGCGCCAAGTTCAAATGCACAGGAAGGTGGCGCAGTAGGCAGCCTGGAGAGGGAGCCAGGTCCTAAAGCCCGGCGCAAGGAGATAGGAGGGTCCGGGGGGTCCGCGTCAGAGGAATCCCGGAAGGAAGAGACCCCTGGGGGGAGAGGGACCCAGAGAAGAACAGTCAGGCGGAAAAGGTGGAGCAGGGATAGGATATTAAATTGGTGCACAAGGGGCGGAGATTCAGACGAAGCTTCGCCGATCTAAGCATAAGACGTAGAGTTGCACGCAGCAGCTTGAGAATGGAAACTGTAACTCAATAAAGACTTTTAATTAATGATCGCTGGCTAGCGTGATCCTCTGTGAGCTAGGATCTGGAAGCAACCCTGACAGTAAGCTTCGTCTCCATAAATTGTGGGCATCCACGGCCTCGCGGAGAGGAGAGAAAGCGGGTGCCTACTAACGAGCTCACGAACGGCAGACAATATGACGGCCGAACAGCAAATAGCTGAACTCAGAGAAGCAGTATCACGACTGAATGCCGAGGCTCTGGCATCCAGGAAGAGAGAGGAGGACGCAGCTGCCGCCTACAGGGATCTCCAGGTCAGGTTGGAAGTGCTTACGAAGCAAGGGCAACAGACACCCAAACCGGAGGGGATTGGGTTGGGGAGACGTACAGGCGGTCTGGTCTCTCACTTTGATGGGAATTTGCAACAGTACCCCAACTTTAGAGCAGATGTAATGTGTGCACTGCAACTGCTGCACAAAGACTTTAGAGATGAAGAAGAAAAGGTGGGGTTCATCATGTCACATTTGCATGGAGATGCTAAAGCATGGCTGCGCAATTTGTGGAGAGATAAGGATCCTGCGCTCCAAAATGCGGATGCCTTTATTAAAGCGATGGATGGGTGTTTTTTATCAAGCATTGACGTGGATCTTGCCCGGAAGGAGGTGCATGGACTAAGGCAAGGGAGAGCCAGCGTAAGGCAGTACCATGCCCGCTTTTTCGCTTTGGTCAGTGCCCTGGAATGGGACAGAGATTCGGCCCCTGTAAGAGACCTGTTTTGGGAGGGATTGCACAGTTCGGTTAAAGATGAAATTGCGAGGGGGGAGAGACCCCGGACCACGCAGGAGATCGTTCAGAGGGCGCTGGCGGTGGGGGTGCGGCTGGAAGAACGTCCGTGGAGCAGGGACGAAGGGCGTGGAGGGCGCGAACCAGCCAGGGGCTCCTCCTTCCTTCCCAGAGAAGCAGCGCGTGCGTAATCCACGCCTCCGCCCGGAGGAGGGGCGGAACCTATGGAGGTGGGAGGTGCAAGGGCTCAGTCAGCAGCCAGAGCCCTAGCACCGGCAGCAGTGAAAGCGAAGCCTCCTAGAGGGAACAGGAAGTGTTACATCTGTGAGGAGCCAGGTCATATGGCGAAAGAGTGTCCCCGGAGGCTCCACAAGCACACTGCAGCCTCAGCAATGGTAACTGCAGCAACGCAACAAGGAGAACCACAGCAGGGAAACGACGCAGTCTGGCTGGAGGAAGAGGCACTGGGGCCCAGCCAGACGTCTCAGTGAAGCAGTCCCCAGAGATTTTACAGCCCATGGACCCCCTCCCGCCCAAACCAGTAGTAAGGCTCACCGCGTCTCTCCAGCTGCCCAATGGGATCACCCTAGACGTGCCAATCACCATCGACTCGGGAAGCAATGCGGACTTTATAGGGCAAGACTTTGTCGACAGGCACGCTATACAGTTACTGCCTGCCACGCTGCCCCTGCAGGTTGTCACGGTGGATGGCAGGGAGCTGCTGGGGGGGCAAGTGGTGAAGCAAACGCCACCAATGGTGATGCGACTTGGGAATCACAGGGAAGTCATCAGCTTCAACGTCACTCAACTGTCGGACACGCCCATTGTATTGGGCATGAGTTGGCTGGACAAGCACAGCCCGACGCTGGCTTGGTACCAGAGGCAGTTAACCTTCGGCTCTTCCTTTTGCGCTGAACACTGCATCGTGCCCCGGCAGGACGGGGAGGAGGAGGAGTCACAGCTGCAGCTCGGCACGCTGCAAGCGGTTCCCCACAAGTACGCAGAATTTTTGGAGGTGTTCTGCGAGAAGGAGGCAGACAGGCTACCCCCCCCACAGACCATATGACTGCAAAATTGACCTGCTGCCGGGGGCGGCGCTGCCCAAAGGGAAGCTGTATTCCATGTCTGAGGACGAACTGCAGGACCTCAAGGAGTTCATAGATCATAATTTGGAGCGCGGTTTCATCCGAGAGTCCAAGGCAGCGGGGGGCAGTCCGGTATTCTTTGTTAAGAAGCGAGACACGCCCCAGAAAAGACTCGTAGTGGACTACCGCATTTTGAACAGTGTGACCAAGCCATCGGACTTCCCCATGCCCCGAATCGACGACCTCCTCGCAAAGGTACGCAAGGGCAGCGTGTTCACCAAGTTGGACCTGCGAGGGGCGTACAACCTCATTCGCATGCGGGAAGGAGATGAGTGGAAGACAGCCATGTTCACGCCCCTGGGCACCTACGAATATAGAGTTATGCCTTTTGGATTGCAAAATGGCTCCCACGTTTTTCAAGCTTTCATGCATCACGTGTTGGCGGGGCTCCTCTACAAGACGTGCGTCTGTTTCTTGGATGACATCCTGATCTTTTCGGAATCGCAGCAGGAGCATGACGGACACGTCAGGGAAGTGCTGAGCAGGCTACAGCAGCATAGGCTTTATGCCAAGCTAGAGAAGTGCCAATTCGACGTAACGGAGGTGGATTTCCTGGGCTACAAGTTGTCTGACAAGGGACTCGCCATGGACAGCGCCAAGGTTCGAGCGGTGTTGGATTGGAAAAGCCCACGCAACCGGAAGGAGGTCCAACGGTTTGTCGGCTTCGCGAACTTCTATCGCAAGTTTATCAAAGGCTTTGCTATGCAGACAGCGGCCATCGCGGACACGCTCAGCTCCAAGAAAAAGAAGTTCATCTGGACAGCGCAGGCAGAGCAGTCATTTCAGGCACTCAAGCGTCTCTTCGCGTCGGAAGAACAGCTGCTTCATGTCAACCCCAGCAGGCCAATGAGGGTTGAAACAGACGCCTCAGACAGAGCCGTCGGAGCAATCCTGCTGCAGAAGGACCCGCAGGGGGTTTGGAGGCCGGGAGCGTTTTACTCCAGGAAGCTCAGCAAGTCCGAACAGAACTACACCATCTGGGACAGGGAGTTGCTGGCCATTCATGCAGCATTCAAAGCATGGAGGCACTTCCTGATCGGAGCCAAGCACACGGTGCAGGTCTGCACAGACCACAAGAATCTGGAGCACTGGCGCACGGCACAGTTCCTGAACCAGAGGCAAATACGTTGGGCTGAGTTCTTTGCGAACTTCGACTTCCGAATAGAGTATGTCCCGGGGGACACCAACATCATGGCGGATGCTCTCTCCCGTAAGCCACAGTATCTGGAGGAGGCAACGCCAGCGGCCGCCATGCACATCTTCGCACCGACAGTGTGGGCGTGCGCTGCGGCGACAGTTGACCTGGAGGCGGTGCGACGAGCGTTGCAGGATGACTCCTTCGCGCAAGCAAAAATGGCAGAGGTGCACAGGGGCACGGCGGCGACCGACGAGTTCCAACTGCGAGATGGATTGCTCCTCCATAAAGGGGCCATCTACGTGCCGGGAGACGAACTTCGCGCCAAGGTACTGCAGCAGCTGCACGACGCGCCCACGGCCGGGCACTTTGGCAAGGAGAAGACGGTGGAATTAGTCGCCAGAGACTTCTGGTGGCCCGGAATGAGAGGGGAGGTCGCGGACTACGTGGCGAGGTGTGACACCTGCCAGAGGGCCAAACCAGTACACAGACCGCCGGCCGGACTGCTGGAACCGCTGCAAACTCCGTGCGAACCATGGGAGAGAGTGGCCCTGGACTTTGTCACGGATCTGCCCAGCTCGAGGGGCAAGACGGCTGTGCTGGTGGTGGTCGACTTGTTCTCCAAGATGGCACATTTCATTCCGTGTGCGAAGGTGGCCACGGCGGAACAAACCGCCAAACTGTTCATAGACCACGTGTTCAAGGTTCACGGTCTGCCGCGGTCTATTCTGTCCGACCGAGGGCGACAGTTCATCTCGAACTTCTGGCAAAAGCTGATGGGCTTCCTGAACGTCAAGATCAACCTGGCGTCGGCGAGACACCCGCAGACCAACGGGCAAGCGGAGCGGGCCAATGCCGTCATGCAGCAGTACCTGAGATGTTATGCGAATCAACAGCCTGCGACATGGGTGGATTACCTGCCTCTCGCCGGGTTCGCCTACAACAACACGAAGCACGTGTCCACGGGGGTCACGCCGTTCTTCGCCAACAACGGGAGGCATCCCAGAACCTTCCCGGGACTAGAAAGAATGGTGGAGGGGGAGCCGCAGACAGCAGATGCGTTCGCGTCGGAGTTGCAGGAGGTCCACGATCAGCTGCGGCGGCACCTGGAGCTGGCCAAACACGCATACAAGGTGCAGGCGGACAAACACAGAAGGGTTGGCGAAGAGATCCATGTCGGGGACTGGGTCTGGTTAGCAGCCCACGCAGTGCCGACCAGGTCGTTAGCCAAGAAGAAACTAGGGCATAAGCAACTGGGGCCCTACCAAGTCGAAGAGCAGGTCAACCCGGTGGCTTTCAGGCTGGCGCTTCCGGAGGGTTCCAGAATGCATCCGGTGTTCCACAGATCGGTGCTCACTCCCTACAAGGCACCGCACAGGTTTCAGGAACCCGGAACGGCGCCGAGTCCGCTCAGAGAAAGAACCGGGCACGCGGGAGTGGCACAGGAGGAGCGCATCAACGAAGTCACGGAGATTTTGGACTCCAGGTGGGGGGAAGAGGGAGTAGAATACCTTCTCGCCAAGGAGGGCACCCCGGCCAGTGCGAACAGCTGGGTGCCGGGCTACGCCTTGGACGAACCTCTGCTCAAGGACGAGTTTCATGCCCTCTTCCCACATAGACCAATGCCAGCAGACCTTTTCGACGACTGGCTTTTCACTCCCACACTTTCTGCAAGCACGTTCCGGGGGTTCGACTCGGACGAGGACCCGATACGAGATGCCCGTTCCCCGGAGGGGTCGCCCTCGGGATCTGCCTCGGAACCCTCGTATTGGTGGGACGATAGACCAGAGGAGCAGTGGCGCAAGAGGTGGCTGGAAGGCCCCGGACGAGCAACGCCGCCAGGAGGCAGTGAGGGAGAGACGGACATGGACGTTTTCGGGGACGACCTTGGTTTCGAGCACGGCGGCACAGAGATGGACGCGGAGGTGACCGTCGTCGACGAGAGCAGGGAGGAAGAACCGGGAGACTTCAAATGGAGGCCCACCACGGGAAGCGAACGGTATCCGACGTTCGTCCCTCTGTCGCAGCAGCACCCAGCTCCCGCACCGGAAGGAGGGGAGGGGGGAACGGGGGGCTTCGAGGGGGGGATGGATGTCAGGGGTTCAGGAGCAGAGGCAAGGGCAAGGGAGGAAACAGAGAGCGAGGGGGAGGAAGCAGAAGAAAAGATGAGTGATGACGACGACCCGAGATCTCCGAGTCTTTCCAGTGAATCAGAAGATTCACAGAAAGGAGCACCAGTGGCCAGGGCAAGGGGGGAGACTAGGGGGACACCCCAGGGAGATAGAGCCAGAGGGGACTCAGAGGAGAGCAGTTGGAAATCGGGACCAGCGTCACCGCCAGAGAGTAGGGAAGAGGAAGGGAGCCAGGGATCAAGCGCTGGCAGCTCACAACAGGGGGGAGGGCATGAGTCAGGAGTGGCCACACCTCCATCGGGGAGCGAAGAGACGGTTAGACGGAAGGTGGAAGGTTGGGCGCGCGCGCCAAGTTCAAATGCACAGGAAGGTGGCGCAGTAGGCAGCCCGGAGAGGGAGCCAGGTCCTAAAGCCCGGCGCAAGGAGATAGGAGGGTCCGGGGGGTCCGCGTCAGAGGAATCCCGGAAGGAAGAGACCCCTGGGGGGAGAGGGACCCAGAGAAGAACAGTCAGGCGGAAAAGGTGGAGCAGGGATAGGATATTAAATTGGTGCACAAGGGGCGGAGATTCAGACGAAGCTTCGCCGATCTAAGCATAAGACGTAGAGTTGCACGCAGCAGCTTGAGAATGGAAACTGTAACTCAATAAAGACTTTTAATTAATGATCGCTGGCTAGCGTGATCCTCTGTGAGCTAGGATCTGGAAGCAACCCTGACACTTGATCTGTCTCAAAATCTCCTGGGACTTTGGTTTTGATCTCAATTTCTTCTCTCCTTCTTTTATCTTTTCCAGGATCTTTTCCTTCTTCTCATTTTGCTTTCTCTTTTTTACTGAATTTTGTTGGATTAGGAATCCTCGCATCACAGCTTTACTTGCGTCCCAGATCACTCTTTTTTCTACATCAGTTTTTAGGTTTAATTCAAAATAGTCCTTTAAGGTTTTTTGGGCCTTTCTGTGGATCTCCTCATCTCAAAACACGGTGTCATTCATCCTCCATCTAAATTGACCAGTTGTTATAAATTTCATTTCCATCTTCACGGCGTTATGGTCAGAGCAAGTCTTGGGGCAGATTTCTATATTCTTGATCTTTGGAGCCAGCCCACTAGTAATCCAGATTTGATCGATTCTGGTCCAGGTCATCATTGCTTGAGAAAAGAAAGTTCCCTCTCTTTCGAGTGGGTTCCTTGTTCTCCAAATATCTATCAAGTCCATATTTTCAGTCATTTCAAAGAAGGTCTTCGGAAGTCTCCCTTCCTTAGAGATTGTCTGTCTTTGTGCCTTGTCCATATTTGTAGAAACCACACCATTCATATCTCCCATGATTACTACATTATAGTCCAAATAGTCCATCAGAGTTCCATGCAGCTTCTTAAAAAATTCCGCCTTCCCTTCATTTGGTGCATAAATTCCAACAATTAACAGTTTTTCTCCTTGTATTTGTATTTCAATTGCCAAATATCTTCCTTGTTCGTCTTTAAACATCATTCTTGGGGCCAATTTCTCTTTTGCATAAATCACCACTCCTCTTTTCTTAACTTTATCCGATGAGATGAATTCTTGTCCTAGTCTTTTATTTATAAGTAATTTCCTGTGTACCCTTGTCACATGGGTTTCTTGTAAGCAAATCAAATCCAATTTTTCTCTTTTCAGAATATGAAAAAATTGACGTCTTTTCCTGGGCATGTTCAGCCCATTACAATTCCAGCTAAGGAATTGCAGGGCCATCTTGTTATTTGTCATTTACTCCTCCTACCGCTCCAAGTTGCTGCTCTTCCTCTGATGGTGGTTTAAGTCCAAACGATAGATTCAAGATATCTACCGCCCCTTTTACCTCTGGAATTGGGTCTACCGTTCCCTTCTGCAAATCCTCGTGGTTTTTCTCCAAAAACTTCTCTTTGTCTTGAATTGTTTTTATTTTCACCTTCTTTCCCTTGTAGTTAAAGGACAGTCCTTGTGGGAACTCCCACCTAAAAAGTATGTTGTTCCTTTTCAGCAGGTAGACCAGATCTTTATAGAAGGTTCTCACCTCAAGAATATATTTAGGGATGTCCTTGAAGATTTGTATATGAGAGTTTTCAATTTCCAAGGCCTTTTGGCAATGTAGTTTTAATATTTTGTCCCTTTCTTCCTTGGATCTAAAAGTAATCAGGCAATCCCTCGGAGTCTTTCTGTTCTGTCTCCTGCCCAATCTGAATGCTGTTGTTATCTTAAATTCTTCCTCCTGCAATTCTTCCTGCCAAAAGTCAGAAAACTCTTGTGTGAGGAACTCCACAAGGCTGTCCCCTTCACTTTCGGGAACTAGTCTTAATTTCAGGTTTCTCTCCTTTCTCTGTAATTCCAGCAAAGACAAGGTCGCATCATGTTCATACACTTTTCTGGAGATTGGTTCTAGTTTTTCCTGTGTCTCTTCAGCAATATGTCTGGCGTCCTCTGCGATTTTACGTGTTGCAGAGTTTTCTTCAATCAGCTTATTTATAGATTCTGTGTTAGATGTCACACTTTTCGTATTCAAGTCCAACCTTGCTGTTAATTTTTGTGAATTTTCTGTACTCTGCTTTGTCAAAGCTTCTAAAGATTGATTTAACTTGAGTAACGCCTGTGTCATTGAATCCATTGAAACAGCTGTCACTTTTTCTTGCCCAGCTGCTCCTGTCGGTGTTAGGCTTGATATTGAGCCTCTTTTCTTTTGTTGTTGTTTTGCTTTAGCTCTGGTAGTTATCTCATCTGCTGGGCCGCTCATGTCCCAAGGACGTTCTCACAGGAGCAGTTTCCTGATGGAAAATCCCACTGTCTTAATCCGTTGCTCTGCAACTGTTACTTCTCAACCCTCTAGAGGGAGCAAACCAAAATGTCCAAGTGAAGGAAACAAAGAACAAAGAGACCAGGATTCCTCAATATAAGTGCTGCAACACTTTTTCTATATAATTACTCTGTCCACACTATCCAAAGAGTTGTTGCAGCAAAGTCCCAACACTGTAACAAGCAGAGCTTCCACAGTATAACTTTGTAACAAGTTGTATCAAGTTCTAAATACAGTTCCTGGTATCTTATTTTGACAGTCCGTCTCAGGGGATTAAGGCAGCGGAAAACTTTTCTCTTTTAAAAAGTCATGCAGGTTATAAAGTCACTTTTTCTCCCCTCTGCCCCTGCCTGCTAGAGAGGAGATCATGTCCAATGCCAAGGTTAAGCAGTCATAAGATTATTTTCCTTCAGATGCAGCTTTGTGTTTTCGTTGCTTAGTCTGTCATGCAGTTGGGGGAAGGCAGACTTCCTTATTTTTTGCCTTTCCCGTTTCCGGCTGAATTTTAAATTTTAGTTTTAAAGTCCCAAATAATCTTTCAGTCCTACTCACGGGTTTTTCAGTCGAATTTCAATTTACAGGAAGGAATCGGCACTCTCCGTTCATGGCAACGCGGCTTCACTCCGCGGGCTGGGTTGCAACTCTCAGCACCATGCTCACTCCCGATGCCGTTCTGGAGCCTTTAAAAAGGCTCTTTCGCAGTAAAGGGGGGCGCTTCTGGTTCCCACCGAGTCTCCTTGTTCACAGGTTTCTGCGCCTGTGATTTTAGGGGTCCCCCGCTTGCCGTAGCGGGTCAGACCCGAACTCACGGAGCAGTCCTTCTCCGGAGCTCGGAGAAAGGACAGCCATTAAACGCTGGCGCCGACTGGAAGTCTCCAAGGGGGGGATCGTGCTCGGGGGTGGACACGGACCGCTCTTACTGGTGGGACGATCAGCCAGAAGTGGGGTGGAGCAGGAGGTGGCTAAGGTGGCCTTGGCAAACAGCATCGCCCGAGGTAACAGGGGGAGAGGCGGACATGGACGTGTTGGGGGAGGAGCCCGGGTTCGAGCACACATACACTGAATTGGAAGCAGAGGAGATCGACGTAGACGAGGTCGTCAAGGACTGGCCGGATCCAGTTGGGGGGCGGCAGACCGGGGGAAATGAACTGTTTCCAGCATTACCCCCCATGGCAATGGAGCACCCGGAACCAGCACCCAAGCAGCGGGAGGGGGGAAGGGGGGGCTTCGAGGGGGGGTGGATGTCAGGGGTTCAGGAGCAGAGGCACATGGGAGGCAGGAGAGGGAGGACTATTGGGAAGAGTCCGAGGACAGCGAGGAAGAGGAGGACGGTGGCCCGAGGGATTCCATGAGCCTTTCCAGCGAATCGGGGGATTCCCAGGAGGGGGCGCCTGTAGCCAAGACAAGAGGAGCCCCAGGGGGGACTCATCAGGGGGAAGGAGCAAATAGGGAATCCCGAAGCAGCAGCTGGAGATCGGGACCGGCTTCCCCTCCAGAGCATAGCGAAGGGGGGGAGGTTCCAGTGTGTCAGGGGAAGCAGCTCCGTCGGCAGGAACGGAGGGGAGGTCAGAACAAGCTATCCTCCCGGAAGGGGAGGGGAGCAGTGAGAGGAGTGATGTAACGATCAGGAGAAAGGTTGGAAGCTGGGCGCGCGCGCCAAGTTCAAATGTGCAAGCGCGAGGGGAAACGGAGAGCCCGGGGGAGGAGCCAAGTCCCAAAGCCCGCAGGAGGGAGGGAGAGCCATCTGGGGATTCAGTGTCAGAGGAATCCAGGAGGGGCGAAACTCCAGCGGGCAGAAAGACCCTGCGGAAAAGGAAAGACAGGAGGAGGTGGAGCAAAGCAAGCATCTTAAACTGGTGCAGGGGAGGGACTGATTCAGAGGGGACTTCAGCGGTCTAGCGTTACGGACGTGGGGCTGCGCGCCTCGGCTGTGAAACGAAAAATGAACTGCAATAAACGTTTCTGTATATAAAGAGAGACTGGCGTTGGTCCTTTGTGAGCTGGGACCTGAGGCAGCCCTGACAGGCGCAAAAATGATCCCGCCCTCCAGGATTCAAACGCATTTATCGAGGCTATGGACGCTTGTTTTAAATCAACGGTAGATGTGGATGTGGCCAGGAGGGAAACGCACGGGCTGCAGCAGGGCAAAGCCATGGTGAGACAATATCACTCCCGCTTTTTTGCGTTGGTAAATGTGCTGGGCTGGGAGAAGGACTCTGATGCCGTGAGGGATCTGTTCTGGGAGGGGCTAAATGGACCCGTGAAAGATGAGCTGGCGAGGGGGGAGAGACCTACCACTACCACAGAAGTCGTCCAGAGAGCGCTGACGATAGGGGTACGCCTGGAAGAACGCCCTTGGGGCAGGGATGAGGGTCGTCTGGCACGCACACCGGCCAAAACACCTCCCTTCATACCCAGAGAAACAGGGCACGCGCACTCCACGCCTCCACTGGGGGAGGGAGAAGAGCCGATGGAGATCGGTGGTGCCAAGGCTCAGACAGCGACCAGAGCCCAAACACCAGGAGCAGTCAAGACGAAGGCTCCTAGAGGGAGCAGGAAGTGTTACATCTGCGACAGTGCACAGCACATGGCCAAAGAGTGTCCCCAGAGGATCCAGAAGCACACTGCAGCCTCAGCAACAGTAAGAGGAGCAGTTCAGCAGGGGGAACAGCTGCAGGGAAACGACGAAGCCTGGCTGCAGGCAGAGGCACTGGGGCCCAGCCAGGCGAGTCAGTGAAGCAGTCCCCAGAGATTTTGCAGCCCACAGACCCCCTCCCACCCAAACCAGTGGTGCAACTCACCGCATCACTCCAGCTGCCAAATGGATTCACCCTGGAAGTCCCTATTACCATTGACTCTGGTAGTAATGCAGACTTTGTGGGGGTGGACTTCATCAGGCGACATCGCATAGCGCTCCTACCAGCCACGATGCCCCTAAACGTTGTCACGGTCGATGGCAGGGAGCTACTGGGTGGACAGGTGGTACAGCAAACGCCGCCTATGGTACTGCAAATTGGAAATCACTGCGAAGTCATCAGCTTCAATGTCACCCACCTGTCGGACACGCCCATAGTGTTGGGCATGAATTGGCTGGATAGGCACAGCCCGGCATTAGCATGGTACCAGCGGCAATTGACCTTCTGCTCCTTCTACTGCGCAGAACACTGCATCCGAACCGGCCAGGAAGAGGAGGGACAGGAAGATGAACAGCAGCTACACCTAGGCATGGTGCAGGCGGTGCCCAACAAGTACAAGGCAATTTTGGAGGTCTTCTGCGAGAAGGAAGCGGACAAGCTGCCTCCCCACCTGCCCTACGACTGCACGATTGACCTCCTACCGGGGGCGACACTGCCGACTGGAAAACTATATTCCATGTCTGAGGACGAACTGCAAGAACTCAGGGAGTTCATAGATCACAACTTGAATCCAAAGCAGTGGGGGGCAGTCCCCTGTTTTTCGTGAAGAAGAAAGACACGCCCCAACGGAGAATCGTAGTTGATTCCAGGATCATAAATTCCAGGACAAAGCCCACAGCATTCCCCATGCCCAAGATCGACGACCTGCTTGCGACGGTGAGGAAGGGACGGATCTTCACCAAGTTGGATCTACGAGGGGCGTACAACCTTATACGCATGCGGGAGGGCGATGAGTGGAAGACGGCCATGTTTACGCCTTTAGGCACCTATGAATATAGAGTTATGCCGTTTGGTCTGCAAAATGGCTCCCATTGTTTCCAAGCCTTCATGCACCACGTGTTAGCGGGCCTCCTCTACAAGAAGTGCGTATGCTTCCTAGACGACATCCTGATCTTCTCGGAATCGCAGGAGGCTCATGAGGGAGACGTCAAGGAGGTCCTGCAGAGACTACGGGAGCACAGACTTTACGCCAAACTGGAGAAGTGCCAGTTCGACGTGACGGAGGTGGATTTCCTGGGCTACAAGCTGTCCGACAAGGGACTCGCCATGGACAGCGCCAAGGTCCGCTCGGTGTTGGACTGGAAGAGCCCGCGCAATCGGAAGGAGGTCCAGAAGTTCGTCGGCTTCGCCAACTTTTACCGCAAGTTCATCAAGGGGTTCGCGAAGGAGACGGCGGCTATCACGGACACCCTCAGCTCCAAGAAGAAGAAGTTCACCTGGACGGACGAGGCGGAACAGTCTTTTCGGAGACTCAAGCATCTCTTCGCGTCCGAAGAACAGCTGCTACACGTAAACCCCGGCAAACCAATGAGGGTTGAGACTGATGCATCAGACAGAGCGGTGGGGGCGGTCCTGTTGCAGCAAGATCCGCAAGGGAACTGGAGGCCCTGCGCATTCTACTCCAGGAAACTCAGGAAGTCGGAACAGAACTACACCATCTGGGACAGGGAGTTGCTGGCCATTCATGCAGCCTTCAAGGCGAGGCGGCACTTCCTCATCGGAGCCAGACACACTGTGCAGGTCCGCACGGACCATAAGAACCTGGAGTACTGGCGCACGGCGCGGTTCCTGAACCAGAGACACATCCGCTGGGCGGAGTTCTTTGCGGATTTCGACTTCCGGATAGAATACATCCCGGGAGACAACAACGTCATGGCAGATGCACTATCCAGGAAATCGCAGTATCTCGAGGAAGCGGCACCGGTGGCGGCCAAACACATTTTTGCACCGAAAGCGTGGGCATGCGCTTCAGCCACCGTGGACCTGGACGCAGTGCGTCGCGCACTGCAGACGGATGCCTTCGCACAATCCAAGATGGAGGAGGTGCGAAGAGGCACAGCGAAGGACGACGAGTTCCAGATACGCGACGGACTGCTCACCCGCAAAGGAGCTCTCTACGTGCCTGGGGACGACCTCCGAGCTAAAGTCCTGCAGCAGTTACACGACGCGCCCAGTGCTGGGCACTTCGGCAAGGACAAGACGGCGGAATTGGTGGCCAGAGACTTTTGTTGGCCCCAGATGAGGGGAGAAGTCGCGGATTACGTCTCTAGGTGTGACACATGCCAAAGGGCCAAACCAGTGCACAAGAAGCTGGCGGGACTGCTGGAACCGCTACAGACGCCGCTCGAACCGTGGGAGAAAGTGGCCCTGGACTTTGTCACAGATCTGCCCAGCTCGCGAGGCAAAACAGTGGTACTCGTGGTCGTAGACCTGTTCACCAAGATGGCACACTTCATTCCTTGCGTGAAGGTGGCCACAGTGGAACAGACTGCCAAACTGTTCATAGACCAGGTGTTCAAAGTTCACGGCTTACCACGGTCCATCCTGTCTGACCGGGGTCGCCAATTCGTCTCGAGCTTCTGGCAGAAGCTGCTGGGCATCCTGAACGTCAAGATCAACTTAGCGTCGGCACGACACCCGCAGACCAACGGACAAGCGGAGTGGGTCAACGCCATCATGCAGCAGTACCTGCGATGCTACGCGAATCAACAGCCCTCGACCTTGGTTGACTACCTACCGCTGGCCGAGTTTGCCTACAACAACATGAAGCACGGGTCTACAGGGGTGACACCGTTCTTCGCCAACAATGGGCGGCATCCCAGAACCTTCCCGGGGTTAGAGACAAAGGGGGAGGGGGAGCCACGGGGAGCAGAGCACTTGGCAGCAGAGTTACAGGAGGTCCACGAGCAACTCCGAAGGACCTTGGAACTAGCAAAACACGCCTACAAAGTGCAGGCAGACAGGCACAGGAGAGTCGGGGAAGACATCCAGGTGGGGGACTGGGTCTGGTTAGCGGCCCAGGCAGTGCCGGCCAGAACGTTAGCTAAGAAGAAGCTCAAACACAAGCAGTTAGGGCCATACCAAGTCGAGGCACAAATCAACCCAGTGGCCTTCCGGTTGACACTCCCGGAGGGCTCCAGAATGCACCCGGTATTTCATAGGTCAGTCCTCACACCCTACAAGGAACCCCACAGGTTTCACGCGCCAGGGACCGCACCTCGCCCACTTAGAAAGTTGCCAACGGGGGAGGGGTCACCGAGGGCGGCACCACTCAACGAGGTCACGGAGATTTTAGACTCAAGATGGGGGAAAGAGGGAGTTGAATATCTCCTCGCCAGGGAAGGTACCCCGGCCAGCGCCAACAGGTGGGTGCCGGACTATGCCTTGGAGGAGCACTACCTCAAAGACGAGTTCCATGCACTCTTCCCGCACAGACCTATGCCGGCAGATTTTCACACCCACACTTTCAACCAGCACGTTCCAGGGGTTCTCATCTGCTGAGGAAACGGCGCCAGACACAAGCTCCCCGGAGGGATCACTCTTGGGGTCTGCCACGGACCGCTCTTATTGGTGGGACACTCAACCGGAGGTGGGGTGGAGCAGGGAACTGCTAAGGGGGCCCTGGCACGCAGCATCACCCGAGGTAACGGGGAGAGACGGACATGGACGTGTTGGGGGAGGACCTTGGGTTCGAACACGAATGCAGAGAGATGGAAGCAGAGGAGATCGACGTCGGCGAGCCCATTACGGGCTGGCCGGATCCAACTGGTCGGCTGCACGCCAGGGGGAAGGAACTGTATCCCGCACTCACCCACACAGCACTGGAGCACCCGGAACCCGCCCCAGAAGAGGGGAAGGGGGGAAGGGGGGCTTCGAGGGCGGGATGGATGTTAGGGGCTCAGGAGCAGAGGTACAGGGGAGAGAGGAGATGGAGAGCGAAGGGGAAGGATCTGAGGGCAGCGTAGGGGGCAAGGGGGGTCCCAGGGGAGACACACCAGAAACAAGGGGCCAGCGGGGACTCCCAAAGCAGCAGCTGGAGATCAGGACCAGCTTCCCCACCAGAGCATAGTGGGGGGGAAGAGTCCCAGGTGTCAGGGGCAGCGTCTCCTCCAGCATGGAGAGAAGAAGAGTCGGGACTGACCACGCCTCTGTCGGAGAGTGGGGGAACAGAGGGGAGGTCAGGTCCAGCTGGCCTCCCCGAAGGGGGAAGCAGTGACAGGAGCAGTGTAACGGTCAGGAGGAGGGTTGCCGGCTGGGCGCGCGCGCCAAGTTCGAATGTACAGGCGCGCGGGACAGCAGAAAACCCGGATGGGGAACCAGGTCCTAAAGCCCGCCGGAGGCAGGGGGAAGACTCAGGGGACTCAGCGTCAGAAGAGTCTAGGAAGGGCGAGACCCCAGCTGACAGGCGGACCCAGAGGAGGAAAGAGCAAAGGAAGAGGTGGAGCAAGGCTAGGGTCTTAAACTGGTGTCTGGAGGGAGGAAACTCAGACGGAGCTTCGGCGGTCTAGAGTCTCAGATGTAGAGCTGCACGCTCCTGATGTGAAAGACAAACTGAACTTCAATAAAGACTTTTGTATATAACAACGGACTGGCGTTGGTCCTTTGTGAGCTGGGACCCTGGGCAGCTCTGACAATAATGAACTAAAAAAGGTATTTAAATATACCTTCCCTAAGAAACCAGAGGCCTTCCTTTTGGGCATTGTTGGCCAGAGGGTGCTAAAGAAGGACAGAATTTTATTTATGTATGCGACAACAGCAGCAAGAATACTCATCGCAAAGTACTGGAAGACAGAAGATTTGCCCACTCTGGAAGAATGGCAGATGCAACTGATTGACTACGTGGAATTGGCAGAAATGACTGGCAGAATGCGAGACCTGGGAGAAGAGACAGTGGAAGAGGACTGGAAAAAATTTAAGGACTATTTGCAAAAGTACTGTAAAATGTATGAATGTTAGAATGATGCAGGATATAAAGACAACATGGCATTAGTAACCTAGTTGAACGAAATATGAAAATAACTGAACTATAAGAACAAAGATGAAATTTGAATAATATTATGTCAAGTTTAAATATCTAAATATTTGATAACAAAGGGTAAAATTGGAGACATAATAGCTGAAAAGTTTAATTTAAAACAAATTCTGAGAGAAGGTGAAGCATTGCTGAACATGATTTGGTAAATGGGAACACAGGAAAGGGAGAGGCGAGGGGGGTCAAGAAAGAGGGTTATGGAAGTTTGGTTTAACTATGTTGTATGTTTTATGTCTGTATTTTTGTATCGTATTGTTTTTTGTTTTGTGTGATTTCGTACTTTTTTTGTCTTTTACTGTGAAAATTTAATAAAATATCTTTAAAAAAAACATAAAAAAACAAACAAAAACACCAATTTGAAATAAGCCCAATCAGAGCTTTATCATCTTCTTTTTATGTAGATGGAACCCAAAATACCTTTTTCCATTGGTTTGGGGTGATTCTGGCGCACACCCAAATAACACCATGTGAATTGAAAAAAGCCCAATCAAAGCTTATATGTCTTCTCTCTATGCATATGGAAGCGAAAAGATGGTGTTGTGTTATTTTGGTCTCATTACACACACTTTGCGATTTCTGTGTCAATGTGCATTAAAAGCAAAAAACACGAAATGAAGTAAACGCAATCCAAAATTCTTTTTTCTATGTAGTTGGAAAACAAAACAACCTGTTTGGCTTTGTTTAGGCTTATTGCACAGCTTTGCTATTTGTGGGTGAATGAACACCGAAAGAGCAATCGAAGCTTATTCGTCCAAAACACCTATGGAACCAAAACACCTATGCTTGATTTGGGCTGGTAACAAACATGTCACCTGCGATTTTTGGTTGAATGTGCATTCTAACCCCAAAAACACCAATTTGAAAAAAGCCCAATCAGAGCTTTATCATCTTTGAATCATAGAATCATAGAATCATAGAATTGGAAGAGACCACAAGGGCCATCGAGTCCAACCCCCTGCCAAGCAGGAAACACCATCAGAGCACTCCTGACATATGGTTGTCAAGCCTCTGCTTAAAGACCTCCAAAGTAGGAGACTCCACCACACTCCTTGGCAGCAAATTCCACTGTCGAACAGCTCTCACTGTCAGGAAGTTCTTCCTAATGTTTAGGTGGAATCTTCTTTCTTGTAGTTTGGATCCATTGCTCCGTGTCCGCTTCTCTGGAGCAGCAGAAAACAACCTTTCTCTCTCCTCTATATGACATCCTTTTCTATATTTGAACATGGCTATCATATAACCCCTTAACCTCCTCTTCTCCAAGCTAAACATGCCCAGCTCCCTTAGCCGTTCCTCATAAGGCATCGTTTCCAGGCCTTTGACCATTTTGGTTGCCCTCCTCTGGACACGTTCCAGTTTGTCAGTGTCCTTCTTGTACTGTGGTGCCCAGAACTGGACACAGTACTCCAGGTGAGGTCTGACCAGAGCAGAATACAGTGGCACTATTACTTCCCTTGATCTAGATGCTATACTCCTATTGATGCAGCCCAGAACTGCATTGGCTTTTTTAGCTGCCGCGTCACACTGTTGGCTCATGTCAAGTTTGTGGTCAACCAAGACTCCTAGATCCTTTTCACATGTACTGCTCTCAAGCCAGGTGTCCCCCATCTTGTATTTGTGCCTCTCATTTTTTTTGCCCAAGTGCAATACTTTACATTTCTCCCTGTTAAAATTCATCTTGTTTGTTTTGGCCCAGTTCTCTAATCTGTCAAGGTCGTTTTGAAGTGTGATCCTGTCCTCTGGGGTGTTAGCCACCCCTCCCACTTTGGTGTCATCTGCAAATTTGATCAGGATGCCCTTGAATCCATCATCCAAGTTGTTGATAAAGATGTTGAATAAGACCGGGCCCAAGACAGAACCCTGTGGCACCCCACTAGTCACTCTTCTCCAGGATGAAGAGGAAGCATTGATGAGCACCCTTTGGGTTCGGTCAGTCAGCCAGTTAAAAATCCACTGAGTGGTAGCATAGTCAAGACCGCATTTTACCAGCTTCTTTATAAGAATATCATGGGGCACCTTGTCAAATGCCTTGCTGAAATCAAGGTAGGCTACATCCACTGCGTTCCCTTCATCTACCAGGTTTGTAATTCTGTCAAAAAACGAGATCAGGTTAGTCTGACATGACTTATTTTTCAGAAATCCATGCTGACTATTGGTGATCACAGCTTTCCTTTCTAGGTGCTCACAGACTGTTTGCTTAATGATCTGCTCCATAATCATCCCTGGTATTGATGTCAGACTGACTGGGCTGTAATTATTTGGGTCCTCTCGTTTCCCCTTTTTGAAAATAGGGACAACATTTGCCCTCCTCCAGTCTGCCGGGACTTCACCTGTTCTCCAGGAATTCTCAAAGATGACTGCCAGTGGTTCTGAGATCGCATCTGCCAGTTCTTTTAATACTCTTGGATGAAGTTCATCTGGCCCTGGAGACTTGAATACATCTAAACTAGCCAAGTATTCTTGTACTATCTCCTTAGTTATTCTGGGCTGTGTTTCCTTTGCTGAATCATTTGCTCCAAATTCTTCAGGTCGGGCATTGTTTTCTTTATCGGAGAAGACTGAGGCAAAGAAGGCATTGAGGAGTTCAGCCCTTTCTGTGTCACCATCTTCTCCTCTGAGTGACCCCACTGTTTCTTTGTTCTTCCTTTTGCTACGAACATACCCGTAAAAGCCTTTTTTGTTGCTTTTAACCTCTCTAGCAAGCCTGAGTTCATTCTGTGCTTTAGCTTTTCTGACTTTGTGTCTACACGTGCTGGCTATTTGTTTGAATTCCTCTTTGGTGGTTCCCCCCCTTTTCCATTTTTTGTACACATCCTTTTTTAATCTTAACTCAGTTAAAAGTTCTTTAGATAGCCACCCTGGCTTCTTTAGGTCACCTTCCATGTTTCCATCTCATTGGTATTGCCTGACGTTGTGCTTTTACTATCTCCCTCTTAACAAACTCCCAGCCATCATGAACTCCCTTTCCTTTTAGTATTACTGTCCATGGGATCTCACCCAGCACTTCCCTAAGTTTTATGAAGTCGGCTTTCTTAAAGTCAAGAAATTGAGTCCTAGTATGCTTGGCTGCTCCTTTCCGCTGTATAGTAAACTTCAGAAGAGCATGATCACTCGCGCCTAATGATCCTTCCACTTCTACCCCACTAACCAGGTCATCAACATTGGTTAGGACCAGATCTAAAATGGCTGTTCCTCTTGTTGCTTCTCCCACTTTCTGGACAATGAAGTTGTCTGCAAGGCCAGTGAGGAATCTGTTTGACCTTATGCTCTTGGCCGGGTTTGAAATCCAACAAATATCCGGGTAACTGAAGTCCCCCATTACTACTATCTCCCTTCCTTTTGCATGCTTGGCCATCTGTTCCAGGAAGGCATCATCTATGTCCTCCGTTTGGCTTGGGGATCTATACTAAACTCCCACAATGAGGTCTCTGTTATGTTTCTCTCCCTTAATTTTGACCCAAATGCTCTCACTTTGGCTTTGAGGTTCTAAATCTTGGATCTCTTCACAGGTATACACATCCCTGACATATAACGCTTCCAGTGAAATCAGCGGAGAGAGCACAGGACCTCCGCTTGGCACGCCCACGCTGCGCAGAAGCCTTCCACGCAGAGAATCTAGGAGGAGACTTGGAGTCAAGCAACTTTTATGTTGGAAGAAATTTAGGTCACACCCACTGACGGATTCTGCCAATGACTAAGACAGTCGCGTTTCAAGGGCTGTCAAACCAGGGAAAGTTCTAGCTATACGACTAGCTTGCAGCAGTTTGCAGTTTACGCACAAGCAACACCAATTCCCATTACAGCAATCCGTCAGTCCCTTGTTGCTTGTGCGGAGAGCAGCAGAGGCAGTGTCATGAGTCAAGCTGGAGGAGCAGGCGCCGGAGAGGGGCCAGGAAGGAACCAACGCTCGAAGAGAGAAACAGAGAGTTGGAGCAGCAACTGGCTATAGTAGCGGCGCGGCTGGATGAAAGGCGGACTCAGGATGCCCAGGGGAAGCCCAACCCCATCGCAAGGAAGGTACCGGGACTAGTGCAGAAGTTTTCAGGCAACCCCAGAGACTATAATGCTTTTAAGACAGATGTGCAATATGCGCTGGACCTGCAGTATGAGGACTTTGCAGACGATGGCGGGAGGGTCGCTTTTGTGATAGGGCACCTGGAAGGCGGGGCCAGAGAATGGATTAGGCCCTTAATGGCATCGGAGAATGCCGCCTTAAAGAACTTGAGGAAATTTTTTAGCGCCATGGACCATATGTTCTCAAGTGATGTGGAGCAAAGCGTGACACGCCAGCAGCTGATGGAGTGCAAACAAGGGAACCAATCAGTGAGAGAGTACTGGTCACGATTTGCAATGCTAATCCACAAACTCGGGTGGGAACTGGGTTCAGAACCAGTGCAAATGCTATTTGAGGAAGGCTTAGCCTCTTGGGTAAAAGATGAACTTTCCCGCTCGCCCCGCCCGCAATCGATGGACCAGATGACTAAAATGGCGCTTGCTGTGGGAGTATGCCAAGAGGCGCGCGCTCTGGAAAGGCGGGAAGGGAGAGTGGAGCGTTGGCATGACAATCGCATTCCAGACGTGCCTGGGCCACCTGCACCACCCGTGCTGCCCGCGGAACCAATGGAAATTGGAGGAGCGCGCGTGCGCGGGGTTTCAAACTCCGGCGAGGTTCGCAAGAAAGAGGGGAAAACGACCAGGAAGTGTTTTCTCTGCCTACAGCCGGGACATTTTGCCAGAGTCTGCCCTCAGAGAAAAGCGTGGTAAGGAATGGTGGGGGCCGCGGGGGGAGAGCAGGAGCAGGGAAACGGCAAGGCTTGGCTGCAGGAGAGCGGGCACAGCAGCCAGGCGAGCAACCAGTGAAGGTGCCCAAACCAGACCCCCCCCCGGGCAGCAATAGCCATAGAGGTGGTGTTAGAACTCCCCAACGGACACCCTATTAAGGTGAAGGCATTGCTGGATTCTGGCAGCTCTTGCAACTTCTTTAGCAGGGATTTTGCACTAGAACACCAACTCCAGGTGGTGCCTCTCGAACACCCCCTGCAAGTAACAACCATTGATGGGAGAGAACTCTTGGGGGGGAGTGACCCACTAGACCCCTCCCATGAAAACGAGGGTCTCCAGACACACTGAGACAATTGCCTTTCACGTTGCCACATTAGCAGGGCCACCAATCATACTGGGAATGAGCTGGCTGGCACTGCACGATCCAGTAGTGGGGTGGCACCAGCGGACAGTCACCTTTGGGTCAGCTCACTGCGTAGAGCACTGCCACGAAGGGGAAGCCCCGAGGATGGCAGTAGCCAGGGTGGCAGGGATAGCGGTGGGAGAAAAGGTGAGAGTACTGTTATTGGTTTCAGAACTCACAGGGTTAAGGAGTTCTGTGTGACGTCTCTTACCTGAGGCGTGGTTAGAAACTCTTATGGGAGTGGATTGACTCTGAGAGTTTCAGTCTGGTTTCGCTTTTGCGGAGAGAGGACGCAAGATGGGTGAGCTTTCACCAGGTTTGAAGTTATGCTGTTAAACTTCATGATTAAAGGCTAAGAAGATAAGGAACGCCTTTGTGTCTGAATTTATTACTGCAATTGCTTCACCGCTGTGTTTATCTCTGCTACCGGCAAGAGGGAGAGGCAGGAAGGATTTTTGGATCAGCACGGACAGACAGCAGAGCTGCGCAAAGGGAAGCGTGCTGGACTCCATGTTTGTTTTTCTTGGAACTCATGGCAACTTTGGCCTCTCCGTTGCCATAGGTTATGGGTGCTTGCCAACGCTTTGAAGCATTGCAGGAACGTCCCACGTGTGGGGGGGGGGAAGCCAGCAGGAGAGTTGCTGGGTCCAGCTGGAGCTCTGGAGCTGTTTCTCTGAGGCTGGAAGGAGCTCGCTGGGAGGAGAAGCCGATCTGCCAGAGGCCGGAGGAAGCTGATACCAGTCGTGAGTAAGCTTACCCCGGGGGAGAAGGAGATGGCTCAGTCCCAGGAACATGGCTTTGAGCTTAAGCTGCCATGTGAGAAGTTAACCACTAAAACGTGGTTGGAGTGGAGTTATTTAGCAGAGTTTTCCTTAGTTGGAGCCAAGCTCTGGGAATTGGTGAAGCCGATGTCTTCGTCAGCTGGGGCTGTTGCAAGCCAACGTGAAGCTGAGGAGCGTGTTCTGGCTTAGAATGTAAGTGCTGATTTAAGGCCTATAGTTCTGGATGCAAGGAAACCTGCGGTCGCTTGGCTAGCTCTACAGGAAGTGTGCAAAGCTGGGGGCGGAAGCAAGGGCCGGGAGACGGCTGCATCGGAACAGGAGAGGCAAGAGGGCACTGACCACCTTCGTGGAAGCCGGTGCACAGCTGGGAAAGGCTGTGGGACCCCTGAGGGGGACGAAGGGACTATTGCCACTGCTGCTGTTGCTGCCAGTTTCGCAGGGTCTCAAAGCTGCGCAGGTGATGCAACATGTCTGCGTGAGGAGCTTGGAGAGAGGCAAGCTGCTGGGGGCCCTTTACCCACCACTGGGGGTGCAGGAAAGCGTCCTGGGAGCCCTGGGAGCAGTGGGAGGGCGGTGAGCAGTAAAAGCACAGAAAAGCCTCTTTTTCCAAAGGCTGCCAAGAGTTGTTTGCGTCGTAAGTCGAAGCCTGGGAAACAGGACAGAGCTAGATGCGTCAAGGTCAGCCATCTGCTGCAGAGGGAGATAACGGCTGCAGAGTTGTCTGGGAACTCTGAGATAAGTCCAGTCTTCGGAGCAACGAGAGAAGTTGCGGTTTCGGACGCTGCCAAGGACAGGGGGTGCAGCGGGACGTTTGTTGGCATGGCAACACTACAGAACAATTCCAGCAGGGACACAGCTGTGAAGTTTATAATCGACAGTGGAGCGAGTCATCACCTGATTGGAGAGACACCTGCTGGGGGGCTGCGGGACTGCAGGGCTGTTTTGGATGGGAAAATTGTGCAGTTTGCAAACGGTTCCCAAAAGCAAGTTTCTGACATTGTTGACGTGTATGTTCCTTTTTTGCAGGCGCAGCTGGAGATCTACGTTGTGCCAGGAATGTATTGTTGTCTGTTATCTGTACCAGCTCTTGTAAAAGAAGGGTACAAAATTTGTTTTGAAAATAACACCTGTTCTATTTCCAGAGGGGGGAAGCTGCTTGTCAACGTGGAAGGCAAGGACAATCTCTTTGTTCTGGAGACACCTCTGGAGGGTGGGGGGAATGCAGGAAAAGCACAGGCGCAGTGTGCTAGTGTTCCCAGTCATGATTCATGTGTTCATGTATGGCACAAGAGAATGTCTCATGCTTGTTCGGAAGATGTTAAAAGGTTGCCCGGCTGCACCAAAGGTTGTAAAATCACACCATGTGAGGGATCCCTAGTGTGCAGGGCATGCAGCAAGGTTCAAAGGTGCAGGTTTCCCGGGGTAAAGAGGGTAACCACAAAACCTTTTGAGTTGGTTCACACAGACCTTACAGGACCCATGAAGTGTGAGAGTCTGGGTGGGGCCAGGTTTCTGCTAACAATGGCAGATGATTTTTCTCAGAATTTATGGTGTTTCTCTCTCAGGTCACAGAGGGAGGCAGCGCAACTGATCCAGGATTGGGTTGCGGAGGTGGAACTAAGGTTCTCCACCAAGGTGCAAGAGTTCAGGAGCGACCGTGGGTCACAGTTCACTGGGTCTGCTCTGAAGGAATTCTTCAAGGAAAAGGGAATTCGTCACCAGGTGACGGGTGCAAAGTCTCCTCAAGAGAGAGGCGTGGCAGAGCACAGGAGTGAAACACTGGCTGAAGCTGTCAGGGTTTTGCTGTGTGACTCTGGGCTGCCTCAGAGCTTTTGGAGTGAGGCTTGGAAGTTTGCCAGCTTTGTTTTTAACAGGTCCTACAATCACGATGTAGGTGACACACCGTATTTTCTGTTGCACAAGAGGAAGCCACAGGTGCATTTCTTCCGTTCGTTTGGTTCTAGGGCTTCAGTGCCGATACCAACAGCGCAACGGAAGGAGGGTGGTCCTAGGTGCCAGGACATGATCTTCTGTGGGTATGATCCTGCGACAAATGGGTGGAAGTTTGCATACCCAGAGGGTGATCAGACCAAGCTGCTGGTCAGCAAGCATGCTGAGTTCTTTGAGCAGGGTGGTTGGTCACGGCCTAAGGTTGGTTCTGATTTTCTCTCAGAATGTCTGTCCGATTCTGAGGGGGAGGAAGAAAGGGAGGAAGGAGAGGCAAAGGCGGAGCCTGTTGCTGAAGACCAGGTTGCTGATGATGGTCAAGCACAGGGGTGGGTTTCTCCACAGGTTAAGATGGAACCCAAAAGCGAGCCTTCATCTCCTGTTAGCCATGTGCAGGAGGCCCGAAGACGCAGCAAGTCAGAGGGGGAATCTTCTGAGCTTGCTGGAGACACACTTGCTGACCCCAGTGGGTCAGGAGGAGCGCCCGAGGTTGTACTCCGGCGGTCAACTCGGACCACAAAGGGGATTCCACCTGAGAGGTTTCAGGTCACCAGTGCGTGGGTTGGTTTCGCACAGTGTGATTCTGGGAGTGTGGAAGGGATTCAACAATTGCCTGGGATAGATGCCAGTGGGAGGCAAAAGGCAATGGGAGGTGAGTTGAACTCAAAGAGGTCTGTAAATAGGGGTTCACAGTTTCCCTCAGGGTTCGAGACGAGAGGGGGTGTTATTGGTTTCAGAACTCACAGGGTTAAGGAGTTCTGTGTGACGTCTCTTACCTGAGGCGTGGTTAGAAACTCTTATGGGAGTGGATTGACTCTGAGAGTTTCAGTCTGGTTTCGCTTTTGCGGAGAGAGGACGCAAGATGGGTGAGCTTTCACCAGGTTTGAAGTTATGCTGTTAAACTTCATGATTAAAGGCTAAGAAGATAAGGAACGCCTTTGTGTCTGAATTTATTACTGCAATTGCTTCACCGCTGTGTTTATCTCTGCTACCGGCAAGAGGGAGAGGCAGGAAGGATTTTTGGATCAGCACGGACAGACAGCAGAGCTGCGCAAAGGGAAGCGTGCTGGACTCCATGTTTGTTTTTCTTGGAACTCATGGCAACTTTGGCCTCTCCGTTGCCATAAGTACCACCTCAGTATGCAGACCTGGAAGAAGTTTTCAGTGAGAAAGAGGCGGATAGACTACCCCCTCACAGGCCCTTTGACTGTCAGATCAACCTACTCCCAGGGGCTCAGTTACCAGTGGGTAAGCTGTACGCCATGTCAGACAGGGAGATGCAGGAGTTGAGGAAGTTCATTGACAAGAACCTGAAGAGGGGCTTTATACGAGAATCAAGGGCGGTGGGGGGCAGTCCAGTGTTCTTTGTGGACAAAAGAGACTCCAAGGAGCCCCGCTTGGTCGTAGATTATAGGTCGGTCAACCGGGTATCGGAACCAGTGACCTTCCCTATGCCCAGAATTGATGACATTTTGGCCAGGGTAAGGAAAGGGAAGGTTTTTACCAAGTTGGACCTTCAAGGGGCGTACAATTTGATAAGGATGAGGGAGGGGGATTAATGGAAAACCATGATGTTCACCCCTCTGGGGGCCTTTGAGTACCTCGTGATGCCCTTCGGATTACAATCGGGTTCCAGCACATTTCAAGCTTTCATGAACCACGTGTTGGGGTCCCTGCTGTACAAGAATTGTGTGGCCTTCCTGGACGACGTACTTATCTACTCAGAGAACGAGGAGCAGCATCTGAAAGATGTCAAGAAAGTGCTGAAAAGGCTGCAGGAGCATCAGCTGTGGGTCAAACTGGAGAAATGCCAATTCCACGCCCGAGAGGTGGGGGGAGAGCTTCCAAGATGGCGCCGGCAAGGGCAGCCCTGCTCTAAGCTCCATGCTAGTCGTGCAGTTTTTTATTAGTTTTTAACAGTTTTATTAATTTCTTTTTACCTGTTTTAATTGCTAGCTAAGGCATTTAAACCTACAAGTGACACAGCAATTTGTCTCCCTTGTTGGAAGGACACTGAATCACCGGCTACACAAGGAACTAGAAGGCAAGCGTTGGTTAAAATTACTCCCGGGCACTGGATCACCGCTGCTGTAGCTGTAGCCTGGAGACAGGGTCTGAGCGGAGTCTCAATACTTGGGGAAGGGAAAGAAGCCAAGCCAAAGTTTTGAAGCCAGGCCAGGGGAGGACCAGAGGAGACCATAGGAGTCCTCAGGTGCCTGGACAAGCAGCTGAACCCGACGGGCTTGAGGACCCAGCCTCCCTCCCGAGCCGCTTTCTCCAGCTGCACTTCGTCATCCTACCAGCTAGTGTGGAAAGCTGTGAGGCTGTGAGGCTTCGGGTTGCTGAAATTACACTTTGAGAGGCAAAGAAGAAGTCTACGGCAGAGAGAGGTGAGAAGAAAGGAGACGGAAGTTCCAATTAAACAAAACAAAAGCCTGGAAGTTCGCAAAGCGGTGAGACCCTTCTGTTTTAAGTAAAGCCTGCCTTCACTTACCCCAGAGACCGAATAGGGGAGGGACGGGGGACCGGATAAAGATTTAAATTGAGAGCCCTTGACTTGTATAATTAAACGTGAAGAGGGCTGAGCTGGAGAAGATTTACTAGAGCCCTCAACAGGAGTAAATCTCTATCGGAATTTTACTCTTATTATAGCTCTTCAACGAACTGTGGAGAAATCCCTGGAGTTAAATACTCAGCTGCACAGCTAAATCACTGACTGTGGTAGGAAGTTCCCTTCTTCTCTCCTGTATTATTTATATTATTTAGTTCATATCTACTGTGGCTATGGGCAAGAGGAAACGCCTCAGAGAAGCAGAGGAATTACTGCTTCTCCCTAGCCCCAAGCTACAAGCTAAGGGAAGAAGAGTCCAGTCAAATCCTCAAGCAGCAGTTACTACACACAATAGATTTCTTCCACTAAGTGACTTGGATGTAGCCATTCCCAAGCCCCAAAATACCATCTTACACACTTGTAATCTAACGAGCACTCCCATTAAAGGTGGGTCTGACGTGGATGGAAAAAAGATCCAGGATAAAGAGAACCAGCTGGGAAATGAGTCCTCCCATTTACAATTAGTCATTAGGACACTGGACTGTATATTTAAAAAGATAGACTTTCTGACGTGCTCAATTTCCAAGCTAACTGAAAAAGTGATGGATATGGATGCCAAAATTGCCCTCAAAAATAACTACCAGAGGGGACCTCCACGGATAGCCCCACCAAAATCTGGGGCAAAGGGGATGAGAAAATACAAACTAAACAATCTCATGTGTAAGCAAAATCTAACACTGCAACCAAAGAAGGTGTGCCTAACGATAAGGTCAGAGATATGGGACTGGTCAAGCTTAGAAGGAGCTAAAATTGCCCTAAGTAAAATCCTGAGAATAAGCACAGTTCATATCGATCTTCGTGCTTTACTTCCGCTAACTCAATCAAATGGCCCTTACAAAGTTATTTTAGCCTTCCATTCGCTGAGATTACCCTTATTAATAATAAGAGAAAAATGGAAATTCATAAAAACAAAAATCATACCCACAAGGGTTTTTGCGGACAGCATAGTAAATCCACTACTTGTGGAAAAAGGGAAAGAGACATTAGATTCAGAAACAAGCTCTATAAAATCGCCAGACAAAGAGATCTTGCTCTCCCCACAGAGAACGGAGGAGATCGTCTGCAGCCCACAACTAGGAATGAATTTGGGTAGTTCCAGAATATCCAGTGGTGAAAGCGCCCTTATGAATTCATTTGATGAATTACAATCACAAGAAAAAGAAAAAATAATAAATAAATTAGACAAATTAAGAGAGAAGATGTTTCAGGCCAAAAGTAAAATAGGAAACAAAGAAATTCAAACAAACAGGGCCATTGAAGGCTCGGTGGACCTTCTCCAATTTAGCCCACAGCCCCAAAATAGGTCTATAAAATCCAAGGCAACGATACAGACAATCGTCCCGCCACCTTCATTAGTTAATTTGGAACCAGCTCATCCTGTACCAACCGGAATGGATATATCTACTAAAGAACAGCAAAATGTAAACAAAATTTCGACACATTCCTCAATGCCTGACCTGGAGTCATCATTATCGGACGGAGAATCCCTAGCTGATGATCTAGAAGTTCAATCTGTTATCGATACGGACTGGACAGAAGACCCCTTGGGCCATATAAATAAGATGATATACCCATGGAAGGAAAATCTAATAATAGCTAAAACTTGTACCGACCTAATCTCTGCCCCCTAGGTGATAAGCTCTCTGATAAAACAAGGGATTTCAGAGAGGAGATCAGACCAAACCAGGACACTACCCCTATAGGACCGATCGAGCAGAGCATAATTATAAACAGCTCAAGTGGCACACCTGCGTCAAAAGGAGAGAAGTCATCTACTATTAGTCAAAGGAAAATTACTGACTTCTTTAAATCTGACAACCCAAGATCAGCGTTCCCCCCTTCTCCATTGTGACTACCCAAACCCCAGTCAAATCTCCCCCCCCCCCCCCGTTCTCCTTTTTAAGCTGGAACATAGCAGGTTGGAAGGGGAAAAAATCTGACCCGGACCTTGTAAAACTAATAAACTTACACCAAGTAATTCTTTTACAAGAAACATGGGAAGAGGGGAGAGTAGATATTAATGGTTTTGATGTTACATCATTACCGGCATGCCCGTCTACTAAAGGAGGCCGGCCTAGTGGAGGATTAGTTATAGCAATTTCCTTGAAAATACAGGCAAAACTCACGCTTGTAAATGCTTCCACCTTTGCAATTACAGCCCTGATTACGGGGAAAAATTTTGAACTTGTTATAACAAATGTCTATCTTCCTCCTGGAGGCAACACTGCAGACTTATACAATAAATGGGGAATTTTGGAGGAACATCTTACTCTTTGTCTCTCCAAATACCCCAATATACCCAATGTTATAGCAGGGGACTTCAATGCTCGCATTGCAACAAACTGGGAGTCTTTAATCAAAGCCAAATGGTGGATAACTCCAGAATTCATTAATGACCTCGCCCTCCATACTCAAAGACTTTCCAAAGACAAAAGGGTAAATGAAGCAGGAACCCTTCTTTACCAATTGGTACTACGTCTAAACTTAGTGATTCTAAACGGGAACTGCCCGCCAGACGTACCGGGTGATTTTACACACATAAGCTCCTCTGCAAACAGTGTCCTGAATCTGTCAGAAGATCTATCGTCCTTTTTCTCTGTTCCGACGCATAAAATAAATCGAACACAAAGGAAGATAGGTGCATTGTGGTTCAATAGTGCTTGTAAACAGGCTAGACAACTTCTTGGTAACATCTACAAAGAATATAAAGCAACGGTCCTGCCAAAAGAATATTTCCAAGCAAAATCGGCCTACAAGCAAATTCAAAAGGGAGCTAGACAGGAATGGCAAGTGAATCAATGGCGGGCAATCATAGAAGCCTCATCATTACGGAACTCCAGACAATTTTGGCTCCTGGTAAATAAAAGAACTAAAAGATACCCTTTAACTATTATTCCTGCCCCGGTTTGGGAATCATACTTAAAAAATTATTTTGCCACAACTGACTGTACTGCTAACACAAGAGATGAATTTCAAGAACAGCTTCCCCTCTGGCCCCCCACTGATCCGGAGGACATCCATGATTTGATCGTTAAACTCAAAACAGGGAAAGCGCCTGGGCCAGACCTGATCCCGGCAGAAGCTATAAAATACCATGCGGACTGGTGGGCTTAAGTCCTGGCGACCATTTTTGATGCCGTTAACAACTCTGGAATGATCCCGGAAGTATGGAAGGACGCTATTATCGTTCCAATCCACAAAAAGGGCTCACCAGACGACCCAGGAAATTATAGAAATATCAGTCTGCTCTCAATAGTGGGGAAACTGTATGCCCGCTTCCTGTTGAACAGACTTACCCAATGGGCCGAAGAGAAAAAATTAATTGGGCCCGAACAAGCTGGATTTCGCCCAAAACAGTCAACAATTAATCATATTCTAATTTTACAGCATCTTGCCTGGAAATATTCCACCCCAAAGGGTGGCCAACTCTGTGTGGCATTCATTGATCTAAAGGCAGCATACGATAGTATCCCCAGGAACATCCTCTGGGAAAAACTCACCCGCTGGGGCATCGACAGAAGGCTTCTCTGGCTAATAATTAAACTCCATGAGAACTCAGTGGCCAGAGTGAGACTCACTCCGGAGGGCGATCTCACCAATTCAATTCCCATTAACAGAGGTGTCCGACAGGGCTGTATATTGGCTCCATTCCTGTTTAATTTATTCATAAGCGACATGAGGACTCCCCTAACAGAGGCTCAAGAAAGGATTCACGCACCCCGCCTAGCACTTTATCGTTGCCCTCTGTTACTATATGCGGATGACGCAGTCATCCTCTCCTTTTCTAGAGTAGGTCTCAGGAGGGCCTTAAAATTTTTTGGATCATATTGTAACACAAATTCCCTTACAATTAATTATGGAAAATCTAAGATCCTAGTTTTCTCAAAGAGCCGGAAACTCCATAATTGGAGAATTGATGGGAGAGTCATCGAACCAGTTTATAGATTCCAATACTTGGGAGTTTGGTTACAACATAACCTTAGATGGAAGGCCCATGTAGCTTATGTTACAAACAGAGCCAAAGCTATCTCCTTGGCGATCTTGCGATTCTTCTTCACCGATGGAGCCCTCCACATCCCATCGGCGTTGAAAGTGTTCAAGGCCAAGGTGATCCCGACAATTGCTTATGCCATCTCAACTTGGGGGACTTTTGTCAACCTATCTCACCTACAGGTTATTCAAAATCAGTTTTTAAGAGGGATATTGAAACTGCCCAACTGTGTAAGTAATACAGCGTTACACATGGAACTTAATATTGTATCCCTGGAAAACGCCCTGTGGAAGCACATACTCTGTCACTGGTTATCTCTATGGCACAATCTCCCAAACTTGTATTTGATACAATGTATGTGGAGAGATGATTTCCAGAGCCCATGGGTAAAAAATTTACAACTGAAAATTACGGCAATGGGAATCTCCCCATCTAAATTACTAGAGCAGGACATAGTTCCAGCTAAAAGAACAGTAACCTGTAAACTAGAGGAGATGGACTTGCAGCAGAAAATGGTGTTGGGCAATGGTACCTGCTCACCTCAAAACCTTGGTTTATTACCCCTCTTAAGGCTCCCAAACTATTTGAATTCCTTAACTTCTTCGACTCATAGATATGCCTTTATAAAGGCAAGATTCAACGCCTTCCCATCGAACGTGCTGAGAAATAGATTTTCCAATGGACAGATATCGCTCTTATGTGATTGTAATTGTGGGGCACCGGAATCGTTGCATCACATAATCTTTGATTGTGCTTCTCACTCATCGGCCAGGAGCAAGTTTCTTGATCCATATCTAAAGGGAATCGCCGATGATTGGAATGAAGCCAAACTGAGATATCTACTAAATGATGAAGATCCCCTAAGATCACTCACGGTTGCCAGATTCTTGATCAGCGTCCTATCCCTAAAGAAGAAAAACGGACTCCTGTGCGGCTCGGATGACCCTTTTAAACCATGATATATGTTTTAGGATGTAACTAGGTGATATCACCACTGATGTCTTTTATTAATTTATGAGCAGAAGACGATGTCTATGTTGCAAATTTATTGTAATGTATGTTGTTGGGTCTTTTGCTTATTTTGCTTTGGTTCTTGTCTGTTCTTGTAAGTTTTTAGCTGTTTTAAATTTGGAGGTTTAAGTATATATATGTTGGTGGGAAACTGTCGTGTGACGGGCCAATGGCCGTAATAAATATCAATCAAGAATGGAAATAAAAAGTCCATTGTATAAAATACATTTGAGGGTCACTTGAGCAGGAAGCACGTGAGGCGCAGCAAAACACAGGCCGATAAACAGTAGACAAAGCCCATCTTTCCCAAACATCGCAGGAAAAGGCCAGAATTTACGAAGCGCATGAACCATCACAGCTTTCCTCAATGATGAAGCAATTGCTAATATATAATCATAGAACTAGGGAGTTTGAAAGGGCCACGAGGCTCATCTAGGCTTACCCCCTGCAATGTGGGAATCTTTGCCAAAGAGCTTCCCTCTTGTGGCTTATCCCCACAACAGATACTGACTTTGGGTTTTGGTCAAGCAAACAGTCTAATCCAGGCATTCCCAACCTGCGGCCCTCCAGATGTTTTTGTCCTACAACTCCCATGATCCCTACCTCACAGGACCAGTGGTCAGGGATGATGGGAATTGTAGTCCAAAACATCTGAAGGGCCGACGGCTGGGGATGCCTGGTCTAATCTGTCAGTGCCTAAATGATCTCAAGTGTCAGAACAACTTGACTGCTATCAGGAAATTTCCCACCGTCCCATTTCGACTCTCCAGCACCTGATCTGCATCACCAAGATGATTGTGTTGTTGTTTAGTCGTGTCCAACTCTTCGTGACCCCCTGGACCAGAGCATGCCAGGCACTTCTGTCTTCCACTGCCTCCCGCAGTTTGGTCCAACTCATGCTGGTAGCTTCGAGAACACTGTCCCACCATCTCGTCCTCTGTTGTCCCCTTCTCCTTGTGCCCTCCATCTTTCCCAACACCAGGGTCTTTTCCAGGAAATCCAGGAAATGCTGGGTGAGATCCCATGGACAGTAATACTAAAAGGAAAGGGAGTTCATGATGGCTGGGAGTTTGTTAAGAGGGAGATAGTAAAAGCACAACGTCAGGCAATACCAATGAGACGGAAACATGGAAGGTGCCTAAAGAAGCCAGGGTGGCTATCTAAAGAACTTTTAACTGAGTTAAGATTAAAAAAGGATGTGTACAAAAACTGGAAAAGGGGGGAAACCACCAAAGAGGAATTCAAACAAATAGCCAGCACGTGTAGACACAAAGTCAGAAAAGCTAAAGCACAGAATGAACTCAGGCTGGCTAGAGAGGTTAAAAGCAACAAAAAAGGCTTTTATGGGTATGTTCGTAGCAAAAGGAAGAACAAAGAAACAGTGGGGTCACTCAGAGGAGAAGATGGTGAAATGCAAACAGGGGACACAGAAAGGGCTGAACTCCTCAATGCCTTCTTTGCCTCAGTCTTCTCCGATAAAGAAAACAATGCCCGACCTGAAGAATTTGGAGCAAATGATTCAGCAAAGGAAACACAGCCCAGAATAACTAAGGAGATAGTACAAATGTTGTCCCCATTTTCAAAAAGGGGAAAAGAGAGGACCCAAATAATTATCGCCCAGTCAGTCTGACATCAATACCAGGGAAGATTCTGGAGCAGATCATTAAGCAAACAGTCTGTGAGCACCTAGAAAGGAATGCTGTGATACCAATAGTCAGCATGGATTTCTGAAAAATAAGTCATGTCAGACTAATCTGATCTCCTTTTTTGACAGAATTACAAGCCTGGTAGATGAAGGGAACGCAGTGGATGTAGCCTACCTTGATTTCAGCAAGGCATTTGACAAGGTGCCCCATGATATTCTTGTAAAGAAGCTGGTAAAATGCGGTCTTGACTATGCTACCACTCAGTGGATTTGTAACTGGCTGACTGACCGAACCCAAAGGGTTCTCATCAATGGTTCCTCTTCATCCTGGAGAAGAGCGACTAGTGGGGTGCCACAGGGTTCTGTCTTGGGCCCGGTCTTATTCAACATCTTTAGCAACGACTTGGATGATGGATTCAAGGGCATCCTGATCAAATTTGCAGATGACACCAAAGTGGGAGGGGTGGCTAACACCCCAGAGGACAGGATCACACTTCAAAACGACCTTGACAGATTAGAGAACTGGGCAAAAACAAACAAGATGAATTTTAACAGGGAGAAATGTAAAGTATTACACTTGGGCAAAAAAAATGAGAGGCACAAAAACAAGATGGGGGACACCTGGCTTGAGAGCAGTACATGTGAAAAGGATCTAGGAGTCTTGGTTGACCATAAACTTGACATGAGCCAACAGTGTGACGCAGCAGCTAAAAAAGCCAATGCAATTCTGGGCTGCATCAATAGGAGTATAGCATCTAGATCAAGGGAAGTAATAGTGCCACTGTATTCTGCTCTGGTCAGACCTCACCTAGAGTATTGTGTCCAGTTCTGGGCACCACAATTCAAGAAGGACACTGACAAACTGGAACGTGTCCAGAGGAGGGCAACCAAAATGGTCAAAGGCCTGGAAACGATGCCTTATGAGGAACGGCTAAGGGAGCTGGGCATGTTTAGCCTGGAGAAGAGGAGGTTAAGGGGTGATATGATAGCCATGTTCAAATATATAAAAGGATGTCACATAGAGGAGGGAGAAAGGTTGTTTTCTGCTGCTCCAGAGAAGCGGACACGGAGCAATGGATCCAAACTACAAGAAAGAAGATTCCACCTAAACATTAGGAAGAACTTCCTGACAGTAAGAGCTGTTTGACAGTGGAATTTGCTGCCAAGGAGTGTGGTGGAGTCTCCTACTTTGGAGGTCTTTAAGCAGAGGCTTGACAACCATATGTCAGGAGTGCTCTGATGGTGTTTCCTGCTTGGCAGGGGGTTGGACTCGATGGCCCTTGTGGTCTATTCCAACTCTATGATTCTATGATTCTCTTCTCATGAGGTGGCCAAAGTCTTGGAGCCTCAGCTTCAGGATGTGTCCTTCCAGTGAGCACTCTGGGCTGATTTCCTTCAGAATGGATAGGTTTGATCTTCTTGCAGTCCATGGGACTCTCAAGAGTCTCCTCCAGCATCATAATTCAAAAGCATCAATTCTTCGGCGATCAGCCTTCTTTATGGTCCAGCTCTCACTTCCATACATCACTACTGGGAAAACATAGCTTTTACTATACTGACCTTGTTGGCAAGGTGGTGTCTCTGCTTTTTAAGATGCTGTCTAGGTTTGTCGTGAGATGATTACCCCTCCTTTATTGCCTGTTCCGGGTTGCCCAACCACTACCCCAGAGTCCTCTCTTGGCAGATCAAGAGGAGCAGGTGACGGCAAAGGCGGCCGGGTTTTGAGCTGGGGCAGTCAGAATAAGGTCCACTCTCGATTCAAAACCCTCAAATGTATTTGATATCATTGATTTTTCATTTCTATTCCTTGCAGATCATCTCGTTGTTTTATTGCTACAACCAAGGGCTGATGCAAATTAAGAGGATAATGATAATGATAATAATAATAATAATAATAATAATAATAATAATAATAATAATAATAATAATAATAATAATAAACTTTTATTTGTATCCTGCCCTCCCCGTCCGAAACCGGGCTCAGGGAGGCTAACACCAAATATGTAACACTGGTATAAAATCAAGCAATAATGAAATTACCTCCTGAAAACAAGCCAGGATCAAATTCAAATCCAATTAGATGGCTTTCCGCAGGATTAGGGTTGGGAACAGTAAACGCTCATCAGGCCCAACTCTTATATGGGCCTGTGAGAACACTGGGAGGCCTCTTTCATACTAGTCCTTACACAAAAAGAGAAGGGGAGTCAGGTTGAACCAAAGGCCCGGCGGAACAACTCCATCTTACAGGCCCTGCAGAAAGATGTCAGATCCCACAGGGTCCTGATCTCTTGTGGCAGAGAGTTCCACCAGGCCGGGGCCAAGGCTGAAAAGGCCCTGGCCCTGGTCGAGGCCAGCCTAATCTCCCTGAAGCCCAGGACCTCTAACATTTTTTTATTTGCAGACTGTTAGATCCTCCGTGGAGAGGCGGTCCTAGGCTGTATTCATTCGTTTGGCCCAACGTGGGGCTCGTACCCATGACCCCAAGATTCAGAGTCTCAGCGCTCTGCCGCCTGAGCTACTCACACAGCTGCCCTCTTGTGCACCTCACCTCAAATTTGTCCGAATTGTGCATGCCTGGGATTCACTGCATGAGATGGGAGGTGGGGTGGTTCCCAAAGTCAGAGCTCAGGTAGCCAACGCGGAGCCGGCCCTCACTGCCTTTCAGGTCCTTGGGGTGCTCGTAAGGCGGCTTGTGGAGCACGTTGATCTAGCAAGGGGATTCAAGAAAGCCGGGTTACGGAAATGACATGGGGGTGGGGGACATGAGGCCACATCTTTGAAGTTGTTCCAATGTTACAAATATACATACCTTTGACTTGACAGCCCAAGAAAGACACGCAGAAAATCTATGCTTTAACCGACTCTCCTCATTCCGCCATTTGAACGAATTTGGGCTCCACCTCCCTCCATGAGCCAAGAAGCAGGAAGTCATGTAGGCAGCAGGAACAGGGCATCCCGCCAGAATTCCCCAAGCCTGAGAGCACATACACGGCACCCCACCGAGGGAGGGACCAAGGGGGCAACCATAGACATCTGCCAAGGCAGTTTAGCAAGGCAGGTGTTCTGAATGCCCATCTCCAGACAAGTCCAGTGGGAAAGGACGTGTCAAGAGTTTTATTGTTCTTTCAGTGATGGAGATTTAAGGGGTCTGATAAAGGGACCTCATAGTGAATGCATAACCCTTGTATACCCCTCCTCATTTGTGATGTGCTAGTGATGTAGTGATGATGTATCAACGATGCTGCTTGAAGTGTATTCTGGGGGGAAGAAGGAAGTTTTAAAAGTTGACATTGCCCCATGCTCGGGGTTCTTACTCCTGGGCAGACCTGTGGTGCAACAGTAAGAATCATGGTCTACTGACCACTGTTTTGCTCCAAATTACCGGGCTGGGACTTCCTCCTTTTACTGACAGCATGGACCCATGGGGGACAAGTGCCCCGGTGAGCTAGGCTGTCAAGGAGTCACTCACCCTGGAATTTTTTCGCTTAACAGCCATTGGCGCCAATACAGAGCAGGCTTCCTAAACCTTGGCCCTCCAGCTGTTTTCAAACTACAGTGCCCATCATCCCTGACCACTAGACCTGCTAGCTAGGGACCATGGAGTTGTAGGCCAAAAGCATCAGGAGGGCCAAGGTTGAGGAAGCCTGATAGAGAGCTCTACCTCTCTTTCAAATCAGAGCCGGCAAAGGCGGTGGAGTTCCTGCGTGGGTGCCTCGAGGCGGTTGGAGGATGGATGGCAGCTAACTGGTTGAGGTTGAATCCTGACAAGACTGAAGTTCTGTGGTGTGTGGGCGGGTGGGGGGGACTCCCTGGTCCTGAACGGGGCAACTGTGCCCCTGAAGGACCAGCTGCACAGTCCGGGGGTCATTTTGGACCCATGGAGGCACAGGTCTGTTCTGTGTCCAGGGCAGCTCTATCTGGGATGCAGGATAAGACCCTCCCTGCCCACGGACTCTCTTGCCAGAGTGGCGCATGCTCTTGTTATCTCCAGCTTGGACGACTGCAATGCGCTCTATGTGGGGCTACCTTACTGCAATTAATCCAGAATGTGGTAGCCAGACTGGGGGCCGTGAACAGCCGCAGAGACCACATAACACCAGTCTTGAAAGACCTGCATTGACTCCCAGTACGTTTCCGGGCACAATTCAAAGTGTTGGTGCTGACCTTGAAAGCCCTAAACAGCCCAGCAGATGAAACTTTCCTCTGGTTGTCAATATTAAGAGGATGCCAGCAAGATCAAACCTTTCTGTAAAATAAAGGATTTAAATCCAGTCTGACTGAGACCACATACCACCGGTCCCAAGAGATCTGCTTTGGCTCCCAGTACGTTTCCAAGCACAATTCATAGTGTCGGTGCTGACCTTGAAAGCCCTCAATGGCCTCGGCCCAGTAGACCTGAAGGAGCATCTTCACCCCGGACACCGGGGTCCCTCTCCCGAGGGCCTTCTGGCGCTTCCCTCCCTGCAAGAAGCCAAGTTACAGGGAAGCAGGCAGAGGGCCTTCTCGTGGTGACGGCCGCCCTGTGGAACGCCCTTCCATCAGATGTCAAAGAAATAAGCAATTATCTCACTTTTAAAAGACATCTGAAGGCAGCCCTGTTTAGGGAAGTTTTTAAATATTTAATGCTGTCTTGTGTTTTTAATATTTGGTTGGCAGCCACCCAGAGTGGCTGAGGATACCCAGACAGATGGGCAGGGTAGAAATAATAAATTATTATATATTATTATATATCCAAAGCCAACATGAAAGCATTCAAACTCTGACGGAACGGAGCGGCGCACACCTCTTCACAGCATAGACCCACCTTGTCCAGGCAAAGGTTCCCATGTCTCTCGGCAATAGCCTTTCGGAAGCCGTGAGACAGTGGATACAGCATGCTGTGATGCGGGTGCACCGAAGGGAGCCGGTTCTTCTCCAGCTGGTCAGCCACAATACTGACAAGCTTCTTCATTCTCTCGTCATAATCGGTCCAATCACAGACGATCTGAAAGGGGGCAAAGAAAACCAGGGTTCTAGATTCAGGTAGGTAGCCGTATTGGTCTGATGAAGTCAAAATATATATAAAAATTGTCCAGTAGTGCCTTAGAGACCAACAAAGTTTGTTCTTGGTATAAGCCAGGCACCCCAAGCCTTCGGCCCTCCAGATGTTTTAGACTACAATTCCCATCATCCCCGACCACTGGTCCTGTTAGCTAGGGATCATGGGAGTTGTAGGCCAAAACATCGGGGGGGGGCGCAGGTTGGGGATGCCTGATATAAGCTTTTGTGTGCATGCACACTTCTTCAGATACACTGAAGCGGAAGTCCCCAGACCCTGATATACAGAGGGAGAAGTCCCCAGACCCTGCTATATAAGAGTAAGGAGAAGCCCCCAGACCCTGATATATAGTGGGAGGGTGAGTTGGGGTTTTTCTCCGAAGGGTAGTAGGAGTCAATGGGTATGGTCCACCTGCTGGCAACTGTGAATGACTGAAAAAACAAGGGATGGTACACAGATGACCTGAAATAGTTTTAGGATATGTAATGAGACACAGTCGTCCACAGGTTGACCATACCGATTGAGTCCTACTACCGTTCAGAGAAATACCCCGCCCCACCCTCCCTCTAAATATCAGGGTGTGGGGACTTCCACTTCAGTGTATCTGAATAAGTCTGCCTGCACATGAAAGCTTAGACACAGAACAAACTGAGTTGGTCTCTAAAGTGACATTGGACAATTCCTGAATTAGGTGACGCTTTTACCATTACCGTGGTACCTTGGGACTCAAACGCCTCGGTTCCCAAATGCCGGAAACCCTGGGAGTGTTGGCCCTTAAAACTCTGCCTCACCTGCAAACAGTGCGCCAGGTTGCAGTAAGCGTCAGGAAAATCCGGCTTCAGTTTCAAGGCGGTGCGATACGAAGCAATTGCCTCTGGGATGTTTCCGGAATCCTAGAAAGGGAGGGATATTTCAGCAATTGCCACTAGCTTTTTTTCTCAACCATCAAAACCAAAGATGAAGAACAGACAGAAGGCACGATGATCCACACCTGGTAGACTTATAAAGTAACATTCAACAATCATTGGAATAGAACAGGGGTCGGCAAACTTTTTCAGCAGGGGGCCGTCCACTGTCCCTTAGACCTTGTGGGGGCCAGACTAGATTTTGGGGAGGGGGAAAAAGGAACGCATTCCTATGTCCCACAAATAACCCAGAGGTGCATTTTAAATAAAAGGACACATTATACTCGTGTCAAAACATGCCGACTCCCGGCTAGATTGAGAAGGCCATGGGGCCGTAGTTTGCCTCCCCATGCTATAGAATAATATTGTGTATCAGCATGTAAAAATTCAATAGAAACCTACTCTTAACAATTACAATAAATTGTAATTAATCGTACAATAAATGAATATTACAATGAATGATTATTGTAATTGATCATAGAATAAATGTTACAATAAATGGTTATAAAACAATGGCAAGTCACAGTGTCTACAATAGCCGCAGCGAGAATCTTAACAGACAAAGGATGGAAAGGAGAATCCCATCCCTACTAAGTTGGCGTAGCTAGCAAAAAGGCTAAAATACGCAGAATTAGCAAGATTATAATACAGGCAGAATTACGAGAGGTTTTGGAAGAAACATTTCATAGAGAACAGGACACTTGCAGAGTACAGTGGTACCTCTGGATGTGAATGGGATCCGTTCCGGAGCCCCGTTCGCATCCTGAAGTGAATGCAACCCGCATCTGCACGTCGCAATTCGCCGCTTCTGCGCATGACATCATTTTGAGGGTCTGTGCATGCGGCGAAACCCGCAAGTAACGTGCTCCGTTACTTCTGGGTCACTGCGGAGCGCAACCCAAAAATATTCATCCTGAAGCATATTTAACCCGAGATAGGACTGTATTGTCTAAATTTACAGGGGTGCCCAAATTTTCCCAAAGAGGGCCAGATTTGACATGAGGGCGGGGCAAATTTGTTGAGCTGTTTTAGGATTTAACCCCAAGGTTGTTGAGCTCTTTTTAGGATTGAAGTTGTTGAGCATTTGGGGGGGGGGGTTGCCCCAGTAAGTAAACCAGGTTACGCTCCCCGGCCACACGCTGGACATGTGTGGTCTAAAAAAAAATGTTGGGAAAATTTAAATTCTTTGGCAGGTGTGGATTGACAAAGGACAGCAGGAAATATGACAAAACCAATGCATTTTGAGATCTAGGAGAGACGAGCAAAAGGGCGCCATCGGAAATGTGACGTAGGGGTGATTGGAAGTCACAATGAGATTTTTGGGTGTGGAACTCCACCATACTTTCCGTCTATATAAGCCACCCTCTATTTGGGGGGGCTCAAATTTAAGAAAATGAGCCATTCACCCACCCAATCACCCGTATAAGACCTCCCCCCCCCATTTTTATTTCAAAGTAAAAATAGCAATTTTTTCATTTTCCTTTTAAAAAAATTATTTACAAACAAACACATAGACACAAAACAAAATTCGTATTACCCTACCACCCAAAATTTCAGACATTAAAACCACCCTTGTGGCTTCCCTCCACCGCCCCTCACCCTCCTATATAATATTTCACATTGCCATTTTTATTTTCCCCCTATTTATTTATTTATTTATTTTTGATTTCATTTTACATGCTAGTTGCCGTACATTTTCAACACTATACATTACATATATGGATTCCCCACATCTAACCCTATACACAACTCAGCATTTACCCAAATACCCACGTGACTTCCTTCACTCACATTCACATTGCAATTTTTATCTAAATTTATATTTCTTAACTCTTTTAACTTACTATTTATTTTTATTATAAACCAGATTTACAAACATTAAACCAAACATATCAACATGTTAGTTTTTGAGCAGTACTTGAACACATAATCTTCAAACCATTTCCATTATATTTTTATTTTCCAGTTTGATTGGTACCTTATTACTGCACTTGACCTTGCCAGTTCTATAAATTCAATTAGTTTCTTTATCCAGTCATCCTTTGTGGGTATATATTTCCTGTTCCAGTTTTGTGCAAGGAGTAGCCTTGCTGCAGCTGTCGCGTATAAGAATAATATCTTCCCATCTTGTGGTATTTCTTTACCTCTTATACTCAGTAAATATGCCTCTGGTTTTCCCCTCTAAATTAATTCTGATCATCTTTTTTATTTCCTCATGAATTTTTTAACGTTTCTGTAGCCCCACCATAAACGTATCGGCGTGCCCTCTGCCTCCTCAGACTTCCAGCATAAATTCCAATTCTCCCCTTTTTCTTTTTGTGCCCCATCTCGGTTTGGGACGGCTTTTGCCAGTTGTTTTCCTTTTGTAAAAACTAAGATTCCCCTGCTGCCCCCCCCCCCCCCAGTTTTTTTTTTTTTTAAATAGATTTAGCAGAGACACAAAGCTTACCTTATGGATGGAAGCGAGGTTGCTGTGGGCATCGGCAAACGCAGGATTTATCTGGATTGCTCTTGTGTAGCATTGCAGAGCTCCCTGGACGTCTTGCATTTCCTTCAAGGTGTTCCCCATGTTGGAATAGGCGTCTGCAAAAGTGGGACTGATTCTGACATGGAGGGGGAGAGAAAAAGTGCCATTTTGGTACAAAAATACTCTGAAGTTACGCTGGAAATGTAAGGGTCAAGAAGGCTCTTTCTATCCTATACGGTGGTCTTTAGGGCAGTTCATTAAAAAAACTTTTTTTAAAAATGCCTTCTCCAAAGCCTTCACAAAATAGGAAAACGTCCAAGAAAACAGCTATTTTCATGGAGGGTTGAGATATTAACTGATATGCACAAAATTTCAGATATAGCTATATAATCCCTAGTGTAGTAAGATAAGACCTTGGGAGCAGGCATCTTCAAAAAAGTGTTTTTTTATGAACCACCCTAGTGGTCATGTGAGACAGTGAGACCTTGGTTCTCAAATGTTTTTTATACAGGTTTCTTTATACAGAAGGTTTTTTATACAGAAAGGTTCAGCATTGTGGCATCCTCTTCATACGGACAAGCAGCACTTTCCTTTTGGGAAATTCCATGCTCCTCAATTCTGGCAATTATTAATCACTCTCAATTCCACCCTAATAATTGCCACCTGCCCGGATTTTAACTTGTCTGAATTAATTTTTATTTGAATTACTTGATGTCTGCTTTTAGGCTCGTTGTGTTGTTTTTATGATGTTAGCTGCTCTGAGCCCAGCCTTGGCCGGCGAGGGTGGGATACAAACAAAAACAAATTATTATTATTATTATTATTACTACTACTCAAACGCTTTGGTTCCCAAATGCCGAAAACCCAGAAAAAGTGTTCCAGTTTCCAGGCGTTTTTCGGAAGCCAAACATCAAATTTGGCTGTCAGCTATTCTTTCTGGGGCGCCTGCACCAATCAAACAGACTTCGGGAACAGATTAAGTTTGGTGCTTTGGTTTTTGCAATTTATGTGGTGTTTTTGTTTTGGAGGCTTTTTTGGTTCATTTGTTTTTGCGACTGTGCGGATCCCAGTTTAGTTACTGATTGATTGATTGATTGATTGATTGTGTGATTGCAGAAACGGATAGAAGCCCCGGTCCCCATCCGAACAATGACTATCATCAGTGCAGGTGAGGGAAAAAAATAATTTTCATTTTTATCATTTACAAGACTGTTGTATTTATTTTAGAGTACAGTACATGGATGACTGCTTTCATTTTAGGGATCAGTGGTCTCGTTAGATAGTAAAATTCATGTTAAATGGCTGTTTTAGGGATTGTTTTTCAAAGTCTGGTACGGATTAATCCGTTTTGCATGACTTTCTATGGGAAAGTGCACCTTGGTTTTGGAACACATTCAGTTTGAGAACCAAGGTACCACTGTATAATTAACTGGGGGGGGGGGGAGAGAACATTTGTGTAAAAACCAGAAGCCTTTCTAATAGGTTTAACGGGTGAAGAAATACCAAGAGACCTAAAAAGACAGTGTATTCTATTTATGCCAGAATGTTCTTAGCCCGGATGTGGAAGGAAGAGAAGGTCCCAACAAAAGAAGAGTGGATTATCAAAATGACTGTGAAGATCAGACATCAAGATGATAGGAAATTTAAGCAAAGAAAAAAGTTAAAAGGACAAAATGGGGAAAATAATGAAGATGAAATGTGAAAAAGCATGGTGCAAAAACCTTAAGGATATAACCATCGTTAGTTCAAAGATGGCAAAATTAAGGGAGAATGAGATAGGCAGGAGAAGTAAATATTTAAAAAACCAGAAGAGGGAAGCTGGGGGAGATTGGGATTCATCTATGCTGTCTGCAAGAATGATGTTTGTGTTGAATATAAAATGCTAAAACTTAATAAAAACTATTTATATATAAAAAAAATTAAACAAGATTGGGAAAAATTTATTGAATACCTTAAAGATACATATTTAGAAATAATAATAATAATAATAATAATAATAATAATAATAATAATAATAATAATAATAATAATAATAGTATCCCGCCCTCCCTGGCCGAAACCGGTCTTAGGGCAGCTAACATCAAATATATAACATTAGTATAAAATCAAACAATAATTAAATTACCTCCTAAAAACAAATCGGGATCAAATTAAAATCGAATTAGATGGTTTTCCACAGGCAGGATTGATATAACATTGATGAAGCCAAAGTAGCAAATAAGGAAATGGAATAGAACGAATCATTGTAATTACATGCAAGAAAATATGGCAAAATATGGAAACGGGGGGTGGGGGGTGGGGGAGAGTCCAAGGGGTTTGTATAATCCCAGTATTGTATATATTGAAAATGTTTGGAGTGTATGGAAATAAAATGATAAAATAAAAAAACTGAATAATAATAATAATAATAATAATAATGATGATAATAATAATAATAATAATAATAATAATAATAATAATAATAATAATAATAATAAAAAATTATTTATATCCTGCCCTCCCCAGCCGAAGCCGGGCTCAGGGCGGCTAACAACAATCAAAATAGTCCAACATTTTAAAACATTCATTATAAAATTAATTAAATTAAATCAAATTAAAATCAAATTAATGGCAACCATCAAGCTGGCACTAATTGCACCCATGCAAGAGATGGGAGTTGCCCCCTCAATCCCATATCGCTCCGTCCCAGCCAGAGGACCTCTGTCTTCGAAGGATTTAACTTCAACCGGCTCCCACGTAACCATCCAGCCACAGCTTCCAGACATCTGGTCAGTGTATCTGGGGCCGAGTAAGGATGGCCATCCATCAACAGATAGAGTTGGGTGTCATCGGCATACTGATGGCAACCCAGCCAAAAACTCCGGACAAGCTGGGCGAGGGGGCGCATAAAGATGTTAAAAAGCATCGGGGGAGAGTATCGCACTCTGAGGCACTCCACACACCAAGGAGTGGCGCGATGACAATTCCCCCCCCAAGCGCCACCCTCTGTCCCCGACCGGAGAGAAACGAGCGCAGCCATTGAAGGACTGTGCCCTGGATCCCCACGTCGGCAAGGCGGTGGTCCAGAAGTTCGTGATCGACCATGTCGAAGGCTGCTGACAGGTCAAGAAGAATCAGCAGCCCCGACCCGCCTCGATCCAGCTGCCTGCGGAGATCATCTGTTAGGGCGACCAGAGCCGTCTCGGTCCCATGACCAGCGCGGAAGCCGGACTGGAATGGATCGAGAGCAGATGTTTCATCCAGAAACCTACCAAGCTGTTCAGCAACCGCTCTCTCAATCACCTTACCCAGGAATGGAAGATTCGAAACCGGGCGGTAATTGGATAGATCTAAAGGATCTAATGATGTTTTCTTTAAGAGCAGACACACCACTGCCTCCTTCAGTTCCCCTGGGAATATCCCAGTGCCAAGGGACAAATTGATGATATCCCCCAGGGGGGCCCGCACCTCGTCTGGGCACGCTCTAATCAGCCAGGACGGGCACGGGTCAAGAGGACAAGTGGTGGGCTTTCCAGCTCGGAGGAGTCTGTCCACATCGGCTGGGGATATCTGGTCAAAGTGGTCCAATACTGGACCCGAGGACAGTCGAGGGGCCTCCAGTTCCTTTATTGTATCCAAATTGGCAGGGAGGTCATGGCGGAGCAACAGGACCTTCTCCGCAAAAAAGCTCGCAAATGCCTCGCAGCTGTGTGTCGAATTGTTATTTAAATTTGGCTGTCCTTCAAGGGACAAAAAATAAAATAAAAATAAAAATAAAAAATAAAAAAACCTAAAAGAAAAAGAGAAAGTGCTTTATCCACAAGAGGAGAGCTTTCCCACAGGCACCAGACCAGCGCATGAGGAGTAATAATAATTATTAACAACAGCAACAATAATTTATTATTTATACCCAGCCACTCTGGGCGGCTTCCAGCAAAAGATTAAAATACAGTAAGGAGGAGCTCTTTCAATCTATTTTCCCCATGGCTTTGGAAGCTCACCTGATGGCCTCCTTGTAGTGCATGAGGGCCTCCTGGAGCTTCCCCTGCTGTTGCAAAACACTGGCTAAATTTGAATGCGCAGCTGCAAACTCCGGGAAGACCTGCGGGGAAGAAGCTCACTCTTAGTTTCCCTGAGAAGCATTCTAAAGAGACGGAGGCTGCTCTTTGAGGCTCAAAGGTTGTGGGCGTGAAATAAATCCTCATTTGGATTGACTTGCAAAAATTAAGGAGGAGGAGGAACCTATGGACTGCCTTTTTAGCATGCATAGGAAATACTGTTGGGAGATCAGACTGTCAAATGACCAATGCCATATTTTAAAGAGCCCCTCTTTGATGCTCAAATGTGGCAGGGGCTGGCTGCAAAATAAATCACCGTTTGGAATGATTTGTGGTAATGATAATAATAATAATAATAATAATAATAATAATAATAATAATAATAATAATAATGGGCCTATGAACTGCCTTTTTCGTACGCATAGGAAATACTGTTAGAAAATAAGACTGTCAGGGGATCAAGCTCAGCCGACAGAGAACAGCATGTGCCCAGCTTTTATTTCAATTTCTGTACCGTTCCTTAACACCTTGCATTGTTCTTCTGATGAAAAAGCAGATTTTTGGTCATTCCAGGAGGCCTAGGAATATAAAAAGGGGGACAGACCCTCTTCCTTCCAAAAGGGACTTATCGGACCATGCTTTGTCGAGCCTCAAAATGCTACTTCACTTTCACTTCTTCACCATTATTTCCGTTATTGATCAAGAAAAATTTGATCGGCGATTTTTAAAAAGACCCAGACTAGGAGTCCAGGGTACGCATGCCTAACCCTTATATGTCAATTTAATTGTTGTAATTCTCCACGCACGTACCTCAAGAGCTTTCCGGTAGAGGCGGACAGCCTCCTCGATATTCCCTTGTTCTCGCTTGATGTTCGCCAGGTTATTAAGAGAATCCGCGTGAGTCGGACATAAACGGAGAGCTGTATTGTAGCATTCCTCGGCTTCGGCAACCTTCGAAACACAAAACAGAGTTTTTACACGAATATTAGTATGTCTTTCACAGGAGCCCAAAAGGCTGCTCTGTGATGTGATGGCTGGATTGAGGTTTGATACGGCCCCTCAGCTCCTGACGGTAACTTGGTATTAGAGCGGTTCATAAAAAACTCTTTTTTTGAAAATGCCTGCTCCAAAGTTCTTCTCTTACCAACAGTAGAGATTATATAGCTATATCTGGAATGGCATGCATATCAGTTAATATCTTTTATATATATATGCCAGCTGTCCTTTGTCAACAACCAATTGTTGCTGTTTTTTATATTGAATATATGCTATATGGTAACTGTTGCACCTCATAGGTAACTCAAGCCTTCTGCACGTCACAAAAGATGTATTTTATCAAAGTCATTGTTGAACTGAAATACAATTAAGAAGTATATTAATAGTGAAATGCAATTAAGAAGAAGCATATTAACAGTAAAACCCCACAATTGTTGAGCCTTTTTTAAGGATTTGACCCCAGAGGTGCTGACCTTTTTTTAGGATTAAAGTTCTTGAGCTTTTTGGGGGGAAGTTTTGCCCTAGTAAATAAACCGCCACGAGGGCCGGATTAAATCGACCAGAGGGCCAGATTAGGCCCCTGAACTGGACTTTGGACATGCCTGGTCTAAAAGAACATTGGGAAAATTTAAATTCTTTGGCAGGATAGCAGGAAATATGACAAAACCAATGCATTTTGAGATCTAGGAGAGATGGGTGGAAGGCCCCCAAAGTGGACTTTGGACATGCTTGGTTTAGGGGAACATAAATACAAGAGCAGACTAATCCGATTCAAACTCTCTTTCCCGCACACTTACCGTCTTATGCAAGATGTATTTAAGGAAGACAGTAAGGGAAATGGTTTTGGTCATACTAAATCAAAATTAAGAGACAGAGTTGCTAGATAGTAAAAGAAAATCATTGCCAAAAACGTATAAGAATGGCATACAAAGGATGAAGAAGTTAAGTCGGTTATGATTAAATGGGCTCAAGATTTTGGTCATAACATTGAATTAGATAAGTGGGAAAGATTATGGGCAAAAACAATTTATTGAATGTACAGCACTAATTAAAAATTTAATGAAGGTGACGTATAGGTGGTATTTGACGCCGACTAAACTTGCTAAAATATATATAACTCAAGATAAGGCACGCTAGAAATGCAAGGAGAAGGAAGGGAATTTCGTCCATAGGTGGTGGATGTGCACTAAAGTCAAAGTCTACTGGGATATGATTTACAAAGAATTGAAAAAGATCTTTAAATATACTGTTATTAAAAAAACCAGAGGCTATTCTATTGGGTATTGTGGGAGAAGAAATTCCAAAAGTAGACTTATGTATGCTACCATAGCTGTAAGGACATTTTTAGCCCAGAAATGCAAGCGGCAGGAACTTCCAATTTTGGAAGAATGGCAGACAAAAACAATTGAATATGCAGAACTAGCAAAGCTGGCAGTGAAAATCCGAAATCGGCGCGACAAACTGTTTGAAAAGGACTGGAGTAAATTTATAAAAGATGTGAAAGAACATCTGAGAATGTTTGCTGGTTTGATTTAAAATATTTTGTCATGATAATTTTTGAAAGTGATTTACAAATGCTAAAGTAAATTGTTTTAAGTAGAGTAAGAAGGTAAATAGGGCGATATATGTTCAGGTAGGCAGCTGTGGTGGTCTAACGCAGTTGAAATATATAAAAAATATATAAATTGTCCAGTAGCACATTGCAGACCAACTCAGTTTGGTCTTGGTAGAAGCTTTTGTATCTGAAGAAGTGGACCTGCATACAAAAAATTATACCAAGAAGAAGCCAAGTTTAGCAAGCCCTGTTTAGGGAAGCTTTTAATGTTTGACGGACTATTGTATTTTAATATTTTGTCGCCAAGAGTGGCTGGGGAAACCCAGCCAGATAGGCGGGGTATAAATTTTATTATTATTATTATTATTATTATTATTATTATTATTATTATTATTATTATTATTATCATCATCATCATCAGGTGCTACTGGACAATTTTTAAAGGGTGATATAGAAATGCTAAGAGGATCGTGACTGCTTAAGAAAGCCAGGGAGTGGGAGCGGGGGAGGGGGGAGGGGAGTCGACGCTTGGTATGAGCAAAGTTGTATGTGACGATATGACAAAGGAAAAAATAAAAGAGGACTTCTTCTAGGTTCTGTACCCCAAATCCCCCCCCCCCAAAGAGCCCAATTTCGAGGTCACCATCATCCGGAAGGCTTTTTTCAGCAAACCCTCTGACATACAGAAAGCAAAAGGGACCGGTTTCATTTTCTTTTTTTAATTTTTATTTTATTTATAACATAGTCCACAACAACTCATACATACAAACAGACCCACCACCATTGACTAATTATCAAAATTAAACTCCTATCCCCTTACACAAAGAAAACATAACATAAAAATAAAAGACTTTATTCTGTTAAATGGCCGCCTTATTTACCTCTTGTATACTATTTCTTTTGTATGGGATTATTACAATTTTTCCTAATTATGACTTAAACCACAAAGTCTCCTGTAGAAATTAATTGAAACAAGTCCAAGTGTATATTTTGGGGCACTGTTTGGTAAAGTATTCTCTGCATTTTCCCCATTCCTTTTGGAATTCTTGTCTGGGTTGTGCCCTAATTGTCTCTGTTAATCTGGCCAATTCAGCATGGGGTAAAAGCCTAAGAAAAAGCTAAACAACTTCAATCCTAAAAAAAGTTCAACAATTTAAACCCTAAGAAAAGAGCTCAACAACTTCAGTCCTTAAAAAAAGTAAACAACTTTGGTCGGCCCTTATGGCCCTTCACTTCATCAAATCTGGCCCTCTTTGAAAAAAGTTTGGACACCACTGCCTAATAGGAAAGTTTCTGTATTTTTTTTTCACAGGCCCACCAGAAATGTATAAGTGTCCCTTCTTCTTTACTGCACCTCCAGCACAGTTTTTTTGTTTTATACATTTTAGCTATTTTGGCAGGTGTTAAGTACCATCTATAAAACATCTTTTATAGAGATGTTCCCCCCACCCCAAGGCAAAAGGGACCAGTTTCTTACGCTGCCTTTCTCTTTCAGCGCGTTGGCCAGGTTGCAGTAGGCGTCAGGGAAGTGGGGCTGGAGCTCAATGGCCCTCTTGTAGGTATCGATTGCCAGATCGATCAGCCCCTGTTCGTAATACACACATGCCAGGTTGCCGTGGACAACAGCGTGGTTGGGACTCAGGCTCAGGGCCCGTAGGTAGGCTGCAACGGCTCTGAAATGAGATCAAGGACTGGTTCAGTTTCATTGTCACCAGGGTGGATAAAAATCTGTTTTTTAAAAAATAAAATGCTTTGGGAGGACGATTAAGAGGATCGAGGCGGGCCGGGACTGCTGATTCTTTTAGATTTGTTAGCGGCCTTCGACATGGTCGATCACAAACTTTTGGACCACCGCCTTGCCAACGTGGGGATTCAGGGCACAGTCAGACAATGGCTGTGCTCCTTTATCTCAGGTCGGGGACAGAGGGTGGCGCTAGGGAGGGAGTTGTCGCTGCGGCACTCCTTGTTGTGTGGAGTGCCGCAGGGCACAATCCTTTCCCAGATGCTTTTCAATATCTTTATGCGCCCCCTTGCCCAGATTGTCCGGAGTTTAGGGCTGAGTTGTCGTCAATATGCTGATGACACCCAACTTTATCTGTCAATGGACTCGGCCCCAGACACACTGACCAGATGCTTGGAAGCCGTGGCTGGGTGGCTGCGTGGGAGCCAGTTGAAGTTAAATCCTTCGAAGACAGAGGTCCTCTGGCTGGGTCAGGACAACATGGGGTTGGGGGGCCAACTCCCATCTCTTGTGGGGGCGCAATTAGTGCCAGAGCCTTCTGTCAAGAGCTTGGGTGTAACCTTCGATGCCTCTCTTTCCATGGAGGCACAGGTTGCAGCCACAGCAAAGGTGGCATTTTTCCACCTCCGCCGTATTAAGGAATTGGTTCCTTGCCTTTCTCGCCCTGATCTGGCCAGTGATCCATGCGATAGTCACCTCCAGGCTTGATTATTTTAACTCGCTCTATGCTTAGACTCACTCTGACACCCTATATGGGATTTGGTATATAAATTTTCCCGTGGCTTTTTTTGCTGGCCCATGTAGCACCAGCATGGATAGCTGGCTTGGGTGAATAGCTGATGTTTCCTCCCTTTGTAGTCTTGATGAGGCTGCATTTTAAGCTGTATTTTAATTAACTGGGGTTTTTTTCTATTCTATTTTATTGTAATTTATATTTGGTGTTAGCCGCCCTGAGCCCGGCCCTGGCCAGTGAGAGCGGGGCAGAAATAAATAAATAAATAAATAAATAAATAAATAATTCGGGGAAGAATTATTTGTTTTAAGTTTTTCATGTGTGCGAAAACTCAGTCCAAGTTTTTCTTGGGGAAAAAATGTTTCAGCACATCAGTTAAGCAACATGGATACATATGCTACCATGTTACTGTTTTAGTGAAATAAATTGCTTAAATTGTTATGAAGGAAATGTTTCTTTTCTCCTTCCAATCAAGTGCAGCAGAAAAGTTGTTCAAATAAAAAGTGTTCACTTATTAAAACTCACCATCATTTCGTCACAATCGGGCTGTATATCGCAGAACCAAATCATTTTGATATAACTGTAGAAAAGACTCTGAAGTTAGGATTCCAAAAAGGAAACCTGCCTCCGATTGTCAATATTAAGAGGATGCCAGCAAGGCTGAACCTTCCGGTAAAAGGGGGATTTAAATCAAGTCTTATGGATTTGGGATTTAAATCAATTTGCTTTAAATAAAATCAACCCTCTAGGCAACAATAGGAGTTAGTTTGGGTATGGGTGCAACCACTAAACTGAGAATATAAGACGTAATGTGATTATACGCAAAACCAATAAAAAACATTTATATAAAAAAGAGAATATAAGCTCTATGCCTATTTGCTTACCTGTCAAATATACGCGCCTCCTTCAAGACGTTCCCCAGATTAATGTAAGCATCCAGGAAGTTGGGGTCCAGGGTCACCGCCTGAAAATATTTAAGATAATAGATTTTTGTTACTAATACAGTCATACCTCAGGTTGAAGTAGCTGCGGGTTAAGCATTTTCGGGTTGTGCTCCGTGGCGACCTAGAAGTAACAGAGCACGTTACTTCCGGGTTCTGCAGCTTGCGCACGTGCAGACACTCAAAATGATGCCACACGCATCTACGGAAGCAGCAAATTGTGACCCGAGCATGTTTGCTTCAGGATGCGAACGGGGCCCCGGAACGGATCCCGTTCGCATCCAGAGGTACCACTGTATAACAGCATGGTTACTTTTAAATAAGTGGGTCAACTTTGACCTAGGCTGCCTCCTACCTACCTTCCTACCTTATCGATCTACCGACTTTATCTTATTATCTATCTACTTGCCTACCTATCTTATCTATCTATCTATCTACCTACCCTATCTATCAAATCTATCTACCTACCTACCATCTAATCCAGGTGTGGCCCAACTTGGCCCTCCAACCCCCATCATCCCTACCTAACAGGACCAGTGGTCAGGGACAATGTGAGTTGTAGTCCCAAAACAGCTGGAGGGCCAGGTTTGGCCATGCCTGAATCTATCTACCTACTCAATCAATCAATCTAACTAATCTATCTATCCATCTACCAACCTTTCTTATATATGTATCTATCTAATCTACCTACCTAATCTATCTATCTAATCTAATCTAATCTAATCTAACTATCTATCATCTATCTAATCTATCTATGCAAGGAATATCAACTGTACGAGAAATGGTACCAACTAATGGTACTAACAGGACACCGGAGGCCCATTGCAGCTGAAAAAATGCCTCCAGTTTTAATATAAAAAAGAATGGGAAACGTTTATTGCATATTGACAAAAGCAGTGCACACAGGTTAATACATTAGCAGGATTAATTTTTTTAAAAAAACCCACCTGTCATGGTTAAATTTAAAGTAGAATCATAGAATCATACAGCTGGAATAGACCACAAGGGCCATCGAGTCCAACCCCCTGCCAAGCAGGAAACACCATCAGAGCACTCCTGACATATGGTTGTCAAGCCTCTGCTTAAAGACCTCCAAAGTAGGAGACTCCACCACACTCCTTGGCAGCAAATTCCACTGTCAAACAGCTCTTACTGTCAGGAAGTTCTTCCTAATGTTTAGGTGGAATCTTCTTTCTTGTAGTTTGGATCCATTGCTCCGTGTCCGCTTCTCTGGAGCAGCAGAAAACAACCTTTTTCCCTCCTCTATGTGACATACTTTTCTATATTTGAACATGGCTATCATATCACCCCTTAACCTCCTCTTCTCCAGGCTAAACATGCCCAGCTCCCTTAGCCGTTCCTCATAAGGCATCGTTTCCAGGCCTTTGACCATTTTGGTTGCCCTCCTCTGGAGTAAGGACAGTCCCCGGATTTACAAATCAGTCCCCATACAAAATCCATTTAAGTTGAAAAGTATCCCCGGACTCATTGAAAAAAAATCTGATAACCTTAAATTAGTGATGATGATTTTATTGAAGAAGAAGAAGAGTTTGGATTTGATATCCCGCCTTTCACTCCCTTTAAGGAATCTCAAAGCGGCTAACATTCTCCTTTCCCTTCCTTCCCCACAACAAACACTCTGTGAGGTGAGTGGGGCTGAGAGACGTCAGAGAAGTGTGACTGGCCCAAGGTCACCCAGCAGCTGCATGTGGAGGAGTGGAGACGCGAACCCGGTTCCCCAGATTATGAGTCTACCGCTCTTAACCACTACACCACACTGGCTCTCCAGTGATGATAATGAATGATGATAATACAAAGGAACCAGGGGAGGCAAGTCAAATAATCCCATAATGTGGGATTAACATTGATTGTGTATACAGTTGTTTTTTAAAAAAATATTATTTAATTTAATGATTTGGTTTTTTGTGAAAACTAAAAAAATATTATACAGTGGTAGCTTGGGTTAAGTACTTAATTCGTTCCGGAGGTCTGTTCTTAACCTGAAATTGTTCTTTTTTTAAATAATAATAATAATTTTTATTAAATTTTCCTATTTACAAATTCGCCATCCCAAACAGTATTCACAAATTTCAACTTTTTGGACTTCCACAAGCTTTTCCACCAATCCATATTTTCTATTTTTATGCATTCTCTAAATTTATATTGCCATTTAATATTATCCTTTCAGTTCTATTTCTTTTTTACAATACATCTTTAACTTTCACAAAGCCTCTTTAAATCCCACTAGCGTTGTCTGTTCGTCACATATGCTTTTCCGATAATCTGTAAACTTTCCCGAGTCCTCGATGAACTTGTGATCCCATTGATATCTAATCTTCCCAGTCAGTTTATCCAGTTCTGCATAGTCCATAAGTTTCATTCTCCACTCTTCAAGGGTCGGTAGCTCCTCTTGTTTCCATTTTTGGGCCATTAATATTCTTGCCGCTGTTACTGCGTATTGGAAAAGTTTGTAATCCTTTCTATTTATCTCTCTTCCAGTTATTCCTAACAAAAAGGCTTCTGGTTTCCTTACAAATGTGTATTTAAGCATCTTCTTCAACTCATTATATATCATTTCCCAGAAACCCTTTACCTTCTTACATTCCCACCACATATGGAAAAAAGATCCTTCTTTTTCTTTACATTTCCAACACTTATTACATGTTTTGAACATTTTTGCTAACTTTACCGGTGTTATGTACCATCTATATACCATTTTCATAATATTTTCCTTTTTCCATTTTCATAATATTTTTCCCAGTCAGCCAATTGTATATTATAACCAAAGTCTCTGGCCCAATGTATCATAACCGACTTTACCTCCTCGTCCATCGTTTGCCAATCCAACAACATTTTATACATTTTTGACAATATCTTATAATCATTGTTTATCATCTCTATTTGAAATTTCGATTCTTTTTCCGTATATCCACTCTTTTAAATCCTTTTTAAACATTTCATTTACCTGAAAATAATGCAACCAATCAAACACATGTTCTTTTACTTGTTCATATGGCTTCATTTTCCATTTCCCCCCTTCTTTAATTATTAGCTCTCCGTAAGTGATCCAATTCCCTCTCATATTGATTTTCTTTACACTCATAACCTCTAATGGAGACAACCAGTGTGGAACTTTGGGTTCTAATATATTTTTATACCTATCCCATATTTCTATTATGGAGCTCCTGAAAATGTGATTCTCAAAACCCTTGTGACTTTTCTTCTTCTCCAACCACAAATACACGTGCCACCCAAATCTATTATCAAATCCTTCTAACTCTAACAGTTTATTGTTTTTTAATTTTATCCATTCCCTTAACCAGCAGAGACAAGACGCTTCATAATATAATTTCAAATCTGGCAGCGCAAAGCCTCCTCTTTCCTTTGCATCTGTCAATAACTTACATTGTATTCTTGGCTTTTTGCCCTGCCAGATATATCTTGAATTTGCCACTCTTTGAAAGTCGTTGTCCCCCTAATTATAGGAATCATTTGGAACAAAAATAACATCTTTGGAAGCACACTCATTTTGATCGTTGAGATTCTACCCCAAAAAGAAAGTTTCATCCTTCCCCAAACTTACAAAACTTTTTTGATTCTGTTCCACACCGGTATATAGTTGTTTTGAAATAAATCAATATTTCTTGGAGTTAACCATATTCCCAGATATTTTACCTTCTTCGCCACTTCAATCCCTGATTCTCGTTGCATTACTTCTATTGCACTTTGGTCCATATTCTTAATCATTACTTTGGTTTTTTTCTTATTTAATTGTGGGAGCCAGGAAGTCATGGAAAAGGCTTGTAGTGCCACCTGGTGCCTTGCTGACCTCGGTGACCAGCACTCTGAGCTTACAATGTATTAGAATGTATTGACCCTATAAGGAGTTAGGTTCCCCCCTCTGGGCACTGTAACCCTATATGGTTTGTGGGTGGGTTAAAGCTTGACCGGATGAGGTAACGTGAGACATTGGAATGCAGCCATGCGGCTGGAGAGAACAAAGGATAATAAAATCGGAGGAGAGAGAGGAAGGAGCTTTTTTGCCCTCCGTCCATGGAGACATTTGCCTTTGTGTGTGTTTTTTCTTTGCCTTGCACCCCAAATACAATAGTCCGTCAACTGGTTCCCACAAGTGGTGCCCTCTCTGAGGCAGAATGAAAGGATACGGCTGAGGTTTTAAAAAGGGAAAAAAGAAGCAACTGGAAGCAAACAGTCTGAGGCAGACTAAGAGGATTTTAAAAGAAACTGTGAGAGGATTTTTGATCCAAGCAGTGGTTATCATCGACTCACTACGTCCGGCAAGGATTGCAAAGCGCTCTACATCTTTAAAAAAGATCCCGGTGAGTTCGATCCCTTCTATTATATTGATTTTTGAAAAATGGGCAGCTCTTTGACTACTCCCCAACAGAAATTTTTAAAAGACTTAAAATTTCTCCTCTCCTCCAACAAACTGGAAGTTCCCGAGGGTGATTTGATACAGCTCATTCTGGCCATTGATGAACATTCTCCCTGGGACTTGGGTGTAATTGCAAATGGGACTTGGGAACTGAAACTTTGGGACAAGATTGGTGAACATTTTCATGAGCTCCCCAGCATCAGTACTCGGATTTTAAATGCATGGTGCAAGGTTCATTACGCTATGGGCTCTTTATCACCAAAAAATATCTCCCTGGCTGCATTGCCATCACAACCTCCAGCTTCTTTAATCCAGTCTGCTGTGTTAGAGTTTGTTCCAATCCTTGCCCTGCCAGCAGCTCCAGAACCCAAGCCTCCAGATTATAGTTCCTCACTAGAGGACCCAATCCTGCAAAAATATCGTGGTCTGGCTGGAAATGACCCTGCTCTTTCAGCAGCAGAACCAGCTACCCCCTTTCAACGTGCAGCCCTTGCCTGTTCCTTATCTCAGGATACCATGGCATTCCCTGTTATTGTGCCCCCTGCTGGTGCTCCAGCAGGAACTCAAGCCCAGCACCAACCTTTTGACTTTAAAATCTTGAAAGAGCTCCAATTGTCAGTCAGGACAAATGGACTGCAAGCACCATTCACACAGGCTCTTTTGGAAGCCACATTAGCCCAGCTGTTGGTTCCAGATGACATCAAGCTTTTGGCACGTACAGTTTTACCTCCATCAGCTGGTGTATTATTTGCTCATGAATGGGAAATCGCCTGTCGTGGTTATGCTCCTGCCTTACTGCAACAAGCAAGAGGGAATAATCCTAATATTACCCTCGCAGATGTGATGGATGCTATGATGGGCCGTGGGCCCTTTGCTCAGGCTTCAGTACAAGCCACACTGCTGCAGATTTTATTGAGGGATACTGCTCTTGCTGCTCAACAAGCAATGAGAAAAATCCCAGAACCCACCAGTATTCAATCAAGGTGGGGTTCAATCAGGCAAGAGGCAAGAGAATCATATTCTTCCTTTATGGACAGGCTGATTACAGCAGTGAGTAGACAAATTGAAAATCCTGAAGCCAAACAAATAATTATCAAACGATTGGCCTTTGAATATGCCAAAGAGGATTGTAAGGTTGCGTTAAGACCGATAATACACAATCCTGCCACAGACACAGCAGCCATGCTTCGCATTTGTCAGTCTGGTGATACAGCCACCCACAAGATTCATCTGCTAGCAGCAGCGCTCAATGAAAACCAGCCTGTAGCCACCGATACAACGTTTCCAGCGTGGCAAACCAGGATCACCGATACCTCAGTGTGGGTAGAACAGTGGCCTCCACCAAAAGAAAAATCCGCAGCAATGGCACCATCCTGTTTCTGAACAGCTTATCTCTGAACAATTGACTTTCGGCCACATTGAACCATCTTCATCCCACTGGCTCCAGCAGACAAGGAACAGTTTGCTTTTACATTGCCAGTATATCACGATTCGCAACGTTATCAGTGGATTGTCCTCAAGGCATGCGGAACTCCCCTACACTTTGTCAACATTTTGTGGGTGAAGCATTGAAACCTTTCCACATGCGCCACCTAGAGGTGCTGCACACGGGCTGCACCTGGCCGTATTTGCTACATCGTTGCCAACAGGAATTTTATATGCTCAGGCGGAACAAGAAGAAGACTATCTGCATTATAGAATGGTTACATCTACCACATACCCCACCGAAGAACATTTATTCAGTAATTGAATCCACATCAGACATTGTTATCAAAGGACGTTCACGTGCAAATTGCTTTAGCTGATTTTATAGGTGTCATCATTTTTAACCCTCCAAAGGATGACCGTTTGACATTTCTGACACAGGTCACCTATGTTTGGCTACCCCCTTGTCTCTCACACCTCTCCCCTCTGCACTAACCCTCTTCATGGATAGAACAAGAAGTAGGGGGGTGGTGACATGGGAGGAGGGAGGAAAATGGAAATGTTTATATACCCCTCCACAGTCTTCTGCCCAGTGAGCTGAGCTAGCAGCTGTGATTCTTGCCTTTCAATCCTTTCCTACTCAACCTTTCAATCTTATTGTGGATACTCAGTATGTATATCGCCTTTTTGCTAGTTTACCAATATCTTATATAACTCCTTCCTTGGATTCTGACTTGTTTTCCTTGTTTCTTGGCCTGCAGGCCTTACTTCAGCACAGAGAGTTATCTTATTATGTTGCACATCTTCGCTCCCACACATCACACCCAGGGTATTTAGCAGAGGGCAATGCAAGAGCAGATGTGGCTCTGAGGGACATTTCTACCTTTTCTCTCTTTTCTGACCCTATACTAGGTCATAACACCTTTCACCTTCCTGCGAAAGCATTGGCAAAACATTTTTCTATTCCTTTGGCCCAAGCAAGGGATATAGTTTCCCAATGTGCTTCTTGTTCTAAATCTCAGCTGGCCATTCCTTTTGATGCTGTCAATCCTAGGGGCACGTCTGCATTGGCGTGTTGGCAGATGGATGTCACACACACACCTGTGTTGGCTCCACTCTCCAAGGTTCACCTCACGGTGGACACCCACTCTGGATTCATATGGGCTACGCCCATGAGGGGGGAAACAGCTCGGCATGTCATTCAGCACACTATCCGCTGTTTCTCAGTCATGGGTAAACCTGCGCGTATCAAAACTGATAATGGTCCAGCATATATTTCTAAAACATTTTCGGAATTTTGTATGTTGTGGAATGTGAAATTAACTCATGGCATACCCTTTAACTCCACAGGTCAAGCTATAGTGGAAAGAGCACACCTGACGTTCAAAACACTATTGCTTAAACAGCTTGGCGGCCGAAGCATACCAACGGCAGATATCCCTTCGGCTGTTCACCAAGTTCTTTTTGTACTTAACCATCTTTTATATCCACATAATAGGACCCATACTCCCGCGGAATTGCATTTTAGGAAGGAGGAGGCACTCCCCCGCCCCTTGGTGGTGTACCGACGCTTGCCTGATCCCGCGTGGCATGGACCTGTTCCGCTGATCACGTGGGGACGAGGGTACGCGGCAGTGGACGTCGAGGACAAGCCTTTGTGGGTTCCAGCTCGATGCGTGCGGCCATGGCGAGTCCCTTCAACTACAGAAGTGCCTTCCTAACCATTTGCCTTGCCATCTTTTGCTGCATCATTATACAAGGATGAGAAGCAGACGACACAATCCAGTTGCAGCCACCATATTTCACCTTATCGGCTGGCAAGCAGCTGTCGCCTGAATCCTACTCTGGCTGGCAGTATCCACGGCTCAGCCACTCTCGAACTATAAGAACAACATTGTTGAATAAGACTTTTAGGGGAGAAAATTATCATAAGATATGGAGGAATAATATTTTTGTACAAGATATGATTAAGTTTACCAGTTTATTGCATGCTTCTAAATGTTGGTTATGTATGCACATGCCGCCCTTTGCCAGTCATTCAGGCATAATGCTTCATGGCGTGCCTGTCAATGGATCTTTTCAATTTACTGATATTATATCCCCTAAGCAAACTTTTTGGCCTCCAGTACAATTGACCCTCCATGAGCCTGCCCCCATTTGTTTTCAAATTAAAGAGGGGAAAGAATCATGGGGCATATATCCAAACTGTCAATATACATTGAAATTCATGTTTAATAGCTCTTGTTCTCTTACAGGAACATACAGTGACCAATCTCAGTGCTTTAGAAGCGATACCAGTGCATGGCTAAAAACTAGGAAAGAAACCTACCATGCAAATTGGAGTCTGAATTCTTCTATCCCTGGCTTAGCAAATGCCACAGATGAGCAATTTCATATCAGTTCCTTATTTACTGAAGCCTTTAATTGGTCCCAACAGAGTAGTAATATCAGCTATTTACTCCAAAGAGAGTTATGGTTGCTTTGTGGCGAAAAAGCATACAAAGCCATTCCTCGAAACCTCACAGGCACATGTACATTGGGTCTCGTGGTTCCGTTGTTGTATAAGGTTGATAAGTTACCATCTTCTCTTAGACTACGAAATCGTCGGGAGGTAAATTCACCCATAAATCAATATATCGGTACCCAGGTCTCTCGGGCCTTGCTGCCCTCGGTGGGTGCAGCAATGAACTATAGGGACCTCCATCGGCTAGCAAATTGGACTGAAGGATTATTCAATGATACCATAAAAGCTTTGAAGGAACTCAACCAGGAGGTGTCTGCAATGAGAGAAGTGGTTTTACAGAATCGTTATACTTTGAATGTGATTTTAGCTTCAAAAGGAGGAGTTTGTGCGCTTGTTCATTCTCACTGTTGCATGTTTATTCCTGATAATAATGTCAGCATATCTGCGACAATCGACCATATGGAAACCATGGTAGCCCACAATCCGTTTGCCCCCCCTCCTTCCGTTGATCCATGGGCATGGTTATATTCTTGGCTTCCGGATGGAAGTTGGCTTCGACATTTATTGATTTTAGTGATCATTATAGTAGTTATTTGCATTATTTTGTGTTGCTGTATACAATGTATTCCTTCTTTAATTTCTGTATGTACTGCATGGTTCTCCAGTCCGCGGCCCGCTTCCGGTCTCACAAGAGTCGCCTATCGCGCTCGATATAACCGTATTGGTACTGACATATATGACTCTGATTAAATAAATAAAGAAAGAGGGCATGTGGGAGCCAGGAAGTCATGGAAAAGGCTTGTAGTGCCACCTGGTGCCTTGCTGACCTCGGTGACCAGCACTCTGAGCTTACAATGTATTAGAATGTATTGACCCTATAAGGAGTTAGGTTCCCCCCTCTGGGCACTGTAACCCTATATGGTTTGTGGGTGGGTTAAAGCTTGACCGGATGAGGTAACGTGAGACATTGGAATGCTGCCATGCGGCTGGAGAGAACAAAGGATAATAAAATCGGAGGAGAGAGAGGAAGGAGCTTTTTTGCCCTCCGTCCATGGAGACATTTGCCTTTGTGTGTGTTTTTTCTTTGCCTTGCACCCCAAAATGACGGCTGGTTTCCGTCAACTGGTTCCCACATTTAATATAAACCCGGCCACCTTGCCAAATTCCATCTCCACATTTAAACTCTTTAAAGGATCTTCTATCGTTATTACCAGGTCATCAGCAAAGGCTTTAACTTTATATTCGTTTTGACCTACTGTCACCCCTTTTATTAATTCATTTCGTCTAATTGCACTCAAGAGGACTTCCAGAACCATTATGAATAACAGTGGCGAGAGAGGACAACCCTGTCTTATACCCTTCCATATCTTCACTTCTTCTGTTATTACATTATTCACAATCAATTTAGCTCTTTGCTCTGTATAAATCGCCCTTATTCCATTATAGAAATTGTTCCCCACTTCCATAAATTCTAAATTTTTTAACACAAATTCCCATGATATACAGTGGTGCCTCGCAAGACGAATGCCTCGCAAGACGGAAAACCCGCTAGACGAAAGGGTTTTCCGTTTTGGAGGCGCTTCGCAAAACGAATTTCCCTATGGGCTTCCTTCGCAAGACGAAAGCCCATAGGGAAATCTCCGGGACAGCGGGGAAGCGCAGCGCGTCTTCCCCACTGTCCTCGGACCTCCTCCGAAGGCTGGCGGTGGTGTGGAGACCTCCTCCCGCCGCCAGCCTTTGGAAGGCTGCTCTGAAGCCTGGCGGTGGGGTGGAGAAACCTCCTCCCGCCGCCAGGCTTCGGAAGGATGCTCCGAAGCCTGGCGGCGGGAGGAGGTCTCTCCGCCCCACCGCCAGCCTTCAGAAGGCTGCTCCGAAGCCTGGCGGCGGGAGGAGGTCTCTCCGCCCCACCGCCAGCCTTCGGAAGGCTGCTCTGAAGCCTGGCGGTGGGGCGGAGAGACCTCCTCCCGCCGCCAGGCTTCGGAAGGCTCTCCGAAGGCTGGCGGTGGGGCGGAGAGACCTTCTCCCCGCGCCAGCCTTCGGGTGGCTGTCCTGAAGACTTGCGGTGGGAGGAGGGTTTTCCTTCCCACCGCCAACATTCAGAATGCTGTTCTGAATGTTGGCGGTGGGGAGGAAAAACCCTCCTCCCACCGCAAGCCCCGGGAACAGAGGAGAAGCGCTGCGCCCCTTCCCCTCTGTTCCCGTATCTGTCCTGAAGGCTTGCGGTGGGGAGAAAAGCCCTTCTCCGCACCGCCAGCCTTGAAAGCGGTTTCCATAGGAACGCATTAATTGATTTTCAATGCATTCCTATGGGAAACGGTGCTTCGCAAGACGAAAAACTCGCAAGAAGAAAAAACTTGCGGAATGAATTAATTTCGTCTTGCGAGGCACCACTGTATTATCAAATGCCTTCTCCGCATCTACAAACATTAGTATAGCTTGTTTCTCATTCCTAGCAGACAGATATTACAAAACATTTATTATATTTCTCACATTATGTTTCATCTGCCTGCCTGGAAGAAACCCTGCTTGATCATCGTGAATAAATTCTCTCAATACCTTTTTTAATCTTTTTGCTAATATTCCAGCAAAAATCTTATAGTCTGTGTTTAACAATGAGATCGTGTGTTAAATCAGAATCTTGCTTGGGAATAAGTATGATGAAGGCTTCTTTCCAAGTTTCCAGAATATCTTTTTCCTTCAAAATATTATTCATAACTTCTTTCAGTGGTACCGTCAGGGTGTGCCTCAATTCTTTGTAATAACTGGCTGTAAATCCATCTGGTCCTGGAGCCTTTCCTTTTTTCAATTCTTTTATGACCTCTATTATTTCCTCATTCTCAATTGGGGCATTCAGTCTGTCTTTCTTTTCTGTCGGGATCTTTTGCACCTTTTTTTCTTTTAAATATCTTTCTATTCTCTTCAAATTGTTCTTTTCTCTGTTGCTGTACAAATGATTATAAAAGTCCAAGAATCCTTTTCTAATGCCTTTCGGGTTCTCAATCTCTTCTCCATCCACAATAATTTTGTTGATTATGTTTTGTTCCTTTCTTTTCTTAATTTGCCACGCGAGCCATTTACCTGACTTATTGGCATTGTCCATAAAATATTCCATCAACTTCTTTTGCGCCTCTTGTATGATTTTTTGATCACCCAAGAGGTAATCGTTAATTCTCCATCTAAATGATCTTTCTTCATAACCTTTAATTTCCAATTTTATTGGACTGTGGTCTGAAATTACTCTTGGCTGAATTTCAATTTGCCGAATTCTTGGAGTTAGTTCATTCGAGACCCAAATTTGATCTATTCTTGACATTGACTGATTTGGTTCCGAATAAAATGTAAACTGTTTCTCCAGTGGATGTCTAAGTCTCCAAACATCAATTAGATTACAGTTTTTCGTCATTGAAAAGAAAGTCTTGGGTAGTTTTCCTTCTTTGCTAACCTGAAATTGTTCTTAACCTGAACTTTAGCTAATGGGGCCTCCTGCTACCATTGAGCCGCCAGAGCACGATTTCTGTTCTCATCCTGAAGCAAAGTTCTTAACCTGAAGCACGATTTCTGGGTTAGCGGAGTGTATAACCTGAAGTCTATGTAAAACGAGGTACCACTGTATATATTTAAAAATTGCATCCAATTTTGACAGTGTTATTACAAACCACTTCATTCAGCCCTGCAACATCTTGCGAAGCAGCGATATACTAATATGCATCTGTTATTATGTGACATTGGTCAAGGCTTTCTGGGAAATAATATATGATGAGTTTAAAGAAAATGTTTGAAAATACATTTGTCAAAAAAGCCAGAAGCCTTCTCACTAGGTATAAGACTTCTTATGTCTGCAACGACGGCAGCAAGAATGCAACTAGCCCAATGGGGCTTAAATTGGATTGTTATGAATGAAAAAAATTAGTAAAAAAATATTTCAAAAGAGAATGCTACTTGCCCAATTAATGGGGCTTAGATCAGGTTATTCATGAAAGAAATGATAAAAAAATATTTAAAAGAAGAGAGAATGCTACTAGCCCAATTAATGTGGCTTATATTTGATTGTTATTAATGAAAAAATTAATAAAAAATAATTTAAAAAGAGAATGCCACTAGCCCAATTAATGGGGCTCATATGGGATTGTTATTAATGAAAAAATTAATGAAAAAATAATTTACAAAGAGAATGCCACTTGCCCAATTAATAGGGCTTAAATCAGATTGCTATGAATGAAAATAATAAATTCTTTAAAAGAAGAAGAGAGAACGCTACTAACCCAATTAATGGGGCTTCTAATGGATTGTGATTAATGAAAAATTAATAAAACATTATTTAACAGAAGAAGAGAGAACGCTACTAGCCCAATTAATGGGGCTTATATTGGATTGTTATCATTATCATTATTTTTCCAGGCCTTCCCATCTAGAGCCCAGAAACTCTGTAACAGTTACCTTCTCAAAGTGATGAATCGCCAGCCAGATTTCCCCTTGCACATTGAACACACAGCCGAGGTTACTCCATGCCACAGCAAAGTTGGGTTGGGTCTCGATGGCTTTCAGGTAGCAGGCCTTGGGAGGGTCGAGAGGTAGGTAGGTACAGGGGGAAGGGGGTATTTGCACAAAAGAAAAGCAAGAGAAAAGTCCCAGTTAGCAGAGGCTTGACAACCATATGTCAGGAGTGCTCTGATGGTGTTTCCTGCTTGGCAGAGGGTTGGACTCGATGGCCCTTGTGGTCTATTCCAGCTGTATGATTCTATGATTCTACTTTAAATTTAACCATGACAGGTGGGTTTTTTAAAAAAAATTAATCCTGCTAATGTATTAACCTGTGTGCACTGCTTTTGTCAATATGCAATAAACGTTTCCCATTCTTTTTTATATTAAAACTGGAGGCATTTTTTCAGCTGCAATGGGCCTCCGGTGTCCTGTTAGTACCATTAGTTGGTACCATTTCTCGTACAGTTGATATTCCTTGCATAGATAGATTAGATAGATGATAGATAGTTAGATTAGATTAGATTAGATTAGATTAGATTAGATTAGATTAGATAGATAGATTAGGTAGGTAGATTAGATAGATACATATATAAGAAAGGTTGGTAGATGGATAGATAGATTAGTTAGATTGATTGATTGAGTAGGTAGATAGATTCAGGCATGGCCAAACCTGGCCCTCCAGCTGTTTTGGGACTACAACTCACATTGTCCCTGACCACTGGTCCTGTTAGGTAGGGATGATGGGGGTTGGAGGGCCAAGTTGGGCCACACCTGGATTAGATGGTAGGTAGGTAGATAGATTTGATAGATAGGGTAGGTAGATAGATAGATAGATAGATAGATAGATAGATAGATAGATAGATAAGATAGGTAGGCAAGTAGATAGATAATAAGATAAAGTCGGTAGATCGATAAGGTAGGAAGGTAGGTAGGAGGCAGCCTAGGTCAAAGTTGACCCACTTATTTAAAAGTAACCATGCTGTTATACAGTGGTACCTCTGGATGCGAACGGGATCCGTTCCGGGGCCCTGTTCGCATCCTGAAGCGAACATGCTCGGGTCACAATTTGCTGCTTCCGTAGATGCGTGTGGCATCATTTTGAGTGTCTGCACGTGCGCAAGCTGCAGAACCCGGAAGTAATGTGCTCTGTTACTTCTAGGTCGCCACGGAGCACAACCCGAAAATGCTTAACCCGCAGCTACTTCAACCTGAGGTATGACTGTATTAGTAACAAAAATCTATTATCTTAAATATTTTCAGGCGGTGACCCTGGACCCCAACTTCCTGGATGCTTACATTAATCTGGGGAACGTCTTGAAGGAGGCGCGTATATTTGACAGGTAAGCAAATAGGCATAGAGCTTATATTCTCTTTTTTATATAAATGTTTTTTATTGGTTTTGCGTATAATCACATTACGTCTTATATTCTCAGTTTAGTGGTTGCACCCATACCCAACCTAACTCCCATTGTTGCCTAGAGGGTTGATTTTATTTAAAGCAAATTGATTTAAATCCCAAATCCATAAGACTTGATTTAAATCCCCCTTTTACCGGAAGGTTCAGCCTTGCTGGCATCCTCTTAATATTGACAATCGGAGGCAGGTTTCCTTTTTGGAATCCTAACTTCAGAGTCTTTTCTACAGTTATATCAAAATGATTTGGTTCTGCTATATACAGCCCGATTGTGACGAAATGATGGTGAGTCTTAATAAGTGAACACTTTTTATTTGAACAACTTTTCTGCTGTACTTGATTGGAAGGAGAAAAGAAACATTTCCTTCATAACAATTTAAGCAATTTATTTCACTAAAACAGTAAAATGGTAGCATATGTATCCATGTTGCTTAACTGATGTGCTGAAACATTTTTTCCCCAAGAAAAACTTGGACTGAGTTTTCGCACACATGAAAAACTTAAAACAAATAATTCTTCCCCGAATTATTTATTTATTTATTTATTTCTACCCCGCTCTCACTGGCCAGGGCCGGGCTCAGGGCGGCTAACACCAAATATAAATTACAATAAAATAGAATAGAAAAAAACCCCAGTTAATTAAAATACAGCTTAAAATGCAGCCTCATCAAGACTACAAAGGGAGGAAACATCAGCTATTCACCCAAGCCAGCTATCCATGCTGGTGCTACATGGGCCAGCAAAAAAGCCACGGGAAAATTTATATACCAAATCCCATATAGGGTGTCAGAGTGAGTCTAAGCATAGAGCGAGTTAAAATAATCAAGCCTGGAGGTGACCATCGCATGGATCACTGGCCAGATCAGGGCGAGAAAGGTAAGGAACCAATTCCTTAATACGGCGGAGGTGGAAAAATGCCACCTTTGCTGTGGCTGCAACCTGTGCCTCCATGGAAAGAGAGGCATCGAAGGTTACACCCAAGCTCTTGACAGAAGGCTCTGGCACTAATTGCGCCCCCACAAGAGATGGGAGTTGGCCCCCCAACCCCATGTTGTCCTGACCCAGCCAGAGGACCTCTGTCTTCGAAGGATTTAACTTCAACTGGCTCCCACGCAGCCACCCAGCCACGGCTTCCAAGCATCTGGTCAGTGTGTCTGGGGCCGAGTCCATTGACAGATAAAGTTGGGTGTCATCAGCATATTGACGACAACTCAGCCCTAAACTCCGGACAATCTGGGCAAGGGGGCGCATAAAGATATTGAAAAGCATCTGGGAAAGGATTGTGCCCTGCGGCACTCCACACAACAAGGAGTGCCGCAGCGACAACTCCCTCCCTAGCGCCACCCTCTGTCCCCGACCTGAGATAAAGGAGCACAGCCATTGTCTGACTGTGCCCTGAATCCCCACGTTGGCAAGGCGGTGGTCCAAAAGTTTGTGATCGACCATGTCGAAGGCCGCTAACAAATCTAAAAGAATCAGCAGTCCCGGCCCGCCTCGATCCTCTTAATCGTCCTCCCAAAGCATTTTATTTTTTAAAAAACAGATTTTTATCCACCCTGGTGACAATGAAACTGAACCAGTCCTTGATCTCATTTCAGAGCCGTTGCAGCCTACCTACGGGCCCTGAGCCTGAGTCCCAACCACGCTGTTGTCCACGGCAACCTGGCATGTGTGTATTACGAACAGGGGCTGATCGATCTGGCAATCGATACCTACAAGAGGGCCATTGAGCTCCAGCCCCACTTCCCTGACGCCTACTGCAACCTGGCCAACGCGCTGAAAGAGAAAGGCAGCGTAAGAAACTGGTCCCTTTTGCCTTGGGGTGGGGGGAACATCTCTATAAAAGATGTTTTATAGATGGTACTTAACACCTGCCAAAATAGCTAAAATGTATAAAACAAAAAAAACTGTGCTGGAGGTGCAGTAAAGAAGAAGGGACACTTATACATTTCTGGTGGGCCTGTGAAAAAAAAATACAGAAACTTTCCTATTAGGCAGTGGTGTCCAAACTTTTTTCAAAGAGGGCCAGATTTGATGAAGTGAAGGGCCATAAGGGCCGACCAAAGTTGTTTACTTTTTTAAGGATTGAAGTTGTTGAGCTCTTTTCTTAGGGTTTAAATTGTTGAACTTTTTTTAGGATTGAAGTTGTTTAGCTTTTTCTTAGGCTTTTACCCCATGCTGAATTGGCCAGATTAACAGAGACAATTAGGGCACAACCCAGACAAGAATTCCAAAAGGAATGGGGAAAATGCAGAGAATACTTTACCAAACAGTGCCCCAAAATATACACTTGGACTTGTTTCAATTAATTTCTACAGGAGACTTTGTGGTTTAAGTCATAATTAGGAAAAATTGTAATAATCCCATACAAAAGAAATAGTATACAAGAGGTAAATAAGGCGGCCATTTAACAGAATAAAGTCTTTTATTTTTATGTTATGTTTTCTTTGTGTAAGGGGATAGGAGTTTAATTTTGATAATTAGTCAATGGTGGTGGGTCTGTTTGTATGTATGAGTTGTTGTGGACTATGCTATAAATAAAATAAAAATTAAAAAAAGAAAATGAAACCGGTCCCTTTTGCTTTCTGTATGTCAGAGGGTTTGCTGAAAAAAGCCTTCCGGATGATGGTGACCTCGAAATTGGGCTCTTTGGGGGGGGGGGGGATTTGGGGTACAGAACCTAGAAGAAGTCCTCTTTTATTTTTTCCTTTGTCATATCGTCACATACAACTTTGCTCATACCAAGCGTCGACTCCCCTCCCCCCTCCCCCGCTCCCACTCCCTGGCTTTCTTAAGCAGTCACGATCCTCTTAGCATTTCTATATCACCCTTTAAAAATTGTCCAGTAGCACCTGATGATGATAATAATAATAATAATAATAATAATAATAATAATAATAATAATAATAATAATAAAATTTATACCCCGCCTATCTGGCTGGGTTTCCCCAGCCACTCTTGGCGACAAAATATTAAAATACAATAGTCCGTCAAACATTAAAAGCTTCCCTAAACAGGGCTTGCTAAACTTGGCTTCTTCTTGGTATAATTTTTTGTATGCAGGTCCACTTCTTCAGATACAAAAGCTTCTACCAAGACCAAACTGAGTTGGTCTGCAATGTGCTACTGGACAATTTATATATTTTTTATATATTTCAACTGCGTTAGACCACCACAGCTGCCTACCTGAACATATATCGCCCTATTTACCTTCTTACTCTACTTAAAACAATTTACTTTAGCATTTGTAAATCACTTTCAAAAATTAGCCTCTGGTTTTTTTAATAACAGTATATTTAAAGATCTTTTTCAATTCTTTGTAAATCATATCCCAGTAGACTTTGACTTTAGTGCACATCCACCACCTATGGACGAAATTCCCTTCCTTCTCCTTGCATTTCTAGCGTGCCTTATTGAGGCATCAGGCATAAGCCTGCATTTTATTAATGTTTGATCAGGGCTTGTATATTAAAGAGAGGGCTTAGATTTTCAAAAGTTTCATGCCAGGCACAAGACCTGCTGCTTAGAGAACCTTGACAGTGTTTTCCTCTTAGACAAGGGGCCCCTTTTTGATTGATAGCAGAAAACAATTCTCAAAGTCGTAAAAGCTGAAATTACAGACTGAGTAAGGACACTGACCCTACATGTTACAGAAGATAACAAAGGCAGAGATAAATATAATTAGGAATGAGTAAACAGTAAAATAATGCCAATGTGCCTCCCAGTAAAATGAGCCAGATCTTCTTTCCAAGGTTAAAGGCCAAATGGAGAAGCATCTAGCTGGCAGAAATTTTGGGAAGTCTTTTAAAGCTGTTTCTTTCTTAAACTGAGAGAGTTTAAGGGCAATAAATGTTGGGAAGAGATAATGGGAAAAGCAGCTGGCTGAAGCAGCTGGCTGAAGGGGGGGATGTAAACTAAAGAGGTTTCTTCTGAAACTGTTTTAAACTGAGTTCCTTTTTTTACAAAGGCCTTATTCTTTTTAAGAGGCTACCTGTGTTGTGTATTAAGTGTATTGGCATAGATGTAATTATGCAAAGGATTTAAGAAATGCTAGATTTCATATAGTTGTAAAGAGTTGTATTTTATCCTGGAATTAAGTCAGCCACCAGCCCAGCCCTCTTGCTAGACAGGAAGACGCCATCCAAGCTGTCCTGATATATTGGCTGTCAGACATTTGTTTGGAAACCTTCAAATGAAGGAGATCTTTCAATGTTGATGTGAAACTCAAGATCCTTGACATATGTTTAAGATAAAAATTTAAGATTAACCATTTGTTTTAGAAGGCAATAGGGCAAGGAGGGCAAGAGGTGAGCTGGTAATTAAGATTCCTTGTTGAGACACATGTAAGATATATTACTACTTATTTGTCATTTATAGATGTAACAATATATAGCTCTTTGTGTTCCATATAAGGACAGGAGGATATGGGTGTATCTTTTTGTGATTGGTTCTAGCAATCAGCCAATAGGAAATCCAACCAGGCTGATTGGACAGAGGCAGCCACAGGAGGAGCAAAGGGGGCTGGATTAAGGGAATATAAGTGCTGGCCATAATGGCAGGAGGCCAGGCCAGAGCTTGGTAACCATATACCACTGTGCCTCTCATTTATTTGTCTGACAAATAAATAATTATTTTAATTTCTCTATTGCTGCGTTGAATATTTCATTCCAGCTAAGCGTTAACCACAAGCAGGGTGCTACATTATCTTGAGTTATATATATTTTAGCAAGTTTAGTCGGCGTCAAATACCACCTATACGTCACCTTCATTAAATTTTTAATTAGTGCTGTACATTCAATAAATTGTTTTTGCCCATAATCTTTCCCACTTATCTAATTCAATGTTATGACCAAAATCTTGAGCCCATTTAATCATAACCGACTTAACTTCTTCATCCTTTGTATGCCATTCTTATACGTTTTTGGCAATGATTTTCTTTTACTATCTAGCAACTCTGTCTCTTAATTTTGATTTAGTATGACCAAAACCATTTCCCTTACTGTCTTCCTTAAATACATCTTGCATAAGACGGTAAGTGTGCGGGAAAGAGAGTTTGAATCGGATTAGTCTGCTCTTGTATTTATGTTCCCCTAAACCAAGCATGTCCAAAGTCCACTTTGGGGGCCTTCCACCCATCTCTCCTAGATCTCAAAATGCATTGGTTTTGTCATATTTCCTGCTATCCTGCCAAAGAATTTAAATTTTCCCAATGTTCTTTTAGACCAGGCATGTCCAAAGTCCAGTTCAGGGGCCTAATCTGGCCCTCTGGTCGATTTAATCCGGCCCTCGTGGCGGTTTATTTACTAGGGCAAAACTTCCCCCCAAAAAGCTCAAGAACTTTAATCCTAAAAAAAGGTCAGCACCTCTGGGGTCAAATCCTTAAAAAAGGCTCAACAATTGTGGGGTTTTACTGTTAATATGCTTCTTCTTAATTGCATTTCACTATTAATATACTTCTTAATTGTATTTCAGTTCAACAATGACTTTGATAAAATACATCTTTTGTGACGTGCAGAAGGCTTGAGTTACCTATGAGGTGCAACAGTTACCATATAGCATATATTCAATATAAAAAACAGCAACAATTGGTTGTTGACAAAGGACAGCTGGCATATATATATAAAAGATATTAACTGATATGCATGCCATTCCAGATATAGCTATATAATCTCTACTGTTGGTAAGAGAAGAACTTTGGAGCAGGCATTTTCAAAAAAAGAGTTTTTTATGAACCGCTCTAATACCAAGTTACCGTCAGGAGCTGAGGGGCCGTATCAAACCTCAATCCAGCCATCACATCACAGAGCAGCCTTTTGGGCTCCTGTGAAAGACATACTAATATTCGTGTAAAAACTCTGTTTTGTGTTTCGAAGGTTGCCGAAGCCGAGGAATGCTACAATACAGCTCTCCGTTTATGTCCGACTCACGCGGATTCTCTTAATAACCTGGCGAACATCAAGCGAGAACAAGGGAATATCGAGGAGGCTGTCCGCCTCTACCGGAAAGCTCTTGAGGTACGTGCGTGGAGAATTACAACAATTAAATTGACATATAAGGGTTAGGCATGCGTACCCTGGACTCCTAGTCTGGGTCTTTTTAAAAATCGCCGATCAAATTTTTCTTGATCAATAACGGAAATAATGGTGAAGAAGTGAAAGTGAAGTAGCATTTTGAGGCTCGACAAAGCATGGTCCGATAAGTCCCTTTTGGAAGGAAGAGGGTCTGTCCCCCTTTTTATATTCCTAGGCCTCCTGGAATGACCAAAAATCTGCTTTTTCATCAGAAGAACAATGCAAGGTGTTAAGGAACGGTACAGAAATTGAAATAAAAGCTGGGCACATGCTGTTCTCTGTGTCGGCTGAGCTTGATCCCCTGACAGTCTTATTTTCTAACAGTATTTCCTATGCGTACGAAAAAGGCAGTTCATAGGCCCATTATTATTATTATTATTATTATTATTATTATTATTATTATTATTATTATTATCATTACCACAAATCATTCCAAACGGTGATTTATTTTGCAGCCAGCCCCTGCCACATTTGAGCATCAAAGAGGGGCTCTTTAAAATATGGCATTGGTCATTTGACAGTCTGATCTCCCAACAGTATTTCCTATGCATGCTAAAAAGGCAGTCCATAGGTTCCTCCTCCTCCTTAATTTTTGCAAGTCAATCCAAATGAGGATTTATTTCACGCCCACAACCTTTGAGCCTCAAAGAGCAGCCTCCGTCTCTTTAGAATGCTTCTCAGGGAAACTAAGAGTGAGCTTCTTCCCCGCAGGTCTTCCCGGAGTTTGCAGCTGCACATTCAAATTTAGCCAGTGTTTTGCAACAGCAGGGGAAGCTCCAGGAGGCCCTCATGCACTACAAGGAGGCCATCAGGTGAGCTTCCAAAGCCATGGGGAAAATAGATTGAAAGAGCTCCTCCTTACTGTATTTTAATCTTTTGCTGGAAGCCGCCCAGAGTGGCTGGGTATAAATAATAAATTATTGTTGCTGTTGTTAATAATTATTATTACTCCTCATGCGCTGGTCTGGTGCCTGTGGGAAAGCTCTCCTCTTGTGGATAAAGCACTTTCTCTTTTTCTTTTAGGTTTTTTTATTTTTTATTTTTATTTTTATTTTATTTTTTGTCCCTTGAAGGACAGCCAAATTTAAATAACAATTCGACACACAGCTGCGAGGCATTTGCGAGCTTTTTTGCGGAGAAGGTCCTGTTGCTCCGCCATGACCTCCCTGCCAATTTGGATACAATAAAGGAACTGGAGGCCCCTCGACTGTCCTCGGGTCCAGTATTGGACCACTTTGACCGGATATCCCCAGCCGATGTGGACAGACTCCTCCGAGCTGGAAAGCCCACCACCTGTCCTCTTGACCCGTGCCCGTCCTGGCTGATTAGAGCGTGCCCAGACGAGGTGCGGGCCCCCCTGGGGGATATCATCAATTTGTCCCTTGGCACTGGGATATTCCCAGGGGAACTGAAGGAGGCAGTGGTGTGTCTGCTCTTAAAGAAAACATCATTAGATCCTTTAGATCTATCCAATTACCGCCCGGTTTCGAATCTTCCATTCCTGGGTAAGGTGATTGAGAGAGCGGTTGCTGAACAGCTTGGTAGGTTTCTGGATGAAACATCTGCTCTCGATCCATTCCAGTCCGGCTTCCGCGCTGGTCATGGGACCGAGACGGCTCTGGTCGCCCTAACAGATGATCTCCGCAGGCAGCTGGATCGAGGCGGGTCGGGGCTGCTGATTCTTCTAGACCTGTCAGCAGCCTTCGACATGGTCGATCACGAACTTCTGGACCACCGCCTTGCCGACGTGGGGATCCAGGGCACAGTCCTTCAATGGCTGCGCTCGTTTCTCTCCGGTCGGGGACAGAGGGTGGCGCTTGGGGGGGGAATTGTCATCGCGCCACTCCTTGGTGTGTGGAGTGCCTCAGAGTGCGATACTCTCCCCGATGCTTTTTAACATCTTTATGCGCCCCCTCGCCCAGCTTGTCCGGAGTTTTTGGCTGGGTTGCCATCAGTATGCCGATGACACCCAACTCTATCTGTTGATGGATGGCCATCCTTACTCGGCCCCAGATACACTGACCAGATGTCTGGAAGCTGTGGCTGGATGGTTACGTGGGAGCCGGTTGAAGTTAAATCCTTCGAAGACAGAGGTCCTCTGGCTGGGACGGAGCGATATGGGATTGAGGGGGCAACTCCCATCTCTTGCATGGGTGCAATTAGTGCCAGCTTGATGGTTGCCATTAATTTGATTTTAATTTGATTTAATTAATTTTATAATGAATGTTTTAAAATGTTGGACTATTTTGATTGTTGTTAGCCGCCCTGAGCCCGGCTTCGGCTGGGGAGGGCAGGATATAAATAATTTTATTATTATTATTATTATTATTATTATTATTATTATTATTATTATTATTATTATTATTATTCAGTTTTTTTATTTTATCATTTTATTTCCATACACTCCAAACATTTTCAATATATACAATACTGGGATTATACAAACCCCTTGGACTCTCCCCCACCCCCCACCCCCCGTTTCCATATTTTGCCATATTTTCTTGCATGTAATTACAATGATTCGTTCTATTCCATTTCCTTATTTGCTACTTTGGCTTCATCAATGTTATATCAATCCTGCCTGTGGAAAACCATCTAATTCGATTTTAATTTGATCCCGATTTGTTTTTAGGAGGTAATTTAATTATTGTTTGATTTTATACTAATGTTATATATTTGATGTTAGCTGCCCTAAGACCGGTTTCGGCCAGGGAGGGCGGGATACTATTATTATTATTATTATTATTATTATTATTATTATTATTATTATTATTATTATTATTATTATTATTTCTAAATATGTATCTTTAAGGTATTCAATAAATTTTTCCCATTCTTGTTTAATTTTTTTATATATATAAATAGTTTTTATTAAGTTTTAGCATTTTATATTCAACACAAACATCATTCTTGCAGACAGCATAGATGAATCCCAATCTCCCCCAGCTTCCCTCTTCTGGTTTTTTAAATATTTACTTCTCCTGCCTATCTCATTCTCCCTTAATTTTGCCATCTTTGAACTAACGATGGTTATATCCTTAAGGTTTTTGCACCATGCTTTTTCACATTTCATCTTCATTATTTTCCCCATTTTGTCCTTTTAACTTTTTTCTTTGCTTAAATTTCCTATCATCTTGATGTCTGATCTTCACAGTCATTTTGATAATCCACTCTTCTTTTGTTGGGACCTTCTCTTCCTTCCACATCCGGGCTAAGAACATTCTGGCATAAATAGAATACACTGTCTTTTTAGGTCGTCTCTTGGTATTTCTTCACCCGTTAAACCTATTAGAAAGGCTTCTGGTTTTTACACAAATGTTCTCTCCCCCCCCCCAGTTAATTATACAGTGGTACCTTGGTTCTCAAACTGAATGTGTTCCAAAACCAAGGTGCACTTTCCCATAGAAAGTCATGCAAAACGGATTAATCCGTACCAGACTTTGAAAAACAATCCCTAAAACAGCCATTTAACATGAATTTTACTATCTAACGAGACCACTGATCCCTAAAATGAAAGCAGTCATCCATGTACTGTACTCTAAAATAAATACAACAGTCTTGTAAATGATAAAAATGAAAATTATTTTTTTCCTCACCTGCACTGATGATAGTCATTGTTCGGATGGGGACCGGGGCTTCTATCCGTTTCTGCAATCACACAATCAATCAATCAATCAATCAATCAGTAACTAAACTGGGATCCGCACAGTCGCAAAAACAAATGAACCAAAAAAGCCTCCGAAACAAAAACACCACATAAATTGCAAAAACCAAAGCACCAAACTTAATCTGTTCCCGAAGTCTGTTTGATTGGTGCAGGCGCCCCAGAAAGAATAGCTGACAGCCAAATTTGATGTTTGGCTTCCGAAAAACGCCTGGAAACTGGAACACTTTTTCTGGGTTTTCGGCATTTGGGAACCAAAGCGTTTGAGTAGTAGTAATAATAATAATAATAATAATAATTTGTTTTTGTTTGTATCCCACCCTCGCCGGCCAAGGCTGGGCTCAGAGCAGCTAACATCATAAAAACAACACAACGAGCCTAAAAGCAGACATCAAGTAATTCAAATAAAAATTAATTCAGACAAGTTAAAATCCGGGCAGGTGGCAATTATTAGGGTGGAATTGAGAGTGATTAATAATTGCCAGAATTGAGGAGCATGGAATTTCCCAAAAGGAAAGTGCTGCTTGTCCGTATGAAGAGGATGCCACAATGCTGAACCTTTCTGTATAAAAAACCTTCTGTATAAAGAAACCTGTATAAAAAACATTTGAGAACCAAGGTCTCACTGTCTCACATGACCACTAGGGTGGTTCATAAAAAACACTTTTTTGAAGATGCCTGCTCCCAAGGTCTTATCTTACTACACTAGGGATTATATAGCTATATCTGAAATTTTGTGCATATCAGTTAATATCTCAACCCTCCATGAAAATAGCTGTTTTCTTGGACGTTTTCCTATTTTGTGAAGGCTTTGGAGAAGGCATTTTTAAAAAAAGTTTTTTTAATGAACTGCCCTAAAGACCACCGTATAGGATAGAAAGAGCCTTCTTGACCCTTACATTTCCAGCGTAACTTCAGAGTATTTTTGTACCAAAATGGCACTTTTTCTCTCCCCCTCCATGTCAGAATCAGTCCCACTTTTGCAGACGCCTATTCCAACATGGGGAACACCTTGAAGGAAATGCAAGACGTCCAGGGAGCTCTGCAATGCTACACAAGAGCAATCCAGATAAATCCTGCGTTTGCCGATGCCCACAGCAACCTCGCTTCCACCCATAAGGTAAGCTTTGTGTCTCTGCTAAATCTATTTTTTAAAAAAAAAACTGGGGGGGGGCAGCAGGGGAATCTTAGTTTTTACAAAAGGAAAACAACTGGCAAAAGCCGTCCCAAACCGAGATGGGGCACAAAAAGAAAAAGGGGAGAATTGGAATTTATGCTGGAAGTCTGAGGAGGCAGAGGGCACGCCGATACGTTTATGGTGGGGCTACAGAAACGTTAAAAAATTCATGAGGAAATAAAAAAGATGATCAGAATTAATTTAGAGGGGAAAACCAGAGGCATATTTACTGAGTATAAGAGGTAAAGAAATACCACAAGATGGGAAGATATTATTCTTATACGCGACAGCTGCAGCAAGGCTACTCCTTGCACAAAACTGGAACAGGAAATATATACCCACAAAGGATGACTGGATAAAGAAACTAATTGAATTTATAGAACTGGCAAGGTCAAGTGCAGTAATAAGGTACCAATCAAACTGGAAAATAAAAATATAATGGAAATGGTTTGAAGATTATGTGTTCAAGTACTGCTCAAAAACTAACATGTTGATATGTTTGGTTTAATGTTTGTAAATCTGGTTTATAATAAAAATAAATAGTAAGTTAAAAGAGTTAAGAAATATAAATTTAGATAAAAATTGCAATGTGAATGTGAGTGAAGGAAGTCACGTGGGTATTTGGGTAAATGCTGAGTTGTGTATAGGGTTAGATGTGGGGAATCCATATATGTAATGTATAGTGTTGAAAATGTACGGCAACTAGCATGTAAAATGAAATCAAAAATAAATAAATAAATAAATAGGGGGGAAATAAAAATGGCAATGTGAAATATTATATAGGAGGGTGAGGGGCGGTGGAGGGAAGCCACAAGGGTGGTTTTAATGTCTGAAATTTTGGGTGGTAGGGTAATACGAATTTTGTTTTGTGTCTATGTGTTTGTTTGTAAATAATTTTTTTAAAAGGAAAATGAAAAAATTGCTATTTTTACTTTGAAATAAAAATGGGGGGGAGGTCTTATACGGGTGATTGGGTGGGTGAATGGCTCATTTTCTTAAATTTGAGCCCCCCCAAATAGAGGGTGGCTTATATAGACGGAAAGTATGGTGGAGTTCCACACCCAAAAATCTCATTGTGACTTCCAATCACCCCTACGTCACATTTCCGATGGCGCCCTTTTGCTCGTCTCTCCTAGATCTCAAAATGCATTGGTTTTGTCATATTTCCTGCTGTCCTTTTGAGGCATCAGGCATAAGCCTGCATTTTATTAATGTTTGATCAGGACTTGTATATTAAAGAGAGAGCTTAGATTTTCAAAAGTTTCATGCCAGGCAAGAAGGCTAGCTGCTTAAGAAAACACTGGCAATGTTTTTCCTCCTAGACAAGGGGCCCCTTTTGATTGATAGCAGAAGACAATTCTCAAAGTCGTAAAAGCTGAAATTACAGACTGAGTAAGGACACTGACCCTACATGTTATAGAAGATAAAAAAGGCAGAGATAAACATAATTAATAGTTGGTAAATAGAAAAATAATACCAATGTGCCTCCCAGTAAAATGAGCCAGATCTTCTTTCTAAGGTTAAAGAGCAATGGAGAAGCATCTAGCTGGCAGAAAGAGAGCATTTTTGGGAAGTCTTTTAAAGCTGTTTCTTTCTTAAGCTGACAGAGAGTTTGAGGGCAAAGAGATAATGGGAAAAGCAGCTTGCTGAAGGGGGGGATGTAAACTGAAGAGGCTTCTTCTGAAACTGTTTTAAACTGAGTTCTTTTTTTCTTTCTCTCTCTACTTTGAAAAGGCCTTATTCCTTTTAAGAGGCTACTTGTGTTGTGTATTAAATATATTGTCTTAAATATAATTATGCAAAGGATTTAGAAATGCTAGATTCTTATTTCATATAGTTGTAAAGAGTTGTATTTTATCCTGGAATTAAGTCAGCCAGCAGCCTAGCCCTCTTGCCAGACAGGAAGACGCCATCCAAGCTGTCCTGATATATGGCTGTCAGACATTTGTTTAGAAACCTTCAAATGAAGGAGATCTTTCAATGTTGATGTGAAACTCAAGATCCTTGACATATGTTTAAGATAAAAATTTAAGATTAACCATTTGTTTTAGAAGGCAATAGGGCAAGGAGGGCAAGAGGTGAGCTGGTAATTAAGATTCCTTGTTGAGACACATGTAAGATATATTACTACTTATTTGTCATTTATAGATGTAACAATATATAGCTCTTTGTGTTCCATATAAGGACAGGAGGATATGGGTGTATCTTTTTGTGATTGGTTCTAGCAATCAGCCAATAGGAAATTCAACCAGGCTGATTGGACAGAGGCAGCCACAGGAGGAGCAAAGGGGGCTGGATTAAGGGAATATAAGGGCTGGCCATAATGGCAGGAGGCCAGGCCAGAGCTTGGTAACCATATACCACTGTGCCTCTCATTTATTTGTCTGACAAATAAATAATTATTTTAATTTCTCTATTGCTGCGTTGAATATTTCATTCCAGCTAAGCGTTAACCACAAGCAGGGTGCTACACTTTGTCAATCCACACCTGCCAAAGAATTTAAATTTTCCCAACATTTTTTTTTAGACCACACATGTCCAGCGTGTGGCCGGGGAGCGTAACCTGGTTTACTTACTGGGGCAACCCCCCCCCCAAATGCTCAACAACTTCAATCCTAAAAAGAGCTCAACAACCTTGGGGTTAAATCCTAAAACAGCTCAACAAATTTGCCCCGCCCTCATGTCAAATCTGGCCCTCTTTGGGAAAATTTGGGCACCCCTGTAAATTTAGACAATACAGTCCTATCTCGGGTTAAATATGCTTCAGGATGAATATTTTTGGGTTGCGCTCCGCAGTGACCCAGAAGTAACGGAGCACGTTACTTGCGGGTTTCGCCGCATGCACAGACCCTCAAAATGATGTCATGCGCAGAAGCGGCGAATTGCGACGTGCAGATGCGGGTTGCATTCGCTTCAGGATGCGAACGGGGCTCCGGAACGGATCCCATTCACATCCAGAGGTACCACTGTACTCTGCAAGTGTCCTGTTCTCTATGAAATGTTTCTTCCAAAACCTCTCGTAATTCTGCCTGTATTATAATCTTGCTAATTCTGCGTATTTTAGCCTTTTTGCTAGCTACGCCAACTTAGTAGGGATGGGATTCTCCTTTCCATCCTTTGTCTGTTAAGATTCTCGCTGCGGCTATTGTAGACACTGTGACTTGCCATTGTTTTATAACCATTTATTGTAACATTTATTCTATGATCAATTACAATAATCATTCATTGTAATATTCATTTATTGTACGATTAATTACAATTTATTGTAATTGTTAAGAGTAGGTTTCTATTGAATTTTTACATGCTGATACTCAATATTATTCTATAGCATGGGGAGGCAAACTACGGCCCCATGGCCTTCTCAATCTAGCCGGGAGTCGGCATGTTTTGACACGAGTATAATGTGTCCTTTTATTTAAAATGCACCTCTGGGTTATTTGTGGGACATAGGAATGCGTTCCTTTTTCCCCCTCCCCAAAATCTAGTCTGGCCCCCACAAGGTCTAAGGGACAGTGGGCGGCCCCCTGCTGAAAAAGTTTGCCGACCCCTGTTCTATTCCAATGATTGTTGAATGTTACTTTATAAGTCTACCAGGTGTGGATCATCGTGCCTTCTGTCTGTTCTTCATCTTTGGTTTTGATGGTTGAGAAAAAAAGCTAGTGGCAATTGCTGAAATATCCCTCCCTTTCTAGGATTCCGGAAACATCCCAGAGGCAATTGCTTCGTATCGCACCGCCTTGAAACTGAAGCCGGATTTTCCTGACGCTTACTGCAACCTGGCGCACTGTTTGCAGGTGAGGCAGAGTTTTAAGGGCCAACACTCCCAGGGTTTCCGGCATTTGGGAACCGAGGCGTTTGAGTCCCAAGGTACCACGGTAATGGTAAAAGCGTCACCTAATTCAGGAATTGTCCAATGTCACTTTAGAGACCAACTCAGTTTGTTCTGTGTCTAAGCTTTCATGTGCAGGCAGACTTATTCAGATACACTGAAGCGGAAGTCCCCACACCCTGATATTTAGAGGGAGGGTGGGGCGGGGTATTTCTCTGAACGGTAGTAGGACTCAATCGGTATGGTCAACCTGTGGACGACTGTGTCTCATTACATATCCTAAAACTATTTCAGGTCATCTGTGTACCATCCCTTGTTTTTTCAGTCATTCGCAGTTGCCAGCAGGTGGACCATACCCATTGACTCCTACTACCCTTCGGAGAAAAACCCCAACTCACCCTCCCACTATATATCAGGGTCTGGGGGCTTCTCCTTACTCTTATATAGCAGGGTCTGGGGACTTCTCCCTCTGTATATCAGGGTCTGGGGACTTCCGCTTCAGTGTATCTGAAGAAGTGTGCATGCACACAAAAGCTTATATCAGGCATCCCCAACCTGCGCCCCCCCCCCGATGTTTTGGCCTACAACTCCCATGATCCCTAGCTAACAGGACCAGTGGTCGGGGATGATGGGAATTGTAGTCTAAAACATCTGGAGGGCCGAAGGCTTGGGGTGCCTGGCTTATACCAAGAACAAACTTTGTTGGTCTCTAAGGCACTACTGGACAATTTTTATATATATTTTGACTTCATCAGACCAATACGGCTACCTACCTGAATCTAGAACCCTGGTTTTCTTTGCCCCCTTTCAGATCGTCTGTGATTGGACCGATTACGACGAGAGAATGAAGAAGCTTGTCAGTATTGTGGCTGACCAGCTGGAGAAGAACCGGCTCCCTTCGGTGCACCCGCATCACAGCATGCTGTATCCACTGTCTCACGGCTTCCGAAAGGCTATTGCCGAGAGACATGGGAACCTTTGCCTGGACAAGGTGGGTCTATGCTGTGAAGAGGTGTGCGCCGCTCCGTTCCGTCAGAGTTTGAATGCTTTCATGTTGGCTTTGGATATATAATAATATATAATAATTTATTATTTCTACCCTGCCCATCTGTCTGGGTATCCTCAGCCACTCTGGGTGGCTGCCAACCAAATATTAAAAACACAAGACAGCATTAAATATTTAAAAACTTCCCTAAACAGGGCTGCCTTCAGATGTCTTTTAAAAGTGAGATAATTGCTTATTTCTTTGACATCTGATGGAAGGGCGTTCCACAGGGCGGCCGTCACCACGAGAAGGCCCTCTGCCTGCTTCCCTGTAACTTGGCTTCTTGCAGGGAGGGAAGCGCCAGAAGGCCCTCGGGAGAGGGACCCCGGTGTCCGGGGTGGAGATGCTCCTTCAGGTCTACTGGGCCGAGGCCATTGAGGGCTTTCAAGGTCAGCACCGACACTATGAATTGTGCTTGGAAACGTACTGGGAGCCAAAGCAGATCTCTTGGGACCGGTGGTATGTGGTCTCAGTCAGACTGGATTTAAATCCTTTATTTTACAGAAAGGTTTGATCTTGCTGGCATCCTCTTAATATTGACAACCAGAGGAAAGTTTCATCTGCTGGGCTGTTTAGGGCTTTCAAGGTCAGCACCAACACTTTGAATTGTGCCCGGAAACGTACTGGGAGTCAATGCAGGTCTTTCAAGACTGGTGTTATGTGGTCTCTGCGGCTGTTCACGGCCCCCAGTCTGGCTACCACATTCTGGATTAATTGCAGTAAGGTAGCCCCACATAGAGCGCATTGCAGTCGTCCAAGCTGGAGATAACAAGAGCATGCGCCACTCTGGCAAGAGAGTCCGTGGGCAGGGAGGGTCTTATCCTGCATCCCAGATAGAGCTGCCCTGGACACAGAACAGACCTGTATGGGAGTTGGAACTTAAGAGGTTAAGTTGTTCCCATGATGCCTCAGCATTCTGACGTCAGTTTTGGAAGCTTGGGAGGAGCTTGGGAGTGGTTTGACTCTGAGGGTCTGAGTCTGCTTTCGGGAACGCTACCGAAAGGGAGCAATGGGTGAGCTTTCACCAGGTTTGAAGTTACGCTGTTAAACTTCATGATTAAAGGCTAAGAAGATAAGAAACGCCTGTGTGTTTGGATTTATTAACACAAGCTGCAATTGCTTCACCGCTGTGTTTATCTCTGCTACCGGCAAGAGGGAGAGGCAGGAAGGATCTTTGGATCAGACGGACAGGCAGCAGAGCTGCGCAGGGAAACGTGCCAGGCTCCATGTTTGTTTTCCTTGGCACTCAAGGCACTATTGGCCTCTCCGTTTGCCAATAGGTTATGGGTGGTTGCCAAAGCTTTGAAGCATTGCAGGAACGTCCCACATGTGGGGGATGCCAGCAGGAAAGTTGCTGGGGCCAGCCGGAGCTGTCTTTGAGGCTGGAAGGAGCTCGCTGGGGAGAAGCCGATCTGCCGGAGGCCGGAGGAAGCTGATGCTGTCGTGAGTAAGCTTACCCCGGGGGAGGAGGAGATGGCTCAGTCCCAGGAACATGGCTTTGAGCTTAAGCTGCCATGTGAAAAGTTAACAATCCAAACGTGGCCGGAGCTTTGAGGCAAGCAAGCTGAAAGACGCAAAGGTTTGCCTGTGCTGTGTTGCTGCGGAGTTCGAGAGCAGCAGGAAATCGTCTCTCCGGACGGGGTGCTGGATAAGCTGTGAGTAAGCTTGGGGACCCTTGGGAGAACGGAAGACAATGGCAGGCAGCCAGGTCTTGGAGGACATTCCGTCTGGAAAGCTCACTCTAAGAAGTTGGGCAAGGACGTGAAGTCAGCAAGGGCTGTCTGGGGATGTACTGCTGTGTTTGCTGTGAAGCCTCAGCTGGAGGCCAAGGGCAGATGAAAGCTGGAAGCCTAGAGATGGCTGGAGCCCCTGTTCCTGATGTTTTAGCCTCAAGGAGCGCTGGTGAGCAAGTCGGGGGGGCGGAAAGTTCCAAAGGCAAGTTTGAAAAGTTTTCCACTGTGCCTGCTGGAATGAGATGGCGGTTCAGAGGGGGCAAAGCTGGCAAGGAGTGCTTTTCCGGAAGAAGGAGAAGGAGACCAGCTGGGAGGAGCCCCGGGCAGTGTTTTTCCACTGGAGTTCAACATCTGCGTGGCAGTTGCCCCCACCGGAGCAGAGAGCCGAGGCAGGATGTTGCCAAGTTTGCCAAGGACACTTCTCATGGGAAACAGGCGGGTTTCCATGGTAACCAGTCTGGAAGAGGAGGCCAGCGTGGGAACGCAAGGGAAGGATGTGGCTCAGACACTGGGGAGGGTTGTTTTCTTATCACTGCTTCTATGGCAACTGTGAAGAACAACTCCAGCCAGGACATGGTGATGCGCTGGGTTTTGGATACTACTGTCAGTCGTCACCTGATAAGCGAACCTGCTGGCGAAATGCGGAACTGCAGGGCTGTTTCAACTGGAATGACTGTGATGTTCGCAGACGGAACACGAAAATCAGTCTGTGATGTGGCTAACGTGTTTTTCTCTCCTTCACAGGAGGAGCTAGAGGTCTACGTTGTGCCGGGACTGAATTGTTGTCTGTTATCTGTATCAGCTCTAATGAAGCAGGGATACAATGTTTGTTTTGAAAATGACACCTGTTCCATTTTCAGAGGAGGGAGACAACTGGTCAACATGCAGAGGGAGAACAATCTCTTTGTTCTGGAGTCACCTCTGGAGGGTGGTGGGAATGCTGGAAAAGCACAGGTGCAGTGTGCTAAGGTTCCCAGTCATGTGCAAAAGTTGCACAGGTGCACAAAAGGGTGTAAAATCACAAAATGTGGGAGGAGGTCCCAAGGGTGCAGGGCATGCAAAGGTGCAAAGGTACTTGGTTTTCCCGGGTTTGGGAGGGTAGCCAAAGAGCCCTTTGAGCTTGTTCACACAGATCTGTCACAACCCATGAGGTGTGAGAGTCTGGGTGGGGCCAGGTGTGTGCTGTCGCTGACAGATGACCACAGCCAGGTTGGCTGGTGTTTCTCTCTCAAATCACAGGGGGAGGTGGCGCAACTGATCCAGGATTGGGTGGCGGAGGTGGAACGAAGTTTCTCCACCAGGGTGCAAGGGTTCAAGAGCGACCGAGGGTCACAGTTTACTGGGTCTGCTCTGGAGGAGTTTTTTCAAGGAAAAGGGAATACGTCACCAGGTGACGGGTGCAAAGTCTCCTCAAGGGGAGGAGAGGGAGGCAGAGGCTGATCCCGGTGATGGGGACCAGGTCCAGGATCAGGGTTCAGAACCCGGTGATGGGGACCAGGTCCAGGGTCAGGGGTCAGGGCAGGTTTGGGCATCTCCAAGGGTTGTGAAAGGAATGTCCAGGTGTGAGGCTTCATCTCCGGTAAGCGTAATGGAGAAAGCTCACGAACGGGTTGTCAAGTCAGAGGGGGAAAAGTCTGACGGAGAAGACACAACTGCTGGCCCAAGTGGGTCAGAGGGGTTTCAGGTCACGGGTGCGTGGGAAAGTGTCGCACAGTGTGATTCTGGGAATGTTGAAGGGGTTCAACAGGTGCCTGGGAAAGATGCCGGGAAGGGGCACAAGGCAAAGGGAAAGGTGTTGAGCTCAAAAAAGGTCTTGTCAGAATGTGTGGCAGAGGGGGTATGGGAGTTGGAACTTAAGAGGTTAAGTTGTTCCCATGATGCCTCAGCATTCTGACGTCAGTTTTGGAAGCTTGGGAGGAGCTTGGGAGTGGTTTGACTCTGAGGGTCTGAGTCTGCTTTCGGGAACGCTACCGAAAGGGAGCAATGGGTGAGCTTTCACCAGGTTTGAAGTTACGCTGTTAAACTTCATGATTAAAGGCTAAGAAGATAAGAAACGCCTGTGTGTTTGGATTTATTAACACAAGCTGCAATTGCTTCACCGCTGTGTTTATCTCTGCTACCGGCAAGAGGGAGAGGCAGGAAGGATCTTTGGATCAGACGGACAGGCAGCAGAGCTGCGCAGGGAAACGTGCCAGGCTCCATGTTTGTTTTCCTTGGCACTCAAGGCACTATTGGCCTCTCCGTTTGCCAATAACCTGTGCCTCCATGGGTCCAAAATGACCCCCAGACTGTGCAGCTGGTCCTTCAGGGGCACAGTTGCCCCGTTCAGGACCAGGGAGTCCCCCCCACCCGCCCACACACCACAGAACTTCAGTCTTGTCAGGATTCAACCTCAACCAGTTAGCTGCCATCCATCCTCCAACCGCCTCGAGGCACCCGCGCAGGAACTCCACCGCCTTTGCCGGCTCTGATTTGAAAGAGAGGTAGAGCTCTCTATCAGGCTTCCTCAACCTTGGCCCTCCTGATGCTTTTGGCCTACAGCTCCATGGTCCCTAGCTAGCAGGTCTAGTGGTCAGGGATGATGGGCACTGTAGTTTGAAAACAGCTGGAGGGCCAAGGTTTAGGAAGCCTGCTCTGTATTGGCGCCAATGGCTGTTAAGCGAAAAAATTCCAGGGTGAGTGACTCCTTGACAGCCTAGCTCACCGGGGCACTTGTCCCCCATGGGTCCATGCTGTCAGTAAAAGGAGGAAGTCCCAGCCCGGTAATTTGGAGCAAAACAGTGGTCAGTAGACCATGATTCTTACTGTTGCACCACAGGTCTGCCCAGGAGTAAGAACCCCGAGCATGGGGCAATGTCAACTTTTAAAACTTCCTTCTTCCCCCCAGAATACACTTCAAGCAGCATCGTTGATACATCATCACTACATCACTAGCACATCACAAATGAGGAGGGGTATACAAGGGTTATGCATTCACTATGAGGTCCCTTTATCAGACCCCTTAAATCTCCATCACTGAAAGAACAATAAAACTCTTGACACGTCCTTTCCCACTGGACTTGTCTGGAGATGGGCATTCAGAACACCTGCCTTGCTAAACTGCCTTGGCAGATGTCTATGGTTGCCCCCTTGGTCCCTCCCTCGGTGGGGTGCCGTGTATGTGCTCTCAGGCTTGGGGAATTCTGGCGGGATGCCCTGTTCCTGCTGCCTACATGACTTCCTGCTTCTTGGCTCATGGAGGGAGGTGGAGCCCAAATTCGTTCAAATGGCGGAATGAGGAGAGTCGGTTAAAGCATAGATTTTCTGCGTGTCTTTCTTGGGCTGTCAAGTCAAAGGTATGTATATTTGTAACATTGGAACAACTTCAAAGATGTGGCCTCATGTCCCCCACCCCCATGTCATTTCCGTAACCCGGCTTTCTTGAATCCCCTTGCTAGATCAACGTGCTCCACAAGCCGCCTTACGAGCACCCCAAGGACCTGAAAGGCAGTGAGGGCCGGCTCCGCGTTGGCTACCTGAGCTCTGACTTTGGGAACCACCCCACCTCCCATCTCATGCAGTGAATCCCAGGCATGCACAATTCGGACAAATTTGAGGTGAGGTGCACAAGAGGGCAGCTGTGTGAGTAGCTCAGGCGGCAGAGCGCTGAGACTCTGAATCTTGGGGTCATGGGTACGAGCCCCACGTTGGGCCAAACGAATGAATACAGCCTAGGACCGCCTCTCCACGGAGGATCTAACAGTCTGCAAATAAAAAAATGTTAGAGGTCCTGGGCTTCAGGGAGATTAGGCTGGCCTCGACCAGGGCCAGGGCCTTTTCAGCCTTGGCCCCGGCCTGGTGGAACTCTCTGCCACAAGAGATCAGGACCCTGTGGGATCTGACATCTTTCTGCAGGGCCTGTAAGATGGAGTTGTTCCGCCGGGCCTTTGGTTCAACCTGACTCCCCTTCTCTTTTTGTGTAAGGACTAGTATGAAAGAGGCCTCCCAGTGTTCTCACAGGCCCATATAAGAGTTGGGCCTGATGAGCGTTTACTGTTCCCAACCCTAATCCTGCGGAAAGCCATCTAATTGGATTTGAATTTGATCCTGGCTTGTTTTCAGGAGGTAATTTCGTTATTGCTTGATTTTATACCAGTGTTACATATTTGGTGTTAGCCTCCCTGAGCCCGGTTTCGGACGGGCAGGGCAGGATACAAATAAAAGTTTTATTATTATTATTATTATTATTATTATTATTATTATTATTATTATTATTATTATTATTATTATTATCATTATCATTATCCTCTTAATTTGCATCAGCCCTTGGTTGTAGCAATAAAACAACGAGATGATCTGCAAGGAATAGAAATGAAAAATCAATGATATCAAATACATTTGAGGGTTTTGAATCGAGAGTGGACCTTATTCTGACTGCCCCAGCTCAAAACCCGGCCACCTTTGCCGTCACCTGCTCCTCTTGATCTGCCAAGAGAGGACTCTGGGGTAGTGGTTGGGCAACCCGGAACAGGCAATAAAGGAGGGGTAATCATCTCACGACAAACCTAGACAGCATCTTAAAAAGCAGAGACACCACCTTGCCAACAAGGTCAGTATAGTAAAAGCTATGTTTTCCCAGTAGTGATGTATGGAAGTGAGAGCTGGACCATAAAGAAGGCTGATCGCCGAAGAATTGATGCTTTTGAATTATGATGCTGGAGGAGACTCTTGAGAGTCCCATGGACTGCAAGAAGATCAAACCTATCCATTCTGAAGGAAATCAGCCCAGAGTGCTCACTGGAAGGACACATCCTGAAGCTGAGGCTCCAAGACTTTGGCCACCTCATGAGAAGAGAATCATAGAATCATAGAGTTGGAATAGACCACAAGGGCCATCGAGTCCAACCCCCTGCCAAGCAGGAAACACCATCAGAGCACTCCTGACATATGGTTGTCAAGCCTCTGCTTAAAGACCTCCAAAGTAGGAGACTCCACCACACTCCTTGGCAGCAAATTCCACTGTCAAACAGCTCTTACTGTCAGGAAGTTCTTCCTAATGTTTAGGTGGAATCTTCTTTCTTGTAGTTTGGATCCATTGCTCCGTGTCCGCTTCTCTGGAGCAGCAGAAAACAACCTTTCTCCCTCCTCTATGTGACATCCTTTTATATATTTGAACATGGCTATCATATCACCCCTTAACCTCCTCTTCTCCAGGCTAAACATGCCCAGCTCCCTTAGCCGTTCCTCATAAGGCATCGTTTCCAGGCCTTTGACCATTTTGGTTGCCCTCCTCTGGACACGTTCCAGTTTGTCAGTGTCCTTCTTGAATTGTGGTGCCCAGAACTGGACACAATACTCTAGGTGAGGTCTGACCAGAGCAGAATACAGTGGCACTATTACTTCCCTTGATCTAGATGCTATACTCCTATTGATGCAGCCCAGAATTGCATTGGCTTTTTTAGCTGCTGCGTCACACTGTTGGTTCATGTCAAGTTTATGGTCAACCAAGACTCCTAGATCCTTTTCACATGTACTGCTCTCAAGCCAGGTGTCCCCCATCTTGTTTTTGTGCCTCTCATTTTTTTTGCCCAAGTGTAATACTTTACATTTCTCCCTGTTAAAATTCATCTTGTTTGTTTTTGCCCAGTTCTCTAATCTGTCAAGGTCGTTTTGAAGTGTGATCCTGTCCTCTGGGGTGTTAGCCACCCCTCCCACTTTGGTGTCATCTGCAAATTTGATCAGGATGCCCTTGAATCCATCATCCAAGTCGTTGCTAAAGATGTTGAATAAGACCGGGCCCAAGACAGAACCCTGTGGCACCCCACTAGTCGCTCTTCTCCAGGATGAAGAGGAACCATTGATGAGAACCCTTTGGGTTCGGTCAGTCAGCCAGTTACAAATCCACTGAGTGGTAGCATAGTCAAGACCGCATTTTACCAGCTTCTTTACAAGAATATCATGGGGCACCTTGTCAAATGCCTTGCTGAAATCAAGGTAGGCTACATCCACTGCGTTCCCTTCATCTACCAGGCTTGTAATTCTGTCAAAAAAGGAGATCAGGTTAGTCTGACATGACTTATTTTTCAGAAATCCATGCTGACTATTGGTATCACAGCATTCCTTTCTAGGTGCTCACAGACTGTTTGCTTAATGATCTGCTCCAGAATCTTCCCTGGTATTGATGTCAGACTGACTGGGCGATAATTATTTGGGTCCTCTCTTTTCCCCTTTTTGAAAATGGGGACAACATTTGTACTATCTCCTTAGTTATTCTGGGCTGTGTTTCCTTTGCTGAATCATTTGCTCCAAATTCTTCAGGTCGGGCATTGTTTTCTTTATCGGAGAAGACTGAGGCAAAGAAGGCATTGAGGAGTTCAGCCCTTTCTGTGTCCCCTGTTTGCATTTCACCATCTTCTCCTCTGAGTGACCCCACTGTTTCTTTGTTCTTCCTTTTGCTACGAACATACCCATAAAAGCCTTTTTTGTTGCTTTTAACCTCTCTAGCCAGCCTGAGTTCATTCTGTGCTTTAGCTTTTCTGACTTTGTGTCTACACGTGCTGGCTATTTGTTTGAATTCCTCTTTGGTGGTTTCCCCCCTTTTCCAGTTTTTGTACACATCCTTTTTTAATCTTAACTCAGTTAAAAGTTCTTTAGATAGCCACCCTGGCTTCTTTAGGCACCTTCCATGTTTCCGTCTCATTGGTATTGCCTGACGTTGTGCTTTTACTATCTCCCTCTTAACAAACTCCCAGCCATCATGAACTCCCTTTCCTTTTAGTATTACTGTCCATGGGATCTCACCCAGCATTTCCTGGATTTCCTGGAAAAGACCCTGGTGTTGGGAAAGATGGAGGGCACAAGGAGAAGGGGACAACAGAGGACGAGATGGTGGGACAGTGTTCTCGAAGTTACCAGCATGAGTTGGACCAAACTGCGGGAGGCAGTGGAAGACAGAAGTGCCTGGCATGCTCTGGTCCAGGGGGTCACGAAGAGTTGATTTGGATCCCTTCCAGTCGGGATTCAGGCCTCATCATGGGACTGAAACTGCCTTGGTCGCACTGGTTGATGATCTCCGGCGGGCTAGGGACAAAGGTGAGAGCTGTTTCCTAGTTCTGCTGGATCTCTCAGCGGCGTTTGATACCATCGACCATAGCATCCTTCTGGACCGTCTTGAGGGGCTGGGAGCTGGGGGCACTGTTATACAGTGGTTCCACTCCTTCCTCCTGGGCCGTGTTCAGAAAGTGGTGGGGGGGGATGAGTGTTCAGACCCTTGGGCCCTCACTTGTGGGGTGCCTCAGGGTTCTGTCCTCTCCCCCATGCTTTTTAACATCTATATGAAGCCGCTGGGAGAGATCATCAGGAGGTTTGGGCTGGGTGTTCATCAGTATGCGGATGACACCCAGCTCTACCTCTCTTTTAAATCAGAACCAGTGAAGGCGGTGAAGGTCCTGTGTGAGTGTCTGGAGGCGGTTGGAGGATGGATGGCGGCTAACAGATTGAGGTTGAATCCTGACAAGACAGAAGTACTGTTTTTGGGGGACAGGAGGCGGGCAGGTGTGGAGGATTCCCTGGTCCTGAATGGGGTAACTGTGCCCCTGAAGGACCAGGTGCGCAGCCTGGGAGTCATTTTGGACTCACAGCTGTCCATGGAGGCACAGGTCAAATCTGTGTCCAGGGCAGCTGTTTACCAGCTCCATCTGGTACGTAGGCTGAGACCCTATCTGCCTGTGGACTGTCTCGCCAGAGTGGTGCATGCTCTGGTTATCTCCCGCTTGGACTACTGCAATGCGCTCTACGTGGGGCTACCTTTGAAGGTGACGCGGAAACTACAACTAATCCAGAATGCAGCAGCTAGACTGGTGACTGGGAGCGGCCGCCGAGACCATATAACACCGGTCTTGAAAGACCTGCATTGGCTCCCAGTACGTTTCCGAGCACAATTCAAAGTGTTGGTGCTGACCTTTAAAGCCCTAAACGGCCTCGGTCCAGTATACCTGAAGGAGCGTCTCCACCCCCATCAGTCTGCCCGGACGCTGAGGTCCAGCGCCGAGGGCCTTCTGGCGGTTCCCTCACTGCGAGAAGCAAAGCTACAGGGAACCAGGCAGAGGGCCTTCTCGGTAGTGGCGCCCGCCCTGTGGAACGCCCTTCCAGCAGATGTCAAAGCGATAAACAACTACCTGACATTCAGGAGACATCTTAAGGCAGCCCTGTTCAGGGAAGTTTTTAACGTGTGACATTTTACTGTATTTTTGGTTTTTATGGAAGCCGCCCAGAGTGGCTGGGGAGGCCCAGCCAGATGGGCGGGGTATAAATAATAAATTATTATTATTATTATTATTATTATTATTATTATTATTATTATTATTATTATTATTATTATGTTGAATAAGACCGGGCCCAAGACAGAACCCTGTGGCACCCCACTAGTCGCTCTTCTCCAGGATGAAGAGGAACCATTGATGAGAACCCTTTGGGTTCGGTCAGTCAGCCAGTTACAAATCCACTGAGTGGTAGCATAGTCAAGACCGCATTTTACCAGCTTCTTTACAAGAATATCATGGGGCACCTTGTCAAATGCCTTGTTGAAATCAAGGTAGGCTACATCCACTGCGTTCCCTTCATCTACCAGGCTTGTAATTCTGTCAAAAAAGGAGATCAGGTTAGTCTGACATGACTTATTTTTCAGAAATCCATGCTGACTATTGGTATCACAGCTTTCCTTTCTAGGTGCTCACAGACTGTTTGCTTAATGATCTGCTCCAGAATCTTCCCTGGTATTGATGTCAGACTGACTGGGCGATAATTATTTGGGTCCTCTCTTTTCCCCTTTTTGAAAATGGGGACAACATTTGCCCTCCTCCAGTCTGCCGGGACTTTGCCTGTTCTCCAGGAATTCTCAAAGATGACTGCCAGTGGTTCTGAGATCACATCTGCCAGTTCTTTTAATACTCTTGGATGCAGTTCATCTGGCCCTGGAGACTTGAATACATCTAAACTAGCCAAGTATTCTTGTACTATCTCCTTAGTTATTCTGGGCTATGTTTCCTTTGCTGAATCATTTGCTCCAAATTCTTCAGGTCGGGCATTGTTTTCTTTATCGGAGAAGACTGAGGCAAAGAAGGCATTGAGGAGTTCAGCCCTTTCTGTGTCCCCTGTTTGCATTTCACCATCTTCTCCTCTGAGTGACCCCACTGTTTCTTTGTTCTTCCTTTTGCTACGAACATACCCATAAAAGCCTTTTTTGTTGCTTTTAACCTCTCTAGCAAGCCTGAGTTCATTCTGTGCTTTAGCTTTTCTGACTTTGTGTCTACACGTGCTGGCTATTTGTTTGAATTCCTCTTTGGTGGTTTCCCCCCTTTTCCAGTTTTTGTACACATCCTTTTTTAATCTTAACTCAGTTAAAAGTTCTTTAGATAGCCACCCTGGCTTCTTTAGGCACCTTCCATGTTTCAGTCTCATTGGTATTGCCTGACGTCGTGCTTTTACTATCTCCCTCTTAACAAACTCCCAGCCATCATGAACTCCCTTTCCTTTTAGTATTACTGTCCATGGGATCTCACCCAGCATTTCCTGGATTTCCTGGAAAAGACCCTGGTGTTGGGAAAGATGGAGGGCACAAGGAGAAGGGGACAACGGAGGACGAGATGGTGGGACAGTGTTCTCGAAGCTACCAGCATGAGTTGGACCAAACTGCGGGAGGCAGTGGAAGACAGAAGTGCCTGGCATGCTCTGGTCCAGGGGGTCACGAAGAGTTGGACACGACTAAACAACAACACAATCATCTCCTCAAGGCTTTTTATAAAGCACATGCACTACTGATTTGGTGCTACATGGGACATGAGCGTTTCCCATGTGGAATCTGTCGGAATCGTCCCTCGAGTCCAGTCCAGGGCGAGACATTTGATCTTGCAAGGTTCAAAGCTGTCGGCATTTTGGGATTGCTTGGTGATGCAGATCAGGTGCTGGAGAGTCGAAATGGGACGGTGGGAAATTTCCTGATAGCAGTCAAGTTGTTCTGACACTTGAGATCATTTAGGCACTGACAGATTAGACCAGGCATCCCCAGCCGTCGGCCCTTCAGATGTTTTGGACTACAATTCCCATCATCCCTGACCACTGGTCCTGTGAGGTAGGGATCATGGGAGTTGTAGGACAAAAACATCTGGAGGGCCGCAGGTTGGGAATGCCTGGATTAGACTGTTTGCTTGACCAAAACCCAAAGTCAGTATCTGTTGTGGGGATAAGCCACAAGAGGGAAGCTCTTTGGCAAAGATTCCCACATTGCAGGGGGTAAGCCTAGATGAGCCTCGTGGCCCTTTCAAACTCCCTAGTTCTATGATTATATATTAGCAATTGCTTCATCATTGAGGAAAGCTGTGATGGTTCATGCGCTTCGTAAATTCTGGCCTTTTCCTGCGATGTTTGGGAAAGATGGGCTTTGTCTACTGTTTATCGGCCTGTGTTTTGCTGCGCCTCACGTGCTTCCTGCTCAAGTGACCCTCAAATGTATTTTATACAATGGACTTTTTATTTCCATTCTTGATTGATATTTATTACGGCCATTGGCCCGTCACACGACAGTTTCCCACCAACATATATATACTTAAACCTCCAAATTTAAAACAGCTAAAAACTTACAAGAACAGACAAGAACCAAAGCAAAATAAGCAAAAGACCCAACAACATACATTACAATAAATTTGCAACATAGACATCGTCTTCTGCTCATAAATTAATAAAAGACATCAGTGGTGATATCACCTAGTTACATCCTAAAACATATATCATGGTTTAAAAGGGTCATCCGAGCCGCACAGGAGTCCGTTTTTCTTCTTTAGGGATAGGACGCTGATCAAGAATCTGGCAACCGTGAGTGATCTTAGGGGATCTTCATCATTTAGTAGATATCTCAGTTTGGCTTCATTCCAATCATCGGCGATTCCCTTTAGATATGGATCAAGAAACTTGCTCCTGGCCGATGAGTGAGAAGCACAATCAAAGATTATGTGATGCAACGATTCCGGTGCCCCACAATTACAATCACATAAGAGCGATATCTGTCCATTGGAAAATCTATTTCTCAGCACGTTCGATGGGAAGGCGTTGAATCTTGCCTTTATAAAGGCATATCTATGAGTCGAAGAAGTTAAGGAATTCAAATAGTTTGGGAGCCTTAAGAGGGGTAATAAACCAAGGTTTTGAGGTGAGCAGGTACCATTGCCCAACACCATTTTCTGCTGCAAGTCCATCTCCTCTAGTTTACAGGTTACTGTTCTTTTAGCTGGAACTATGTCCTGCTCTAGTAATTTAGATGGGGAGATTCCCATTGCCGTAATTTTCAGTTGTAAATTTTTTACCCATGGGCTCTGGAAATCATCTCTCCACATACATTGTATCAAATACAAGTTTGGGAGATTGTGCCATAGAGATAACCAGTGACAGAGTATGTGCTTCCACAGGGCGTTTTCCAGGGATACAATATTAAGTTCCATGTGTAACGCTGTATTACTTACACAGTTGGGCAGTTTCAATATCCCTCTTAAAAACTGATTTTGAATAACCTGTAGGTGAGATAGGTTGACAAAAGTCCCCCAAGTTGAGATGGCATAAGCAATTGTCGGGATCACCTTGGCCTTGAACACTTTCAACGCCGATGGGATGTGGAGGGCTCCATCGGTGAAGAAGAATCGCAAGATCGCCAAGGAGATAGCTTTGGCTCTGTTTGTAACATAAGCTACATGGGCCTTCCATCTAAGGTTATGTTGTAACCAAACTCCCAAGTATTGGAATCTATAAACTGGTTCGATGACTCTCCCATCAATTCTCCAATTATGGAGTTTCCGGCTCTTTGAGAAAACTAGGATCTTAGATTTTCCATAATTAATTGTAAGGGAATTTGTGTTACAATATGATCCAAAAAATTTTAAGGCCCTCCTGAGACCTACTCTAGAAAAGGAGAGGATGACTGCGTCATCCGCATATAGTAACAGAGGGCAACGATAAAGTGCTAGGCGGGGTGCGTGAATCCTTTCTTGAGCCTCTGTTAGGGGAGTCCTCATGTCGCTTATGAATAAATTAAACAGGAATGGAGCCAATATACAGCCCTGTCGGACACCTCTGTTAATGGGAATTGAATTGGTGAGATCGCCCTCCGGAGTGAGTCTCACTCTGGCCACTGAGTTCTCATGGAGTTTAATTATTAGCCAGAGAAGCCTTCTGTCGATGCCCCAGCGGGTGAGTTTTTCCCAGAGGATGTTCCTGGGGATACTATCGTATGCTGCCTTTAGATCAATGAATGCCACACAGAGTTGGCCACCCTTTGGGGTGGAATATTTCCAGGCAAGATGCTGTAAAATTAGAATATGATTAATTGTTGACTGTTTTGGGCGAAATCCAGCTTGTTCGGGCCCAATTAATTTTTTCTCTTCGGCCCATTGGGTAAGTCTGTTCAACAGGAAGCGGGCATACAGTTTCCCCACTATTGAGAGCAGACTGATATTTCTATAATTTCCTGGGTCGTCTGGTGAGCCCTTTTTGTGGATTGGAACGATAATAGCGTCCTTCCATACTTCCGGGATCATTCCAGAGTTGTTAACGGCATCAAAAATGGTCGCCAGGACTTAAGCCCACCAGTCCGCATGGTATTTTATAGCTTCTGCCGGGATCAGGTCTGGCCCAGGCGCTTTCCCTGTTTTGAGTTTAACGATCAAATCATGGATGTCCTCCGGATCAGTGGGGGGCCAGAGGGGAAGCTGTTCTTGAAATTCATCTCTTGTGTTAGCAGTACAGTCAGTTGTGGCAAAATAATTTTTTAAGTATGATTCCCAAACCGGGGCAGGAATAATAGTTAAAGGGTATCTTTTAGTTCTTTTATTTACCAGGAGCCAAAATTGTCTGGAGTTCCGTAATGATGAGGCTTCTATGATTGCCCGCCATTGATTCACTTGCCATTCCTGTCTAGCTCCCTTTTGAATTTGCTTGTAGGCCGATTTTGCTTGGAAATATTCTTTTGGCAGGACCGTTGCTTTATATTCTTTGTAGATGTTACCAAGAAGTTGTCTAGCCTGTTTACAAGCACTATTGAACCACAATGCACCTATCTTCCTTTGTGTTCGATTTATTTTATGCGTCGGAACAGAGAAAAAGGACGATAGATCTTCTGACAGATTCAGGACACTGTTTGCAGAGGAGCTTATGTGTGTAAAATCACCCGGTACGTCTGGCGGGCAGTTCCCGTTTAGAATCACTAAGTTTAGACGTAGTACCAATTGGTAAAGAAGGGTTCCTGCTTCATTTACCCTTTTGTCTTTGGAAAGTCTTTGAGTATGGAGGGCGAGGTCATTAATGAATTCTGGAGTTATCCACCATTTGGCTTTGATTAAAGACTCCCAGTTTGTTGCAATGCGAGCATTGAAGTCCCCTGCTATAACATTGGGTATATTGGGGTATTTGGAGAGACAAAGAGTAAGATGTTCCTCCAAAATTCCCCATTTATTGTATAAGTCTGCAGTGTTGCCTCCAGGAGGAAGATAGACATTTGTTATAACAAGTTCAAAATTTTTCCCCGTAATCAGGGCTGTAATTGCAAAGGTGGAAGCATTTACAAGCGTGAGTTTTGCCTGTATTTTCAAGGAAATTGCTATAACTAATCCTCCACTAGGCCGGCCTCCTTTAGTAGACGGGCATGCCGGTAATGATGTAACATCAAAACCATTAATATCTACTCTCCCCTCTTCCCATGTTTCTTGTAAAAGAATTACTTGGTGTAAGTTTATTAGTTTTACAAGGTCCGGGTCAGATTTTTTCCCCTTCCAACCTGCTATGTTCCAGCTTAAAAAGGAGAACGGGGGGGGGGGGGAGATTTGACTGGGGTTTGGGTAGTCACAATGGAGAAGGGGGGAACGCTGATCTTGGGTTGTCAGATTTAAAGAAGTCAGTAATTTTCCTTTGACTAATAGTAGATGACTTCTCTCCTTTTGACGCAGGTGTGCCACTTGAGCTGTTTATAATTATGCTCTGCTCGCTCGGTCCTATAGGGGTAGTGTCCTGGTTTGGTCTGATCTCCTCTCTGAAATCCCTTGTTTTATCAGAGAGCTTATCACCTAGGGGGCAGAGATTAGGTCGGTACAAGTTTTAGCTATTATTAGATTTTCCTTCCATGGGTATATCATCTTATTTATATGGCCCAAGGGGTCTTCTGTCCAGTCCGTATCGATAACAGATTGAACTTCTAGATCATCAGCTAGGGATTCTCCGTCCGATAATGATGACTCCAGGTCAGGCATTGAGGAATGTGTCGAAATTTTGTTTACATTTTGCTGTTCTTTAGTAGATATATCCATTCCGGTTGGTACAGGATGAGCTGGTTCCAAATTAACTAATGAAGGTGGCGGGACGATTGTCTGTATCGTTGCCTTGGATTTTATAGACCTATTTTGGGGCTGTGGGCTAAATTGGAGAAGGTCCACCGAGCCTTCAATGGCCCTGTTTGTTTGAATTTCTTTGTTTCCTATTTTACTTTTGGCCTGAAACATCTTCTCTCTTAATTTGTCTAATTTATTTATTATTTTTTCTTTTTCTTGTGATTGTAATTCATCAAATGAATTCATAAGGGCGCTTTCACCACTGGATATTCTGGAACTACCCAAATTCATTCCTAGTTGTGGGCTGCAGACGATCTCCTCCGTTCTCTGTGGGGAGAGCAAGATCTCTTTGTCTGGCGATTTTATAGAGCTTGTTTCTGAATCTAATGTCTCTTTCCCTTTTTCCACAAGTAGTGGATTTACTATGCTGTCCGCAAAAACCCTTGTGGGTATGATTTTTGTTTTTATGAATTTCCATTTTTCTCTTATTATTAATAAGGGTAATCTCAGCGAATGGAAGGCTAAAATAACTTTGTAAGGGCCATTTGATTGAGTTAGCGGAAGTAAAGCACGAAGATCGATATGAACTGTGCTTATTCTCAGGATTTTACTTAGGGCAATTTTAGCTCCTTCTAAGCTTGACCAGTCCCATATCTCTGACCTTATCGTTAGGCACACCTTCTTTGGTTGCAGTGTTAGATTTTGCTTACACATGAGATTGTTTAGTTTGTATTTTCTCATCCCCTTTGCCCCAGATTTTGGTGGGGCTATCCGTGGAGGTCCCCTCTGGTAGTTATTTTTGAGGGCAATTTTGGCATCCATATCCATCACTTTTTCAGTTAGCTTGGAAATTGAGCACGTCAGAAAGTCTATCTTTTTAAATATACAGTCCAGTGTCCTAATGACTAATTGTAAATGGGAGGACTCATTTCCCAGCTGGTTCTCTTTATCCTGGATCTTTTTTCCATCCACGTCAGACCCACCTTTAATGGGAGTGCTCGTTAGATTACAAGTGTGTAAGATGGTATTTTGGGGCTTGGGAATGGCTACATCCAAGTCACTTAGTGGAAGAAATCTATTGTGTGTAGTAACTGCTGCTTGAGGATTTGACTGGACTCTTCTTCCCTTAGCTTGTAGCTTGGGGCTAGGGAGAAGCAGTAATTCCTCTGCTTCTCTGAGGCGTTTCCTCTTGCCCATAGCCACAGTAGATATGAACTAAATAATATAAATAATACAGGAGAGAAGAAGGGAACTTCCTACCACAGTCAGTGATTTAGCTGTGCAGCTGAGTATTTAACTCCAGGGATTTCTCCACAGTTCGTTGAAGAGCTATAATAAGAGTAAAATTCCGATAGAGATTTACTCCTGTTGAGGGCTCTAGTAAATCTTCTCCAGCTCAGCCCTCTTCACGTTTAATTATACAAGTCAAGGGCTCTCAATTTAAATCTTTATCCGGTCCCCCGTCCCTCCCCTATTCGGTCTCTGGGGTAAGTGAAGGCAGGCTTTACTTAAAACAGAAGGGTCTCACCGCTTTGCGAACTTCCAGGCTTTTGTTTTGTTTAATTGGAACTTCCGTCTCCTTTCTTCTCACCTCTCTCTGCCGTAGACTTCTTCTTTGCCTCTCAAAGTGTAATTTCAGCAACCCGAAGCCTCACAGCCTCACAGCTTTCCACACTAGCTGGTAGGATGACGAAGTGCAGCTGGAGAAAGCGGCTCGGGAGGGAGGCTGGGTCCTCAAGCCCGTCGGGTTCAGCTGCTTGTCCAGGCACCTGAGGACTCCTATGGTCTCCTCTGGTCCTCCCCTGGCCTGGCTTCAAAACTTTGGCTTGGCTTCTTTCCCTTCCCCAAGTATTGAGACTCCGCTCAGACCCTGTCTCCAGGCTACAGCTACAGCAGCGGTGATCCAGTGCCCGGGAGTAATTTTAACCAACGCTTGCCTTCTAGTTCCTTGTGTAGCCGGTGATTCAGTGTCCTTCCAACAAGGGAGACAAATTGCTGTGTCACTTGTAGGTTTAAATGCCTTAGCTAGCAATTAAAACAGGTAAAAAGAAATTAATAAAACTGTTAAAAACTAATAAAAAACTGCACGACTAGCATGGAGCTTAGAGCAGGGCTGCCCTTGCCGGCGCCATCTTGGAAGCTCTCCCCCCACCTCTCGGGCGTGGAATTGGCATTTCTCCAGTTTGACCCACAGCTGATGCTCCTGCAGCCTTTTCAGCACTTTCTTGACATCTTTCAGATGCTGCTCCTCGTTCTCTGAGTAGATAAGTACGTCGTCCAGGAAGGCCACACAATTCTTGTACAGCAGGGACCCCAACACGTGGTTCATGAAAGCTTGAAATGTGCTGGAACCCGATTGTAATCCGAAGGGCATCACGAGGTACTCAAAGGCCCCCAGAGGGGTGAACATCGTGGTTTTCCATTCATCCCCCTCCCTCATCCTTATCAAATTGTACGCCCCTTGAAGGTCCAACTTGGTAAAAACCTTCCCTTTCCTTACCCTGGCCAAAATGTCATCAATTCTGGGCATAGGGAAGGTCACTGGTTCCGATACCCGGTTGACCGACCTATAATCTACGACCAAGCGGGGCTCCTTGGAGTCTCTTTTGTCCACAAAGAACACTGGACTGCCCCCCACCGCCCTTGATTCTCGTATAAAGCCCCTCTTCAGGTTCTTGTCAATGAACTTCCTCAACTCCTGCATCTCCCTGTCTGACATGGCGTACAGCTTACCCACTGGTAACTGAGCCCCTGGGAGTAGGTTGATCTGACAGTCAAAGGGCCTGTGAGGGGGTAGTCTATCCGCCTCTTTCTCACTGAAAACTTCTTCCAGGTCTGCATACTGAGGTGGTACTTATGGCAACGGAGAGGCCAAAGTTGCCATGAGTTCCAAGAAAAACAAACATGGAGTCCAGCACGCTTCCCTTTGCGCAGCTCTGCTGTCTGTCCGTGCTGATCCAAAAATCCTTCCTGCCTCTCCCTCTTGCCGGTAGCAGAGATAAACACAGCGATGAAGCAATTGCAGTAATAAATTCAGACACAAAGGCGTTCCTTATCTTCTTAGCCTTTAATCATGAAGTTTAACAGCATAACTTCAAACCTGGTGAAAGCTCACCCATCTTGCGTCCTCTCTCCGCAAAAGCGAAACCAGACTGAAACTCTCAGAGTCAATCCACTCCCATAAGAGTTTCTAACCACGCCTCAGGTAAGAGACGTCACACAGAACTCCTTAACCCTGTGAGTTCTGAAACCAATAACAGTACTCTCACCTTTTCTCCCACCGCTATCCCTGCCACCCTGGCTACTGCCATCCTCGGGGCTTCCCCTTCGTGGCAGTGCTCTACGCAGTGAGCTGACCCAAAGGTGACTGTCCGCTGGTGCCACCCCACTACTGGATCATGCAGTGCCAGCCAGCTCATTCCCAGTATGATTGGTGGCCCTGCTAATGTGGCAACGTGAAAGGCAATTGTCTCAGTGTGTCTGGAGACCCTCGTTTTCATGGGAGGGGTCTAGTGGGTCACTCCCCCCAAGAGTTCTCTCCCATCAATGGTTGTTACTTGCAGGGGGTGTTCGAGAGGCACCACCTGGAGTTGGTGTTCTAGTGCAAAATCCCTGCTAAAGAAGTTGCAAGAGCTGCCAGAATCCAGCAATGCCTTCACCTTAATAGGGTGTCCGTTGGGGAGTTCTAACACCACCTCTATGGCTATTGCTGCCCGGGGGGGGGGGTCTGGTTTGGGCACCTTCACTGGTTGCTCGCCTGGCTGCTGTGCCCGCTCTCCTGCAGCCAAGCCTTGCCGTTTCCCTGCTCCTGCTCTCCCCCCGCGGCCCCCACCATTCCTTACCACGCTTTTCTCTGAGGGCAGACTCTGGCAAAATGTCCCGGCTGTAGGCAGAGAAAACACTTCCTGGTCGTTTTCCCCTCTTTCTTGCGAACCTCGCCGGAGTTTGAAACCCCGCGCACGCGCGCTCCTCCAATTTCCATTGGTTCCGCGGGCAGCACGGGCGGTGCAGGTGGCCCAGGCACGTCTGGAATGCGATTGTCATGCCAACGCTCCACTCTCCCTTCCCGCCTTTCCAGAGCGCGCGCCTCTTGGCGTACTCCCACAGCAAGCGCCATTTTAGTCAGCTGGTCCATCGATTGCGGGCGGGGCGAGCGGGAAAGTTCATCTTTTACCCAAGAGGCTAAGCCTTCCTCAAATAGCATTTGCACTGGTTCTGAACCCAGTTCCCACCCGAGTTTGTGGATTAGCATTGCAAATCGTGACCAGTACTCTCTCACTGATTGGTTCCCTTGTTTGCACCCCATCAGCTGCTGGCGTGTCACGCTTTGCTCCACATCACTTGAGAACATATGGTCCATGGCGCTAAAAAATTTCCTCAAGTTCTTTAAGGCGGCATTCTCCGATGCCATTAAGGGCCTAATCCATTCTCTGGCCCCGCCTTCCAGGTGCCCTATCACAAAAGCGACCCTCCCCCCATCGTCTGCAAAGTCCTCATACTGCAGGTCCAGCGCATATTGCACATCTGTCTTAAAAGCATTATAGTCTCTGGGGTTGCCTGAAAACTTCTGCACTAGTCCCGGTACCTTCCTTGTGATGGGGTTGGGCTTCCCCTGGGCATCCTGAGTCCGCCTTTCATCCAGCCGCGCCGCTACTATAGCCAGTTGCTGCTCCAACTCTCTGTTTCTCTCTTCGAGCGTTGGTTCCTTCCTGGCCCCCTCTCCGGCGCCTGCTCCTCCAGCTTGACTCATGACACTGCCTCTGCTGCTCTCCGCACAAGCAACAAGGGACTGACAGATTGCTGTAATGGGAATTGGGGTTGCTTGTGCGTAAACTGCAAACTGCTGCAAGCTAGTCGTATAGCTAAAACTTTCCCTGGTTTGACAGCCCTTGAAACGCGACTGTCTTAGTCACTGGCAGAATCCGTCAGTGGGTGTGACCTAAATTTCTTCCAACATAAAAGTTGCTTGACTCCAAGTCTCCTCCTAGATTCTCTGCGTGGAAGCCTTCTGCGCAGCGTGGGCGTGCCAAGCGGAGGTCCTGTGCTCTCTCCGCTGATTTCACTGGAAGCGTTATATGTCAGGGATGTGTATACCTGTGAAGAGATCCAAGATTTAGAACCTCAAAGCCAAAGTGAGAGCATTTGGGTCAAAATTAAGGGAGAGAAACATAACAGAGACCTCATTGTGGGAGTTTAGTATAGATCCCCAAGCCAAACGGAGGACATAGATGATGCCTTCCTGGAACAGATGGCCAAGCATGCAAAAGGAAGGGAGATAGTAGTAATGGGGGACTTCAGTTACCCGGATATTTGTTGGATTTCAAACCCGGCCAAGAGCATAAGGTCAAACAGATTCCTCACTGGCCTTGCAGACAACTTCATTGTCCAGAAAGTGGGAGAAGCAACAAGAGGAACAGCCATTTTAGATCTGGTCCTAACCAATGTTGATGACCTGGTTAGTGGGGTAGAAGTGGAAGGATCATTAGGCGCGAGTGATCATGCTCTTCTGAAGTTTACTATACAGCGGAAAGGAGCAGCCAAGCATACTAGGACTCAATTTCTTGACTTTAAGAAAGCCGACTTCATAAAACTTAGGGAAGTGCTGGGTGAGATCCCATGGACAGTAATACTAAAAGGAAAGGGAGTTCATGATGGCTGGGAGTTTGTTAAGAGGGAGATAGTAAAAGCACAACGTCAGGCAATACCAATGAGATGGAAACATGGAAGGTGACCTAAAGAAGCCAGGGTGGCTATCTAAAGAACTTTTAACTGAGTTAAGATTAAAAAAGGATGTATACAAAAAATGGAAAAGGGGGGGAACCACCAAAGAGGAATTCAAACAAATAGCCAGCACGTGTAGACACAAAGTCAGAAAAGCTAAAGCACAGAATGAACTCAGGCTTGCTAGAGAGGTTAAAAGCAACAAAAAAGGCTTTTACGGGTATGTTCGTAGCAAAAGGAAGAACAAAGAAACAGTGGGGTCACTCAGAGGAGAAGATGGTGACACAGAAAGGGCTGAACTCCTCAATGCCTTCTTTGCCTCAGTCTTCTCCGATAAAGAAAACAATGCCCGACCTGAAGAATTTGGAGCAAATGATTCAGCAAAGGAAACACAGCCCAGAATAACTAAGGAGATAGTACAAGAATACTTGGCTAGTTTAGATGTATTCAAGTCTCCAGGGCCAGATGAACTTCATCCAAGAGTATTAAAAGAACTGGCAGATGCGATCTCAGAACCACTGGCAGTCATCTTTGAGAATTCCTGGAGAACAGGCGAAGTCCCGGCAGACTGGTGGAGGGCAAATGTTGTCCCTATTTTCAAAAAGGGGAAACGAGAGGACCCAAATAATTACAGCCCAGTCAGTCTGACATCAATACCAGGGAAGATTATGGAGCAGATCATTAAGCAAACAGTCTGTGAGCACCTAGAAAGGAAAGCTGTGATCACCAATAGTCAGCATGGATTTCTGAAAAATAAGTCATGTCAGACTAACCTGATCTCGTTTTTTGACAGAATTACAAACCTGGTAGATGAAGGGAACGCAGTGGATGTAGCCTACCTTGATTTCAGCAAGGCATTTGACAAGGTGCCCCATGATATTCTTATAAAGAAGCTGGTAAAATGCGGTCTTGACTATGCTACCACTCAGTGGATTTTTAACTGGCTGACTGACCGAACCCAAAGGGTGCTCATCAATGCTTCCTCTTCATCCTGGAGAAGAGTGACTAGTGGGGTGTCAAAGGGTTCTGTCTTGGGCCCGGTCTTATTCAACATCTTTATCAACAACTTGGATGATGGATTCAAGGGCATCCTGATCAAATTTGCAGATGACACCAAAGTGGGAGGGGTGGCTAACACCCCAGAGGACAGGATCACACTTCAAAACGACCTTGACAGATTAGAGAACTGGGCCAAAACAAACAAGATGAATTTTAACAGGGAGAAATGTAAAGTATTGCACTTGGGCAAAAAAAATGAGAGGCACAAAAACAAGATGGGGGACACCTGGCTTGAGAGCAGTACATGTGAAAAGGATCTAGGAGTCTTGGTTGACCATAAACTTGACATGAGCCAACAGTGTGACGCAGCAGCTAAAAAAGCCAATGCAATTCTGAGCCCCTGACATCCATCCCGCCCTCGAAGCCCCCCTTCCCCCCTTCCCCTCTTCTGGGGCGGGTTCCGGGTGCTCCAGTGCTGTGGGGGTGAGTGCGGGATACAGTTCCTTCCCCCTGGCGTGCAGCCGACCAGTTGGATCCGGCCAGCCCGTAATGGGCTCGCCGACGTCGATCTCCTCTGCTTCCATCTCTCTGCATTCGTGTTCGAACCCAAGGTCCTCCCCCAACACGTCCATGTCCGTCTCTCCCCCTGTTACCTCGGGTGATGCTGCGTGCCAGGGCCCCCTTAGCAGTTCCCTGCTCCACCCCACCTCCGGTTGAGTGTCGCACCAATAAGAGCGGTCCGTGGCAGACCCCAAGAGTGATCCCTCCGGGGAGCTTGTGTCTGGCGCCGTTTCCTCAGCAGATGAGAACCCCTGGAACGTGCTGGTTGAAAGTGTGGGTGTGAAAATCTGCCGGCATAGGTCTGTGCGGGAAGAGTGCATGGAACTCGTCTTTGAGGTAGTGCTCCTCCAAGGCATAGTCCGGCACCCACCTGTTGGCGCTGGCCGGGGTACCTTCCCTGGCGAGGAGATATTCAACTCCCTCTTTCCCCCATCTTGAGTCTAAAATCTCTGTGACCTCGTTGAGTGGCGCCGCCCTCGGTGACCCCTCCCCCGTTGGCGACTTTCTAAGTGGGCGAGGTGCGGTCCCTGGCGCGTGAAACCTGTGGGGTTCCTTGTAGGGTGTGAGGACTGACCTATGAAATACCGGGTGCATTCTGGAGCCCTCCGGGAGTGTCAACCGGAAGGCCACTGGGTTGATTTGTGCCTCAACTTGGTAAGGCCCTAACTGCTTGTGTTTGAGCTTCTTCTTAGCTAACGTTCTGGCCGGCACTGCCTGGGCCGCTAACCAAACCCAGTCCCCCACCTGGATGTCTTCCCCGACTCTCCTGTGCCTGTCTGCCTGCACTTTGTAGGCGTGTTTTGCTAGTTCCAATTTCCTTCGGAGTTGCTCGTGGACCTCCTGCAACTCTGCTGCCAAGTGCTCTGCTCCCCGTGGCTCCCCCTCCCCCTTCGTCTCTAACCCCGGGAAGGTTCTGGGATGCCGCCCATTGTTGGCGAAGAACGGTGTCACCCCTGTAGACCCATGCTTCATGTTGTTGTAGGCAAACTCGGCCAGCGGTAGGTAGTCCACCCAGGTCGAGGGCTGTTGATTCGCGTAGCATCGCAGGTACTGCTGCATGATGGCGTTGACCCACTCCGCTTGTCCGTTGGTCTGGTGTCGTGCCGACGCTAAGTTGATCTTGACGTTCAGGATGCCCAGCAGCTTCTGCCAGAAGCTCGAGACGAATTGGCGACCCCGGTCAGACAGGATGGACCGTGGTAAGCCGTGAACTTTGAACACGTGGTCTATGAACAGTTTGGCAGTCTGTTCCACTGTGGCCACCTTCGCGCAAGGAATGAAGTGCGCCATCTTGGTGAACAGGTCTACGACCACGAGTACCGCCGTTTTGCCTCGCGAGCTGGGCAGATCTGTGACAAAGTCCAGGGCCACTTTCTCCCACGGTTCGAGCGGCGTCTGTCGCGGTTCCAGCAGTCCCGCCGGCTTCTTGTGCACTGGTTTGGCCCTTTGGCATGTGTCACACCTAGAGACGTAATCCGCGACTTCTCCCCTCATCTGGGGCCACCAAAAGTCTCTGGCCACCAATTCCGCCGTCTTGTCCTTGCCGAAGTGCCCAGCATTGGGCGCGTCGTGTAACTGCTGCAGGACTTTAGCTCGGAGGTCGTCCCCAGGCACGTAGAGAGCTCCTTTGCGGGTGAGCAGTCCGTTGCGTATCTGGAACTCGTCATCCTTCGCTGTGCCTCTTCGCACCTCCTCCATATTGGATTGTGCGAAGGCATCCGTCTGCAGTGCGCGACACACTGCGTCCAGGTCCACGGTGGCTGAAGCGCATGCCCACGCTTTCGGTGCGAAAATGTGTTTGGCTGCCACCAGTGCCGCTTCCTCAAGATACTGCGGTTTCCTGGATAGTGCATCTGCCATGACGTTGTTGTCTCCCGGGATGTATTCTATCCGGAAGTCGAAATCCGCAAAGAACTCCGCCCAGCGGATGTGTTTCTGGTTCAGGAACCGCGCCGTGCGCCAGTACTCCAGGTTCTTATGGTCCGTGCGGACCTGCACAGTGTGTCTGGCTCCGATGAGGAAGTGCCGCCACGCCTTGAAGGCTGCATGAATGGCCAGCAACTCCCTGTCCCAGATGGTGTAGTTCTGTTCCGACTTGCTGAGTTTCCTGGAGTAGAATGCGCAGGGCCTCCAGTTCCCTTGCGGATCTTGCTGCAACAGGACCGCCCCCACCGCTCTGTCTGATGCGTCAGTCTCAACCCTCATTGGTTTGCCGGGGTTTACGTGTAGCAGCTGTTCTTCGGACGCGAAGAGATGCTTGAGTCTCCGAAAAGACTGTTCCGCCTGGTCCGTCCAGGTGAACTTCTTCTTCTTGGAGCTGAGGTTGTCCGTGATAGCCGCCGTCTCCTTCGCGAACCCCTTGATGAACTTGCGGTAAAAGTTGGCGAAGCCGACGAACTTCTGGACCTCCTTCCGATTGCGCGGGCTCTTCCAGTCCAACACCGAGCGGACCTTGGCGCTGTCCATGGCGAGTCCCTTGTCGGACAGCTTGTAGCCCAGGAAATCCACCTCCGTCACGTCGAACTGGCACTTCTCCAGTTTGGCGTAAAGTCTGTGCTCCTGTAGTCTCTGCAGGACCTCCTTGACGTCTCCCTCGTGAGCCTCCTGCGATTCCGAGAAGATCAGGATGTCGTCTAGGAAGCATACGCATTTTTGTAGAGGAGGCCCGCTAACACGTGGTGCATGAAGGCTTGGAAACAATGGGAGCCATTTTGCAGACCAAACGGCATAACTCTATATTCATAGGTGCCTAAAGGCGTAAACATGGCCGTCTTCCACTCATCGCCCTCCCGCATGCGTATAAGGTTGTACGCCCCTCGTAGATCCAACTTGGTGAAGATCCGTCCCTTCCTCACCGTCGCAAGCAGGTCGTCGATCTTGGGCATGGGGAATGCTGTGGGCTTTGTCCTGGAATTTATGATCCTGGAATCAACTACGATTCTCCGTTGGGGCGTGTCTTTCTTCTTCACGAAAAACAGGGGACTGCCCCCCACTGCTTTGGATTCAAGTTGTGATCTATGAACTCCCTGAGTTCTTGCAGTTCGTCCTCAGACATGGAATATAGTTTTCCAGTCGGCAGTGTCGCCCCCGGTAGGAGGTCAATCGTGCAGTCGTAGGGCAGGTGGGGAGGCAGCTTGTCCGCTTCCTTCTCGCAGAAGACCTCCAAAATTGCCTTGTACTTGTTGGGCACCGCCTGCACCATGCCTAGGTGTAGCTGCTGTTCATCTTCCTGTCCCTCCTCTTCCTGGCCGGTTCGGATGCAGTGTTCTGCGCAGTAGGAGGAGCAGAAGGTCAATTGCCGCTGGTACCATGCTAATGCCGGGCTGTGCCTATCCAGCCAACTCATGCCCAACACTATGGGCGTGTCCGACAGGTGGGTGACATTGAAGCTGATGACTTCGCAGTGATTTCCAATTTGCAGTACCATAGGCGGCGTTTGCTGTACCACCTGTCCACCCAGTAGCTCCCTGCCATCGACCGTGACAACGTTTAGGGGCATCGTGGCTGGTAGGAGCGCTATGCGATGTCGCCTGATGAAGTCCACCCCCACAAAGTCTGCATTACTACCAGAGTCAATGGTAATAGGGACTTCCAGGGTGAATCCATTTGGCAGCTGGAGTGATGCGGTGAGTTGCACCACTGGTTTGGGTGGGAGGGGGTCTGTGGGCTGCAAAATCTCTGGGGACTGCTTCACTGACTCGCCTGGCTGGGCCCCAGTGCCTCTGCCTCCAGCCAGGCTTCGTCGTTTCCCTGCAGCTGTTCCCCCTGCTGAACTGCTCCTCTTACTGTTGCTGAGGCTGCAGTGTGCTTCTGGATCCTCTGGGGACACTCTTTGGCCATGTGCTGTGCACTGTCGCAGATGTAACACTTCCTGCTCCCTCTAGGAGCCTTCGTCTTGACTGCTCCTGGTGTTTGGGCTCTGGTCGCTGTCTGAGCCTTGGCACCACCGATCTCCATCGGCTCTTCTCCCTCCCCCAGTGGAGGCGTGGAGTGTGCGTGCCCTGTTTCTCTGGGTATGAAGGGAGGTGTTTTGGCCGGTGTGCGTGCCAGACGACCCTCATCCCTGCCCCAAGGGCGTTCTTCCAGGCGTACCCCTATCGTCAGCGCTCTCTGGACGACTTCTGTGGTAGTGGTAGGTCTCTCCCCCCTCGCCAGCTCATCTTTCACGGGTCCATTTAGCCCCTCCCAGAACAGATCCCTCACGGCATCAGAGTCCTTCTCCCAGCCCAGCACATTTACCAACGCAAAAAAGCGGGAGTGATATTGTCTCACCATGGCTTTGCCCTGCTGCAGCCCGTGTGTTTCCCTCCTGGCCACATCCACATCTACCGTTGATTTAAAACAAGCGTCCATAGCCTCGATAAATGCGTTTGAATCCTGGAGGGCGGGATCATTTTCGCGCCTGTCAGGGCTGCCTCAGGTCCCAGCTCACAAAGGACCAACGCCAGTCTCTCTTTATATACAGAAACGTTTATTGCAGTTCATTTTTCGTTTCACAGCCGAGGCGCGCAGCCCCACGTCCGTAACGCTAGACCGCTGAAGTCCCCTCTGAATCAGTCCCTCCCCTGCACCAGTTTAAGATGCTTGCTTTGCTCCACCTCCTCCTGTCTTTCCTTTTCCGCAGGGTCTTTCTGCCCGCTGGAGTTTCGCCCCTCCTGGATTCCTCTGACACTGAATCCCCAGATGGCTCTCCCTCCCTCCTGCGGGCTTTGGGACCTGGCTCCTCCCCCAGGCTCTCCATTTCCCCTCACGCTTGCACATTTGAACTTGGCGCGCGCGCCCAGCTTCCAACCTTTCTCCTGATCGTTACATCACTCCTCTCACTGCTCCCCTCCCCTTCCGGGAGGATATCTTGTTCTGACCTCCCCTCCGTTCCTGCCGACGGAGCTGCTTCCCCTGACACACTGGAACCTCCCCCCCTTCGCTACGCTCTGGAGGGGAAGCCGGTCCCGATCTCCAGCTGCTGCTTCGGGATTCCCTATTTGCTCCTTCCCCCTGATGAGTCCCCCCTGGGGCTCCTCTTGTCTTGGCTACAGGCGCCCCCTCCTGGGAATCCCCCGATTCGCTGGAAAGGCTCATGGAATCCCTCGGGCCACCGTCCTCCTCTTCCTCGCTGTCCTCGGACTCTTCCCAATAGTCCTCCCTCTCCTGCCTCCCATGTGCCTCTGCTCCTGAACCCCTGACATCCATCCCCCCTCGAAGCCCCCCCTTCCCCCCTCCCGCTGCTCGGGTGCTGGTTCCGGGTGCTCCATTGCCGTGGGGGGTAATGCTGGAAACAGTTCATTTCCCCCGGTCTGCCGCCCCCCAACTGGATCCGGCCAATCCTTGACGACCTCGTCTACGTCGATCTCCTCTGCTTCCAATTCAGTGTATGTGTGCTCGAACCCGGGCTCCTCCCCCAACACGTCCATGTCCGCCTCTCCCCCTGTTACCTCGGGCGATGCTGTTTGCCAAGGCCACCTTAGCCAGCTCCTGCTCCACCCCACTTCTGGCTGATCGTCCCACCAGTAAGAGCGGTCCGTGTCCACCCCCGAGCACGATCCCCCCCTTGGAGACTTCCAGTCGGCGCCAGCGTTTAATGGCTGTCCTTTCTCCGAGCTCCGGAGAAGGACTGCTCCGTGAGTTCGGGTCTGACCCGCTACGGCAAGCGGGGGACCCCTAAAATCACAGGCGCAGAAGCCTGTGAACAAGGAGACTCAGTGGGAACCAGAAGCGCCCCCCTTTACTGCGAAAGAGCCTTTTTAAAGGCTCCGGAATGGCATCGGGAGTGAGCATGGTGCTGAGAGTTGCAACCGAGCCCGCGGAGTGAAGCCGCGTTGCCATGAACGGAGAGCGCCGATTCCTTCCTGTAAATTGAAATTCGACTGAAAAACCCGTGAGTAGGACTGAAAGATTATTTGGGACTTTAAAACTAAAATTTAAAATTCAGCCGGAAACGGGAAAGGCAAAAAATAAGGAAGTCTGCCTTCCCCCAACTGCATGACAGACTAAGCAACGAAAACACAAAGCTGCATCTGAAGGAAAATAATCTTATGACTGCTTAACCTTGGCATTGGACATGATCTCCTCTCTAGCAGGCAGGGGCAGAGGGGAGAAAAAGTGACTTTATAACCTGCATGACTTTTTAAAAGAGAAAAGTTTTCCGCTGCCTTAATCCCCTGAGACGGACTGTCAAAATAAGATACCAGGAACTGTATTTAGAACTTGATACAACTTGTTACAAAGTTATACTGTGGAAGCTCTGCTTGTTACAGTGTTGGGACTTTGCTGCAACAACTCTTTGGATAGTGTGGACAGAGTAATTATATAGAAAAAGTGTTGCAGCACTTATATTGAGGAATCCTGGTCTCTTTGTTCTTTGTTTCCTTCACTTGGACATTTTGGTTTGCTCCCTCTAGAGGGTTGAGAAGTAACAGTTGCAGAGCAACGGATTAAGACAGTGGGATTTTCCATCAGGAAACTGCTCCTGTGAGAACGTCCTTGGGACATGAGCGGCCCAGCAGATGAGATAACTACCAGAGCTAAAGCAAAACAACAACAACAAAAGAAAAGAGGCTCAATATCAAGCCTAACACCGACAGGAGCAGCTGGGCAAGAAAAAGTGACAGCTGTTTCAATGGATTCAATGACACAGGCGTTACTCAAGTTAAATCAATCTTTAGAAGCTTTGACAAAGCAGAGTACAGAAAATTCACAAAAATTAACAGAATTAACAGCAAGGTTGGACTTGAATACGAAAAGTGTGACATCTAACACAGAATCTATAAATAAGCTGATTGAAGAAAACTCTGCAACACGTAAAATCGCAGAGGACGCCAGACATATTGCTGAAGAGACACAGGAAAAACTAGAACCAATCTCCAGAAAAGTGTATGAACATGATGCGACCTTGTCTTTGCTGGAATTACAGAGAAAGGAGAGAAACCTGAAATTAAGACTAGTTCCCGAAAGTGAAGGGGACAGCCTTGTGGAGTTCCTCACACAAGAGTTTTTTGACTTTTGGCAGGAAGAATTGCAGGAGGAAGAATTTAAGATAACAACAGCATTCAGATTGGGCAGGAGACAGAACAGAAAGACTCCGAGGGATTGCCTGATTACTTTTAGATCCAAGGAAGAAAGGGACAAAATATTAAAACTACATTACCAAAAGGCCTTGGAAATTGAAAACTCTCATATACAAATCTTCAAGGACATCCCTAAATATATTCTTGAGGTGAGAACCTTCTATAAAGATCTGGTCTACCTGCTGAAAAGGAACAACATACTTTTTAGGTGGGAGTTCCCACAAGGACTGTCCTTTAACTACAAGGGAAAGAAGGTGAAAATAAAAACAATTCAAGACAAAGAGAAGTTTTTGGAGAAAAACCACGAGGATTTGCAGAAGGGAACGGTAGACCCAATTCCAGAGGTAAAAGGGGCGGTAGATATCTTGAATCTATCGTTTGGACTTAAACCACCATCAGAGGAAGAGCAGCAACTTGGAGCGGTAGGAGGAGTAAATGACAAATAACAAGATGGCCCTGCAATTCCTTAGCTGGAATTGTAATGGGCTGAACATGCCCAGGAAAAGACGTCAAGTTTTTCATATTCTGAAAAGAGAAAAATTGGATTTGATTTGCTTACAAGAAACCCATGTGACAAGGGTACACAGGAAATTACTTATAAATAAAAGACTAGGACAAGAATTCATCTCATCGGATAAAGTTAAGAAAAGAGGAGTGGTGATTTATGCAAAAGAGAAATTGGCCCCAAGAATGATGTTTAAAGACGAACAAGGAAGATATTTGGCAATTGAAATACAAATACAAGGAGAAAAACTGTTAATTGTTGGAATTTATGCACCAAATGAAGGGAAGGCGGAATTTTTTAAGAAGCTGCATGGAACTCTGATGGACTATTTGGACTATAATGTAGTAATCATGGGAGATATGAATGGTGTGGTTTCTACAAATATGGACAAGGCACAAAGACAGACAATCTCTAAGGAAGGGAGACTTCCGAAGACCTTCTTTGAAATGACTGAAAATATGGACTTGATAGATATTTGGAGAACAAGGAACCCACTCGAAAGAGAGGGAACTTTCTTTTCTCAAGCAATGATGACCTGGACCAGAATCGATCAAATCTGGATTACTAGTGGGCTGGCTCCAAAGATCAAGAATATAGAAATCTGCCCCAAGACTTGCTCTGACCATAACGCCGTGAAGATGGAAATGAAATTTATAACAACTGGTCAATTTAGATGGAGGATGAATGACACCCTGTTTTGAGATGAGGAGATCCACAGAAAGGCCCAAAAAACCTTAAAGGACTATTTTGAATTAAACCTAAAAACTGATGTAGAAAAAAAGAGTGATCTGGGACGCAAGTAAAGCTGTGATGCGAGGATTCCTAATCCAACAAAATTCAGTAAAAAAGAGAAAGCAAAATGAGAAGAAGGAAAAGATCCTGGAAAAGATAAAAGAAGGAGAGAAGAAATTGAGATCAAAACCAAAGTCCCAGGAGATTTTGAGAGAGATCAAGTTATACCAGACACAATATATGGAACTGATGAACCAAGAGATTGAATGGAAGATAAAGCAAATGAGACAAAAGACATTCGAATCTGCAGATAAATGTGGTAAGCTTCTGGCTTGGCAATTGAAGAAAAGACAGAAACTAAATACAGTTACAAACCTAGAAGTGGATGGAAAGAATATATCCAAACCCAATGAGATTAGAAACTGTTTTTTGAGCTACTTTAAAAAATTATATTCACAAGGACCGCAGAAGGAAGAGGATATAGATGAATTCCTTAAAAAATATGGACTACAAAAAATCTCTCATCAAAGCAAGGTGGATCTAAACCAGAGAATAACAGAACAAGAGATAGAGGGTGCCATTCAGAACATGCAACTGGGCAAATCTCCAGGACCAGATGGACTGACTTCCAGATACTATAAAGCTTTGAAGGAGTGGTTGGTACAACCGTTAAAGGAAGTCTGTAACGAGATTCTAGAGGGGGGAAAGGCGCCAGAATCGTGGAAAGAAGCTTATATTACACTCATACCAAAGACAGAGACTGAAAAGACTCAGCTTAAGAACTACCGCCCAATATCATTACTCAATGTGGATTACAAAATCTTTGCAGACATTTTGGCAAAAAGATTGAAAAGAGTGTTGATGGAGAAGATTCACAAGGACCAAGCAGGCTTTCTCCCAAAAAGGCACTTATCAGACAACGTGAGGAACATAATAGACATTTTGGAACTATTGGAGGTGAATATAAACACTAAAGCAGTGCTGATATTTGTGGATGCGGAGAAAGCCTTCGACAATATTTCTTGGAGTTTTATGAAAAAGAATCTTCATGGGATGGGGGTAGGCCAAGGATTTGAGAATGGTATGGGTGCGATATATTCTGAACAAAAAGCTAAGTTGATTGTAAATAATGTGATAACTGAAGAATTTAAGATAGAAAAAGGGACACGACAAGGGTGCCCAATTTCCCCATTGCTTTTTATATCAGTCCTGGAGGTTTTGCTAAATATGATTAGAGATGACCAGCAGGTTAAAGATGTACAGGTCGGAGCAAAACATTATAAGTTAAGAGCCTTTGCAGATGATTTGGTACTTACTTTACAAGAGCCAGATACTAGTACAAAGAGGGTGTTGGAGATAATTCAAGAATTTGGTCAGGTGGCCGGATTCAAACTGAACAAACAAAAGACTAAAGTTTTGGAGAAAAATTTAACAGGTATGGAGAGGGAGAAATTCCAGAATGAAACAGGTTTGACAGTGGTTAAGAAGGTGAAATACCTAGGGGTTCATCTGACATCTAAAAATCTGAATTTGTATAAAGACAATTATGAAAAATGTTGGTCAGAAATCAAAAAAGATCTAGAAATATGGTCAAATTTGAAACTGTCAATGTTAGGCCGAATTGCAGTTATTAAGATGAATGTATTGCCTAGAATGTTATTCTTGTTTCAAACTTTGCAGGTTCTTGACAAGATGGACTGTTTCAAGAGGTGGCAGAAAGACATTTCAAAATTTGTCTGGCAGGGCAAAAAGCCCAGAATAAAATTTAAAATATTGACAGATTGTCAGGGGTTCAGGAGCAGAGGCAAGGGCAAGGGAGGAAACAGAGAGCGAGGGGGAGGAGGCAGAAGAAAAGATGAGTGATGACGACGACCCGAGATCTCCGAGTCTTTCCAGTGAATCAGAAGATTCACAGAAAGGAGCACCAGTGGCCAGGGCAAGGGGGGAGACTAGGGGGACACCCCAGGGAGATTGAGCCAGAGGGGACTCAGAGGAGAGCAGTTGGAAATCGGGACCAGCGTCACCGCCAGAGAGCAGGGAAGAGGAAGGGAGCCAGGGATCAAACGCTGGCAGCTCACAACAGGGGGGAGGGCATGAGTCAGGAGTGGCCACACCTCCATCGGGGAGCGAAGAGACGGTTAGACGGAAGGTGGAAGGTTGGGCGCGCGCGCCAAGTTCAAATGCACAGGAAGGTGGCGCAGTAGGCAGCCCGGAGAGGGAGCCAGGTCCTAAAGCCCGGCGCAAGGAGATAGGAGGGTCCGGGGGGTCCGCGTCAGAGGAATCCCGGAAGGAAGAGACCGCGGGGGGCAGAGGGACCCAGAGAAGAACAGTCAGGCGGAAAAGGTGGAGCAGGGATAGGATATTAAATTGGTGCACAAGGGGCGGAGATTCAGACGAAGCTTCGCCGATCTAAGCATAAGACGTAGAGTTGCACGCAGCAGCTTGAGAATGGAAACTGTAACTCAATAAAGACTTTTAATTAATGATCGCTGGCTAGCGTGATCCTCTGTGAGCTAGGATCTGGGAGCAACCCTGACAGTAAGCTTCGTCTCCTTAAATTGTGGGCATCCACGGCCTCGCGGAGAGGAGAGAAAGTGGGTGCCTACTAACGAGCTCACGAACAGCAGACAATATGACGGCCGAACAGCAAATAGCAGAACTCAGAGAAGCAGTATCACGACTGAATGCCGAGGCTCTGGCATCCAGGAAGAGAGAGGAGGACGCAGCTGCCGCCTACAGGGATCTCCAGGTCAGGTTGGAAGTGCTTACGAAGCAAGGGCAACAGACACCCAAACCGGAGGGGATTGGGTTGGGGAGACGCACAGGCGGTCTGGTCTCTCACTTTGATGGGAATTTGCAACAGTACCCCAACTTTAGAGCAGATGTAATGTGTGCACAAAGACTTTAGAGATGAAGAAGAAAAGGTGGGGTTCATCATGTCACATTTGCATGGAGATGCTAAAGCATGGCTGCGCAATTTGTGGAGAGATAAGGATCCTGCGCTCCAAAATGCGGATGCCTTTATTAAAGCGATGGATGGGTGTTTTTTATCAAGCATTGACGTGGATCTTGCCCGGAAGGAGGTGCATGGACTAAGGCAAGGGAGAGCCAGCGTAAGGCAGTACCATGCCCGCTTTTTCGCTTTGGTCAGTGCCCTGGAATGGGACAGAGATTCGGCCCCTGTAAGAGACCTGTTTTGGGAGGGATTGCACAGTTCGGTTAAAGATGAAATTGCGAGGGGGGAGAGACCCCGGACCACGCAGGAGATCGTTCAGAGGGCGCTGGCGGTGGGGGTGCGGCTGGAAGAACGTCCGTGGAGCAGGGACGAAGGGCGTGGAGGGCGCGAACCAGCCAGGGGCTCCTCCTTCCTTCCCAGAGAAGCAGCGCGTGCGCAATCCACGCCTCCGCCCGGAGGAGGGGCGGAACCTATGGAGGTGGGAGGTGCAAGGGCTCAGTCAGCAGCCAGAGCCCTAGCACCGACAGCAGTGAAAGCGAAGCCTCCTAGAGGGAACAGGAAGTGTTACATCTGTGAGGAGCCAGGGCATATGGCGAAAGAGTGTCCCTGGAGGCTCCACAAGCACACTGCAGCCTCAGCAATGGTAACTGCAGCAACGCAGCAAGGAGAACCACAGCAGGGAAACGACGCAGTCTGGCTGGAGGAAGAGGCACTGGGGCCCAGCCAGACGTGTCAGTGAAGCAGTCCCCAGAGATTTTACAGCCCATGGACCCCCTCCCGCCCAAACCAGTAGTAAGACTCACCGCATCTCTCCAGCTGCCCAATGGGATCACCCTAGACGTGCCAATCACCATCGACTCGGGAAGCAATGCGGACTTTATAGGGCAGGACTTTGTCGACAGGCACGCTATACAGTTACTGCCTGCCACGCTGCCCCTGCAGGTTGTCACGGTGGATGGCAGGGAGCTGCTGGGGGGGCAAGTGGTGAAGCAAATGCCACCAATGGTGATGCGACTTGGGAATCACAGGGAAGTCATCAGCTTCAACGTCACTCAACTGTCGGACACGCCCATTGTATTGGGCATGAGTTGGCTGGACAAGCACAGCCCGACGCTGGCTTGGTACCAGAGGCAGCTGACCTTCGGCTCTTCCTTTTGCGCTGAACACTGCATCGTGCCCCGGCAGGACGGGGAGGAGGAGGAGTCACAGCTGCAGCTAGGCACGCTGCAAGCGGTTCCCCACAAGTACGCAGAATTTTTGGAGGTGTTCTGCGAGAAGGAGGCAGACAGGCTACCCCCCCACAGACCATATGACTGCAAAATTGACCTGCTGGGGGGCGGCGCTGCCCAAAGGGAAGCTGTATTCCATGTCTGAGGACGAACTGCAGGACCTCAAGGAGTTCATAGATCATAATTTGGAGCGCGGTTTCATCCGAGAGTCCAAGGCAGCGGGGGGCAGTCCGGTATTCTTTGTTAAGAAGCGAGACACGCCCCAAAAAAGACTCGTAGTGGACTACCGCATTTTGAACAGTGTGACCAAGCCATCGGACTTCCCCATGCCCCGAATCGACGACCTCCTCGCAAAGGTACGCAAGGGCAGCGTGTTCACCAAGTTGGACCTGCGAGGGGCGTACAACCTCATTCGCATGCGGGAAGGAGATGAGTGGAAGACAGCCATGTTCACGCCCCTGGGCACCTACGAATATAGAGTTATGCCTTTTGGATTGCAAAATGGCTCCCACGTTTTTCAAGCTTTCATGCATCACGTGTTGGCGGGGCTCCTCTACAAGACGTGCGTCTGTTTCTTGGATGATATCCTGATCTTTTCGGAATCGCAGCAGGAGCATGACGGACACGTCAGGGAAGTGCTGAGCAGGCTACAGCAACATAGGCTTTATGCCAAGCTAGAGAAGTGCCAATTCGACGTAACGGAGGTGGATTTCCTGGGCTACAAGTTGTCTGACAAGGGACTCGCCATGGACAGCGCCAAGGTTCGAGCGGTGTTGGATTGGAAAAGCCCACGCAACCGGAAGGAGGTCCAACGGTTTGTCGGCTTCGCGAACTTCTATCGCAAGTTTATCAAAGGCTTTGCTATGCAGACAGCGGCCATCACGGACACGCTCAGCTCCAAGAAAAAGAAGTTCATCTGGACAGCGCAGGCAGAGCAGTCATTTCAGGCACTCAAGCGTCTCTTCGCGTCGGAAGAACAGCTGCTTCATGTCAACCCCAGCAGGCCAATGAGGGTTGAAACAGACGCCTCAGACAGAGCCGTCGGAGCAGTCCTGCTGCAGAAGGACCCGCAGGGGGTTTGGAGGCCGGGAGCGTTTTACTCCAGGAAGCTCAGCAAGTCCGAACAGAACTACACCATATGGGACAGGGAGTTGCTGGCCATTCATGCAGCATTCAAAGCATGGAGGCACTTCCTGATCGGAGCCAAGCACACGGTGCAGCTCTGCACAGACCACAAGAATCTGGAGCACTGGCGCACGGCACAGTTCCTGAACCAGAGGCAAATACGTTGGGCTGAGTTCTTTGCGAACTTCGACTTCCGAATAGAGTATGTCCCGGGGGACACCAACATCATGGCGGATGCTCTCTCCCGTAAGCCACAGTATCTGGAGGAGGCGACGCCAGCGGCCGCCATGCACATCTTCGCACCGACAGTGTGGGCGTGCGCTGCGGCGACAGTTGACCTGGAGGCGGTGCGACGAGCGTTGCAGGATGACTCCTTCGCGCAAGCAAAAATGGCAGAGGTGCACAGGGGCACGGCGGCGACCGACGAGTTCCAACTGCGAGATGGATTGCTCCTCCATAAAGGGGCCATCTACGTGCCGGGAGACGAACTTCGCGCCAAGGTACTGCAGCAGCTGCACGACGCGCCCACGGCCGGGCACTTTGGCAAGGAGAAGACGGTGGAATTAGTCGCCAGAGACTTCTGGTGGCCCGGAATGAGAGGGGAAGTCGCGGACTACGTGGCGAGGTGTGACACCTGCCAGAGGGCCAAACCAGTACACAGACCGCCGGCCGGACTGCTGGAACCGCTGCAAACTCCGTGCGAACCATGGGAGAGAGTGGCCCTGGACTTTGTCACGGATCTGCCCAGCTCGAGGGGCAAGACGGCTGTGCTGGTGGTGGTCGACTTGTTCTCCAAGATGGCACATTTCATTCCGTGTGCGAAGGTGGCCACGGCGGAACAAACCGCCAAACTGTTCATAGACCACGTGTTCAAGGTTCACGGTCTGCCGCGGTCTATTCTGTCCGACCGAGGGCGACAGTTCATCTCGAACTTCTGGCAAAAGCTGATGGGCTTCCTGAACGTCAAGATCAACCTGGCGTCGGCGAGACACCCGCAGACCAACGGGCAAGCGGAGCGGGCCAATGCCGTCATGCAGCAGTACCTGAGATGTTATGCGAATCAACAGCCTGCGACATTGGTGGATTACCTGCCTCTCGCCGAGTTCGCCTACAACAACACGAAGCACGTGTCCACGGGGGTCACGCCGTTCTTCGCCAACAACGGGAGGCACCCCAGAACCTTCCCGGGACTAGAAAGAATGGTGGAGGGGGAGCCGCAGACAGCAGATGCGTTCGCGTCGGAGTTGCAGGAGGTCCACGATCAGCTGCGGCGGCACCTGGAGCTGGCCAAACACGCATACAAGGTGCAGGCGGACAAACACAGAAGGGTTGGCGAAGAGATCCATGTCGGGGACTGGGTCTGGTTAGCAGCCCACGCAGTGCCGACCAGGTCGTTGGCCAAGAAGAAACTAGGGCATAAGCAACTGGGGCCCTACCAAGTCGAAGAGCAGGTCAACCCGGTGGCTTTCAGGCTGGCGCTTCCGGAGGGTTCCAGAATGCATCCGGTGTTCCACAGATCGGTGCTCACTCCCTACAAGGCACCGCACAGGTTTCAGGAACCCGGAACGGCGCCGAGTCCGCTCAGAGAAAGAACCGGGCACGCGGGAGTGGCACAGGAGGAGCGCATCAACGAAGTCACGGAGATTTTGGACTCCAGGTGGGGGGAAGAGGGAGTAGAATACCTTCTCGCCAAGGAGGGCACCCCGGCCAGTGCGAACAGCTGGGTGCCGGGCTACGCCTTGGACGAACCTCTGCTCAAGGACGAGTTTCATGCCCTCTTCCCACATAGACCAATGCCAGCAGACCTTTTCGACGACTGGCTTTTCACTCCCACACTTTCTGCAAGCACGTTCCGGGGGTTCGACTCGGACGAGGACCCGATACGAGATGCCCGTTCTCCGGAGGGGTCACCCTCGGGATCTGCCTCGGAACCCTCGTATTGGTGGGACGATAGACCAGAGGAGCAGTGGCGCAAGAGGTGGCTGGAAGGTCCCGGACGAGCAACGCCGCCAGGAGGCCGTGAGGGAGAGACGGACATGGACGTTTTCGGGGACAACCTTGGTTTCGAGCACGGCGGCACAGAGATGGACGCGGAGGTGACCGTCGTCGACGAGAGCAGGGAGGAAGAACCGGGAGACTTCAAATGGAGGCCCACCACGGGAAGCGAACGGTATCCGACGTTCGTCCCTCTGCCGCAGCAGCACCCAGCTCCCGCACCGGAAGGAGGGGAGGGGGGAACGGGGGGCTTCGAGGGGGGGATGGATGTCAGGGGTTCAGGAGCAGAGGCAAGGGCAAGGGAGGAAACAGAGAGCGAGGGGGAGGAGGCAGAAGAAAAGATGAGTGATGACGACAACCCGAGATCTCCGAGTCTTTCCAGTGAATCAGAAGATTCACAGAAAGGAGCACCAGTGGCCAGGGCAAGGGGGGAGACTAGGGGGACACCCCAGGGAGATAGAGCCAGAGGGGACTCAGAGGAGAGCAGTTGGAAATCGGGACCAGCGTCACCGCCAGAGAGCAGGGAAGAGGAAGGGAGCCAGGGATCAAACACTGGCAGCTCACAACAGGGGGGAGGGCATGAGTCAGGAGTGGCCACACCTCCATCGGGGAGCGAAGAGACGGTTAGACGGAAGGTGGAAGGTTGGGCGCGCGCGCCAAGTTCAAATGCACAGGAAGGTGGCGCAGTAGGCAGCCCGGAGAGGGAGCCAGGTCCTAAAGCCCGGCGCAAGGAGATAGGAGGGTCCGGGGGGTCCGCGTCAGAGGAATCCCGGAAGGAAGAGACCCCGGGGGGCAGAGGGACCCAGAGAAGAACAGTCAGGCAGAAAAGGTGGAGCAGGGATAGGATATTAAATTGGTGCACAAGGGGCGGAGATTCAGACGAAGCTTCGCCGATCTAAGCATAAGACGTAGAGTTGCACGCAGCAGCTTGAGAATGGAAACTGTAACTCAATAAAGACTTTTAATTAATGATCGCTGGCTAGCGTGATCCTCTGTGAGCTAGGATCTGGGAGCAACCCTGACACAGATGTAAAAGAAAGAGGGGGATTTGCCCTGCCGGATTTAAAATTGTATTATGAAGCAGCAGCGTTTTGCTGGCTGAAAGAGTGGATGCTCCTCGAGAATACAGATATCTTGGATTTAGAAGGTTTCAATAATGCATTTGGTTGGCATGCATACTTATGGTATGTTAAAATTAAAGTGCATAGTGCCTTTAAAAACCAGATTGTCAGAAAAGCATTATATAATGTCTGGATAAGATATAAAGACTTGCTGGAAAACAAACCCCCTAGATGGTTGTCACCCTTGGAGGCTAAGGCATTGAAAAAGCTCAATATGGAGGCCGAATGGCCAAAGTATTGGGAAATCTTGGAACAAGACGGAGATAAATTGAAGTTACAGAGTCATGAGAAATTGAAACCCAAAGTACGAGATTGGCTCCTTAATATCAAATAATGGAGGTGTACAAACAAGATAGGAAAATTGGCTTCCAGGTGGAGAAATCAAAATTAGAAACTGAATTGTTAGAACCCAATACTAAGAACTTATCAAGAATGTATAATTTGCTGCTGAAATGGAATACACAAGATGAAACAGTTAAATCAGCTATGATTAAGTGGGCACAGGACATTGGCCATAATATTATGTTTGCTGACTGGGAATGGTTGTGGAACACCGGGATAAAATTTACGGCATGTAATGCTTTAAAGGAAAATATTATGAAAATGATCTATAGGTGGTACATGACCCCAGTCAAGCTAGCAAAAATCTACCATTTGCCTGATAACAAGTGTTGGATATGTAAAGAAACTGAAGGTACTTTCTACCACCTTTGGTGGACATGCCCGAAGATTAAGGCTTTCTGGGAAATGATATATAATGAAATGAAAAAGGTACTTAAATGTACTTTCCCTAAGAAACCAGAGGCCTTTCTCTTGGGCATTGTCGGCCAATTGGTGTCAAAGAAAGATAGAACTTTCTTTATGTATGCTACAACAGCAGCAAGAATACTTATCGCAAAGTATTGGAAGACACAAGATCTACCCACCCTGGAAGAATGGCAGATGAAAGTGATGGACTACATGACATTGGCTGAGATGACTGGCAGAATCCGTGACCAGGGAAAGGAGACGGCGGAAGAAGAATGGAAGAAATTTAAAATCTATCTTAAGGACTATTATAAACTTGATGAATGTTAGAATGTCGAGGTTTTGAGAAAGAAAGGGTTACAGTGATATAAGATTAGACTGAAGGAAAGATTAAGAGGACAGAGGCTTGAGAGAAATAATTAGAAGTTGCTAAAAATTTTGGACATCGGGATGCAGAAAGGGGAGGTATGGGGGAGTCTGAGAAACAAGGTTTATGAAAAAAAGATTATGAAACTATACGTGTTTGTATGTCTTTTTATATGTTTGTATTGTTTTTTAAAAGATTGTAAAACCAATAAAAAAATATATAATAAAAAAAGGGGGAAGCAGCTCCGTCGGCAGGAACGGAGGGGAGGTCAGAACAAGCTATCCTCCCGGAAGGGGAGGGGAGCAGTGAGAGGAGTGATGTAACGATCAGGAGAAAGGTTGGAAGCTGGGCGCGCGCGCCAAGTTCAAATGTGCAAGCGCGCGGGGAAACGGAGAGCCCGGGGGAGGAGCCAGGTCCCAAAGCCCGCAGGAGAGCCATCTGTGGATTCAGCGTCAGAGGAATCCAGGAGGGGTGAAACTCCAGCGGGCAGAAAGACCCTGCGAAAAGGAAAGACAGGAGGAGGTGGAGCAAAGCAAGCATCTTAAACTGGTGCAGGGGAGGGACAGATTCAGAGGGGACTTCAGCGGTCTAGCGTTACGGACGTGGGGCTGCGTGCCTCGGCTGTGAAACGAAAAATGAACTGCAATAAAATTTCTGTATATAAAGAGAGACTGGCGTTGGTCCTTTGTGAGCTGGGACCTGAGGCAGCCCTGACAGTAAGTCCCCTCTCTGTACGCAAAAAATTTTTTTTTGCAAGCTCACGAAGGTTGGCAGAGATGACTGCGGAGGAGCAACTAACAGAACTGCGAAACGCAGTAGCGGAGCTTTCCACGGCAGTACTGATCTCCAAAAAGACAGGAGAGGAAGCAGAAGCGCGATGCCAGGATCTGCAAGCCAGGTGGGAGCGTGCATGCAAAGAAGGGTTCCCGGGGCCCAGGTCAGAGGGAATTGGACTCGGCTGGCAGGGGGGCAGTTTAGTAGCCCACTTCGATGGGAACCTGAAGCATTATCCCAGTTTCAGAGCTGACGTCGTATATGCGCTGCATTTGCTTCGGAAGGATTTTAGAGATGAGGAGGAGAGAGTAGGCTTCATTGTATCCCACTTGCATGGGGAAGCTAAAGCCTGGCTACGCAATTTATGGCGCGAAGATGGTCCTGCCCGCAGGGATTCTGACGCATTTATCGCGGCCATGGACGCTTGTTTCCAATCTACCGTGGACATTGATGTGGCAAGGCGCGAGATGCATGGATTGAGGCAAGGCAAGGCTACAGTACGACAGTACCATTCCCGCTTTTTTTGCATTGCTGAATGTGCTGGGCTGGGAAAAGGACTCCGTGGCAGTGAGAGATTTGTTCTGGGAGGGACTCAATGGCTCCGTAAAGGATGAGTTGGCAAGGGGGGACAGACCTCAAACCCTCGCAGACGTCGTGCAGAGAGCGCTCACGATAGGAGTGCGCCACGAAGAACGCCCTTGGCACAGTGATGAGGGTCGCCAGGTGCGTGCACCGGCTAGAGCGTCTCCTTTTCTTCCCAGGGACCTGGGACGTACGCATCCCTCGCCTCCGCTGAGGGAGGGGGAGGAACCGATGGAGCTTGGTGGTGCCAAGGCTCAGACAGCAGCCGGAGCCCCAGCGCCCGGAGCAGTCAAGACTAAGCCTCCTAGAGGGAGCAGGAAGTGCTACATCTGTGACAGTGCGCAACACATGGCCAAAGAGTGCCCCCAGAGGCTCCAGAAGCACACTGCAGCCTTAGCAACAGTAACAGAGGCAGCTCACCACGGAGAGCAGTTTCAGGGAAATGACAGTGCCTGGCTGGAAGCAGAGATGCTGGGGCTCAGCCAGGCAAGTCAGTAAAGCAGTCCCCAGCGATTTTGCAGCCTACAGACCCCCTACCACCCAAGCCAGTGGTGCAACTCACTGCAACTCTCCAGTTACCTAATGGACTCACCCTGGAAGTCCCTGTTAGCATTGACTCCGGTAGCAACGCAGACTTCATGGGGGTGCAGTTCATCAAGGAACATCGCATAGCGCTTCTACCAGCCACGCTGCCCTTAAACGTTGTCACAGTCGATGGCAGGAAGCTGCTGGGCGGGCAGGTGGTACAACAGACACCACCCATGGTGATGCAGATTGGGAATCACCGCGAGGTCATCAGTTTCAACGTCACCCGCCTGTCAGACACGCCTATAGTGTTGGGCATGAGTTGGCTGGATAGACACAGCCCGTCATTAGCGTGGTACCAGCGACAACTCACCTTTGGTTCATCCTACTGCGCACAGCACTGCATCCAGCCCGGCCAGGAAGCGGAGGGCCAGGAGGAAGGGCAGCAGCTGCACCTGGGCATGGTGCAGTCGGTGCCCCACAAGTACAGGGGTTTTTTGGAGGTCTTCTGCGAAAAGGAAGCTGACCAGTTGCCCCCCCCCCACTGGCCCTACGACTGCGCAATTGACCTCTTGCCAGGAGCGACGCTGCCGACTGCGAAGCTGTATTCCATGTCCGAGGACGAGATGCAGGAGCTCAGGGAGTTCATAGAGCACAATTTGAAGCGGGGATTCATCCAAGAATCCAAGGCAGTGGGGGGCAGTCCTGTGTTTTTCGTGAAGAAGAAGGACACGCCCCCAAAAAGGCTCATTGTAGACTTTAGGGCCATAAACTCGATGACAAAGCCCAAGGCATTTCCCATGCCTAAGATTGACGACTTGCTCGCGACGGTGCGAAAGGGGAAGATCTTCACCAAGCTGGATCTGCGCGGCGCGTACAATCTCATACGCATGAGGGAGGGTGATGAGTGGAAGACGGCCATGTTTACGCCGTTGGGCACCTATGAATACAAAGTTATGCCGTTTGGCCTCCAAAATGGCTCCCACTGTTTCCAAGCATTCATGCACCATGTGCTAGCGGGACTCCTTTACAAGAAGTGCGTATGCTTCCTCGACGACATCCTGATCTTCTCGGAATCGCCGGAGGCTCACGAGAGTGACGTAAAGGAGGTCCTGCAGAGGCTAAGGGAGCACAGACTCTACGCCAAACTGGAGAAGTGCCAGTTCGACGTGACGGAGGTGGATTTTCTGGGCTACAGGCTGTCCGACAAGGGACTCGCCATGGACAGCGCCAAGGTCCGCGCGGTGTTGGACTGGAAGAGCCCACACAATCGGAAGGAAGTCCAGAGGTTCGTCGGCTTCGCCAACTTTTACCGCAAGTTCATCAAAGGTTTCGCGAAAGAGACGGCGGCTATCACGGACACCCTCAGTTCCAAGAAGAAAAAGTTCATTTGGACGGACCAGGCGGAGCAGTCCTTTCGGAGACTTAAGAGCCTCTTCGTGTCCGAAGAACAGCTGCTACACGTGAATCCCAGCAGGCCCATGCGGGTTGAGACTGTCGCATTGGACAGAGCGGTGGGGGCGGTCCTCTTGCAGCAAGATCCGCAAGGGAACTGGAGGCCCTGCGCGTTCTACTCCAGAAAGCTCAGCAAGTCGGAGCAGAACTACACCATCTGGGACAGGGTGTTGCTGGCCATTCATGCAGCATTCAAGGCATGGAGGCACTTCCTCATCGGAGCCAGACACACTGTGCAGGTCCGCACGGACCATAAGAACCTAGAGTATTGGCGCACGGCGAAGCTCCAGAGCCAGAGGCACATATGCTGGGCGGAGTTCTTTGCGGATTTCGACTTCAGGATAGAGTACATCCCAGGAGACAACAATGTCATAGCAGATGCGCTCTCCAGGAAACCCCAGTATCTCGAGGAAGCGGCACCAGTGGCGGCCAAGCACATTTTCGCACCGCAGGCATGGGCATGTGCTTCAGCCGCCGTGGACCTGGACGCGGTGCGTCGCGCGCTGCAGACGGATCCGTTCGCGCAATCCAAGATGGAGGAACTGCGGAGGGGCACAGCAAAGGACGGCGATTTCCAGATACGCGACGGCCTGCTAACCCGCAAAGGTGCTCTCTACGTGCCGGGGGACGATCTCCGCGCGAAGGTCCTGCAGCAGTTGCACGACGCACCCAGCGCGGGTCACTTCGGCAAGGAGAAGACGGCGGACTTAGTAGCCAGGGACTTTTGGTGGCCCCAGATGCGAGGAGAGGTCGCGGATTACGTCGCCAGGTGTGACACTTGCCAGAGATCCAAACCAGTGCACAAGAAGCCAGCGGGACTACTGGAACCGCTGGAGACGCCACTACAGCCGTGGGAGAGGGTGGCGCTGGACTTTGTTACTGATCTACCCAGTTCGCGAGGCAAGACGGCGGTACTTGTGGTTGTAGACCTGTTCACCAAGATGGCGCATTTCATTCCTTGCGCGAAGGTGGCCACAGCGGAACAGACCGCCAAGCTGTTCATAGACCACGTGTTCAGGGTTCACGGCTTGCCACGGTCCATCCTGTCCGACCGGGGCCGCCAATTCATTTCCAGTTTCTGGCAGAAGTTCCTGGGTATCCTGAACGTCAAGATCAACTTAGCGTCGGCGAGGCATCCGCAGACCAACGGCCAAGCGGAGAGGGTCAACGCCATCATGCAGCAGTACCTGCGATGTTACGCCAATCAACAGCCTGCGACTTGGGTGGACTACCTACCGCTGGCCGAGTTTGCCTACAACAACACGAAGCACGCATCAACGGGGGTGACACCGTTCTGCACCAACAATGGGCGACATCCCAGAACCTTCCCGGGGTTGGAGACGACGGCGCAGGGGGAGCCGCAGGGAGCTGAGCACTTAGCAGCAGAATTGCAGGAGGTCCACGAGGAACTCCGACGGCACTTGGAGCTAGCTAAACATGCCTACAAGGTGCAGGCAGACAGGCACAGGAGGGCAGGGGAAGACATCCAGGTGGGGGACTGGGTATGGTTAGCGGCCCAGGCAGTGCCGGCCAAGTCGTTAGCTAAGAAGAAGCTAGGACACAAACAGCTAGGGCCATACCAAGTTGAGGCCAGGATCAATCCTGTAGCTTTTTGGTTGACTCTCCCAGAAGGTTCCAGAATGCACCCGGTCTTTCATAGGTCGGTGCTCACACCCTACAAGGCCCCACACAGGTTTCAGGAGCCAGGGACAGCACCAGACCCACGCAGAAAGTCACCAGAGGGGGGGAAGTCACTGAGGGCCACGACATTCAACGAGGTCACGGAGATTCTGGACTCGAGATGGGGGGAGGAGGGAGTAGAATATCTCCTCGCCAGGGAGGGCACCCCGGCCAGCGCCAACAGTTGGGTGCCGGATTATGCTCTGGAGGAACCGCTTCTCAAAGACGAGTTCCATGCACTCTTCCCACACAGGCCCATGCCAGCGGATTATTTTGACAGCTGGCTTTTTACGCCCACACTTTCCGCCAGCACGTTCCAGGGGTTCTCCTCCGCAGAGGAGACGACGCCGGAATCGAGCCCTCCAAGGGGATTGTGCTCTTTTTTTATATATATATAAATTTTTTATTGGTTTTACAGCATTTTTTAAACAATACAAACAAATAAAAGGACAAACAAACATGTATAATTTCCTAACCTTTTTTTCATTACCCTCATTTCTCAGACTCCCCCATTCTGCATCCCAATTTCCAAGATTATTTCAGCAGCTTCTAAATAATTTTATCAAATATGTGTCCTCATAGTCTTTTCTTCAACTTATTCTTATGTCACTGTAATCCCTTTTTCTTTCTCAACACCTCGACATTTTAGCATTCATCAATTTTATAATAGTTCTTAAGATAAATTTTAAATTTCTTCCAATCCTCTTCCGCCGTCTCTTTCCTCTGATCACGGATTCTGCCAGTCATCTCAGCCAATGTCATATAGTCCATCACTTTCACCTGCCATTCTTCCAAGGTGGGTAGATCTTGTGTCTTCCAATACTTTGCGATAAGTATTCTTGCTGCTGTTGTAGCATACATAAAGAAAATTCTATCTTTCTTTAACACCAATTGGCCGACAATGCCCAAGAGAAAGGCCTCTGGTTTCTTAGGGAATGTACATTTAAGTACTTTTTTCATTTCATTATATATCATTTCCCAGAAGGCCTTGATCTTTGGGCACGTCCACCAAAGGTGGTAGAAAGTACCTTCAGTTTCTTTACATATCCAACACTTGTTATCAGGCAAATGGTAGATTTTTGCTAGCTTGACTGGGGTCATGTACCACCTATAGATCATTTTCATAATATTTTCCTTTAAAGCATTACATGCCGTAAATTTTATCCCGGTGTTCCACAACCATTCCCAGTCAGCAAACATAATATTATGGCCAATGTCCTGTGCCCACTTAATCATAGCTGATTTAACTGTTTCATCTTGTGTATTCCATTTCAGCAGCAAATTATACATTCTTGATAAGTTCTTAGTATTGGGTTCTAACAATTCAGTTTCTAATTTTGATTTCTCCACCTGGAAGCCAATTTTCCTATCTTGTTTGTACACCTCCATTATTTGATATTAAGGAGCCAATCTCGTACTTTGGGTTTCAATTTCTCATGACTCTGTAACTTCAATTTATCTCCGTCTTGTTCCAAGATTTCCCAATACTTTGGCCATTCGGCCTCCATATTGAGCTTTTTCAATGCCTTAGCCTCCAAGGGTGACAACCATCTAGGGGTTTTGTTTTCCAGCAAGTCTTTATATCTTATCCAGACATTATATAATGCTTTTCTGACAATCTGGTTTTTAAAGGCCCTATGCACTTTAATTTTATCATACCATAAGTATGCATGCCAACCAAATGCATTATTGAAACCTTCTAAATCCAAGATATCTGTATTCTCGAGGAGCATCCACTCTTTCAGCCAGCAAAACGCTGCTGCTTCATAATACAATTTTAAATCCGGCAGGGCAAATCCCCCTCTTTCTTTTACATCTGTCAATATTTTAAATTTTATTCTGGGCTTTTTGCCCTGCCAGACAAATTTTGAAATGTCTTTCTGCCACCTCTTGAAACAGTCCATCTTGTCAAGAACCTGCAAAGTTTGAAACAAGAATAACATTCTAGGCAATACATTCATCTTAATAACTGCAATTCGGCCTAACATTGACAGTTTCAAATTTGACCATATTTCTAGATCTTTTTTGATTTCTGACCAACATTTTTCATAATTGTCTTTATACAAATTCAGATTTTTAGATGTCAGATGAACCCCTAGGTATTTCACCTTCTTAACCACTGTCAAACCTGTTTCATTCTGGAATTTCTCCCTCTCCATACCTGTTAAATTTTTCTCCAAAACTTTAGTCTTTTGTTTGTTCAGTTTGAATCCGGCCACCTGACCAAATTCTTGAATTATCTCCAACACCCTCTTTGTACTAGTATCTGGCTCTTGTAAAGTAAGTACCAAATCATCTGCAAAGGCTCTTAACTTATAATGTTTTGCTCCGACCTGTACATCTTTAACCTGCTGGTCATCTCTAATCATATTTAGCAAAACCTCCAGGACCTGTTCTATTTCCAGAGGGGGGAAGCTGCTTGTCAACGTGGAGGGCAAGGACAATCTCTTTGTTCTGGAAACACCTCTGGAGGGTGGTGGGAATGCAGGAAAAGCAAAGGCGCAGTGTGCTAGTGTTCCCAGCCATGATTCATGTGTTCACATATGGCACAAGAGAATGTCTCATGCTTGTTTGGAAGATGTTAAGAGGCTGCCAGGCTGCACCAAAGGTTGTAAAATCACACCATGTGAGGGATCCCTAGAGTGCAGGGCATGCAACAAGGTTCAAAGGGGCAGGTTTCCCGGGGTAAAGAGGGTAACCACAAAACCTTTTGAGTTGGTTCACACAGACCTTACAGGACCCATGAAGTGTGAGAGTCTGGGTGGGGCCAGGTTTCTGCTAACGCTGGCAGATGATTTTTCTCAGAATTTATGGTGTTTCTCTCTCAGGTCGCAGAGGGAGGCAGCGCAACTGATCCAGGATTGGGTTGCGGAGGTGGAACTGAGGTTCTCCACCAAGGTGCAAGGGTTCAGGAGCGACCGTGGGTCACAGTTCACTGGGTCTGCTCTGAAGGAGTTTTTCAAGGAAAAGGGAATTCGTCACCAGGTGACGGGTGCAAAGTCTCCTCAAGAGAGAGGCGTGGCAGAGCACAGGAGTGAAACACTGGCTGAAGCTGTCAGGGTTTTACTGTGTGACTCTGGGCTGCCTCAGAGCTTTTGGAGTGAGGCTTGGACGTTTGCCAGTTTTGTTTTTAACAGGTCCTACAATCACGATGTAGGTGACACACCGTATTGTCTGTTGCACAAGCAAAAGCCACAGGTGCATTTCTTCCGTTCGTTCGGTTCTAAGGCTTCAGTGCCAATACCAACAGCGCAACGGAAGGAGGGTGGTCCTAGGTGCCAGGACATTTTCTTTATTTAATTTAATTTTCTTTATGTATGCTACAACAGCAGCAAGAATACTTATCGCAAAGTATTGGAAGACACAAGATCTACCCACCTTGGAAGAATGGCAGGTGAAAGTGATGGACTATATGACATTGGCTGAGATGACTGGCAGAATCCGTGATCAGAGGAAAGAGACGGCGGAAGAGGATTGGAAGAAATTTAAAATTTATCTTAAGAACTATTATAAAATTGATGAATGCTAAAATGTCGAGGTGTTGAGAAAGAAAAAGGGATTACAGTGACATAAGAATAAGTTGAAGAAAAGACTATGAGGACACATATTTGATAAAATTATTTAGAAGCTGCTGAAATAATCTTGGAAATTGGGATGCAGAATGGGGGAGTCTGAGAAATGAGGGTAATGAAAAAAAGGTTAGGAAATTATACATGTTTGTTTGTCCTTTTATTTGTTTGTATTGTTTAAAAAATGCTGTAAAACCAATAAAAAATTTATATATATATAAAAAAAGAGCACAATCCCCTTGGAGGGCTCGATTCCGGCGTCGTCTCCTCTGCGGAGGAGAACCCCTGGAACGTGCTGGCGGAAAGTGTGGGCGTAAAAAGCCAGCTGTCAAAATAATCCGCTGGCATGGGCCTGTGTGGGAAGAGTGCATGGAACTCGTCTTTGAGAAGCGGTTCCTCCAGAGCATAATCCGGCACCCAACTGTTGGCGCTGGCCGGGGTGCCCTCCCTGGCGAGGAGATATTCTACTCCCTCCTCCCCCCATCTCGAGTCCAGAATCTCCGTGACCTCGTTGAATGTCGTGGCCCTCAGTGACTTCCCCCCCTCTGGTGACTTTCTGCGTGGGTCTGGTGCTGTCCCTGGCTCCTGAAACCTGTGTGGGGCCTTGTAGGGTGTGAGCACCGACCTATGAAAGACCGGGTGCATTCTGGAACCTTCTGGGAGAGTCAACCAAAAAGCTACAGGATTGATCCTGGCCTCAACTTGGTATGGCCCTAGCTGTTTGTGTCCTAGCTTCTTCTTAGCTAACGACTTGGCCGGCACTGCCTGGGCCGCTAACCATACCCAGTCCCCCACCTGGATGTCTTCCCCTGCCCTCCTGTGCCTGTCTGCCTGCACCTTGTAGGCGTGTTTAGCTAGCTCCAAGTGCCGTCGGAGTTCCTCGTGGACCTCCTGCAATTCTGCTGCTAAGTGCTCAGCTCCCTGCGGCTCCCCCTGCGCCGTCGTCTCCAACCCCGGGAAGGTTCTGGGATGTCGCCCATTGTTGGCGCAGAACGGTGTCACCCCCGTTGACGCGTGCTTCGTGTTGTTGTAGGCAAACTCGGCCAGCGGTAGGTAGTCCACCCAAGTCGCAGGCTGTTGATTGGCGTAACATCGCAGGTACTGCTGCATGATGGCGTTGACCCTCTCCGCTTGGCCGTTGGTCTGCGGATGCCTCGCCGACGCTAAGTTGATCTTGACGTTCAGGATACCCAGGAACTTCTGCCAGAAACTGGAAATGAATTGGCGGCCCCGGTCGGACAGGATGGACCGTGGCAAGCCGTGAACCCTGAACACGTGGTCTATGAACAGCTTGGCGGTCTGTTCCGCTGTGGCCACCTTCGCGCAAGGAATGAAATGCGCCATCTTGGTGAACAGGTCTACAACCACAAGTACCGCCGTCTTGCCTCGCGAACTGGGTAGATCAGTAACAAAGTCCAGCGCCACCCTCTCCCACGGCTGTAGTGGCGTCTCCAGCGGTTCCAGTAGTCCCGCTGGCTTCTTGTGCACTGGTTTGGATCTCTGGCAAGTGTCACACCTGGCGACGTAATCCGCGACCTCTCCTCGCATCTGGGGCCACCAAAAGTCCCTGGCTACTAAGTCCGCCGTCTTCTCCTTGCCGAAGTGACCCGCGCTGGGTGCGTCGTGCAACTGCTGCAGGACCTTCGCGCGGAGATCGTCCCCCGGCACGTAGAGAGCACCTTTGCGGGTTAGCAGGCCGTCGCGTATCTGGAAATCGCCGTCCTTTGCTGTGCCCCTCCGCAGTTCCTCCATCTTGGATTGCGCGAACGGATCCGTCTGCAGCGCGCGACGCACCGCGTCCAGGTCCACGGCGGCTGAAGCACATGCCCATGCCTGCGGTGCGAAAATGTGCTTGGCCGCCACTGGTGCCGCTTCCTCGAGATACTGGGGTTTCCTGGAGAGCGCATCTGCTATGACATTGTTGTCTCCTGGGATGTACTCTATCCTGAAGTCGAAATCCGCAAAGAACTCCGCCCAGCATATGTGCCTCTGGCTCTGGAGCTTCGCCGTGCGCCAATACTCTAGGTTCTTATGGTCCGTGCGGACCTGCACAGTGTGTCTGGCTCCGATGAGGAAGTGCCTCCATGCCTTGAATGCTGCATGAATGGCCAGCAACACCCTGTCCCAGATGGTGTAGTTCTGCTCCGACTTGCTGAGCTTTCTGGAGTAGAACGCGCAGGGCCTCCAGTTCCCTTGCGGATCTTGCTGCAAGAGGACCGCCCCCACCGCTCTGTCCGATGCGACAGTCTCAACCCGCATGGGCCTGCTGGGATTCACGTGTAGCAGCTGTTCTTCGGACACGAAGAGGCTCTTAAGTCTCCGAAAGGACTGCTCCGCCTGGTCCGTCCAAATGAACTTTTTCTTCTTGGAACTGAGGGTGTCCGTGATAGCCGCCGTCTCTTTCGCGAAACCTTTGATGAACTTGCGGTAAAAGTTGGCGAAGCCAACGAACCTCTGGACTTCCTTCCGATTGTGTGGGCTCTTCCAGTCCAACACCGCGCGGACCTTGGCGCTGTCCATGGCGAGTCCCTTGTCGGACAGCCTGTAGCCCAGAAAATCCACCTCCGTCACGTCGAACTGGCACTTCTCCAGTTTGGCGTAGAGTCTGTGCTCCCTTAGCCTCTGCAGGACCTCCTTTACGTCACTCTCGTGAGCCTCCGGCGATTCCGAGAAGATCAGGATGTCGTCGAGGAAGCATACGCACTTCTTGTAAAGGAGTCCCGCTAGCACATGGTGCATGAATGCTTGGAAACAGTGGGAGCCATTTTGGAGGCCAAACGGCATAACTTTGTATTCATAGGTGCCCAACGGCGTAAACATGGCCGTCTTCCACTCATCACCCTCCCTCATGCGTATGAGATTGTACGCGCCGCGCAGATCCAGCTTGGTGAAGATCTTCCCCTTTCGCACCGTCGCGAGCAAGTCGTCAATCTTAGGCATGGGAAATGCCTTGGGCTTTGTCATCGAGTTTATGGCCCTAAAGTCTACAATGAGCCTTTTTGGGGGCGTGTCCTTCTTCTTCACGAAAAACACAGGACTGCCCCCCACTGCCTTGGATTCTTGGATGAATCCCCGCTTCAAATTGTGCTCTATGAACTCCCTGAGCTCCTGCATCTCGTCCTCGGACATGGAATACAGCTTCGCAGTCGGCAGCGTCGCTCCTGGCAAGAGGTCAATTGCGCAGTCGTAGGGCCAGTGGGGGGGGCAACTGGTCAGCTTCCTTTTCGCAGAAGACCTCCAAAAAACCCCTGTACTTGTGGGGCACCGACTGCACCATGCCCAGGTGCAGCTGCTGCCCTTCCTCCTGGCCCTCCGCTTCCTGGCCGGGCTGGATGCAGTGCTGTGCGCAGTAGGATGAACCAAAGGTGAGTTGTCGCTGGTACCACGCTAATGACGGGCTGTGTCTATCCAGCCAACTCATGCCCAACACTATAGGCGTGTCTGACAGGCGGGTGACGTTGAAACTGATGACCTCGCGGTGATTCCCAATCTGCATCACCATGGGTGGTGTCTGTTGTACCACCTGCCCGCCCAGCAGCTTCCTGCCATCGACTGTGACAACGTTTAAGGGCAGCGTGGCTGGTAGAAGCGCTATGCGATGTTCCTTGATGAACTGCACCCCCATGAAGTCTGCGTTGCTACCGGAGTCAATGCTAACAGGGACTTCCAGGGTGAGTCCATTAGGTAACTGGAGAGTTGCAGTGAGTTGCACCACTGGCTTGGGTGGTAGGGGGTCTGTAGGCTGCAAAATCGCTGGGGACTGCTTTACTGACTTGCCTGGCTGAGCCCCAGCATCTCTGCTTCCAGCCAGGCACTGTCATTTCCCTGAAACTGCTCTCCGTGGTGAGCTGCCTCTGTTACTGTTGCTAAGGCTGCAGTGTGCTTCTGGAGCCTCTGGGGGCACTCTTTGGCCATGTGTTGCGCACTGTCACAGATGTAGCACTTCCTGCTCCCTCTAGGAGGCTTAGTCTTGACTGCTCCGGGCGCTGGGGCTCCGGCTGCTGTCTGAGCCTTGGCACCACCAAGCTCCATCGGTTCCTCCCCCTCCCTCAGCGGAGGCGAGGGATGCGTACGTCCCAGGTCCCTGGGAAGAAAAGGAGACGCTCTAGCCGGTGCACGCACCTGGCGACCCTCATCACTGTGCCAAGGGCGTTCTTCGTGGCGCACTCCTATCGTGAGCGCTCTCTGCACGACGTCTGCGAGGGTTTGAGGTCTGTCCCCCCTTGCCAACTCATCCTTTACGGAGCCATTGAGTCCCTCCCAGAACAAATCTCTCACTGCCACGGAGTCCTTTTCCCAGCCCAGCACATTCAGCAATGCAAAAAAGCGGGAATGGTACTGTCGTACTGTAGCCTTGCCTTGCCTCAATCCATGCATCTCGCGCCTTGCCACATCAATGTCCACGGTAGATTGGAAACAAGCGTCCATGGCCGCGATAAATGCGTCAGAATCCCTGCGGGCAGGACCATCTTCGCGCCATAAATTGCGTAGCCAGGCTTTAGCTTCCCCATGCAAGTGGGATACTCTCTCCTCATCTCTAAAATCCTTCCGAAGCAAATGCAGCGCATATACGACGTCAGCTCTGAAACTGGGATAATGCTTCAGGTTCCCATCGAAGTGGGCTACTAAACTGCCCCCCTGCCAGCCGAGTCCAATTCCCTCTGACCTGGGCCCCGGGAACCCTTCTTTGCATGCACGCTCCCACCTGGCTTGCAGATCCTGGCATCGCGCTTCTGCTTCCTCTCCTGTCTTTTTGGAGATCAGTACTGCCGTGGAAAGCTCCGCTACTGCGTTTCGCAGTTCTGTTAGTTGCTCCTCCGCAGTCATCTCTGCCAACCTTCGTGAGCTTGCAAAAAAAATTTTTTTGCGTACAGAGAGGGGACTTACTGTCAGGGCTGCCTCAGGTCCCAGCTCACAAAGGACCAACGCCAGTCTCTCTTTATATACAGAAATTTTATTGCAGTTCATTTTTCGTTTCACAGCCGAGGCACGCAACTCCACGTCCGTAACGCTAGACCGCTGAAGTCCCCTCTGAATCTGTCCCTCCCCTGCACCAGTTTAAGATGCTTGCTTTGCTCCACCTCCTCCTGTCTTTCCTTTTCGCAGGGTCTTTCTGCCCGCTGGAGTTTCACCCCTCCTGGATTCCTCTGACGCTGAATCCACAGATGGCTCTCCTGCGGGCTTTGGGACCTGGCTCCTCCCCCGGGCTCTCCGTTTCCCCGCGCACTTGCACATTTGAACTTGGCGCGCGCGCCCAGCTTCCAACCTTTCTCCTGATCGTTACATCACTCCTCTCACTGCTCCCCTCCCCTTCCGGGAGGATAGCTTGTTCTGACCTCCCCTCCGTTCCTGCCGACGGAGCTGCTTCCCCCTTTTTTTATTATATTTTTTTTTATTGGTTTTACAATTTTTTAAAAAACAATACAAACATATAAAAAGACATACAAACACGTATAGTTTCATAATCTTTTTTTCATAAACCTTGTTTCTCAGACTCCCCCATACCTCCCCTTTCTGCATCCCGATGTCCAAAATTTTTAGCAACTTCTAATTATTTCTCTCAAGCCTCTGTCCTCTTAATCTTTCCTTCAGTCTAATCTTATATCACTGTAACCCTTTCTTTCTCAAAACCTCGACATTCTAACATTCATCAAGTTTATAATAGTCCTTAAGATAGATTTTAAATTTCTTCCATTCTTCTTCCGCCGTCTCCTTTCCCTGGTCACGGATTCTGCCAGTCATCTCAGCCAATGTCATGTAGTCCATCACTTTCATCTGCCATTCTTCCAGGGTGGGTAGATCTTGTGTCTTCCAATACTTTGCGATAAGTATTCTTGCTGCTGTTGTAGCATACATAAAGAAAGTTCTATCTTTCTTTGACACCAATTGGCCGACAATGCCCAAGAGAAAGGCCTCTGGTTTCTTAGGGAAAGTACATTTAAGTACCTTTTTCATTTCATTATATATCATTTCCCAGAAAGCCTTAATCTTCGGGCATGTCCACCAAAGGTGATAGAAAGTACCTTCAGTTTCTTTACATTTCCAACACTTGTTATCAGGCAAATGGTAGATTTTTGCTAGCTTGACTGGGGTCATGTACCACCTATAGATCATTTTCATAATGTTTTCCTTTAAGGCATTACATGCCGTAAATTTAATACCGGTGTTCCACAACCATTCCCAGTCAGCAAACATAATGTTATGACCAATGTCCTGTGCCCACTTAATCATAGCTGATTTAACTGTTTCATCTTGTGTATTCCATTTCAGCAGCAAATTATGCATTCTTGACAAATTCTTGGTATTGGGTTCTAACAGTTCAGTCTCTAATTTTGATTTTTCCACCTGGAAGCCAATTTTCCTGTCCTGTTTGTAAACCTCCATTATTTGGTAATATTGGAGCCAATCTCGTACTTTAGGTTTCAATTTCTCATGACTTTGTAATTTCAATTTATCTCCATCCTGTTCCAAAATTTCCCAATACTTTGGCCATCCGACCTCCATATTAAGTTTCTTCAGTGCCTTAGCCTCCAAGGGTGACAACCATCTAGGGGTTTTGTTTTCCAACAAATCTTTATATCTTATCCAAACATTAAACAACGCTTTTCTGACAATGTGATTTTTAAAGGCCTTATGCACTTTGATTTTATCATACCATAGATATGCATGCCAACCAAATGTATTATTAAAGCCTTCTAAATCCAAGATATCTGTATTCTCGAGGAGCATCCACTCTTTCAGCCAGCAAAACGCTGCTGCTTCATAGTACATGTCAGGGAACTGCCATCGGAGGAACAGGTGGGGAAAGGGCTCACGGAGGCTGGGAGGGACTCAACAGTTGAAGCAGGGACCAGCAGGGGGAGAGATGGGTCTCTGGAGGAGAGTCTCACAAAGGCTGAGAGAGACGCAGCAGCTAAAGCAGGAACTAGCAGGGAAAAGGGAGGATCTCTGAGGGAAAGCGAGCAAGAGGGAGGGCTCAGGGACACGTCCAGCGAGAACAGTGGGGAGGTGTCAGAAGCTCCCATAGGGAGACCTATTCCTCGCCGGAAGCTGTCACGCCGCGAATCCCGAAGACGTGTTTCCGTTAAGGAGCTTTTATGCTGGAAGCGCTTCCGAAAACAACCACTGTCGGAATCTGCAAGTGACTAGAGCAGACATGTCTGAGGAGCTCTGTCACACACAGAGGTTTGTGGAGTTGCACAAACTCTGAGGGACTACGATTTTACGCACAAGCAGCTAATCATCCCATCACAGCATTCCGACAGTCTTTGTAAGCTGTTTGTGCAGGAGAAGGCATCATGAGTGACCCAGCCGGAACCGGAGAAGCAGGAGTTGGAGCGGGTCCAAGCTTGGAAGAAAGGTACCGAGCGTTGGAAATCCAACTGGCGCTGCAGACGGCGAGGCTTGAGGAGAGAAGGGCTCAGGATGCAGACAAGAAGGGGAGAGCCACCCAGTTCACCAGAAAGGTACCAGGATTGGTGCAGAAGTTTGGGGGGGACCCCAAGGACTACCATGCCTTTAGAACAGAGATGCAATATGCCCTCAATGTGCAGTTTGATGAATTCCCTGACGAGGAATCGCGAGTGGCTTTCGTGATTGGGCATCTTGAAAGGGGGGCGAGGGACTGGGTTAGACCCCTGATGGCAACGCATAATGACGTCCTAAAGGACACCATGAAGTTCTTTCGTGCAATGGATCTCATGTTTTCCAGCGATATTGAGCAGGGAGTGGTGCGCAGACAGCTAATGGCTTGCAAGCAGGGAAGCCGATCTGTCCGTGAGTACTGGACTGAGTTCACCATGCTGGTTCACAGATTGGGGTGGGACTTATCGGCGGCACCCATTCAAATGCTATTTGAAGAAGGCCTTGCTTCGGCTGTGAAAGACGAACTTTCCCGGGGTCCTAGGGCGGATTCTATGGATCAGCTGACTAAATCTGCGCTGACCATAGGAGTGCGCCAGGAGGCGAGAGCTTTGGAGAGGCGGGAAGGGAAGGGGGAACGTTGGAAGGAGTTCCGCATTCCAGACATTCCAGAGACAACTTTCCCGCCGGCAGAGCCGATGGAAATCGGAACAGCGCGCGCGCACGCAGTTTCAAAGCCCAGTGAGGGGAGAAAGAAGGAGGGAAAAGGCGCCCGGAAATGCTATCTCTGCCAACAGCCAGGTCACTTTGCCAGAGTCTGCCCCTAGAGGAAGGAATAGCAAGGGATGATGGGAGCTGTTGAGGGAAGAGAGGAGGAAAAACCGGAGCAGGTAAAAGCCAATGCCTGGTTGCCACAGTCGGGGCACAGCAGCCAGGCCAAAGAGCAGTGAAAGTGCCCATGCCAGAAGCTCCTCAACCTGCCCTAGTGATAGAAGTGTCGCTAGAGCTGCAAAATGGACACCCCCTAAAGATAAAGGCGCTGTTGGACTCAGGCAGCTCCTGCAATTTCATGAGCAAAGAGTTTGCAGCTGAACACCAAATACAGACTATCCCTTTAAGCAACCCCCTGCAGGTGACCACGATCGATGGCAGGGAGTTGTTGGGAGGAGAAGTCAGCTTGCAGACCGTCCCAATGATAATGAAGGTGGCAAGGCACACAGAACTGATAGCGTTTAATGTGGCCACCTTGGGAGGAGCTCCTATTATTTTGGGGATGAGCTGGCTAGCGTTACATGATCCGCTGGTGGGCTGGCATCAGAGAGTGGTTTCCTTTGGTTCAGCACATTGCTTAGAACACTGCAAAGGGGGAAAGGGTTCAGCAGGGGCCCAAGCCACCCTAGCAGGGACGGAAGTAATGGAGAAAGTGAAGGTACCACCACAATACGCAGATCTCAGCGACGTGTTCAGCGAGAAGGAAGCTGACCAACTACCCCCGCATAGACCCTTTGATTGTCAAATCAATTTACTCCCTGGGGCACAGCTTCCTGTAAGCAAGTTGTATGCCATGTCAGACAGAGAAATGCAGGAGCTAAGAGAGTTCATTGACAAGAACCTGAAGAGAGGCTTCATCAGAGAGTCCAAAGCAGTGGGAGGTAGCCCAGTGTTTTTTGTGGATAAAAAACACACGGACAAGCCGAGACTGGTGTGTGACTTCAGGGCGTTAAACGCAGTGTCAGAACCCGTGGCTTTCCCTATGCCCAGGATTGACGACATTTTGACCAGGGTGCGGAAGGGAAAGATTTTTACAAAGCTGGACCTAAGGGGGGCGTACAACCTGATACGTATAAGGAAAGGGGATGAATGGAAAACCACCATGTTCACCCCTTTGGGGGCATTTGAATATCTCGTTATGCCATTTGGCTTACAAGCAGGCTCGGCGTGCTTCCAATCGTTTATGAACCACGTACTGGGGCCTTTGCTTTACAAGAATTGTGTGGCCTTCCTAGATGACGTGTTGGTGTATTCTGAGAATGAGGAGCAGCATGTGAGAGACGTCAGAGAAGTGTTGAGCAGGCTGCAAGCCAGCCGGCTGTGGGTGAAACTGGAGAAGTGTCAGTTTCATACCAAGGAGGTGGAATTCCTGGGGTACCGCCTGTCAGACAAGGGATTGGCCATGGATCCCGGCAAGGTCCAGGCAGTGCTGGAATGGAAAGCACCCAAAACCAAGAAGGATGTGCAGAGGTTCCTAGGGTTTGGGAACTTTTATCGTAAGTTCATCCGAAACTTTGCACACCTGACGGCGCCCATTACGGACTGTCTCAGCAGTAAGAAGAAATTTGTTTGGACTGAGGAGGCGGAGCGAGCTTTTGAGGAACTGAAAAGGGCCTTCGCCTCTGAAGGACAACTTCTGCATGTGGATTTACAAAAAAAGATGAGAGTCGAAACAGACGCATCAGACAGAGCCATAGGGGCGGTGCTTCTTCTGCAGCCAGTGAAGGAGGAGTCAGAGTGGAGACTGTGTGCCTTTTTTTCGCGAAAGCTGAACAAATCCGAGAGGAACTACACGGTGTACGACCGAGAACTTCTTGCTATTCATGAGGCTTTCCGGAGATGGAGGCATCTGCTAATTGGCGCACAACATAAGGTGCAAGTGTGCACTGACCACAAGAACCTAGAGTATTGGAGAACGGCACGAGTGCTCAACCAACGGCAGTTGAGATGGGCCCAGGAGTTCTCCAAATTTAACTTTGAGATTTGTTACGTGCCAGGCCCAGAGAACGTTAGGGCGGACGCTCTCTCACGCAAACCTGAATATTTGGAGGGGGAGAGAGCACCCGAAGAAAGACATGTCATTCCAGAGGACCGCTGGGTGTGTGGGGCGGCATTGGTGGGGCAAAGGGAACTGGTAGAGGAAACGGTGCATGATGAATACGCCCAGGAGAAACTCAGGGGTCTCAGGAGGGAGGGAGATAAACCCGGGGGTTTTGAGGAGAGAAACGGGGCGTTGTATTACAAGGGAGCGTTATATATACCTGAAGGTGATTTGAGGGAGAAGGTACTCAAGCAACTGCACGATAGCCCCACAGCAGGGCATTTTGGGCAACACAAAACCATGTGGCTGGTTACCAGGGAATTTTGGTGCGGGAGTATGTGAGAGGGTGTGACCAATGCCAGCGAGCCAAGGGGGAGAGGCGGGCACCGGCAGGGTTATTAGAACCGCTACCCACACCTGAAAGACCATGGGAAGCAGTGGCAATAGATTTCATGACTGATCTGCCAAAGTCCAGAGGGAAAACAGCCATCATGGTTGTGGTAGACCTGTTAACCAAAATGGCCCACTTTATAGCATGCTCACATGCTGTCACGGCAGAAGAAACCGCTAAATTGTTTGTAGAAAATGTGTTTAGGTTGCATGGCGCCCCCTTGAGGGTGGTTTCAGACCGAGGGAAACAATTTACTTCCAGGTTCTGGAGGAAGCTCATGAGCTTACTGCATGTAGAGGTAAATTTCTCGACTGCCCGGCATCCTGAAACCAACGGGCAGGCGGAAAGAGCCAATGGCATCCTCCAGCAATATTTGAGGTGTTATGTCAATGACAGAGAGAATGATTGGGTGGAGAAGCTGGCGTTGGCGGAATTTGCCTACAACAATGCGGAGAACGTGTCCACGAGGATGAGCCCCTTTTTGGCTAATTACGGGTGCCATCCCCGGGCTTTCCCAGGGGGGGAAGGGGAGAACTGGTGCGTTCCAGCTGCCGAACAGTTCGTAGAAGAAATGGAAGCGATCCATCGCCAGCTCCAACTTAACTTAGACAGGGCCAAGGAGGAATATAAGAGGCAGGCAGACAAAAACAGAAGAGAAGGTGAAACAATTAGGGTGGGGGATCAGGTGTGGCTGTCAACCCAAGGGTTACCATTCAAAGGAGGTTGTAAGAAGTTAAGACCCAAAAGACTGGGCCCATCTGAAGTCATGCAACAGGTCAACCCAGTGGCTTTCAGACTCCGGTTACCGAACCACATGAAGCTGCACCCAGTTTTCCACAGGTCGTTGCTGTCACCGTATAAAGGGGACAGAGAAGGGAGGGTCACTCGGGGACCAGCAATGGAGGAAAGGGAACACAGCTACCATGTAGCGGAGATCCTCGATTCCAGGTGGAAGGGAGATCAAGTAGAGTATTTGGTAACGTGGGAAGGGGAACCGGAGTCGGAAAACTATGGCAACCGATAAGCCAAAGTTGCCATGAGTGCCAAGAAAAACAAACATGGAGTCCAGCGCGCTTCCCTTGCGCAGCTTGCAGACTGTTTGTGCCGATCCAAAAGTCCTCTGGCTCCCTGGCTGTCAGCAGAGCGATCGCAGCAGATAGAAGCAATTGCAGCGTGTGGGTGAATAATTCAGAACAGACACAAAGCGTTCCTTATCTTCTCTAGCCTTTAATCAAGTAGAATAACATCGTAAATTAAACCTGGCGAAAGCTCGCCCATTCTCCCTTTCGCGTAGTGTCCCAAAAGCAGACTGAAACACTCGGCGTCAAACCACTCCCCGTATGTGTTTCTAACCACGCCTCAGGGAAGAGACGTCACACAGAACTCTTTAACCCTGTGAGTTCTGAAACCAATAACACCCCCTCTTGTCTCGAACCCTGAGGGAAACTGTGAACCCCTGTTTACAGACCTCTTTGAGTTCAACTCACCTCCCACTGCCTTTTGCCTCCCACTGGCATTTATCCCAGGCAATTGTTGAATCCCTTCCACACTCCCAGAATCACACTGTGCAAAACCAACCCACGCACTGGTGACCTGAAACCTCTCCGGTGGAACCCCCTTTGTGGTCCGAGTGGACCGCCGGAGCACAACTTCGGGCGCTCCTCCTGACCCACTGGGGTCAGCAAATGTGTCTCCAGCAAGCTCAGAAGACTCCCCCTCTGACTTGCTGCGTCTTCGGGCTTTCTGCACTTGGCTAACAGGAGATGAAGGCTCGCTCTTGGGTTCTCTCTTAACCTGTGGAGAAACCCACCCCTGTGCTTGACCATCAACAGCAACCTGGTCTTCAGCAACAGGCTCCGCCTCTGCCTCTCCTTCCTCCCTTTCTTCCTCCCTTTCCTCCCCCTCAGAATCGGACAAGCATTCTGAGAGAAAATCAGAACCATACCCAGGCTGTGACCAACCACCCTGCTCAAAGAACTCAGCATGCTTGCTGACCAGCAGCTTGGTCTGATCACCCTCTGCGTATGCAAACTTCCACCCATTTGTTGCAGGATCATACCCACAGAAGATCATGTCCTGGCACCTAGGACCACCCTCCTTCCGTTGCGCTGTTGGTATTGGCACTGAAGCCTTAGAACCGAACGAACGGAAGAAATGCACCTGTGGCTTTTGCTTGTGCAACAGACAATACGGTGTGTCACCTACATCGTGATTGTAGGACCTGTTAAAAACAAAACTGGCAAACGTCCAAGCCTCACTCCAAAAGCTCTGAGGCAGCCCAGAGTCACACAGTAAAACCCTGACAGCTTCAGCCAGTGTTTCACTCCTGTGCTCTGCCACGCCTCTCTCTTGAGGAGACTTTGCACCCGTCACCTGGTGACGAATTCCCTTTTCCTTGAAAAACTCCTTCAGAGAAGACCCAGTGAACTGTGACCCACGGTCGCTCCTGAACCCTTGCACCTTGGTGGAGAACCTCAGTTCCACCTCCGCAACCCAATCCTGGATCAGTTGCGCTGCCTCCCTCTGCGACCTGAGAGAGAAACACCATAAATTCTGAGAAAAATAATCTGCCAGCGTTAGCAGAAACCTGGCCCCACCCAGACTCTCACACTTCATGGGTCCTGTAAGGTCTGTGTGAACCAACTCAAAAGGTTTTGTGGTTACCCTCTTTACCCCGGGAAACCTGCCCCTTTGAACCTTGTTGCATGCCCTGCACTCTAGGGATCCCTCACATGGTGTGATTTTACAACCTTTGGTGCAGCCTGGCAGCCTCTTAACATCTTCCAAACAAGCATGAGACATTCTCTTGTGCCATATGTGAACACATGAATCATGGCTGGGAACACTAGCACACTGCGCCTTTGCTTTTCCTGCATTCCCACCACCCTCCAGAGGTGTTTCCAGAACAAAGAGATTGTCCTTGCCCTCCACGTTGACAAGCAGCTTCCCCCCTCTGGAAATAGAACAGGTGTTATTTTCAAAACAAATTTTGTACCCTTCTTTTACAAGAGCTGGCACAGATAACAGACAACAATGCACTCCCGGCACAACGTAGATCTCCAGCTGTGCCTGCAAAAAAGGAACATACACGTCAACAATGTCAGAAACTTGCTTTTGGGAACCGTTTGCAAACTGCACAATTTTCCCATCTAAAACAGCCCTGCAGTCCCGCAGCCCCCCAGTAGGTGTCTCTCCAATTAGGTGATGACTCGATCCACTGTCGATTATAAACTTCACAGCTGTGTCCCTGCTGGAATTGTTTTTCAAAGTTGCCAGAGAAGCCGTGAGATGATAACAGTCTCCCTTCTCTGAGTCACGTCCTTCCTTCGCGTTCCCACGCTGGCCTCCTCTCCGAGACTGGTTCCCATGGGAAGCGACCTTGGAGACATCCTGCCCGGTCTCTCTGCTTCTCTGCGGACAAGCCCGTTTTAGGTGGCTGTTCGATCCACAGACATAACATCGACGAGTGGAAAAAGCCTGAACACAGCTCTCATCTGGCTTGCCCCCCCCCACCTCTGCAACCGGTGGAGCTGCCTGCGCCAGACCTGCCCTCTCGGACACGCCTCTCCTGTTCGTCCGAAAGACGCCCTGTCACGTACGATAGAGTCAAATCCTGTGGACTCATGGATTCCATAGACAGACACAAATTGTCATAGCTTTTGTCCAGAGAGCTGAGCAAAATATAAACCTTCAGTTCCTCTGAGAAGTTGACTTGCAACAGCCGCAACTCATTGAAAACAGATAGCATCTCAGTAACATGCTGTCTGATGTTCCCACCGGGACGCAGCTTCATCTCAAACAAGCGTCTGGTGGTGTGGATCTTTGCACCAGCCGTGGTTCTGTGGTGCACCCTCTCAAGGGCTTGGTAGGCCTCCTGGGCAGTTTCAAGCCCTTCAACCAGAGGAAGTTGGGAGCCCTCCAAACTGAGCACTATAGCTCCCAGGGCTTTCTGGTTCTTCCTCTGCGACGCGTGAGCAGCTGCTATGTCCGCCGCTGCTGCTCCTGCTGCAGGTGGTGGTAGAGGGGGTCCCTGGGTCGCCTCCCACAACCCCTTGGCTACCAGCCAGGCCTTTAGCTTCCGGCTCCATTCGGCCCAATTTTGTCCGTTTAATTTTTCGAAGGGAACTGAGAATGATTCACGATCGTCTGCCATCTCCTCCCCCGGGGGCTAAGCTTACTCACGTCTCGGCAGTAGCTTCCTCCGCCTCCCGGCACCGGCAGATCGCTTCTCCCCAGCGAGCTCCTTCCAGCCTCAGAGAAACAGCTCCAGAGCTCCAGCTGGCCCCAGCAACTTTTCAGCTAGCTTGCTGGCCTCCCCACACGTGGGACGTTCCTGCAATGCTTCAAAGCGTTGGCAAGCACCCATAACCTATGGCAACCGATAAGCCAAAGTTGCCATGAGTGCCAAGAAAAACAAACATGGAGTCCAGCGCGCTTCCCTTGCGCGGCTTGCAGACTGTTTGTGCCGATCCAAAAGTCCTCTGGCTCCCTGGCTGTCAGCAGAGCGATCACAGCAGATAGAAGCAATTGCAGCGTGTGGGTGAATAATTCAGAACAGACACAAAGCGTTCCTTATCTTCTCTAGCCTTTAATCAAGTAGAATAACATCGTAAATTAAACCTGGCGAAAGCTCGCCCATTCTCCCTTTCGCGTAGCGTCCCAAAAGCAGACTGAAACACTCGGCGTCAAACCACTCCCCGTATGTGTTTGTAACCACGCCTCAGGGAAGAGACGTCACACAGAACTCTTTAACCCTGTGAGTTCTGAAACCAATAACAAAAACACCTGGGTCATGGCAGAGGATGTCAAGGACGAGGTTTTAATAGAAACTTTTCATCAGAGGTTCCCACGTAAACCTCAGCCAGTGGCGAGGTTCCGGAGGGAATACTTTGCCACCACAGATGAGGAAGAGGAGTTGGAGGGGTTCACAGATTCTGAGGAGGAGGAGGATTCAGCGAGCCGGAACAGCGACCGATGGAGGGAAATGTTCGAGACGTCTGAAGATGAAGAGGATTCTTTTCGGGGTTTTACCTCCTCACCGCCCAGAGGAGAGGGAACGGGCGGGGGTGAAGGGGGTCCTGGAGGGGAGGTGGATGTCAGGGAACTGCCATCGGAGGAACAGGTGGGGAAAGGGCTCACGGAGGCTGGGAGGGACTCAACAGTTGAAGCAGGGACCAGCAGATGGGTCTCTGGAGGAGAGTCTCACAAAGGCTGAGAGAGACGCAGCAGCTAAAGCAGGAACTAGCAGGGAAAGGGGAGGATCTCTGAGGGAAAGCGAGCAAGAGGGAGGGCTCAGGGACACGTCCAGCGAGAACAGTGGGGAGGTGTCAGAAGCTCCCATAGGGAGACCTATTCCTCGCCGGAAGCTGTCACGCCGTGAGTCCCGAAGACGTGTTTCCGTTAAGGAGCTTTTATGCTGGAAGCGCTTCCGAAAACAACCACTGTCGGAATCTGCAAGTGACTAGAGCAGACATGTCTGAGGAGCTCTGTCACACACAGAGGTTTGTGGAGTTGCACAAACTCTGAGGGACTACGATTTTACGCACAAGCAGCTCATCATCCCATCACAGTACAGTTTTAAGTCCGGCAGGGCAAATCCCCCTCTTTCTTTTGCATCTGTAAGTATTTTAAATTTTATTCTGGGCTTTTTGCCCTGCCAGACAAATCTCGCAATGTCTTTCTGCCACCTCTTGAAACAGTCCATCTTGTCAAGAATCTGCAAAGTTTGAAACAAAAATAGCATTCTAGGCAATACATTCATCTTAATAACTGCAATTCGGCCTAACATTGACAATTTTAGATTTGACCATATTTCTAGATCTTCTTTAATTTCTGACCAACATTTTTCATAGTTGTCCTTATACAAGTTCAAATTTTTAGATGTCAAATGAACCCCTAGGTATGTCACCTTCTTAACCACTGTCAAACCTGTCTCTTCTTGAAATTTCTCCTTCTCCATGACTGTCAAATTTTTTTCTAAGACTTTAGTTTTTTGTTTGTTCAGTTTAAGTCCAGCTACCTGGCCAAATTGTTGAATTATCTCCAACACTCTTTTCGTACTAGTGTTTGGCTCTTGTAAGGTCAATACTAAGTCATCTGCGAATGCCCTTAACTTGTAATGTTTAGCTCCGACCTGTACACCTTTAACCTGCTGGTCATTTCTAATCATATTCAGCAACACCTCCAGAACAGAAATGAAAAGCAATGGAGAAATTGGGCACCCCTGTCGTGTTCCTTTTTCTATCTTAAGTTCCTCCGTTATCACATTATTTACAATCAGCTTAGCTTTATGTTCAGAATATATTGCACCCATACCATTCTCAAAACCTTGGCCTACCCCCATCCCATGAAGATTCTTTTTCATAAAACTCCAAGAAATATTGTCAAAGGCTTTCTCCGCGTCCACAAAAATCAGCACTGCTTTAGTGTTTATGTTCACCTCTAGCAATTCCAGAATGTCTATTATATTCCTTACATTGTCCGATAAGTGCCTTTTTGGGAGAAAGCCTGCTTGGTCCTTATGAATCTTCTCCATCAACACTCTTTTAAGTCTTTTTGCCAAAATGTCTGCAAAAAATTTATAATCCACATTAAGTAATGATATTGGGCGGTAGTTCTTACGTTGAGTCTTTTCAGTCTCTGTCTTTGGTATGAGTGAAATATACGCTTCTTTCCACGATTCTGGTGTCTTTTCCCCCTCTGAAATCTCGTTGCAGACTTCCTTTAACGGTTGAACCAACCACTCCTTCAAAGATTTATAGTATCTGGAAGTCAGTCCATCTGGCCCTGGAGACTTGCCCAATTGCATGTCTTGAATGGCAGCCTCTATCTCTTGTTCTGTTATTCTCTGGTTTAAATCCACCTTGCTTTGATGAGAGATTTTTTGTAATCCATATTTTTTAAGGAATTTATCTATATCCTCTTCATTTTGTGGTCCTTGAGAATAAAGTTTTTTGAAATAACTCAGAAAACAGTTTCTAATCTCATTGGGTTTAGATATGTTCTTTCCATCCACTTCTAGGCTTGTAACTGTATTTAGTTTCTGCCTTTTCTTCAATTGCCATGCCAGAAGTTTGCCACATTTATCTGCCGATTCGAATGTTTTTTGTTTCATTTGCTTTATCTTCCATTCAATCTCTTGATTCATCAATTCCATATATTGTGTTTGATATAACTTAATCTCTCTCAAAATCTCCTGGGACTTTGGTTTTGATCTTAATTTTTTCTCTCCTTCTTTTATCTTTTCCAAAATCTTTTCCTTCTTCTCATTCTGCTTTCTCTTTTTTATTGAATTTTGTTGAATCAAGAATCCTCGCACCACAGCTTTACTTGCGTCCCAGATCACTCCTTTTTCCACATCGGCCTTTAGATTTATTTCAAAATAGTCCTTTAAAGTTTTTTGGGCCTTCATGTGGATCTCCTTATCTCGAAACAGGGTGTCATTCATCCTCCATCTAAATTGACCAGTTGTTGTAAGTTTCATTTCCATCTTCACGGCGTTATGGTCGGAGCAAGTTTTTGGGCAGATTTCAACCCTCCTAATCTTTGGAGCCATCCCACTAGTGATCCAAATTTGATCAATTCTGGTCCAGGTCATCATTGCTTGAGAGAAAAAAGTTCCCTCTCTCTCAAGAGGGTTCCTTGTTCTCCATATGTCTATTAGGTCCATATTTTCCGTCATTTCAAAGAAGGTCTTCGGAAGTCTCCCTTCCTTGGAGATTGTCAGTCTTTGTGCCTTGTCCATATTTGTAGAAACTACACCGTTCATGTCTCCCATAATTATCATATTGTAATCCAAATAGTCCATCAGAGTTTCATGAAGTTTCTTGAAGAATTCCGCCTTGCCTTCATTTGGTGCATAAATTCCAACTATTAAGAATTTTTCTCCTTGTACTTGTATTTCAACTGCCAGATATCTTCCTTGTTCATCTTTAAACATCATTTTTGGAACCCATTTCTCTTTTACATAGATCACGACTCCTCTTTTCTTAACTTTATCCGATGAAATGAATTCTTGTCCTAATCTTTTATTTATGAGTAGTTTCCTGTGTGCTCTGGTTACATGGGTTTCTTGTAAACAAATCAAGTCCAATTGTTCTCTTTTCAAAATATGAAACACTTGACGTCTCTTCAAAGGCATGTTCAGCCCATTACAAGTCCAGCTAAGGAATTGCAGAGCCGTCTTGTTATTTTTCTGTTACTCCTCCAACCGCTCCAAGTTGTTGCTCTTCCTCTGATGGTGATGGGTTAAGTCCAAACGATAGGTTCAGAATGTGTAGTGCTCTCCTTTGTTCTGCAATTGGATCCACAGTTCCCTTCTGTAAGTCCTCTTGGTTTCTTTCCAAGAATCTCTCTTTGTCTTGTATTGTCTTTATTTTCACCTTCTTTCCCTTATAGTCAAAAGACAGTCCTTGTGGGAACTCCCACCTGAAAGGGATGATGTTCTTCTTCAGCAGGTAAACCAAATCCTTATAGAATGTTCTCAACTCCAAGATATGTTTAGGGATGTCTTTAAAAATCTGTATGGATGAATTTTCAATTTGCAAGGCCTTTTGGTAGTGTAATTTTAATATTTTATCTCTTTCTTCCTTAGATCTAAGGGTAATCAAACAGTCCCTCGGGGTCTTTCTGTTCTGTCTTCTGCCCAGTCTAAATGCTGTTGTAATCTTAAATTCTTCCTCCTCCAAGTCTTCCCAGAAACCAGCAAACTCTTGTGTTAAAAACTCCACCAGGTTGTCTCCTTCGCTCTCGGGAATCAGTCTTAATTTCAGATTTCTTTCCTTTCTCTGTAATTCCCACAAAGCCAGAGTTACATCATGTTCATGAACCTTTTTAGCAATCGGTTCTAAGTTCTCTTGAGTCTCTCCAGCAATAGTTCTAGCTTCCTCTGCAATTTTACGTGTTGCAGAATTTTCTTGAACCAGCCTGTTTATAGATTCTGTATTCAAGTCCAATCTTGCTGTTAGTTCTGTTAATTTCTGTGTATTTTCTGTACTCTGCTTTGTCAAGGTCTCCAAAGATTGATTTATCTTGAGTAACGCTTGTGTCACTGACTCCATAGAGGCAGCTGTCACTTTTTCTTGTCCTGTTATTCCTGTAGGAGTTACGCCTGTAATTGAGCCTCTTTTCTTTTGTTGCTGTTGCTGGTGTTGTTGCTGGTGGAGCTGCTGTTGCTGGTGGAGCTGCTTCCCCTGACACACTGGAACCTCCCCCCCCCTCCGCTATGCTCTGGAGGGGAAGCCGGTCCCGATCTCCTGCTGCTGCTTCGGGATTCCCTATTTGCTCCTTCCCCCTGATGAGTCCCCCCTGGGGCTCCTCTTGTCTTGGCTACAGGCGCCCCCTCCTGGGAATCCCCCGATTCGCTGGAAAGGCTCATGGAATCCCTCGGGCCACCGTCCTCCTCTTCCTCGCTGTCCTCGGACTCTTCCCAATAGTCCTCCCTCTCCTGCCTCCCATGTGCCTCTGCTCCTGAACCCCTGACAGCGCCATAAATTGCGCAGCCACGATTTAGCTTCCCCATGCAGATGAGTTATTATGAAGCCTACTTTCTCCTCCTCATCTCTAAAGTCTCCCCTTCGCTCTCCATCTCCTCTCTCCCCTGTACCTCTGCTCCTGAGCCCCTGACAATTATATTTCATTTCCCAGAAAGCCTTAACCCTTGGGCACGTCCACCATAGGTGAAAGAATTTTCCTTCAGTTTCTTTACAATTCCAACACTTATTGTCTGGCAAATGATATATTTTTGCAAGCTTGATTAGGGTCATGTACCACCTGTAAATCATTTTCATAATATTTTCTTTCAGGGCATTACATGCCGTAAATTTCACACCAGTGGTCCTCAAATTGGTGTTTTTGGGGTTAGAATGCACATTCACCCCAAAATCGCAGAAATGTTTGTTACCAGCCCAAATCAACCATAGGTAAACATATGGTAACATGTCAATAGAAAAAGGACGAATAAGCTTTGATTGCTCTTTCGGTGTTCATTCACCCACAAATAGCAAAGCGGTGTGTAATGGTTGGGAGTTACTCGTGCGTAATCCTGCTGTTTGAGCATCGGGTTGCCTGGTTAAACCCTCCGGACTACGCAGCCCATGGTAGCGTGGCTGCTCTTAGTCACTTGTAGAATCTGACTGTGGGCGTTTCTTAAAGCGTTGCCAACATAAGAGTTGTTTGACGCCCAATCGTTTCCGCCTCTCACTGCGCGGGAGTCTCCTGCGCAGGGTGGGCGTGGGCAGCGGGGTGCTTGGGCTCTCCTCACTAACTTCCAACGAAGAGTCCTGGAGCCCCTGCACCTCCCTGTCCCGTTGCTCTCCTGGATCCCTGGTGTTACACTCATTCTCTTCCCCTTCTTCCCGGCTAAGTCTCCCTCTAGCGCTTGGACCTTCCCCTGCAGAATCAGAGACCCTCTCCTTCTCCCGTGCCTCTGATGGCAGTTCCCTGACATCCACCTCCCTCCCAGGGCCCCCTTCACTCCCCCTCCGACCCGGGGGCTCTGTTGCAGCCTCTTCTCTGGTCGGCGAGCCAAGGAAACCCCTGAAAGAGCTGTCCTCCTCATCTGTGGGTGTGAACACCTCTTCCCACCTGCTAAGGTTCCCACCCAAGGAATGACTCTCCCAATCCGATTCTTCTTCGGATTCTGAAAACCCTTCGAAACTCTCTTCCTCCTCCGTCGTGCCGAACTGTTCTTCCCAGAATCGCTCTAAGGGCTTGGGTTTATCTGGGAACCGTCGGTGGAACACTTCCACCATATGCTCGTCGCCAACTGCCTCTGCCGGCACCCACGTGTTTTCCGACCAGGGCTCTCCTTCCCACGCCACCAAGTACTGCACCTGCCGCCCTCGCCACCTTGAATCCACTATCTCTGCGGCCGAGCTCTGGTGTTCCCTCTCTTCTACCTGTGGTTGTGGCAAGACTTCTACCTCCCGCCCCTCTAATTCCTGCCCCTCTCTGTGCGGTGAGAGCAAGGACCTGTGGAACACGGGATGTATTTTCATGTTGTTGGGCAACCTGAGCTTGAACGCCACTGGGTTTATCTGTTGTATAACTTCAAACGGGCCCAGTCTTCTGGGCTGCAACTTTTTGCACCCTCCCTTAAAGGGTAACCCTTGAGTGGACAACCACACGCGATCCCCCACCCTAATGGTTTCCCCTTCCCTCCGGTGTTTATCTGCTTGCTTCTTGTAACTGGCTTTAGCCCTTTCTAGGTTCATCTTGAGCTGTTGATGTAACGCTTCCATTTCTTCCACAAACTGTTCAGCAGCAGGTACACTCCAGCTCTGTTCCTCATTGCCTGGGAACGCCCTGGGATGACCCCCATAATTGGCCAAGAAGGGGCTCATACTGGTGGACACATGTTCAGCATTATTGTACGCAAATTCTGCTAGCGCTAGTTTCTCTACCCAATCATTCTGCCTTTCGCTAACGAAGCAGCGTAAGTATTGCTGGAGTACACTGTTTGCCCTTTCCGCCTGCCCATTGGTTTCTGGGTGTCTCGCTGTCGAGAAGCTTACCTCGACTTGCAGTAGGCTCATGAGCTTCCTCCAGAACCGGGAAGTAAATTGTTTTCTGCGGTCAGATAAAACCCTCAAGGGGGCGCCATGCAGCCTAAAAATGTGTTCTACAAACAACCGTGCCGTTTCTTCCGCCGTCACCGCATGGGAGCAGGCGATAAAGTGGCACATTTTGGTTAGCAAGTCTACTACTACCATCACTGCTGTTTTTCCCCTTGATTTGGGCAAATCCGTCATGAAATCAATTGACACCACCTCCCAGGGTTTGTTTGGCGTGGGTAAGGGTTCCAGCAAACCTGCTGGCATCGTGCGTTCCCCTTTGGCCCTCTGGCAGCGGTCACACCCTCTTACATATTCACGTACACCTTCCCTCACCCGTGGCCACCAAAATTGTCGGGTCACCAGCATCATGGTTTTGTGTTGCCCAAAATGTCCCGCTGTGGGGGTGTCATGTAGTTGTTTGAGTACCCTTCTTCTTAGAGCCTCCCCCGGTACGTACATCACCCCCCTGTAGTACAACACCCCTTCCTTCTCCTCAAACCCCTCTGGTGCTCCCCTCCCCTCTTGGAGTTCCCTGATTTTAGTCCGGGCGAATTCATCGTCCCTAGTGAGTCCTGCCAGTTCTCTCGTGCCCACTAGAGTACCCCCACACACCCATCGGTCCTCAGGTATGACGTGGCGGGTCTCCGGCGGCCCTTCTCCTTCGAAGTACTCTGGTTTCCGCGAAAGAGCGTTTGCTCTCACGTTTTGCTGGCCGGGCACATACTGGATTTCGAAAGAAAACTTGGAAAACTCCTGCGCCCAGCGAATCTGTCTCTGGTTGAGCACCTGTGCTGTCCGCCAATATTCCAAGTTCTTGTGATCTGTGCAGACCTGGATCTTATGCTCCGCCCCTATCAGCAGATGGCGCCACCGACGAAAGGCGGCGTAAATTGCTAGCAGTTCTCGGTCGTACACAGTGTAGTTTTGTTCCGACTTGCTCAGCTCCCTCGAGAAGAAGGCGCACGGTTTCCATTCTTGCTGGCTCAGTCCTGGCTGCAACAGAACCGCCCCGATGGCTCTTTCTGACGCGTCCGTCTCCAACCTCATAGGTTTCTCCAAATCCACATGTAGTAATTGTTCCTCCAACGCGAATGCCTTCTTCAATCTTTCAAAGGATTGCTGGGCTTCCTCCGTCCACACAAACTTTCTCTTACTACTGAGACAGTCCGTGATTGGGGCCGTCAAGTGTGCGAAGTTCTTGATGAACGTCCAGTAGAAATTGCCAAAACCTAGGAATCTCTGCACATCCTTTCGTGTCTTTGGGGTCTTCCACTCCAATACTGCTTGCACCTTGCTTGGGTCCATCGCTAAGCCTTTGTCAGATAGCATGTACCCCAGGAACTCCACCTCTCGGGCATGAAACTGACATTTCTCTAGCTTGACCCACAACTGGTGTTTCTGCAAATGTTGTAGCACTTCCCTGACATCTCTCACATGTTGCTCCTCATTTTCCGAATAAATCAAGACGTCGTCCAGGAATGCTACACAGTTCTTGTAAAGCAGAGACCCCAACACGTGGTGCATGAACGCTTGAAAACAGGCGGAGCCTGACTGTAATCCGAAAGGCATAACGAGATATTCAAAGGCCCCCAGGGGTGTGAACATGGTGGTCTTCCATTCATCCCCCTCTCTCATCCGGATTAAGTTGTAAGCCCCCCTCAGATCTAGCTTGGTGAAATTCTTTCCCTTCCTCACTCTTGTCAGAATGTCATCGATTCTGGGCATCAGGAAAGTCACAGGTTCTGACACCAAATTTACCCCCCTGAAGTCCACGACCAGCCTCGGTTTATCAGTGTCCTTTTTGTCCACAAAAAATACTGGACTGCCCCCCACTGCTTTTGACTCTCTTATAAACCCTCTCTTTAGGTTCTTGTCGATAAAGTCCCGTAACTCCTTCATCACTATGGGGGTGGGTTTCCCCTGAGCATCCAGCGACCGTCGTTCTTCCAGCCTCGCTGTCAGGATGGCTATGTGCTCTTCCAAATCGTGGTTTCTCTCCTCCAGCGATTGGCTTCCAGCTGCCCCTCCCCTGGCTCCAGCTCCTCCGGTCTTACTCATGATGCCCCCTTCTGCTTGTTGCGCACGAGCAACTTTCAGGGTGAGTCAGAATGCTGTAATGGTTGGGAGTTACTCGTGCGTAATCCTGCTCCGTTTGAGCATCGGATTGCCTGGTTAAACCCTCCGGACTATGCAGCCCATGGTAGCGTGGCTGCTCTTAGTCACTTGTAGAATCTGACTGTGGGCGTTTCTTAAAGCGTTGCCAACATAAGATTTGTTTGACGCCCAATCGTTTCCGCCTCTCACTGCGCAGGAGTTTCCTGCGCAGGGTGGGCGTGGGCAGCGGGGTGCTTGGGCTCTCCTCGCTAACTTCCAACGAAGAGTCCTGGAGCCCCTGCAGCTCCCTGTCCCGTTGCTCTCCTGGATCCCTGGTGTTACACTCATTCTCTTCCCCTTCTTCCCGGCTAAGTCTCCCTCTAGTGCTAGGACCTTCCCCTGCAGAATCCGAGACCCTCTCCTTCTCCCGTGCCTCTGATGGCAGTTCCCTGACACGGTGTAATAAGCCTAAACAAAGCCAAACAAGTTGTTTTGGTTTCCAACTACATAGAGAGAAGAATCTTGGATTTCACTTACTTCAAGTCGTGTTCTTTGCTGTTAATGCACATTGACACAGAAATCGCAAAGTGTGTGTAATGAGACCAAAATAACACAACACCATCTTTTCGCTTCCATATGCGTAGAAAGAAGACGAATAGGCTTTGATTGGGCTTTTTTCAATTCGCATGGTGTTATTTGGGTGTGCGCCAGCATCACCCCAAACGAAAGCAAAAAAGTTTTTTTGGGTTCCATCTACATAAAAAGAAGATGATAAAGCTCTGATTGGGCTCATTTCAAATTGGTGTTTTGCGGGTTAGAATGCACATTCACCCAAAAATCGCAGAAATGTTTGTTACCAGCTCAAATCTGCTGGGAAAAAGCACCAATGATAAAGCCAGCTGCAGGTGGCTGGAATGCAATACAGGATGTTGTTGTTTCAAACTGTACTGTTGGGAAAAAGGGGGAGTCTATTCTCTGTACTGAGCACCGGATGTTAGCTCAGAGTGTCATCTGACCTGTGCTAGAAGCACAGGGGAGGAGTTATGACTCTTCTGATGGAGTCTGAAGGGTGCAGTCACGTTTCTTTGTACTGCTGAATGACAGGAATAAAAGACATGTAAATAGGACTCCTGTCTGTCTCATTTCCCCTCCCTGGGGGGGAAAGCAAGGAGAGAGAAGCAGAGGGTGTGTTCTCCTCACATCTAACGAGGAGAATCACCGGTTTACGACCTAGCCTGCCGGGAGTAGCAGATGGAAGGTAAACAAGTATCTCGCTCAGTTTGCCCGTGAAGGCCAGTTTACCTCTGACTGTGAGCTGAGATACTGACATATGGCAGCTTTCGGTGGTTGCGATTCATCGAACATCTGCATGAGAGGCTGGTGGATTGTCCTCCTCTGCTCCAAGGGAGAAAATAGCGTCTGAGAGCAGCCAGAAGCTGAACAGACGGCTGGACCCAGAGGAAAGTGTTTTCCAAGCAACGGAGCTCAAGGTATGCTGCATTTCGGGCTAAAAGTTAGAGATAAGCTTTCAAGTATGCACAGTTGCTAAGCGACGCTCGTCAGAGACGTGGAAATTTACTGGCTGCGCAGATGGCTCTGAGAGAGGGCCTGGGAAGCGAAAGTTTTGTTTTGACTATGTCTTCGATGCTGTGCAAGGTCTGAGAAACAGCTTGCAGCTTGCCTGGAAAGGCAGTAAACAAGTCCAGCAGAGGCTATTGGAGTTTTAGCAAGGCTGGAAAGTGAGACAGAGGCTTGGCTTCAAGATGGATGCCAAGAAGGGGGGAGCCCTGCCTTATTCATCTCCCCTGACCAGTGGCAGTTATTCATCATGGTCTGGAAAGACGACTACCCCAGAAGGGGTGAGCAAGGATGATGCTGGCCAAGTTCCTAAGAGCTCATCGAAAACTGAGGAGAGCTTTGACGCTAGATGGGGGAGCGAAGGAACTGTTCCAGCTGCACTGGAAGTGAAGGACAGGGGGAGGGAAGAACAGAGTTCAAATCTCCCCGCTGCTGAAGCTACTGAGGAGCGAGTTGTAGCATTGAGCGCTGTCCAATGTTACAATTGTGGACAGACTGGGCATCTACAGCGAAACTGTAGGAAGCCGCGCCAGTCAAGAGGAGCGAAGAGCAGCTCTACGAAGCCTGAGGCGTCAGGCAAAAGCCGTACCAAGTGCCAGGTGAAACCTGCAAAGGCTATGATGGTGAAAGGAACCACGCCAGATGTTGGGAATGCGTTCATAATCGACACTGGCTGTACAAAACACATGTGCCCGCACAGAGAACTGTTTTCAACGTTGAAGAAGCAAAGCTTCACTGTGAAACAGGCCAACGGTCAGGAGCTGAAAGCGACCGGGATTGGGACTGTGTATCTTGAGAGTCTGAACTTGACTATAAACAATGTTTACCTGGTTCCAGAACTGAGATTTAATCTGCTGAGTGTGTCGCAGATTGCAAAGAAAGGACTGAAACTGTCCTATGATGCTAAAAGCTGCAAGATCTACAAAGATGGAGAACTGTTTCTTACTGCCAGAGAGAAGGATGGACTGTATTTGTTGACTTTTGATCAAAGTGATTACATGAAATGTAATTCTTCTGGTTCTAACGAAATCTCTCTTGCAGGTGTGACCAGTGTGAGCACCAGGAAGGTGACCAAGAAGGTCGACAGAGCATTTCAGCGGGTGTATGCTGATGTGATTGGTCCTCTAGAACCATCTAGAGGCGGTGCAAAATATTACCTTGTGTGTGTGGATTGTTTTACTAATTATTCTTGGGTTTTTGTGATGGAAAAACCGCAAGAGACCTTAGAAAGGTTAGGTTTCAGGAGTTTTGTGACAAGGTTAAAAATATGCATGATGCTAACATTGATTGTCTCTTCACAGATGAGAAACAAGTTTTTCTGTTACAGAAGTTTCAGAAGTTCCTGGATGGAAAAGGGATAGACCACAAAGTTGCTGTTTCAACCGAAGCATGGAACAGGGGGGTCTGTGTGAGGGTGAACAAAGAATTGCAAAAGGGGATGCATGCGCAATTGCTGAGTTCACATTTGCCACATGAATATTGGGCCGAGTCGCTAGCGTCCTATGTTCACATGTGGGTGAGAAAGGTCTCAACAGAGTTGGGATGTTCTCCTTTTGAGAAGCTGTTCCATAGAAAACCTTCTGTTGACTATTTTAAGGTTTTCGGGTCTCATGTGAGAACAGAAGCTCCAGGTGGAGTAAAGAATGCCAGAGGCATTTTTGTGGGTAATGAAAAGGGTCTCTACAGAGTAATTTTGTCTGAATGTGGTCAGGTGATTCTCACAAAGTTTCTTGAGAGTGCTCCAGTACAAGAGCGGGTAGTTGTGCACACATTTCCCACAGGTGACAATTCAGATGATGATTTTTCTGATTACACAGATTACAGTGGTACTGATGATGACAGTGATAGCTCAGAGAGTTCAGTTGTAACAGTCATTGAGAGAAAATCTCACACAATGGATAGACCTTCACAGGTGAAGGAGGAACCACTGTTTGCCATTGCTACTGGTTCTCAACAAAGTCCAGAGGTTGAACCAGTGAGCACAGAGGATCAGAACCTCATACGCAGGTCTGAGAGAGTCACAAAGGGTGTACCATCAAAGAGGTACTCAAAAGAGTTTGCTAACTTAGCTGTTGCATGTGTTGCTATTGTTAACAACTCAAAGCAGGTTAAAGCAGTGTCTAAGTCAGAGACAAAGACACAACAGAGAGTAGCTAACCAAGGTAATGCAGAAGCACTCATTCCTTGGAAGCCAGACAACCAGAGAGGTACACTGGTGAAACCAGTGGTGGGGAGTTCCAAGGGTGGAACTGAAACAACAGGGGACTGTTATATGTATAACAACTGTTTGTTTTCTAATCTGGATCATGTTTTGCCTATTGATGCTTTTGGGGGAGGATGTTGGGAAAAAGCACCAAGGCAAAAGCCAGCTGCAGGTGGCTGGAATGCAAAACAGGATGTTGTTGTTTCAAACTGTACTGTTGGGGAAAAGGGGGAGTCTATTCTCTGTACTGAGCACCGGATGTTAGCTCAGAGTGTCATCTGACCTGTGCTGGAAGCACAGGGGAGGAGTTATGACTCTTCTGATGGAGTCTGAAGGGTGCAGTCACGTTTCTTTGTACTGCTGAATGACAGGAATAAAAGATATGTAAATAGGACTCCTGTCTGTCTCATTTCCCCTCCCTGGGGGGGGGGAAGCAAGGAGAGAGAAGCAGAGGGTGTGTTCTCCTCACATCTAACGAGGAGAATCGCCGGTTTACGACCTAGCCTGCCGGGAGTAGCAGACGGAAGGTAAACAAGTATCTCGCTCAGTTTGCCCGTGAAGGCAGTTTACCTCTGACTGTGAGCTGAGATACTGACAAAATCAAGCATACGTAAACATATGGTAACATCTCAATAGAAAAAGGACGAATAAGCTTCGTTTGCTCTTTCGGTGTTCATTCACCCAGAAATAGCAAAGCGAAGTGTAATAAGCCTAAACAAAGCCAAACAGGTTGTTTTGGTTTCCAACTACATAGAAAGAAGAATCTTGGATTGCGCTTACTTCATGTCGTGTTCTTTGCTGTTAATGCACATTGACACAGAAATCGCAAAGTGTGTGTAATGAGACCAAAATAACACAACACCATTTTTTCGCTTCCATATGCGTAGAAAGAAGACGAATAAGCTTTGATTGGGCTTTTTTCAATTCGCATGGTGTTATTTGGGTATGCGCCAGAATCACCCCAAACGAAAGGAAAAAGGTGTTTTGGGTTCCATTTACATAAAAAGAAGATGATAAAGCTCTGATTGGGCTTATTTCAAATTGGTGTTTTTGGGGTTAGAATGCACATTCAACCAAATATCGCAGATGACCTGTTTGTTATAAGCCCAAATCAAGCATAGGTGTTTTGGTTCCATCTCAATAGAAAAAGGACGAATAAGCTTCGATTGCTCTTTCGGTGTTCATTCACCCACAGCCAAGCGGTGTAATAAGCCTAAGCAAAGCCAAACTGGTTGTTTTGGTTTCCAACTACATAGAAAGAAGAATTTTGGATTGCGCTTACTTCATGTCGTGTTCTTTGCTGTTAATGCACATTGACACAGAAATCGCAAAGTGTGTGCAATGAGACCAAAATAACACAACATCATCTTTTTGCTTCCATATGCGTAGAAAGAAGACGAATGCTTTGATTGGGCTTTTTTCAATTCGCATGGTGTTATTTGGTTGTGCACCAGAATTACCCGCAACCAAAGCAAAAATGCCTTTTGTTTCCATCTACATAAAAAGGAGATGATAAAGCTCTGATTGGGCTTATTTCAAATTGGTGTTTTGGGGGTTAGAATGCACATTCACCCAAAAATCGCAGAAATGTTTGTTACCAGCCCAAATCAAGCATAGGTGTTTTGGTTCCCTCTCAATAGAAAAAGGACGAATAAGCTTCGTTTGCTCTTTCGGTGTTGTCAGGGAACTGCCATCAGAGGCACGGGAGAAGGAGAGGGTCTCGGATTCTGCAGGGGAAGGTCCTAGCACTAGAGGGAGACTTAGCCGGGAAGAAGGGGAAGAGAATGAGTGTAACACCAGGGATCCAGGAGAGCAACAGGACAGGGAGGTGCAGGGGCTCCAAGACTCTTCATTGGAAGTTAGCGAGGAGAGCCCAAGCACCCCGCTGCCCACGCCCACCCTGCGCAGGAGACTCCCGCGCAGTGAGAGGCGGAAACGATTGGGCGTCAAACAACTCTTATGTCTGCAACGCTTTAAGAAACGCCCACAGTCAGATTCTACAAGTGACTAAGTGCAGCCACGCTAATATGGGCTGCGTAGCCCGGAGGGTTTAACCAGGCAATCCGATGCTCAAACGGAGCAGGATTACGCACGAGTAACTCCCAACCATTACAGGTGTTCATTCACCCAGAAATAGCAAAGCGAAGTGTAGTAAGCCTAAAGAAAGCCAAACAGGTTGTTTGGGTTTCCAACTACATAGAAAGAAGAATCTTGGATTGCGCTTACTTCATTTCATGTTCTTTGCTGTTAATGCACATTGACACAGAAATTGCAAAGTGTGTGTAATGAGACCAAAATAACACAGCACCATTTTTCGCTTCCATATGCGTAGAAAGAAGACGAATAAGCTTTGATTGGGCTTTTTTCAATTCGCATGGTGTTATTTGGGTGTGCACCAGAATCACCCCAAACGAAAGCAAAAAGGTTTTTTGGGTTCCATCTACATAAAAAGAAGATGATAAAGCTCTGATTGGGCTTATTTCAAATTGGTGTTTTTGTTGGTTTCTGCTCTCTTCACTGTGCAGCGAAGTGCTTGTCACAAGACAATGTTTACATTCCACAGTCAGAGTACTGTCGGGTTTTCCCACGGGAATGGGAAACTGGATGTGACGTACACTGGTTTCCTGTTTTTCACTGACTCTCTCGGTGTTCTTCATTCCGAGGAGAAGGACGGTTGCTTCTCTGCTCCCGCAGAGGCAAGATGCATGTTTGTAATTTCTCTACATTGAACTGAAAATAAAGCAACATTAAGCATGTGGCACGTACTGCTCATCATTCCGTTGTGCACAGGACTCTGCAATTACAACATTTTTGGTTCCGGGCCCAGAAAGACGCAATCAAACTGAAGAATGGAGACTCCAGAAGTCGAGTCGGAATGCCGGCAGAGGAACAGACAAACGGATCGGCGTTCTCTGCTCTGCGCGTCAAGTTTGATTGATGGAGGTATGTGCTCATGCTCTGGGCAGCCTGCCAGCTTCTAGTTTATGGTTTTATGGCTGGATTTTGAACTTTTGAAGCCGTTTTTGCCGCGATACAGGCAAAGGCACTAAGTCACAGGCTCACAGGCTTGGTGGCTGGGAAAGCGAAAGTACTTTTCACAAGTGCTTTTGGAAGCAGCTGTACTGTGACGCAGCTTGATTAAAGTAGCAATGATGGCTAATGCAAAGCTGGCTGATGCTTTTGGGATTCCTAAGCTCAATAAGAAAAATTATACGGACTGGGTACTTTATGCAGAGGCTGTTCTGCGGAAGGAAGGTCTGTTTAATGTTATTACAGACAACCCCCCAGCTCCAATTACAGATGAATGGGCTACAAAGGATTCCAAAGCAAGGGGAACGCTTACGTTGATAGTATCCCCAGAAGAGCTCTGTCTGTTGCGTGGAAAGACCACAGCCAGAGAAATTTGGGACACTTTAAGAGAAGCTCACTTGAGGACAGAGGCTGGTTCCTCAATGTACTACTATGCCAAGCTGCATGGTATGGCTCTTGCTGAAGGTGGAGATGTGAGTACACACCTGATGGAGATGCAAAATCTGAGACATGAGTTGCAACAGAGAGGACTCAACTTTCCAGAGGCTGTGTATTCCTTTATGATACTACATTCTTTGGGTCCAAGTTGGGAGTCCGTTGCCACTCAGATTGCTGTTCAGCCAACTGCTCAGCTCACAGTAGCCTATGTTACTGCCGTGATCCAGAATGAAGCAGATCGCCGGGGTGCTAGCTGCATGGGTATGGGGGAGTCTTCACAGACGTCATCCCTGAGTGCAGTGGAACCACCAGAGGGCGCCAAAGCTTTGAAGGCAGTGAAATGCTACTCGTGTGGACGTCTAGGCCATATGAAGAGGGAATGCAAATATCCCAGGGCCAAGACAGAGCAGCGCAGCGGAAGTTCATCGCGTGGAAAAGGCCAAAGGAAAGGCAAAGGTCCGGTGTCCAGGACAACGCAGCACAAGGCAATGGTCTCACGCTTCACTCCAAAGGTTGCAAAGGTCCAGAAGACGTCTAGATCTTTCTTCGTTGTTGATTCAGCAGCTACCCACCACCTGTTCAACGATAAGCGACTGTTCGTGTCTTTTACACCGCAGGAAGGTGCGATTCACCAGGCGGATGACCACACGATCCCCAGTCAAGGCTACGGAACTGTTGTACTTCACAGTTTGGACTTATCGATACAGGATGTACTGTATGTTCCAGATGCCACACACAATCTTCTAAGTGTGATGCAGCTGAATGAACGGAACATTGACGTTTCCTTCAAGAACAAGAAATGCACCATCACAAAGAAAGACGATTATGTATTGCATGCTGAAAATGTTGATCGTTTCTTTGTATTGTATTATGATGATGTTGTGCAGAATGATACTTGTTGCATTGCAGGTTCTAACAAAAGTTTGCATGCAGGATGTATTCATGATTTTCACCGAAAATTTGGTCATTTGCATTTTGAGGCAGTATCTAAAATGCCTGCCTTGGTTGAAGGTATGACGATTAAACCCTGCAGGTACCACATGAAGTGCAAGGCATGCGCAGCAAACAAGGTGAAAATGGCTGCGAAAGGTAAGGTGTCTAGTAGGCAAGCTACAGAACCATACCAGGTTGTTCATGCTGATTTAGTTGGTCCACTATCGCCCTCTTTGGGTGGAAATAGGTTCTTCATGGTTCTCATTGATGCATTTTCCAGGTATATTTATGTGTACAATCTCAAGCAGAAATCAGAGGCTTTTCAAAGGTTTAAGGAATTCTGTGCTTGGTTGGAAAATGTGCATGGTAAGAAGATAAAAACTCTTTTCACTGATCGCGGGGGAGAATTCACTTCTCAGTAGTTTGAAGCTTTTCTGACTGAGAAAGGAATTCAACACGATTTGTCCAGTCCTCGCTCGCCATGGCAGAATGGACTTTGCGAAAGGGCAAATCAGACATTGCTTCAAGGGTTAAAAACCTTGCTGCATGATGCCAATCTTCCAGAGAGTTATTGGGCCGAATCTCTCTCGTGTTTTGTTTACAGTTACAATCGCAGATTATCTTCAGCGATTGGTTGTACCCCCTATGAGAAAATGTTTGGCAAGAAACCATACATCAAACACATGAAAATTTTTGGTTCTGACATGTGGGTTCACTCACCACAAGGCTCCAAATTAGGCAAGCGTGGTTTGCATGGTATCTTTCTAGGTTATCAGAAAGGTTCTTACAGAATAATGATGACTGACTCTAAGACAATTAAGCTCACAAGAAGTGTTGAGTACAATGCCAAGTGGGGGGAGAATGTGGGAATTTTTCAATGTTATCCTGATGACAGTGATGAGACTGAGGATAAGCAACAGCAAAAGCAGCGACAGCAACCCACACCCACTGATGAAGGTTCTGATTCTGAGTCTGAATCTGAATCGGATACTTCAGAGGATTTCAAGAGTGCGAAAGCCTCTATGCGACCCTCTGAAAGCTCTGATCAGGAATTGGAAGAACCATTGTTCACAATAGGCCACTTTTCTCCTAAGAAGGAAGAGGAAAGTGTTGAAGACCAAAGGCTAATTCGCAGGTCACAAAGAGCCACAAAAGGCAGACCTCCAAAGAGATTTGCTGATGAATTTGCTAAGACAGCAGTAGCAGCTGTTAAAAGCTCCAAGAAGGTATTTGAACCTTCAAGTTTCCAAGAAATCCAGGATTTGGATTCTAAGGAAGCTGAGCCATGGTTAAATGCCATGAAGGCTGAGCTTGATTCCTTAGAAAGGAACAAAACATGGGAGCTAGTTCCAGTAGTTCCAGGAATGAAACTGCTTGGAAGCAAATGGGTCTTCAAAGCGAAGACTGATCAAAATGGCAAGATAGTCAGACACAAAGCCAGATTGGTAGCCAGAGGTTTTGCACAGGTACCAGGTGAAGACTATCACGAGACCTACTCACCCACTGTGAGATATGAGAGCATTAGGCTTATGCTCAAGCTAGCTGCAGAGGAGAATCTACACATTAGTCACCACAATGTGAATACAGCGTTTTTGTACGGATCTCTAGGTGAATCACTTTATATGCTTCCACCTGATGGCGTACAGGTAAAACAGGGATTTGTTTGTGCTCTAAAGAAGTCCCTTTATGGTCTCAAACAAAGTGCACGGTGTTGGCACACAAAACTCACTGAAGCATTGTTTTCTCTAGGTTTTCAGCAAGGGAAAGCTGATCCATGTGTATTTGTCAAAGAGGAGGGGCAAAAGAAGCTGTATTGTTTGTTTTATGTTGATGATATTTTATTCTTTTGGAAAGATGTCACAATGTACAATAACGCCCTAGCTCAGCTCAAAGAGCACTTTGACATGAAAGATCTCGGTGAGGTAAACAACTACCTATCTCTGGAAATAGAAAGAGATCAAAGTGGTAACATTCTAGTACACCAGTCATGAAAAATTGCTGATGTGTTAAGCAAACTGAACCTGATGGATGCTAACCCTGTAGACACACCCATGACAACAGGTTATCAGGTAGAAGACACTGAAGAAGCATTTTCTGACACTACACTGTACAGAAGTGTGCTAGGCAAGCTAAACTTCATTGCCAGATGTTCAAGACCTGACATTGCTGTTAGCTGTAATTTGCTAAGCAGACAAGTTAACAATCCTACTGTTAAGGATTGGAAAGCTCTGAAACGCATAGCACGCTATTTAAAAGGCACTATGCATTACAGACTGAGATTTAACAATCAGAAGTCTGGTGGTCTTGAGATTTTTGCAGATGCAAGTTTTGGAAGTGACACTGCAGACAGGAAAAGTACGTCTGGAGTTTGCTACATGTACAATCAGGGTCTATTTGATTGGTCTTGCAAGAAGCAAACAACAATTAGCTTTTTTTTATAATCATATTTATTAAAATTTCCAATTTATAACAGAATAGAAAAAATAGAAAGAATAGAGAAAAGAAAGAAAAAGAAAGACCAATTTTAAACCCTTATTTTCATAACCTTCTTTCTGGGACTCCCTCCTTCCCCCCCCCCCGACTGTATTCCCCTTTCCCTATGTTAGTTCCACAAGTTCTCATTCCCAATTTAAACCTAATATGTTGTACCTATTAACCAATTTAAATTACAATCTTGACTTCACTCCTCATCTTTAACAAAATAGAACAAAGATTTTTCCCCCAAGATCTACCCCATTTCCTTCCACGAATTCCCCCCTTTTTTACAAAACATGTCAAATCAAAATACCAAAGTTATATAGAAAGATAAAAGATAGAAGATAGAAGAAAATTCCAAAAGTTGGTTACATAGCCTTTGGATTCTAGAATTCCCCCTCCCTTCCCCAGTTTAGATTCCCCATGTCCATCAGTCTATATGTTGTCGGCCTGGAGGTCTCAAGTCCACAGCCAAATTTTTCTCAATCCATCTTGCCGGTTTTCTTTAAATTTGCTTGTTTTGATAATGTTTAATTTCAAAAATCCAGTCTAATAGAGGCCTTTAATTTCCCTTGGTCATTGTTGCTCCTCCCATTGTTCTTTCCGTGGCGTAGTTAGTCCTTAGCTCTTTTATTTCTTACTTTCTCAGGTTTCTGTCTTGTTCAGCTGCAAAACCATTCTTATTCTGAAATCTAGTATCTCCACAGAGGTTTGTTATTCAGGAACAAAAACTTACGTCCAGTTCCTTCCTTGCTTCAATAGAAAGATTCTATTGTGTTGTCACCTCTGTAGACAAAACAATATTTCAGTTTTGCTACTTTCCCAGGAGCTGAGACCAGTACACATCTCAGAGTAGTTTTCCACATACGCCACTTGTAATGTCCCAAAGCCCCTCTAGGGGGGTTGCAGTAACTTTGTGTCCTCTAATCCAAAAGTCAAGTTGTTGTTTCTTTTCCCCCCGACATTTTGTATCCATGTTTATATCCAATTGTATCAAAATTAACCAGCAAAATACTTGTAACGAAGTCCTCTTTGTATTCTCAGGATTTGACAGCTACTTTGACAGCTGTCAAACTCTCTATCTCTCTCCGCCAGGTTCTCCGAATCGCCCCGGTTCCCAGGGGGGGTTGCCTTTTCCCTCTCACCCTCGATTTTTTCTCCTCCAGCACAATTCTTGTAGTATCCCATCGTGGAATTTGTATTTTTTGTCAGCAATAAACTTCTGAATTGATCTTGGTTTCTCAGTCCTTGTTTTAGCATGTTTACAATCAAGGAGGGGACTGACTTCCTTTTTAGATCCCCCCCGCTCGTGCCGAATCCGAAAAAAAAATCTTTTTTTTTCTCCTTTTATACCCGGTTACCCAATTACTCACGGGTTGTTGTTAAATGTCCGAATTTCAAATGGAAGAAGCCAGCGCTCTCCGACGAATGGCATGCGGCTGCACTCGGCAGGGGAAGCGATAGACTCACAGTACCACGCCGCTCCCCGGCACCCGATCCGTAGCCTTTAAAAAGGCTCCTTCACGAGTCGGGAGGGCGCTGACGGTACCAGCCGAGTCCCCATGTCCACGGGCTCCGTGCCCGTGGTTTTTAAGGGTCCCCGCGTCGCCGGCGCGGTAGGACCCAGCCCCTGCCGAGCAGACTCCCTCCGGAGCTCGGAGGGAGTCCGCCATTCGGCGATGGCGCCAACCCGGAAGTCAGCAAACAACAATTAGCTTAAGTACTTGTGAAGCTGAACTGAATGCACTGTCTTATTCACTTAAGGATTGTGAATGGTTGTTACAATTGTGCAAAGACATGAAAATTCCTGTCAAATGTCCAATCCAGGTTTACCAGGACAACAAAGCATGTTTGGCTTTGCTGAATTCAGAAGGTTGTAAGCAAAGCACGAAGCACTTGCAATTGAAGGTGCAACATGCTAGGGAACATATTCAGAAGGGACTCGTAACGGTGTCCTATATGCCAGGTAATGAAATTCCTGCTGATGTATTGTCCAAGATTGTATCAAGGGATCAACACTGTACCTATGTACAGAAGTTGGGTTTGTACTGATGTTGTACGAACACGCTGCCCAGTGATGTTCACAGAAAGGGGGAGGATGTTGGTTTCTGCTCTCTTCACTGTGCAGCGAAGTGCTTGTCACAAGACAATGTTTACATTCCACAGTCAGAGTACTGTCGGGTTTTCCCACGGGAATGGGAAACTGGATGTGACGTACACTGGTTTCCTGTTTTTCACTGACTCTCTCGGTGTTCTTCATTCCGAGGAGAAGGACGGTTGCTTCTCTGCTCCCGCAGAGGCAAGATGCATGTTTGTAATTTCTCTACATTGAACTGAAAATAAAGCAACATTAAGCATGTGGCACGTACTGCTCATCATTCCGTTGTGCACAGGACTCTGCAATTACAACAGTTTTTGGGGTTAGAATGCACATTCAACCAAAAATCGCAAAAATGTTTGTTACCAGCCCAAATCAAGCCCAGGTGTTTTGGTTCCCTCTCAATAGAAAAAGGACGAATAAGTTTTGATTGCTCTTTCGGTGTTCATTCACCCACAAATAGCAAAGCGAAGTGCAATAAGCCTAAACAAAGCCAAACAGGTTGTTTTGGTTTCCAACTACATAGAAAGAAGAATCTTGGATTGCGCTTACTTCATGTCGTGTTCTTTGCTGTTAATGCACATTGACACAGAAATCACAAAGTGTGTGCAATGAGACCAAAATAACACAACACCATCTTTTCGCTTCCATATGCGTAGAAAGAAGACGAATAAGCTTTGTGTCACGGGAAATGGGGTTGCTTGTGTGTAAACCTGCAGCTGTTCCAAACTGCTTAGAAGTTGGTGGTGTCTTTCCCTGACTGAGCAGCCTGGGTGCTGCTGCTGCTCAGTCGCTGGACGTATCCGTGAGTGGGTGTTTCCTAAATTTCCTCCAACATAAAAGCTCCTTGACAGACACCCTTCGCCTCGCCTCTCTGCGCGTAACCCTTCTGCGCAGAGTGGGCGTGCCCAGAGGTGCCCCTCCACTCTCTTCACTACCTTCAGTGCCAGCATCTCGGAGCCTCTCCTCCGAGATGCTTCCTCCCTCTTCCTTCTTCCTGGTGTCACCGGGACATTCTTCCCCAGATGACCTTCTCTCTCTACCCTTACTCGTTCTTTCTTCCGCAGAATCGGGAAGCACCGCCTCTCCCCTCTGCTCCGATGTCAGTTCCCTGACATCCACCTCCCTCCCAGGGCCCTCCCCTCCCCCCGTCCTTCCCTCTGATGGTGACGCAGGAAACCCGCGGAAAGAACTGTCCTCTCCATCTGACGATTCAAACACCCCTCTCCATTTGCTGCTGTCTCTCCCCTCTTCCCAATCGGATTCTTCTTCTGGCCAACCCCCTACCTCCTCTTCGGAGGTGGGAAAACCCTCAAACTCTTCCTCCTCATCGGTGGTGCCAAATTGCTCCCTCCAAAATCTCTCTGGTGGTTTGGGCTTTCTCGGGTACCTGCTATGAAACTCCTCCTGCAGGTACTCATCCCTCATTTCTTCTGCTGGGACCCATGCGTTTTCCTCATCTGGCTCCCCCTCCCATGCCACCAAATACTCCCCCCTCCCCCCTTTCCACCTGGAATCGAGAATCTCAGCTGAATGTCCACTGAGTTCCCTTTCCTCCATCTGTGGATGCAAGGGTGCTTCATTTTGCTGACCCAGACACTCCCTCCCTTCCCTGAAAGGTGAAAGTAAGGACCTGTGAAACACAGGGTGCAGTTTCATGTGAGATGGCAATTTGAGCCTAAAGGTCACCGGATTAACTTGCTGAACTACTTGGAATGGTCCCAGCCTCTTTGGCTTCTTGCATCTCCTTTGAACGGTAACCCTTTGGTGGACAACCACACCTGGTCCCCCACTCCTATGTTTTCCCCCTCCCTGCGGTGCCGGTCTGCCTGCCGCTTATACACTTCTTTGGCTCTCTCCAGGTTTAACTTAAGCTGTTGGTGTAAAGCCTGCATCTCTTCCACAAACTCCTCCGCTGCGGGAACACTCCAACTTCCCTCCCCTTCCCCTGGGAAAGCCCTGGGGTGGCACCCGTAATTTGCCATAAACGGACTCATCCCTGTAGACACATGTTCTGCGTTATTGTATGCAAACTCAGCCAACGCTAATTTGTCCACCCAATCATTCTCCCTCTCGTTGACGTAGCAGCGTAGATATTGTTGCAGCACGCTGTTCGCTCTCTCTGCCTGTCCATTGGTCTCCGGATGCCTGGCCGTTGAGAACACCACCTCCACGTCCAGCAGACTCATAAGCTTTCTCCAGAATCGGGACGTGAATTGCTGGCCTCTGTCGGATAAAATCCTCAAGGGGGCGCCATGCAACCTGAAAACATGCTCTACAAACAACTTGGCCGTTTCTTCTGCAGTCACCGCATGCGAGCACGCAATAAAATGGCACATTTTTGTCATCAAATCAACTACCACCATAACTGCCGTTTTCCCCCTGGCTTTGGGTAGATCAGTCATAAAGTCAATTGATACCACCTCCCATGGTCTCTCTGGTGTAGGTAAGGGTTCCAGTAACCCCGCAGGTGCCGACCTCTCCCCCTTCGCTCTCTGGCAAACCTGGCACCCTCGTACATACTGCTTCACATCCTCTCTCACCCGTGGCCACCAAAACTGCCTGGTGACTAGTAACATAGTTTTATGTTGTCCAAAATGTCCTGCCGTGGGGTTGTCATGCATCTGTTTGAGTATTCTGTTTCTCAATTCCCCCTCAGGTATGTACAAGACCCCTCTATAGTACAATGCTCCGTCCTTAACTTCAACCCCCCCCCCGAGTTTCCCCAGTGATATCAATTTCTCGCATTTTGGTTTGTGCATATTGATCATCCCTCGTCAACCCGGCTAGCTCTTGCCTCCCGACGAACACTCCCCCACACACCCATTTGTCCTCGGGAATGACATGTCATGCTTCTGGTCCTCCCTCCCCTTCCTCGTATTCAGGCTTGCGAGAGAGGGCATCTGCTCTGACATTTTCCTTCCCGGGCACGTACCTAATTTCAAAATTAAACTTGGAAAACTCTTGAGCCCCCCGCACCTGTCGTTGGTTGAGCACTCTTGCCGTTCTCCAATATTCCAGGTTCTTGTGGTCAGTACACACCTGGACCTTGTGCTGTGCGCCTATGAGAAAATGTCGCCACCGTCGAAAAGCCTCGTGAATTGCCAGCAGTTCTCGATCGTACACTGTGTAGTTTTGCTCCGACTTGTTAAGCTTCCTGGAAAAGAAGGCACACGGTTTCCACTCCCCATTTGCCTGCTGAAGCAATATCCCCCCTACAGCTCTGTCTGATGCGTCCGTCTCTAGCCTTATCGGCTTCCGCAGATCCACGTGCAGGAGGTGCTCTTCCGACGCAAACGCCTTCTTGAGCTTTTCAAAGGAACTTTGGGCCTCCTCCGTCCATACGAACTTCTTCTTGCTGCTGAGACAATCTGTTATGGGTGCTGTTAAATGAGCGAAGTTCTGGATAAACTTCCGGTAAAAATTTGCAAACCCCAAAAACCTCTGTACATCCTTCCGGTTCTTGGGAGGCTTCCATTCTAGCACGGCCTGCACCTTGCCTGGGTCCATGGCCAGACCCTTCGCTGACAACCTGTAGCCCAGGAACTCCACCTCTCGTGCATAGAATTGGCATTTCTCCAGTTTGACCCACAGCTGATGCTCCTGCAGCCTTTTCAGCACTTCTCTGACGTCTTTCACATGCTGCTCCTCATTCTCTGAGTAGATGAGTACGTCGTCCAGAAAAGCCACACAATTCTTGTACAGCAGGGACCCCAGCACGTGGTGCATGAAAGCTTGAAAGGTGCTCGATCCCGATTGTAATCCGAAGGGCATAACTAAGTACTCAAAGGCTCCCAGAGGGGTGAACATGGTGGTTTTCCATTCATCCCCCTCCTTCATCCTTATCAAGTTGTACGCCCCCCGAAGGTCCACTCACGGATTCTTCCCCAGATGACCTTCTCTCTCTACCCTTACTCGTTCCTTCTTCTGCAGAATCGGGAAGCACCGCCTCTCCCCTCTGCTCCGATGTCAGTTCCCTGACACTTTGATTGGGCTTTTTTCAATTCGCATGGTGTTATTTGGGTGTGCGCCAGAATCACCCCAAACGAAAGCAAAAAGGTGTTTTGGGTTCCATCTACATAAAAAGAAGATGATAAAGCTCTGATTGGGCTTATTTCAAATTGGTATTTTTGGGGTTAGAATGCACATTCAACCCAAAATCGCAGAAATGTTTGTTACCAGCCCAAATCAAGCCCAGGTGTTTTGGTTCCCTCTCAATAGAAAAAGGACGAATAAGTTTCGATTGCTCTTTCGGTGTTCCTTCACTCACAAATAGCAAAGCGGTGTAATAAGCCTAAACAAAGCCAAACAGGTTGTTTTGGTTTCCAACTACATAGAAAGAAGAATCTTGGATTGCGCTTACTTCATGTCGTGTTCTTTGCTTTTAATGCACATTGACACAGAAATCGCAAAGTGTGTGTAATGAGACCAAAATAACACAACACCTTCTTTTCGCTTCCATATGCGTAGAAAGAAGACGAATGCTTTGATTGGGCTTTTTTCAATTCGCATGGTGTTATTTGGGTGTGCGCCAGAATCACCCCAAACGAAAGCAAAAAGGTGTTTTGGGTTCCATCTACATAAAAAGAAGATGATAAAGCTCTGATTGGGCTTATTTCAAATTGGTGTTTTTGGGGTTAGAATGCACATTCAACCAAAAATCGCAGATGACATGTTTGTTATAAGCCCAAATCAAGCATAGGTGTTTTGGTTCCATCTCAATAGAAAAAGGACGAATAAGCTTCGATTGCTCTTTCGGTGTTCATTCACCCACAAATAGCAAAGCGAAGTGTAATAAGCCTAAAGAAAGCCAAACAGGTTATTTTGGTTTCCAACTACATAGAAAGAAGAATCTTGGATTGCGTGGCAAGTCCCCTCCCCCTTGTGAAATAAAGACACAGGACACAATATTTAAGGTTAATGCAGTGTTTCCCAACAACTGTTCCGCGGCACACTAGTGTGCCGCGAGATGTCGCCTGGTGTGCCGTGGGAAAAATTAAAAAATTCGAAAGATTTTTTTTTTAAGTCAAATTTTCGATTGGGGCGCCCTCACTAGATGACCCCTGGGGTTCCCTCCCTCCCTCCCGCTCTGCGCCTCCCTCCTCCTCCTCCTCCTCCTCCGGGGAGGCCCTTCCTGGCTCTCGGCCAAGGCTTGGCGGCTGCCACTCACTCACTCGCTCGCCCACCCGTCCCTCCATCCCTGCACCCGGCCTCTCCCCCTCCGTCCCCGGCGCGGGGGCTGCCGGGATCCGTAGTCCCCTCGCCCTTGGGCTCCGCGCCCGCGCGGGGTGCACAAACTACGTTTCCCAGCGTGGCCTGGCGGGCCGGGCGTTTTGTTTGAAGCGCACTTCTCCCGGCCATGGAATGAGCGCGGCGGCGGCCGGGCGGGCAGGGGCTCTTCCGCGTGGACCCCGCGCAGCCTGCCTGCGCCCCCGCGGAGATCGGGCGGCAGGATGGAGCCTGGGGATCCCCGCGGAGGCGGAGCGGCGGAGGCGGAGGCTGCCCCCCAGGTAGGGCTGCGTCGGGGGGGTGTTATTTTTGCAATGCTGCATCCGCGCCGGAGGGGACGCATCGGACCGCGGGGAGACCCCTTGGTGTGCGTGCAAGGCAATGCATGTGTGCAGGCGTTGAATGGAGTGCAGTACAATGCAATGGCAACGCGGCGCCCTGCATGCATGCATGCAACTTCCACCGGCGCTCCGGACTTGGCAGGTGAGGGGGGTCCCCAGTGGGCGGCAGAGAGAGCCAGGAGGGCGAAGGGGAGCCGGGGGGAGCAGCGCTGCTCCCCGAGCCGAGCCCGGGGAGAAACTTCGGCGTCGTTGCGCCGGGTGTTGGAAGCGGAGGCTGGCGGGGGCCCCTCACCTGCAAAACCTGGTCGCCTCTCATATATTTCGTGCATTGCATTCATCGCCCGCTTTCTCCTCCAAGGAGCTCCCGGGGGCGCGCGTGGTTCTCCCCGTGTTATCCTCGCAACAACAGCCCTGCGAGGTGGGTCAGGCGAGTGGCCCAAGGGAGCACCCAGGGATTGTCCTGGCCAGGTGGGGTGATTTGAACCCTGCTCTCTGCCCGGTCTTCGTCCTCATTTAGCCCCCACATGTGCATGACTGTGCATGACTGAGGTTTTTCCCCCTCGTCTTGGCTATGGTGTGAGTCTGTGCTGTTAATTAATGGGGTTCTGCCTTCGGAGAAGATGAGCCAGCCCTCAAGGAGGTGATTATGTAATTTGCTAGCAATTCATGTCCCTCCCGGCGTGACGCTGCGCGCTGACGTCACGGGGCTGTAATGGTGGTGTGCCTCGAGATTTTTTTCATGAAACAAGTGTGCCTTTGCCCAAAAAAGGTTGGGAAACACTGGGTTAATGAGCATAAAAAAGGCCACAACTTTATTGATTACAGAATTGAAAGGTATTGGCCTTAGGCATTGGCTCCTATCGACTACCCGGCATGGAGACCGGGAAGGGTTAACCACCAGCCGTGGGAGTCCTGTTGAAGTACACCAACTAAGATCCCACGGGTGTCACTGCTCGGGGGCGTGCCGGAGGCCCTTACCTTCCTAGGTTTCGGACAAGGCAACGCCCCCCGGAGTCCTCTACCGGACTACCCATTTTCATTGGGGGAAGGTGATGGCGCTTCCTTCCCCCCTCATTTGCATAACAATTACCCCTGCCAATGCCTAACCGCCAATACCGAGAAGTTGTGACGTTTGCTACGAGGTAGGCGAAAAAACCGAAAGGCTGGAAGTGCGCCAAGTTGGAAAAATTCCTACCAGGCCCCTTGCGGCGACCAACCGAAGTCCATAGCAAGGTCATATCTAGCTAAGCCTAAAGGGTGGTTGGGATGGGATAACCGGTGAGCTGGAACGGGGCAAAGAGGGCGGTCCCCGGACGTGCCTGGCCTTAAATGGGCTAGGCCCCACCGCCCCGGCCCCACCAATTGGCGGGCAGGGTTGCCGGCATGCCCGGGGATTCCCCTGTTCTCGCGGGGGCAAAAGGCCAGCCCCCGCGAGTGGAGTGTGTGGGAGGGGTTAGCCCGCAACCCCCTCTCCTCTCTAGCTCGGAAATGGCTTTGCGTGGCAAGTCCCCTCCCCCATGTGAAATAAAGACACGGGACACATTATTTAAGGTTAATGGGCATAAAAAGGCCACAACTGTATTGATTACAGAATTGGAAGGTATTGGCCTTAGGCATTGGCTCCTATCGACTAACCGGCATGGAGACCGGGAAGGGTTGTCCACAAGCCGTGGGAGTCCTGTTGAAGTACGCCAACTAGGATCCCACGGGTGTCACCGCTCGGGGGCGTGCCGGAGGCCCTTACCTCCCTAGGTTTCGGACAAGGCAACGCCCCCCCGGAGTCCTCTACCGGAATACCCATTTTCATTGGGGGAAGGTGATGGCGCTTCCTTCCCCCCTCATTTGCATAACAATTACCCCTGCCAATGCCTAACCGCCAATCGAGCAAAGCTCGCCGCCAATACCTTCAAGCCTGTAACCAATCCGTAATCCCTGCTATGATGTCCCCCAACCAAATATCATTTCCAGCATCTGACAGATGCACGCCATCCCGTCTGTAGAGGGCCTTGTTGCTGTACTGGATGCCTGGGTGCCTAATGACGCACCCGTCCAGAGCCACCACTCTACGTTCCACAGCCCGTTCCAAGACCTTTCTTGCCTTGTTGATTCCAACCGGGCTCACACAATCCCTCCACGTCCTCCTCTCAAGCAGCGAGGACCACAAGATCGTAATGTTTGGCTAAGTCGCCATCAGATCAGCAAAATCATCAAAAATGTTTCATCTCAAGTCAATAGCTTTGCGATACGCTAAGTCGTTTCCCCCCAACTGGACAACCAGGGCATCAGGTGGGCCCTCCGAGGCAGCTCTCGCCATCACGGCTGGCTTGAATTCGCTCCAGCGCATCCCTCTATGCGCTATCCACGCCAGCTCTACATTTGCAGGCAAGCTCAGATTTATACCCAAACCGGTGTTCATGGCACGATTCTTGGCCCAATGCACGATGCTGTGGCCCACCAGCCAAATGCGCACCCTCTTGTATTCTGAAAAGCAAACAGGCAGAAAACCACGGTCAGGAAACCCCACAGCTAGTCATAAATTCTTTCTCACATAAGCTCTGTATGCATTAGATCTCCACCGCCCCAAGTCCTTTATCCTGTCTGCTGAGAGCCCAAGGTGCACTGCAGTGGTTGCTGCCCCTATCCGAAAGGAGTGAGCCGCAAATTCGGCCGCGGACAGACCGCAAGCTGACAATGCCAAGCGCATCACCCGCGTAAACTGATGCCTGGCCAAGAGCGATCCATCCGCGTGAATAAATAGGGGGCCGGGGCTACTGGGTCTTAAGTAGAGGAAACGCCTCGTATCCCTCACCGGGCAGGGACCACTAGCCTGTGCAGCTGGTAGCCGAAGGAGGGCCCCTCTGCCCTGTTGGTCCGTCTTAGAGCTCCGTACTTGAACCATCAGGTCAGTCTCTGATAGGGTCAGATCACTTAACAGGATGCCCCTCTGGCCGTGGGCAACCCCTCCCTCGCAGACTACCTCACCTATGCGCAGGGCGCCAAAGAAGGCTACGGAATAAGCGGCAGAGAATAGGCGCGCTCCATATTTTGACCAGCATATTTCTCGTAATTTTTTGTGTATCTGAGTCAAAATATCATACGTTATGGGCCTCCTCTTGTCAGAGCTGGGGGGCTGTAGCTGGCGCCAGCCCTCTAAGGTCTTACGCACGATAAATTGTGCGCACGGGTCGATGGCGAAAAAGGCTTTACAAAAATAGGAAATCCCCGCGGACTGAATATTGAGAGTCTTTGGTGCCCTGCCCAGCTCCTTCAGATGGGTTAAGTAGTGGAGGACCTCCCTTGTTGAGGGAATGGAATTCTGCTTTGCGCTGGGTATACTGCTGCGGAACTTTAAAAAGTCAGCCCAAGCCTTCTTGTATGATCTCATTGTGGAAGGGGCAACTGCACCGAATACTCCCTTCATCATTTCCTGCTCCCAAGGCTCCAGAGATGCTCCGGGAAAGGCATTGATGATTGTTCCGCTTCCGGCGCTAATGAGCGAAAGCGCTCCATCTGAAAACGAGACAGAGCATCCATGATGTCATTATTAATGCCAGGTACGAATTTGGCTGAAAAATATATATTCTGCTCCAAACACAGGAGGACGAAGGACCGTAACAAGTTACCCACCCTGGTGGAGCGCGCGGACTGCTGAGAAAGAACCGCTACCACTGCCTGGTTATCTGTGTTGAAACAAACCCTATGGTTGCGGAACTGCTCCGACCAAAGATGTACTGCCACCACGATAGGGAAAAATTCCAAGAATGTAAGGTCCCGAGTAATGGGCTGGCCCTGCCAGTCTGCAGGCCACTTTTTGGCACACCACTGGCCCCTGAAGTAAACCCCGAAACCCAAGGAACCTGCTGCATCTGACTGAACTTGGAAATCAGCGTTGAGCGCCATGGAGTCTTGCCACAAGGATATACCGTTGTACTTGTCGAGGAACTGTAACCAAACTCCCAGATCTGCCTTAACTTCTTTGGAGAGGCGCACCCTATGCTGTGGTGCCCTGAGACCAGTGGCCAATCTGGCCAGGCGGCCACAAAAGGGGCGGCCCGGCACCACTACCCTACAGGCGAAATTTAGGTGGCCTAGCAGGGACTGAACTTGCCTTAAGGTAACCTTCCTCAGGGGTAGCAGCTGCTGTATCAGTGCTTTAAGAGCGATCAATTTATTCTCGGGCAGTCTAGAGGTCTGGGCCACGGTATCTAACTCGATGCCCAAGTAGACAATAGAGGTGGCTGGACCCTCCGTCTTTTCGGCGGCTAGCGGCACCCCTAGCTCACCAGCTAAAGCCGTGAAGGCCTCCAAGAGGGCGGAGCATCGCTGCCTGTTATCTGCCACCAAAATAAAATCATCAAGACAATGCGACACGCCCAACGACCCTGTCCTGAAGCGTAGGGCCCAGTCCAAAAACGTACTAAACGACTCAAAGGCTGAGCAAGCCACGGAACAACCCATCGGCATTGCTTTGTCAATGAAATACGCTCCGTCAAATCTAAAGCCCAACCAACGGAAATCAGCCGGGTGGACGGGAAGGAGGCGGAATGCCGACTCGATGATGCATTTGGCTAGAAGTGCCCCCTGCCCAAATCGCCGAATCATTTTCACTGCTTGGTCAAAGGAGGCGTATTTTACTGTACAAAGCTCCTGGGGGATCGCATCATTGACAGAGCCTCCCCTTGGGTAGGAAAGGTTGTGTATCATGCGGAATTCCCCTGGGGTCTTCTTTAGTACAATGCCCAGAGGGGATAGGTGAAGTCCTTCAAAGGGGGGTTCGGCAAAGGGGCCTGCCACCCTCCCTGCCTTGATTTCCTTCTCTATCTTTTTTCTAACTATCTCTGGTCTTTCCTTAACAGACTTTTGATTTTGTGGGTTCCCGGTGTTGGGGGGGAAGCCACGGGGATTCTGAACCCCTTGGAGAACCCCTCCCAAAGGTATTGTGCAGCTGTTCGATCGGGATACTGGTCCAGTAAGGTTTTGAGGGGCTGAAGTTTGATGGGGGAGGAGGCTAAACCCAGGTGCAAGTTACTGGCGGTTACCAGGCCCCTGGCGGGTGGATCCGGGGGCACCCCTGTTATTGTTGTGGAAGAACCCCCGCCCCCCGAAAGGGCTACTGTTTGTTCTTGAAGCAGGCAGAGGCGGGGTGGTTACCCCAGCACCGCTCACATTCATGCAGATACTTACAGGAGGGTCGCGAGCATACACCCCTGTTGTACTCCCAGCACTGACGGCGCCGCTTCACCTCTGTCTTACCCGCCTTGGATGAGTCCTGATTTTTCTTTTCGATGTAGGGATTGACGTCCTCACCCCAGTAATTAGGATCCGTTAGATCCCAGCGGGTGGAAGGCAGGAGAGAAGCGTTTCTACGGAAATTCTCATCGTACGTTAAAGCGGCATTTTCTCCCGCGAGAGCATGTGCCCTCCTCACGTGAGCCAGATAAGCAACCAAATCCATGGAGCGCCGAGGATAAGCTGCACACACAACTCCCATGAAAACCTGGTACCCATCCAACCAATTCTCAAAGGTGCGCTCTGCCCTAGGCGTCCTGTACCTCCGCTTACCATAGGACCGCCTCTTTTCCCCTTTTAGAATCATAGACTCATAGAATCATAGAATCATAGAGTTGGAAGAGACCACAAGGGCCATCGAGTCCAACCCCCTGCCAAGCAGGAAACACCATCAGAGCACTCCTGACATATGGTTGTCAAGCCTCTGCTTAAAGACCTCCAAAGAAGGAGACTCCACCACACTCCTTGGCAGCAAATTCCACTGTCGAACAGCTCTTACTGTCAGGAAGTTCTTCCTAATGTTTAGGTGGAATCTTCTTTCTTGTAGTTTGCATCCATTGCTCCGTGTCCGCTTCTCTGGAGCAGCAGAAAACAACCTTTCTCCCTCCTCTATGTGACATCCTTTTATATATTTGAACATGGCTATCATATCACCCCTTAACCTCCTCTTCTCCAGGCTAAACATGCCCAGCTCCCTTAGCTGTTCCTCATAAGGCATCGTTTCCAGGCCTTTGACCATTTTGGTTGCCCTCCTCTGGACACGTTCCAGTTTGTCAGTGTCCTTCTTGAATTGTGGTGCCCAGAACTGGACACAGTACTCTAGGTGAGGTCTGACCAGAGCAGAATACAGTGGCACTATTACTTCCCTTGATCTAGATGCTATACTCCTATTGATGCAGCCCAGAATTGCATTGGCTTTTTTAGCTGCCGCGTCACACTGTTGGCTCATGTCAAGTTTATGGTCAACCAAGACTCCTAGATCCTTTTCACATGTACTGCTCTCAAGCCAGGTGTCACCCATCTTGTATTTGTGCCTGTTGTATTTCTGTTGTATTTCTCCCTGTTAAAATTCATCTTGTTTGTTTTTGCCCAGTTCTCTAATCTGTCAAGGTCGTTTTGAAGTATGATCCTGTCCTCTGGGGTGTTAGCCACCCCTCCCAGTTTGGTGTCATCTGCAAATTTGATCAGGATGCCCTTGAGTCCATCATCCAAGTCGTTGATAAAGATGTTGAATAAGACCGGTCCCAAGACAGAACCCTGTGGCACCCCACTAGTCACTCTTCTCCAGGATGAAGAGGAACCATTGATGAGCACCCTTTGGGTTTGGTCAGTCAGCCAGTTACAAATCCACTGAGTGGTAGCATAGTCAAGACCGCATTTTACCAGTTTCTTTACAAGAATATCATGGGGCACCTTGTCAAATGCCTTGCTGAAATCAAGGTAGGCTACATCCACTGCGTTCCCTTCATCTACCAGGCTTGTAATTCTGTCAAAAAATGAGATCAGGTTAGTCTGACATGACTTATTTTTCAGAAATCCATGCTGACTATTGGTGATCACAGCATTCTTTTCTAGGTGCTCACAGACTGTTTGCTTAATGATCTGCTCCAGAATCTTCCCTGGTATTGATGTCAGACTGACTGGGCGGTAATTATTTGGGTCCTCTCTTTTCCCCTTTTTGAAAATAGGGACAACATTTGCCCTCCTCCAGTCTGCCGGGACTTCGCCTGTTCTCCAGGAATTCTCAAAGATGACTGCCAGTGGTTCTGAGATCGCATCTGCCAGTTCTTTTAATACTCTTGGATGCAGTTCATCTGGCCCTGGAGACTTGAATACATCTAAACTAGCCAAGTATTCTTGTACTATCTCCTTAGTTATTCTGGGCTGTGTTTCCTTTGCTGAATCATTTGCTCCAAATTCTTCAGGTCGGGCATTGTTTTCTTTATCGGAGAAGACTGAGGCAAAGAAGGCATTGAGGAGTTCAGCCCTTTCTGTGTCCCCTGTTTGCATTTCACCATCTTCTCCTCTGAGTGACCCCACTGTTTCTTTGTTCTTCCTTTTGCTACGAACATACCCATAAAAGCCTTTGTTCTTGCTTTTAACCTCTCTAGCAAGCCTGAGTTCATTCTGTGCTTTAGCTTTTCTGACTTTGTGTCTACACGTGCTGGCTATTTGTTTGAATTCCTCTTTGGTGGTTTCCCCCCTTTTCCATTTTTTGTACACATCCTTTTTTAATCTTAACTCAGTTAAAAGTCCTTTAGATAGCCACCCTGGCTTCTTTAAGCACCTTCCATGTTTCTGTCTCATTGGTATTGCCTGACGTTGTGCTTTTACTATCTCCCTCTTAACAAACTCCCAGCCATCATGAACTCCCTTTCCTTTTAGTATTACTGTCCATGGGATCTCACCCAGCACTTCCCTAAGTTTTATGAAGTCGGCTTTCTTAAAGTCAAGAAATTGAGTCCTAGTATGCTTGGCTGCTCCTTTCCGCTGTATAGTAAACTTCAGAAGAGCATGATCACTCGCGCCTAATGATCCTTCCACTTCTACCCCACTAACCAGGTCATCAACATTGGTTAGGACCAGATCTAAAATGGCTGTTCCTCTTGTTGCTTCTCCCACTTTCTGGACAATGAAGTTGTCTGCAAGGCCAGTGAGGAATCTGTTTGACCTTATGCTCTTGGCTGAGTTTGACATCCAACAAATATCCGGGTAATTGAAGTCCCCCATTACTACTATCTCCCTTCCTTTTGCATGCTTGGCCATCTGTTCCAGGAAGGCATCATCTATGTCCTCCGTTTGGCTTGGGGATCTATAGTAAACTCCCACAATGAGATCTCTGTTATTCTTCTCTCCCTTAATTTTGACCCAAATGCTCTCACTTTGGCTTTGAGGTTCTAAATCTTGGATCTCTTCACAGGTATACACATCCCTGACATATAACGCCACTCCTCCTCCTTTCTTGTTTGGTCTGTTTCTCTGAAATAGATTGTATCCCCCCATTTTTACATTCCAATCGTGGGACTTATCCCACCAGGTTTCAGTGATGCCTATTATGTCATATTTAGTTTGCTGTACCAAGAGCTCAAGCTCATCTTGCTTATTTCCCATGCTTTGCGCATTAGTGTACAGACATTGAAGTCCATTAATCATTCCCCCGTGTCTCTTATTTAAGGATTTTTTCCTCCCACCACTAGGTCTGCGTGCTGTTTGCTCCATTTGGTCTATGACATTTGGATGATCATCTTCATCAATTGATAGACTCCTACCTTCAGGAGCACTGTCTCCCTCCCCCACATTAGTTAGTTTTCCTGTCAATTTGGTTGGAGGGAGAAGGGTAAACATGTCCACGTAATCCCCATTGAGGATCTTATTCCTCTTCTTCTGGGACAAATGGTTCCCCAATATAAAATCAGTGGATTGATTGGTAGCAACTTTTACATCCTCCACCAATGCCCCATCCTTCCATGCCAGTACACCATTGAAGGTCTTACGATGGGAATTGGCCCTCCTTTCATGCGCCCAAAGTGGGATTATCTTCCCCCAAGCCCCAGTAGCTATCCATGGGGCCCTCGCTATCCGAATCAGAGGATGGCGTACCTGACTCATCCTCGGTCTCTGACTGCTTACTTCTCTTCTTCTTAGAGGACGTGTGCTTCCTCTTGGACTTCCTCTTCCCACCTTGGACCTCAACGTTGGCTGGGGTCGCACTTGCCGCTGGCTGAGGGGTGGGAGGTTCAATGTGCTCATCCTCCAGGGCGGAACCCGCGCTGTCCTCGGTAGAGCTGTGCTGGGGCTGCTGTTCCTGAAACACACTAGGAATGTCTACAATTTGTGAGACGGCGTTACCGCTGGCACCCTTGGCGGGGGCCTTCCTCTTGCCGGGACCCTTAGCCGGCGCCCTTCCTTTGCCTATGCTTTGGTTTGTTTTCTTAGCCATGGCTGCCTGTGCACGGGTATTTGGGCGACCTGTATTCGCCGTTTCTGACTGGTTGCTGCCCCCTGCAATGACGGGGATGTCCTGTTGAACTTGGTAGCTAGAAGGAGTGTCGGGTATCACCTCCTGTGACAGTTCCGGGGCTGGAAGCGCCAAAGCCCCCCTAGGCCTACACTGTCTGTAAAATGTTTCAAACGCCATGAAAAATTGGGCGAAGGCTTGAGGGTCGCAAGGCATGGCCGGCACTTGAGCGCCCCCATTGCCTGCGGGGGGTGCCAGCTGATTGGCGGAAGTGGATGCCTGCTGGTCTCCACCGGAAGCCATTTCAAACTGAATCGTGAACTGGAACCACTAAGTTATTCGCCTAGCAATTTAAAATTGCCTACCTAGGAGGTCCGTGTACCCCCTTACCCGTTCAGTATCACCTGCGCTGACTTAAATGCAATCGCAATCCACTGTCCATGATCAGCAACACGGCCAAGAATTACCTAGCTCAGTATTGTCAACGCTGTCTAGCTTGCACTTGATTATGGGATTGCTAATTGCACCCAGTTCAGTATTATCAACACTGGCCTAGCTATTAACTAACCTTGAAGAGGTTGGCTAAACCTAGTTCAGTATTAACCACGCTGTCTCAGTCAGTATTAACCACACTGACTTAGGTCTAACCTAATTTCAGTAAGGCTCGGTGTGCCCTAATTTGGTCTATATGAAAATAATGGCTATATAATTAGCTCTAAAATGAACACAGTGTTATTTGAATTTAACCTCTCACTACGCAATAAACAAAACAGGGCAGCCTTTCCTCAAAAGGCGGGAGCCAGAATCACCAAACCCATTTCAATGGGCAATACTCAAAACAATGCAATCCAGTTACACAGGTAGGAACCAAAGAAAATAATTGTTTATTTCTCTATTTATTATTTATCTATAACAACTATGAATTGACTATACTAAATTATGAAACTTAATGCCTAGGCAGAGCCCGCGAGCAGAATGAGATAATTTGAATTCACCCTTTACTAAACCCCATAAATCGCCTCTGCGTTAAATTAGAATATTATTTAAAGGGGTAAAGAGATGAGATCACTTGTCAATTAAACTGCCCAATAAAGCACTTCAATTAAATTTTGTCTGATCGAAGGCAGGCACTTAATAGATCTGTTAATTAATTATATTTTCATTTATACGTGACCTTCAATTAAATTTGTTTTATCCAGGGCTTTAGTTTAAATAGATCTGTTGATTAATTAGATTTCCGGATTAAAGTGCCTTGGAGCGCCAGGCACCTTGCATAAATCACCCTAATGCCTGTGAAGACGCTGCTAAAAGTTGCCGGCACGCCCGGGGATTCCCCTGTTCTCGCGGGGGCAAAAGGCAAGCACCTGCGAGTGGAGTGTGTGGGAGGGGTTAGCCCGCAACCCCCTCTCCTCTCTAGCTCGGAAATGGCTTTGCGCTTACTTCATGTCGTGTTCTTTGCTGTTAATGCACATTGACACAGAAATCGCAAAGTGTGTGTGTCAGAGCTGCTCGAGGTCCCAGCTCACAAAGGACCAACACCAGTCCGTTGTTATATACAAAAGTCTTTATTGAAGTTCAGTTTCATCTTCACAACCGTAGCGCGCAGCTCTACGTCTGAAACTCTAGACCATCGAAGCTCCGTCTGAATCTCCTCCCCCCAGACACCAGTTTAAGACTCTAGCCTTGCTCCACCTCTTCCTTTGCTCTTTCCTCCTCTGGCTCCGCCTGTCAGCTGGGGTCTCGCCCTTCCTAGACTCATCTGACGCTGAGTCCCCTGAGTCTTCCCCCTGCCTCCGGCGGGCTTTAGGACCTGCCTCCCAATCCGGGTTTTCTGCTGTCCCCCGCGCCTGTACATTCGAACTTGGCGCGCGCGCACAGCCGGCAACCTTCCTCCTGACCGTTACACTGCTCCTGTCACTGCTTCCCCCTTCTGGGAGGCTAGCTGGACCTGACCTCCCCTCCGTTCCCCCACTCTCCGATAGAGGCACGGTCAGCCCTGACTCATCTTCTATCCCTGCTGGAGGAGACGCTGGTCCTGACACCTGGGACTCTTCCCCCCCACTACACTCTGGTGGGGAAGCTGGTCCTGATCTCCCGCTGCTGCTTTGGGAGTCCCCGCTGGCCCCTTGTTTCTGGTGTGTTCCCCCTGGGACCCCCCCTTGCCCTGACCATCGGCGCCTCCTTCTGGGAATCTTCTGATTCGCTGGAGAAGCTCATGGAATCTCTCGGGTCGCTGTCATACTCCCCTACGCTGCCCTCAGATTCTTCCCCTTCGCTCTCCATTTCCTCTCTCCCCTGTACCTCTGTTCCTGAGCCCCTGACATCCATCCCCCCCTCGAAGCCCCCCTTCCCCCCTCCTCCCCTTCGGGTGCGGGTTCCGGGTGCTCCAGTGCTGTGGGGGTGAGTGCGGGATACCGTTCCTTCCCCCTGGTGTGTAGCCGGCCAGCTGGATCTGGCCAGCCCGTAATGGGCTCGTCGACGTCGATCTCCTCTGCTTCCATCTCTCTGCATTCGTGTTCGAACCCAAGGTCCTCCCCCAACACGTCCATGTCCGTCTCTCCCCCTGTTACCTCGGGTGATGCTGCGTGCCAGGGCCCCCTTAGCAGTTCCCTGCTCCACCCCACCTCCGGTTGATTGTCCCACCAATAAGAGCGGTCCGTGGCAGACCCCGAGAGTCATCCCTCCGGGGAGCTTGTGTCTGGCGCCGTTTCCTCAGCTGATGAGAACCCCTGGAACGTGCTGGCTGAAAGTGTGGGTGTGAAAAGCCAGTCGTCGAAATAATCTGCCGGCATAGGTCTGTGTGGGAAGAGTGCATGGAAGTCGTCTTTGAGGTAGTGCTCCTCCAAGGCATAGTCCGGTACCCACCTGTTGGCGCTGGCCGGGGTACCTTCCCTGGCGAGGAGATATTCAACTCCCTCTTCCCCCCATCTCGAGTCTAAAATCTCCGTGACCTCGTTGAGTGGCGCCGCCCTCGTGGACTCCTCCCCCGTTGGTGATTTTCTGAGTGGATGTGGTGCGGTCCCTGGCGCCTGAAACCTGTGGGGTTCTTTGTAGGGTGTGAGCACTGACCTATGAAATACCGGGTGCATTCTGGAGCCCTCCGGGAGTGTTAACCGGAAGGCCACTGGGTTGATTTGTGCCTCGACTTGGTAAGGCCCTAGCTGCTTGTGTCTGAGCTACTTCTTAGCTAACGTTCTGGCCGGCACTGCCTGGGCCGCTAACCAGACCCAGTCCCCCACCTGGATGTCTTCCCCGACTCTCCTGTGCCTGTCTGCCTGCATTTTGTAGGCGTGTTTTGCTAGTTCCAAGTGCCTTCGGAGTTGGTCGTGGACCTCCTGCAACTCTGCTGCCAAGTGCTCTGCACCCCGTGGCTCCCCCTCCCCCTTCGTCTCTAACCCCGGGAAGGTTCTGGGATGCCGCCCATTGTTGGCGAAGAACGGTGTCACACCTGTAGACCCGTGCTTCGTGTTGTTGTAGGCAAACTCGGCCAGCGGTAGGTAGTCCACCCAGGTCGAGGGCTGTTGATTCGCGTAGCATCGCAGGTACTGCTGCACGATGGCGTTGACCCTCTCCGCCTGCCCGTTGGTCTGCGGGTGTCGTGCCGACACTAAGTTGATCTTGACGTTCAGGATGCCCAGCAGCTTCTGCCAGAAGCTCGAGACGAATTGGCGACCCCGGTCGGACAGGATGGACCGTGGTAAGCCGTGAACTTTGAACTCGTGGTCTATGAACAGTTTGGCAGTCTGTTTCGCTGTGGCCACCTTTGGGCAAGGAATGAAGTGCGCCATCTTGGTGACCGGCAGTACGTCTTCAGACATGGAATACAGTTTTCCAGTCGGCAGCGTCGCCCCCGGTAGGAGGACAATCGCGCAGTCGTAGGGCCGGTGGGGAGGCAGCTTGTCCGCTTCCTTCTCGCAGAAGACCTCCAAAAACGCCTTGTACTTGTTGGGTACCGCCTGCACCATGCCTAGGTGTAGCTGTGGTTCATCCCCTTGTCCCTCCTCTTCCTGGCTGGTTCGGATGCAGTGTGCTGCGCAGTAGGAGGAGCAGAAGGTTAATTTCCGCTGGTACCATGCTAATGCCGGGCTGTGTCTATCCAGCCAACTCATGCCCAACACTATGGGCGTGTCCGACAGGTGGGTGACATTGAAGCTGATGACTTCGCGGTGATTTCCAATTTGCATTACCAGAGGCGGTGTTTGCTGCACCACCTGTCCACCCAGCAGCTTCCTGCCATCGACCGTGACGACGTTTAGGGGCATCGTGGCTGGTAGGAGCGCTATGCAATGTAGCCTGATGAAGTCCACTCCTATAAAGTCTGCATTACTACCAGAGTCAGTGGTAATAGGGACTTCCAGGGTGATTCCATTTGGCAGCTGGAGTGATGCGGTGAGTTGCACCACTGGTTTGGGTGGGAGGGGGTCTGTGGGCTGCAAAATCTCTGGGGACTGCTTCACTGACTCGCCTGGCTGGGTCTCAGTGCCTCTGCCTCCAGCCAGGCTTCGTCGTTTCCCTGCAGCTGTTCCCCCTGCTGAACTGCTCCCCGTACTGTTGCTGAGGCTGCAGTGTGCTTCTGGATCCTCTGGGGACACTCTTTGGTCATGTGCAGTGCACTGTTGCAGATATAACACTTCCGGCTCCCTCTAGGAGCCTTCGTCTTGACTGCTCCCGGTGTTTGGGCTCTGGTCGCTGGCATCACCTATCTCCATCAGCTCTTCTCCCCCCCCCCCAGTGGAGGCGTGGATTGCGCGCGCCCTGGCTCTCTGGGAAGGAAGGGAGTTGTTTGGCTGGCGTGCGTGCCATCCGTCCGTCATCCCTGCTCCAAGGGCGTTCTTCCAGGCGCACCCCTATCACCAGCGCCCTCTGGACGACTTCTGTGGTATTGGTAGGTCTCTCTCCCCTCGCCAGCTCATCTTTCACGGCTCCATTTAGCCCCTCCCAGAACAGATCCCTCACGTCAGCTGAGTCCTTCTCCCAGCCCAGCACATTTACTAACGCAAAAAAGCGGGAGTGATATTGTCTCACCGTGGCTTTGCCCTGCGTCAGCCCGTGCATTTCCCTCCTGGCCACATCCACATCTACCGTTGATTTAAGACAAGCGTCCATAGCTTTGATAAATGCATTTGAATCCTGGAGGGCGGGATCATTTTCACGCCATAAATTGCACAGCCACGATTTAGCTTCCCCATGCAGATGAGTGATTATGAACCCTACTTTTTCCTCCTCATCTCTAAAGTCTTTCCGAAGCAAATTGAGCATGAAAACTATGTCTGCCCTGAAGTTAGGATACTGCTGCAGGTCCCCGTCGAAGTGGGCTACGATGCTGCCCCCCCTCTTCCCGAGGCCAACTCCCTCCGGCTTGGGTCCTGGCAGCCCCTCTTTGCCCAAACGTTCCCACCTGTCACTGCTTCCCCCTTCTGGGAGGCTAGCTGGACCTGACCTCCCCTCCGTTCCCCCACTCTCCGATAGAGGCATGGTCAGCCCTGACTCATCTTCTCTCCCTGCTGGGGGAGACGCTGGTCCTGACACCTGGGACTCTTCCCCCCACTACGCTCTGGTGGGGAAGCTGGTCCTGATCTCCCGCTGCTGCTTTGGGAGTCCCCGCTGGCCCCTTGTTTCTGGTGTGTTCCCCCTGGGACCCCCCTTGCCCTGACCATCGGCGCCTCCTTCTGGGAATCTTCTGATTCGCTGGAGAAGCTCATGGAATCTGACTGACCGAACCCAAAGAGTGCTCATCAATGGTTCCTCTTCATCCTGGAGAAGAGTGACTAGTGGGGTACCACAGGGTTCTGTCTTGGGCCCGGTCTTATTCAACATTTTTATCAACGACTTGGATTATGGACTCAAGGGCATCCTGATCAAATTTGCAGATGACACCAAACTGGGAGGGGTGGCTAACACCCCAGAGGACAGGATCACACTTCAAAATGACCTTGACAGATTAGAGAACTGGGCCAAAACAAACAAGATGAATTTTAACAGGGAGAAATGTAAAGTATTGCACTTGGGCAAAAAAAATGAGAGGCACAAATACAAGATGGGTGACACCTGGCTTGAGAGCAGTACATGTGAAAAGGATCTAGGAGTCTTGGTTGACCACAAACTTGACATGAGCCAACAGTGTGACGCGGCAGCTAAAAAAGCCAATGCAATTCTGGGCTGCATCAATAGGAGTATAGCATCTATTTTTTAAAAAAAATAATAATAAATTTTTATTGGTTTTACAAGATTTTTTAAAGAACAAACAAACATATAAAAAGACAAACATACACGCATAATTTCATAACATATTTTCATAAACCTCTTTTCTTGGACTTCCCCATACCCCCTCTTTCTGCATCCCAATGTCCGTAATCTCATAGCAACTCCCAATTGTTACTTTCCAACCTCTGTCATCTTAGTCCTCTTTGTATTCTAACCTTATATCCCTGTACCCCTTTGTTTCTGGAAACCACAACATTTTAGCATTCATTAAGTTTATAGTAGTCCTTAAGGTAACTTTTAAATTTTCTCCATTCTTCTTCCACTGTCTCTTTTCGTTGGTCACGGATTCTGCCTGTCATCTCAGCCAATGTCATGTAGTCCATCACTTTCATCTGCCATTCTTCCAGAGTGGGTAGATCTTGTGTTTTCCAGTACTTCGCGATAAGTATTCTTGCTGCTGTGGTAGCATACATAAAGAAAGTTCTATCCCTCTTTGACACCAATTGGCCGACAATGCCCAGGAGAAAGGCCTCTGGTTTTTTGGGAAAAGTACATTTAAGTACCTTTTTCATTTCATTATAGATCATTTCCCAGAAAGCCTTAATCCTCGGGCATGTCCACCAAAGGTGGTAGAAGGTACCTTCAGTCTCTTTACATTTCCAACATTTGTTATCGGGCAAATGATAAATTTTTGCCAGTTTGACTGGGGTCATGTACCACCTGTATACCATTTTCATAATGTTTTCCTTTAAGGCATTACATGCCGTAAATTTGATACCGGTGTTCCATAACCATTCCCAGTCATCTGACATGATGTTGTGACCGACATCCTGTGCCCACTTAATCATAGCTGATTTAACTGTTTCATCCTGTGTATTCCATTTCAGCAACAAGTTGTACATTCTAGATAAATTCTTAGTACTGGGTTCTAACAATTCAGTTTCTAGTTTTGATTTTTCCATCTGGAAGCCAGGTTTCCAGGAGTATAGCATCTAGATCAAGGGAAGTAATAGTGCCACTGTATTCTGCTCTAGTCAGACCTCACCTGGAGTACTGTGTCCAGTTCTGGGCACCACAATTCAAGAAGGACACTGACAAACTGGAACGTGTCCAGAGGAGGGCAACCAAAATGGTCTAAGGTCTGGAAACGATGCCTTATGAGGAACGGCTAAGGGAGTTGGGCATGTTTAGCCTGGAGAAGAGGAGGTTAAGGGGTGATATGATAGCCATGTTAAAATATATAAAAGGATGTCACATAGAGGAGGGAGAAAGGTTGTTTTCTGCTGCTCCAGAGAAGCAGACACGGAGCCAAACTACAATGGATCCAAACTACAAGAAAGAAGATTCCACCTAAACATTAGGAAGAACTTCCTGACAGTAAGAGCTGTTCGACAGTGGAATTTGCTGCCAAGGAGTGTGGCGGAGTCTCCTTCTTTGGAGGTCTTTAAGCAGAGGCTTGACAACCATATGTCAGGAGTGCTCTGATGGTGTTTCCTGCTTGGCAGGGGGTTGGACTCGATGGCCCTTGTGGTCTCTTCCAACTCTATGATTCTATGATTCTATGAATCTCTCGGGTCGCTGTCATACTCCCCTACGCTGCCCTCAGATTCTTCCCCTTCGCTCTCCATTTCCTCTCTCCCCTGTACCTCTGTTCCTGAGCCACTGACAGTGTGCAATGAGACCAAAAGAACACAACACCATCTTTTCGCTTCCATATGCATAGTAAGAAGACGAATAAGCTTTGATTGGGCTTTTTTCAATTCGCATGGTGTTATTTGGGTGTGCGCTAGAGTCACCCCAAACGAAAGCAAAAAGGTGTTTTGGGTTCCATCTACATAAAAAGAAGATGATAAAGCTCTGATTGGGCTTATTTCAAATTGGTGTTTTGGGGGTTAGAATGCACATTCAACCAAAAATCGCAGATGACATATTTGTTATCAGCCCAAATCAAGTATAGGTGTTTTGGTTCCATCTCAATAGAAAAAGGACGAATAAGCTTCGATTGCCCTTTCGGTGTGCATTCACCCACAAATAGCAAAGCGAAGTGTAATAACCCCAAACAAAGCCAAACAGGTTGTTTTGGGTTCCAGCTACATAGAGAGAAGAATCTTGGATTTCGCTTACTTCAAGTCGTGTTCTTTCCTGTTAATGCACATTGACACAGAAATCGCAAAGTGTGTGTGTCAGGGAACTGACATCAGAGCATAGTGGAGAGGCGAGGCTCCCAGATTCTGCAGGAGAGGGGACTAGTAAGGGAAGAGAGAGAACGTCATTTGGGGAAGGAAGTCCAGGGGACACCAGGAAGAAGGGAGAGGCGGAGAGCAGCTCGGAGGCGAGGCTCCGAGACTCTTCCAGTGAAGTCAGTGGGGAGGGTGGAGGACCACCACTCGGCACACCCACTCTGCGCAGAAGGCTTCCGCTGGCCCCCTGTCTCTGGTGTGTCCCCCCTGGGACCCCCCTCGCCCTGACCATCGGCGCCTCCTTCTGGGCATCTTCTGATTCGCTGGAGAAGCTCATGGAATCTCTCGGGTCACTGTCATACTCCCCTATGCTGCCCTCAGATTCTTCCCCTTCGCTCTCCATCTCCTCTCTCCCCTGTGCCTCTGTCCCTGAGCCCCTGACAGACGCGCACGCTGGAAAGGCGGGAAGGGAGAGCAGAGCGTTGGCATGACAACCGCATTCCAGACATACCAGTGTCTACTGTGCCACCCGAGGAGCCAATGGAGATTGGAGGAGCGTGTGTGTGCGGGTTTTCAAACTCCAGCGAGGTGCGTAAGAAGGGCCCAGTACCTTGGGCAGGGCCCAGTACCTTGGGCAGCTGGTAAGCGCAGGAAGGCCCCCCTACCCTGTTGATCCGTCTTGGAGCTGCGCACCTGAACTAACAATTCACTTGTCGATAGGGTTATATCACTTATGTGGATGCCCCTCAAGCCGTGGGCGGCCCCGCCCTCGCAAACCACTTCCCCAACGCGGAGGGCCCCGAAGAAGGCTATGGAAAAGGCAGCTGAAAATAAGCGCGCTTCATACTTAGACCAGCAAATTTCGCGTAATTTTACGTGTATCTGAGCTAAAACATCATAAGTTATGGGCCTCCTCTTATCGGAGCAGGAAGGCTGGGCCCGACGCCAGCCCTCAAGGGTCTTTCGTACTATGAACTTGGCGCACGGGTCGATGTCGAAAAAGCTTTTACAGAAATATGAAATCCCGGCGGACTGAATATTGAGGGTCCTGGGAGCCCGGCCCAATTCCTTCAGGTATGCCAAATAATGTAAGACCTCCCTCGTGGAGGGGATGGCCTTTGGGCTGACTTTAGATGATCTACTGCGAAATTTAAGGAAGTCAGCCCATGCTTTCTTGTAGGATCTCATAGTGGAGGGGGCAACTGCACCGAATACTCCCTTCAACACTTCCTGCTCCCAAGACTCCAGAGGTGTTCCGGGAAAGGCATCGATGACTGCTCCGCCTCCGGCGCTAACGAGCGGAAGCGCTCCATCTGAAAGCGAGACAGAGCATCCGCAATATCGTTATTAATCCCGGGTACAAATTTGGCTGAGAAGTATATATTGTGCTCAAGACATTGGAGAATGAAGGACCGTAAAAGGTTACCAACCCTAGAGGAACGGGCAGACTGCCTGGAAAGAACCGCCACCACTGCCTGATTATCTGTGTTGAAGCAAACTCTGTGATTGCGGAATTGCTCGGTCCAAAGATGAACTGCCACCAGGATAGGGAAGAATTCTAGAAAGGTCATGTCCCGAGAAATGGGTTGACCCCGCCACTCTTCTGGCCACCTTTTTGCGCACCATTGCCCCCTGAAATAGACCCCAAAACCTAAGGACCCCGCGGCGTCCGATTGCACCTGGAACTCCGCGCTGAGTGTCATGGAATCCTGCCATAGTGATACACCGTTGTAATTTTCAAGGAATTGTAGCCAGACTTCCAGATCATCTTTGACTTCTTTGGGGAGGCGGACCCTATGCTGTGGTGCCCTTAGGCCTGCAGACAATCTGGCTAGCCGTCCGCAAAAGGGCCTGCCCGGAGCCACCACCCTGCAAGCGAAATTCAGGTGGCCCAATAGGGATTGGATCTGCCTTAGCGTAACCTTCTTTAGGGGCAGAAGCTGCTGAATCACCTCCCTGAGAGCTAACAACTTTTCTTTGGGTAATTTGGAAGTTTGGGCCACGGTATCCAATTCAATGCCTAAGTAAATTAAGGTAGTGGCGGGACCCTCGGTTTTTCCAGCAGCTAGGGGCACCCCAAGCTCATCTGCTAAAGCCATGAAGGCGTCCAAGAGCGCTGTGCATCGAGGTTTGTCCTCTGCCACCAAAATAAAATCATCTAGGTAATGGGCCACGCCCGATGACCCTGTCCTGGCGCGAAGGGCCCAATCAAGAAAGGTACTGAAGGTCTCAAAGGCAGAGCAGGCAACGGAACATCCCATGGGCATAGCTTTGTCGATGAAATATGCCCCCTTAAATCGGAAACCCAACCAGCGGAAGTCGGCCGGGTGAACCGGAAGCAGGCGGAACGCGGACTCAATATCGCATTTGGCAAGGAGTGCCCCAGGCCCAAATCTGCGGATCATTTTAACAGCCTGATCAAAGGAGGCGTATTTTACCGTGCAAAGCTCCTGAGGGATCGAATCGTTGACGGAGCCACCCCTTGGGAAGGAGAGATTGTGGATCATACGAAACTCCCCTGGGGCCTTCTTTGGCACGATACCCAACGGGGATAAGTGAAGACCCTCTACTGGGGGCTCTGTGAAAGGACCTGCCACCCTGCCTGCGCTAATCTCCTTCTCTATTTTTTTCTGGGCTATTTCTGGCCTTTCCCTAACAGATTTTTGATTTTGAGGGTCCCCGGTCGTGGGAGGGGTGGACACTGGGATTCTAAATCCCAAGGAGAACCCCTCCCACAGGTACTGTGCCGCCTTACGATCGGGGTACAGGTCCAGTAAGGTCTTGAGGGGCTGGAGTTTGATGGGGGAGGCGGCTAAACCCAGGTGGTGATTATTGACGGTTAACAGGTCCCTGATGGGCGGATCCGGGGGCGCCCCTATTACCACTGTGGGAGAACCCCCGGCCTCCCCGAAAGGGCTGTTGCTTGTTCTTGAAGCAGGCCGAGGCGGGGTGGCTACCCCAGCACCGCTCGCACTCGTGCAAATACTTACAGGAGGGGCGCGAACAAACGCCCCTGTTGTATTCCCAGCATTGTCGGCGGCGCTTCGTCTCTGTCTTACCCGCCTTGGAGGCCTCCAGGTTTTTCTTCTCGATGTAGGGGTTGACTTCTTGGCCCCAGAAGTTAGGATCCGTTAGATCCCAGCGGGTAGAAGGCAGGAGAGAAGCGTTTCTACGGAAATACTCATCGTACGTTAGGGCCGCGTTTTCTCCCGCGAGGGCGTGAGCCCTCCTGACGTGGGCCAAATAGGCGACTAAATCCATAGCACGCCTAGGATAGGCAGCGCACACGACTCCCATAAACACCTGGTACCCGTCCAGCCAGTTCTCAAATGTGCGCTCCGCCCTAGGCGTCCTGTACCTTCGCTTACCATAAGAACGCCTCTTCTCCCCTTTTCCCGTCAGCTTGGTTGGAGGGAGAAGGGTGAACATGTCCACGTAGTCCCCATTGAGGATCTTATTCCTCTTCTTCTGGGACAAGTGGAACCCCAGTATGAAATCGGTGGATTGATGAGTGGCAACTTTAACGTCCTCCACCAATGCCCCATTCCTCCAAGACAATACGCCATTAAAGGCCTTACGATGGGAATTGGCCCTCCTCTCGTGTGCCCAGAGTGGGAGCCCGTGATTCTCCTCCCCTAAAACCCAGTAGCCATCCATGGGTCCCTCGCCATCTGAGTCAGACGATGACGTACCTGAGTCATCCTCGGTCTCTGATTGTTTACTTCTCTTCTTCTTAGAGGACGTGTGCTTCTTCTTAGACTTCCTCTTCCCACCTTGCACCTCGGCGTTGGCTGTGTTCGCGGTTACCGCCGGCTGGGGGGCGTTTGCCTCCGCGCGCTCTTCTTCCAGCGCGGATTCCGCGCTGTCCTCTGTAGAGCTGTAGTGGGCCTGCTGCTCCTGGAAAACACTAGGAATCTCTGGCATTTGTGAGCCGCGGCTCCCACTGGTGCCCTTGGCCGTGGCCGTCCCCTTGCTAGCACCCTTAGCCGGTGCCTTACCTTTGGCCGAGCTATGGATTGGTTTCTTAGCGGTAGCAGACCGGGAGCGGGTATTAGGGCGACATATGCTCACTGTTTCTGCCTGGCTACTGCAGCCTGCAATAGCGGGGATGTCCTGCTGCCTCTGGCTGGGAGGAGTGTCGGGTATGGCATCCTGCGAAGGTTCCGGTGCTGAGGGCACCGAACCGCCCTTAGACTTACACCGTTTGTAGAACGTTTCAAAGGCCATGAAAAATTGGGCAAAATCTTGGGGGTCACAAGGCAGGGAAGGCAATTGGGCGCCACTATTGCGTGCAGGAGGAGCTGGCGGATTGGCTGAAGTAGATGCCTGCTGGTCTCCTCCAGAAGCCATTTCCACTAGATGGGAAACGAACCACTAAATATACCGGCGAGACTGCGGTACAGTGCAGTCTGTATGTATGCAACTGTATGTATGTACTGTGCAGTATGTACTGTGCAGTCTGTATGTATGCAACTGTATGTATGTACTGTGCAATGCTGTAGTAGCCTGTTGCTAAGAACAGTTCAGTATTCACAACGCTGGGCTAGCAGTTTACCCACCGAACTAGTTCAGTAGTCTCCTCACGGACCCCAGCCACGCGCCCTTCGGTCAAATTACTTCCAGAAAGGACGCTGTGGCACAATAGGTTATTCGGTACTGGTGCTGGCTGCTGCTTGGGCTAAGCTAGGAAAATAAGTGGGGCGGCTGCCCAGCGACCGTTGCGATATGTCGGGGCTCAACACTGCCTCCTTTTTGTATTTGGCTGGTTTTGTTTTGTCCTGGTTTTTTTTTATTATTATTATTTATTTATTTATATTTTTAATGCTTTATTATTATTATTGTGTTTATTATTTATTTATTTATTTATTTATTTAGTTTAATTTTCTAAATTAAATTTATTATTTAGCTATCTATTTATTTAATTTTCTTATTAATGATATACTACTGTGGCAGCCTAATGCAGGTTATTCAAATATGCCTTTAATTTGTTTAAATACTAGTCTGTGAAAAGGCGAGCAAACGAAAATGCTTTTTAACCGAAACAGCCAAAATTAGGGGCGAAAATAATGGAGCCAACAAAATTGAGGATCTATATTAACGAAGCCGGGGCTGGGAGAGTGAAGCGGCCACACCTAAAATGGCCGCCGGGGCTTGCCACGTGGCCCCTACTAATATGGCGGCCGCAGCGTCACTGGAAGTCTATATTAACGAAGCCGGGGCTGCAAGAGTGAAGCAGACGCACCTAAAATGGCCGCCGGGGCTTGGCACGTGGCCGCTATCAATATGGCGGCCGCAGCGTCACTGTAAAATCCCGGCCCCAGGACCCTCTCAAAATGGCTGCCAAGCTTGTACACGCGGACCTTGCCAAAATGGCTGCCGCTTTCTGTCCCTTCCTCCCCGGCTACTCAAAAATGACGGGTCGCCAGACCGACGATCCCTATCCCTCACAGAACGCTCCTCCCCCAACCCTCACTCCCAGCAATCCCGAGCAGTGGGCCGCGGCGTAAACGCGCACGCGCCGAAGGCAGCAGCCTCAGAATCCAGGGAAACCAACAGTAAACACCGCGGAACGCAGCCGAGTCCGACGGGAGGTAAGCAGAAACCAGACTTTAGACTTTAGACGGCAGGTGGGGAGGTGGGGAGGTGGCAGGCAACTCGATAGTTAAGCGAACGAGGGACGGATGCCGATCGGGGGGCGATGGGGATCGCGGGACAACAAAGGCAGGCAGGGGAAGTTACGGTGAAGTTAAGGGGGGAGAATAAGCTTAAGCGGTTGGGAGACGGCCCGGGGCGGCACAAGAAGGGGGGGAATTTAGGAGCGAAAGGTGGCTGCCGGGTGTACTTTACCCCTCTTCCTTTCCTGATGCAAGCGCGATGTCAAGTCCCGGTGGCGCCCTGTGCCCCCGTGCCGGGTCCGGGATGAGTTGTCCGCTGCACAGATCCCCTGCCTCTCTTCGAAAAACCTCTCTGGGGTCCAGGTGAGAAGAGGGCGATCCCCGGGCGTGCCTGGCCTTATATAGGCAAGGTCCCGCCTCCCCGGCCAGCCAATAGGCTGGCCGGTTCAGCGACACGCCCGGGGATTCCCTGTTCTCGCGCGGGGGAAGAACCAGCCCCCGCGCGGGAGTGGGGTGGAGCAAGCCCGCAACCCCATCTCCTTGAAGCCGGAAATGGCTTTTTCAAACTCCAGCGAGGTGCGTAAGAAGGAGGGGAAAACCAGTAAGAGGTGTTTCCTATGCCAGCAGCCGGGACATTTTGCCAGAGTATGCCCTCAGAAGAAGGCGTGGCAAGGAATGGTGGGGGCAGTGGGGAGTGAGGAGGAAAAAAAAGAGGCGCCGGGAAACGGCCGTGCTTGGCTGCAGGAAGGAGGGCACAGCAGCCAGGCGAGCAACCAGTAGAAGTGCCCAAACCAGACCCTCCCCGAGCAGCCATCGTCATAGAGGTGGTGCTAGAACTCCCAAACGGACACCCCATCAAAGTGAAGGCGCTGCTGGATTCAGGCAGCTCTTGCAACTTCTTTAGCAAGGATTTTGCGCTAGAACACCAGCTACAGGTGGTGCCTCTAGAACATCCCCTGCAAGTAACCACGATTGATGGGAGATAACTTTTGGGAGGGGAAGTAACCAACCAGACCCCTCCCATGAAAATGACAGTTCCCAGACACACTGAGACCATTGCCTTTCACGTAGCCACCTTAGCAGGACCACCCATCATACTGGGAATGAGTTGGCTGGCACTGCACGACCCAGTAGTAGGGTGGCACCAGCGGACAGTCACCTTTGGGTCAGCTCACTGCGTAGAGCATTGCCACGGAGGGGAAACCCCGAGGATGGCAGTAGCCAGGGTGGCAGGGATGGTGGTGGGAGAAAAGGGGAGGCTACCACCTCAGTATGCAGACCTGGAAGAAGTCTTCAGCGAGAGAGAGGCGGATAGACTACCCCCTCACTGGCCCTTTGACTGTCAGATCAACCTACTCCCAGGGGCTCAGTTACCAGTGGGTAAGCTGTACGCCATGTCAGACAGGGAGATGCAGGAGTTGCGGAAGTTCATTGACAAGAATCTGAAGAGGGGCTTTATACGTGAATCAAGGGCGGTGGGGGGCAGTCCAGTGTTCTTTGTGGACAAAAGAGACTCCAAAGAGCCCCGCTTGGTCGTAGATTACAGGTCCGTGAACCGGGTGTCGGAACCGGTGACCTTCCCAATGCCCAGGATTGATGACATTTTGGCCAGGGTAAGGAAAGGGAAGGTTTTTACCAAGTTGGACCTTCGGGGGGCGTATAATTTGATAAGGATGAGGGAGGGGGATGAATGGAAAACCACCATGTTCACCCCTCTGGGGGCCTTTGAGTATCTCGTTATGCCCTTCGGATTACAATCGGGATCCAGCACATTTCAAGCTTTCATGCACCAGGTGCTGGGGTCCCTGCTGTACAAGAATTGTGTGGCCTTCCTGGACGACGTACTTATCTACTCAGAGAACGAGGAGCAGCATGTGAAAGATGTCAGGGAAGTGCTGAAAAGGCTGCAGGAGCATCAGCTGTGGGTCAAACTGGAGAAATGCCAATTCCATGCACGAGAGGTGGAGTTCCTGGGCTACAGGTTGTCAGACAAAGGTCTGGCAATGGACTCAGGCAAGGTGCAGGCCGTGCTAGAATGGAAGCCTCCCAAGAACCGGAAGGACGTGCAGAGGTTCTTGGGGTTTGCAAATTTCTACAGGAAGTTCATCAAGAACTTCGCCCATCTAACGGCACCCATAAGAGATTGTCTCAGCAGCAAGAAGAAGTTCGAATGGACGGAGGAGGCCCAGCGTTCCTTTGAAAAGCTTAAGAGGGCGTTCGCGTCGGAAGAGCACCTCCTGCACGTGGATCTGCGGAAGCCGATAAGGCTAGAAACGGACGCGCCAGACAGAGCTGTAGGGGGGATATTGCTTCAGCAGGCAAATGGGGAGTGGAAACCGTGTGCCTTCTTTTCCAGGAAGCTTAACAAGTCGGAGCAAAACTACACAGTGTACGATCGAGAACTGCTGGCAATTCACGAGGCTTTTCGACGGTGGCGACATTTTCTCATAGGCGCACAGCACAAAGTCCAGGTGTGTACTGACCACAAGAACCTGGAGTATTGGAGAACGGCAAGAGTGCTCAACCAACGACAGGTGCGGGGGGCTCAAGAGTTTTCCAATTTTAATTTTGAAATTAGGTACGTGCCTGGGAAGGAAAATGTCAGAGCAGATGCCCTCTCTCGCAAGCCTGAATACGAGGAAGGGGAGGGAGGACCAGAAGCACGTTATGTCATACCCGAGGACAGGTGTGTGGGGGGGGAGTGTTCGTCGGGAGGCAAGAGCTGGCCGGTCTGACGAGGGATGATCAGTATGCACAAACCAAGATCCGGGAAATTGGTATCACTGGGGAAACTCGGGGGGGGGGGGTTCGAAGTAAAGGACGGGGCAATGTACTATAAGGGTGCATTGTACATACCTGAGGGGGATTTGAGGAGCAGAATACTCAAGCAATTGCATGACAACCCCACGGCAGGACATTTTGGACAACATAAGACAATGCTACTGGTCACCAGGCAGTTTTGGTGGCCACGGGTGAGGGAAGATGTGAAGGAGTATGTACGTGGGTGCCAGTGCTGCCAGAGAGCGAAGGGGGAGAGGACAGCACCTGCGGGGTTACTGGAGCCCTTACCCACACCAGAGAGGCCATGGGAGGTGGTATCAATTGACTTTATGACGGATTTACCAAAAGCCAGGGGGAAAACGGCAGTAATGGTGGTAGTTGACTTGATGACCAAAATGTGCCATTTTATTGCGTGCTCGCATGCGGTGACTGCAGAAGAAACAGCAAAGCTGTTTGTAGAGCATGTTTTCAGGTTGCATGGCGCCCCCTTGAGGATTTTATCCGACAGAGGACGGCAATTCACGACCAGATTCTGGAGGAAGCTTATGAGTCTGCTGGACGTCGAGGTTGGGTTCTCAACGGCCAGACATCCCGAAACCAACGGACAAGCAGAGAGAGCGAACAGCGTACTTCAACAATATCTACGCTGCTACGACAGCGAGAGGGAGAAGGATTGGGTGGACAACTTAGCGCTGGCTGAGTTTGCATACAATAACGCAGAACATGTGTCTACAGGGATGAGTCCGTTTATGGCGAATTACGGGTGTCACCCCAGGGCTTTCCCAGGGGAAGGGGAGGGAAGTTGGAGTGTTCCCGCAGCTGAAAAATTTGTGGAAGAGATGGAGGCTTTACACCAACAGCTTAAGTTAAACCTGGAAAGGGCCAAGGAAGAGTACAAGAGGCAGGCTGACAAGCACCGCAGGGAGGGAGAAACCATAAGAGTGGGAGACCAGGTGTGGTTGTCTACCAAATGGTTACCGTTCAAAGGAGGGTGCAAGAAGCTACGGCCAAAGAGACTGGGACCGTTCGAAGTAGCCCAGCAAGTTAACCCGGTGGCCTTTAGACTCAAATTGCCATCTCACATGAAACTGCACCCCGTGTTCCACAGGTCCTTACTCTCACCGTTCAGGGAAGGGAGGGAATTTCTGGGTCAGCGAAGTGAAACACCCTTGCATCCACAGATGGAGGAAAGGGAACTCAGTGACCATGCAGCTGAAATTCTCGATTCCAGGTGGAAAGGGGGGCGAGTGGAGTATTTGGTGGCGTGGGAGGGGGAGCCAGCAGAGGAAAATGCATGGGTCCCAGCAGAAGAGATTAGGAATGAGTATCTGCAGGAGGAGTTTCATAGCAGGTTTCCGAGAAAGGTTTCCGAGAGGTTCTGGGGGGAGCAATTGGGCACCACCGATGAAGAGGAAGATTTTGAGGGTTTTCCCGCCTCCGAAGAGGAGGAAGGGGAAGTGTCAGAAGAAGAATCCGACTGGGGAGATTGGGGAGAGAGAAGAGACAGCAGCAAATGGAGAGGGGTGTTTGAATCATCAGATGGAGGGGAGAGTTCCTTCCGGGGGTTTCCTGCATCACCGTCCGAGGAAAGGACGGGGGGGTGGGAGGGCCCTGGGAGGGAGGTGGATGTCAGGGAACTGACATCGGAGCAGAGGGGAGAAGCGAGGCTCCGGGACTCTGCAGGAGAGGGGACGAGTAAGGGAAGAGAGAGAACGTCATCTGGGGAAGGAAGTCCAGGGGACACCAGGAAGAAGGGAGAGGCGGAGAGCAGCTCGGAGGTGAGGCTCCGAGACTCTTCCAGTGAAGTCAGTGAGGAGGGTGGAGGAGGTGAGGCGGAGGTTGTCCGTTAAGGAATTCTTATGCTGGAGGAAATTTAGGAGACACCCATTCACGGATTCTGCTAGCGACTGAGCAGCAGCGCCAAGGCTGCTCAGTCAGGGAAAGACACAACCGACCCTAAGCAGTTTGGAACAGCTAGAGGTTTACACACAAGCAACCCCAAATCCCGTGACAACGAATAAGCTTTGATTGGGCTTTTTTCCACCAAATCAAATCAATGCCCTATGGAATGAGCACAAAAAAGTCGGAATGAGCAAGAATAAATCTAAGTTCCAACTAGAAATAATAGAAGGGAAGTCAAAACTCTTAACCAAAATGTACAACCAACTACTAGACTGGGACACCATGGATGAGGAGGTCAAAGAGGTTATGATTAAATGGGCCATAGACTTAGGATACCCCCTAGAATACGAAAGATGGACAAAACTATGGAATAAGGATATGAAATTTTCAGCCTGTGTCGGTCTCCGAGAAAATATGGAAAAGATGATGTACCGTTGGTACATCACACCAACAAAATTAGCTAAAATGTATAAAACCGGAGACAAGACCTGTTGGAAATGTAAGAAGAAGGAGGGAGACTTCCATCACATGTGGTGGACCTGTGAGGTGGTAAAGAAATTCTGGACCTCAGTTTATGAGGAATTAAAAAAGATCCTAAAGTATACCTTCCCTAAAAAGCCCGAGGCATTCCTTTTAGGAATGGTCGGGGATGAAATCAAGAAAGACGACCAAACCCTATTCCAGTACGCAACAGTATCCGCTAGGATACTGTTGGCACAGAATTGGAAAACACCCAACGTCCCAACAATCAGAGAATGGCAAACCAAACTAATTGAGTATATTGATTTAGCAATAATGACATTGAAAATCAGGCAACAGAAAAACACCAAATTTATTAACGATTGGAACAAATTCCTCTCATACATGGAGATGATTTTAGGAAATATCAAAATCACAGTAGGTATAATATAAAAACTGCGAGGTAGTAATATTGGTTAACAAAAGACACTGCCGAATATATTATTGAATTACAGCTCATGTTGTGGTGGTGGGAAGTCTAACAATGTAACAGATGTGTATAAGGATTTAGTACCTGAACAATATGGAATTTGATTTTGGATCTATTTAATTTTCTTTTTCTTTTTTTTTACCTTCTTGATGATGTTGTTTTAGTGAACGATGTATATGTGTTTTTAAGTTGTTGGAATAAAAATAAAGGTTTTAAAATTAAAAAAAAAAAAAAAGATTGGGCTTTTTTCAATTCGCATGGTGTTGTTTCGGTGTGCACCAGAATCACCCCCAACCAAAGCAAAAATGCCTTTTGTTTCCATCTACATAAAAAGAAGATGATAAAGCTCTGATTGGGCTTATTTCAAATTGGTGTTTTGGGGGTTAGAATGCACATTCACCCAAAAATCGCAGAGTGACATGTTTATTATCAGCCCAAATCAAGCATAGGTGTTTTGGTTCCATCTCAATAGAAAAAGGACGAATAAGCTTCGATTGCTCTTTCGGTGTTCATTCACCCACAAATAGCAAAGCGAAGTGTAATAAGCCTAAAGAAAGCCAAACAGGTTATTTTGGTTTCCAACTACATAGAAAGAAGAATCTTGGATTGTGCTTACTTCATGTTGTGTTCTTTGCTGTTAATGCACATTGACACAGAAATCGCAAAGTGTGTGCAAAGAGACCAAAATAACACAACACCATCTTTTCGCTTCCATATGCGTAGGAAGACGGCGAATAAGGTTTGACTGGGCTTTTTTCAATACGCATGGTATTATTTGGGTGTGCGCCAGAATCACCCCAAACGAAAGCAAATAGGTGTTTTGGGTTCCATCTACATAAAAAGAAGATGATAAAGCTCTGGTTGTCCTTATTTCAAATTGGTGTTTTGGGGGTTAGAATGCACATTCAACCAAAAATCGCAGAAATGTTTGTTACCAGCCCAAATCAAGCATAGGTAAACATATGGTAACATCTCAATAGAAAAAGGATGAATAAGCTTCGATTGCTCTTTCGGTGTTCATTCACCCACAAATAGTGTGGCTTGATGATGCAGTCCAGCACGTTTCCCTGCGCCACACTGGACTCCCGAAACAAGAATCACACACAGAGAAACCACTCCCGTATGTGAACATAACCACGCCTCAAAATGTGAGACGTCACTCAGAACTGTTTAACCCTGTAAGTTCTGATTCTCTTCACACCCCCTCTCGTCTCGCATCCTGAGGGAAACTGTGAACACACATCTACAGACCTCTTTGAGTTCAACTCCCTTCCCATTGCCTCTTGCCCCCTTCTGGCATCTGTCTCAGGCAACTGTTGAACCTCCTCAAAACTCCCAGGTTCGCACTGCGCGAAACCAACCCATGCGCTGGTGACCTGAAACCTCTCAGGTGGCACCCCCTTTGTTGTGCGTGCGGATCGTCTGAGCACAGTCTCAGGTGCTCCTCCTGACCCACTGGGGCCAGCAAGTGTGTCTTCTACATCTGAAGACTCCCCCTCTGACTTACTGCGTCTTCGGGCCTTCTGCACTTTGCTAACAGGAGATGAAGGCTCACTCTTGGGCTCTCTTTTAACAACCTGTGGAGAAACCCAACCCTGTTCTTGACCCTGTTCAGAGACCTGGTCCTCAGCAACAGGTTCAGCCTCTGGCTCTCCCTCCTCCTCAGAATCAGACAGACATTCTGAGAGAACATCAGGACCCTCATTGAGTCTTGACCAACCATTCTGCTCACAGAACTCAGCATGTTTGCTGATCAGAAGCTTGGTCTGATCACCTTCTTGATATGCAAACCTCCACCCCTTTGTCGCAGGCTCATATCCACAGAAGATCATTTTCTGGAACCTCGGATCACCTTCCTTCTGTTGGGCCTTTGGCACAAGCACCCAGGCTTCGCAACCAAACACACGGAAGAAATGCACCTGCGGTTTTTTCCGGTGCAACAAGAAAAACGGTGTGTCACCTATAACCAAGTTATAGGACCTATTCATCGTAAAGTTGGCAGCCCTCCAAGCCTCGCTCCAAAAGCTCTGAGGCAAACCGGAATCACACAGTAGAACCTCAGCAGCTTGAGCGAGAGCTCTACTCTTGTGCACTGCCACGCCCCTCTCCTTGGGAGAAGTAGCACCCGTCACCCTGTGACGTATTCCCTTCTGGCTGAAAAACCTCTGCAGAGCAGACCCAGTAAACTCTGCCCCTCGGTCGCTCTTGAACCCCTGAACCTTGTTGGAGAACCGTAGTTCCACTTCCGCAACCCAGTCTTTAATCAGTTGCGCTGCCTCGCCATGCCGCTTCAACGAGAAAGACCAACCATTTTGGCTAAAATCATCTGTCAGCGTCAGCACAAACCTGGCCCCGCCCAGACTCAGACTTTGCATGGGACCACAAAGGTCTATGTGCACAAGCTCAAAAGGTTTTGTGGTTACCCTCTTACTTCTGAGATAACTGCACCTTTGTACCTTTGCCCTTCTGCATGCCCTACAATCTAGGGATTTACCACATGCTTTCAGTTTGCAACCTTTCGTGCATCTGAGCAACTTCTGGACATCTTCCAAACTGCTGTGCGACATTCTCCTGTGCCACAAGTGAACACAAGAATCATGAATGGGAACACTAGCACACTTCGCCTGTGCTGTCTCGGCGTCTCCCTTACCCTCCAGAGGTGTCTCCAGAACAAATAGGTTGTTCTGACATGCAACACTGACCAGTTGTCTCCCACCCCTGGAAATGGAACAGACATCATTTTCAAAGCAAACCTTATAACCCTCCTTTACAAGAGCAGGTACAGATAAAAGACAACAATGCATCTCTGGCACAACGTAGACTTCCAGCTCCGCCTGTAAAAAAGAAACAAAAACATTTCCCACGTTAGACAAAGGCCTCTGTGACCCATCAGCAAAAATAACAGTTTTCCCAGCTGAAACAGCTCTGCAGTTCCGCATTCCGCCACTAGGTGGTGGCTTCAGGTGATGGCTGGCTCCTGAGTCGATGACCCAGCGCATCACTTTGTCCTCACTGGAGTTGTTCCATAGCGTTGCCATGGAGGCAGTTAGGTGATAAGAACCGTCTTCACTCCCTGAGTCACGTCCTCCCTTCGCTTTCCCACGCTGGCCTCCTCTCCTGGACTGGCTGCCATGGAAACCTGGCTGACTGCCATGGGAAACGACCTTGGAGACATCCTGCCCGGCCTCTCTGGCTCTCTGCGGACAGGAACGACGCAGATGGTCAACAGACTCACAGACAAAACATCGACGAATGGGAAAAGCCTGAACCGTGTCTTCTGCTGGCTTGGCCCCCCTTCTCTTACAACTTGCAGGGCTCTCTGTGCCAGTTCGGCCCTCTCTTCTCACGGGACTCCCAGGACGCTTTCCTGCACCCCCTCTGGTGGGTAAAGGGCTCCCAGCACTTGGCCTCTTTCCAGGCTCCTCACACAGACACGTTGCAGCATCCACACAGCCCCCAGACTCTGCAAAAGCAACAGTAGTAGCAGCAGCAACAGCAGCAACAGCAGTAACAGTAACAGTCCCTTCGCCCCCCTGTGGGGCCTCCCAGCTCCTCCCAGCTGTGTATCGGCTCTCAAGAAAATGGCCGGCGCCATCTTGCCTCTCCCCTCCGGATGCAGCCACTTCTCGGCCCTTGCTTCCCACTCCAGCTCCACAAGCTTCTTGGAGTGCTAGCCAAGCGGCCTCTGGCCTTCTTGCACCCAGGACAACAGGCACCAGATGAGCATCCACATTTTCTGCCAAAAAAGCAAGCACACTCTTCTCAACTTCACTTTGCTTTGCAGCTCTCTTAGCCTCTGCTTTCCCAGCTGCCTTCGGTATCGGCTGGACAACATCCCACAGCCGCTCCCCAACTAACAGCAGCTCTGCTTGAAAGCTCCACTCCAACCAAGTTTGGCTAGTCAGTTTCTGACATGGCAGCTTAAGCTCAAAGCCATGTTCCTGGAACTGAGACATTGCCTCCCTTCTGTTGGCTTTTCCAAAGGTACTCACTCAGCAGCCAAACTGGGCACTCCGGACAACGTGGCTCCTCAGCTCCCACTCCATCAGCCTCCTCCGATCTGCCTCAAACGTTAGGCAGGACTCTAGCTGGCTTTCACACACACCAGCACGACCTGGCAACAGCTTCAAAAGCTTGGCTGACTTCCATAACCTGTGGCTTGATGATGGAGTCCGGCACGTTTCCCTGCGCCACACTGGACTCCCGTGGGTAGCTCACTGTCAGCTTCCTTCAGCAGAGTCTCCGCAGTGGTAGAAAACTGTTGCAATGTGTGTGTAATAAATCAGACTGTACGCAGCCTTGTTGCTTATCTCCAACAGTCTTTAATCGTGTAGCAAAAACATCATAAATCAGCCAGGCGAAAGAGGGCATATCTTTCGCCTCTCGGTCAAACCGAAACAAGAATCACACACAGAGAAACCACTCCCGTATGTGAACATAACCACGCCTCAGAATGTGAGACGTCACTCAGAACTGTTTAACCCTGTAAGTTCTGATTCTCTTCACAAATAGCAAAGCGAAGTGTAATAAGCCTAAAGAAAGCTGAACAGGTTGTTTTGGTTTCCAACTACATAGAAAGAAGAATCTTGGATTGCGCTTACTTCATGTCGTGTTCTTTGCTGTTAATGCACATTGACACAGAAATCGCAAAGTGTGTGTGTAATGGGAATTGGGGTTGCTCGTGCGTAAAGGATGTTGAAGTTCTAGGCAACGTTGCCTGGCTAAACCTTTCCCTGGCTGGACAGCCCTTCCTCCATGGCTTTGTCAGTCGCTGGCAGAATCCGTCAGTGGGCGTTTCCTGAATTTCTTCCAACATAAAAATTCCTTGACGCCCAGTCTCCGCCTAGCCTCCCTGCGCGGAAGATTTCTGCGCAGAGTAGGCGTAGCCAGCGGAGGTACTGGACTCTCCCCGCTGGTCTCTGTGGAAGAGTCTTGGAGCCCTCTCTCCGAAGTCCTTCCCTGGTCCCCTTCCTCCCCAGTGTCACGCTGATAACCTTCCCCAAAGGGAGTGTTCTCTCTCCCTCTGCTGGTCCCTTCTCCTGCATGGTTGGGGAGCCTTACCTCCACTCTAGGCTCCGATGGCAGTTCCCTGACATCCACCTCCCCCCCCAGAACCCCCCTCACCTCCGTCCCGTTCCTTTGGCCTAAGTTCCTCCCTTCCCTCTGACGGCGATGTGGGAAATCCCCGGAAGGAGCTACCCCCATCCTCTGAAGATTCAAACATAGCTCTCCACCTGCTGCTATCTCTTCGTACCAGATCACCCTCCCAGTCCGATTCCTCACCCTCCGATTCCTCTCCTTCCTCCTTGTCGGAGGCCGGAAACCCCACAAACTTTTCTTCCTCATCTGTAGTGCCAAATTGCTCCTCCCAGAACCTCGCTACCGGTTTGGGCTTCCTTGGGAACCTGCTGTGAAACTCTCCCCTGAGATCCTCATCCCTGATGGTCTCCGCAGGAACCCACGTGTTTTCCGACTCAGGTTCCCCCTCCCAAGCCACCAAATACTCCACTTCCCCTCCTCTCAGTCTTGAATCAAGTATTTCCGTGGCTTGACTGCTGAGTTCCCTCTCCTCTATGCGTGGGTGAGTGGGGACCTCTCTCTCTTGCCCTGGAAATTCCAGCCCCTCCCTGTACAGAGAGAGTAGGGACCTATGGAACACCGGGTGTAGTTTCATACTGGTCGGCAACTTGAGCTTGATTGACCTGCTGGGTTACCTCGAAAGGTACCAGCCGCCTGGGCCGCAACTTCTTGCACCTTCTTGCACCCTCCCTTGAAAGGTAACCCCTGGGTTGACAACCACACCTGGTTTCTCCTTCCCTGCGGTGCTTGTCTGCCTGCCTCTTATACACTTCCTTGGCCCTTTCCAAGTTCATTTTAAGTTGTTGGTGTAAGGCTTCCATTTCTTCCACAAACTGCTCTGCTGCTGGCACACTCCACCTCTCCTCCCCACCCCCTGGGAAAGCCCTGGGATGACACCCGTAATTGGCCATGAACGGGCTCATCCCCGTGGACACGTGTTCCGCGTTATTGTACGCAAATTCTGCCAGCCCCAGTTTATCCACCCAGTCGTTCTGCCTCTCGCTGACATAGCAGCGTAGATATTGTTGGAGTATACTGTTCGCTCTTTCCGCTTGCCCGTTGGTCTCTGGGTGTCTGGCCGTCAAGAAGCTCACCTCGACTTCCAGCAAACTCATGAGCTTCCTCCAGAACTGGGAAGTAAATTGCTTCCCTCGGTCGGACAAAACCCTCAAGGGGGCACCATGCAGTCTGAAGATGTGATCCACAAACAGCCGGGCAGTTTCCTCTGCCGTCACCGCATGCGAGCAAGCGATAAAATGGCACATTTTTGTTAACAGGTCAACAACCATCATGACAGCTGTTTTCCTTCTCGATTTGGGCAAATCTGTCATAAAATCTATGGACACCACCTCCCATGGTTTTCCCGGTGTGGGTCAAGGTTCCAGTAGTCCTGCGGGCGCCCCCTCTCCCCCTTTGCTCGCTGGTAGCAGTCACACCCTCGTACGTACTCCCGTACATCTTCCCTCACCCTTGGCCACCAGAACTGCCTGGTGACCAGCAACATGGTCTTGTGTTGACCGAAATGCCCCGCCGTCGGGTTATCATGGAGTTGTTTGAGTACCCTTCTCCTCAAGTCATCCCCTGGTACATATAGTGCTCCCCTGTAATATAGTACCCCATCTTTCTCCTCAAACCCCCCATGGTTTCCCCCCGTGCCTCTGAGTTCCCGGATTTTCGTTTGGGCGAACTCGTCGTCCCTCGTCAGTCCTACTAGTTCTCGTGTCTCAACTAACACTCCCCCCCACACCCATCGGTTCTCGGGAATCACATGTCGTGCTTCTGGAGGTCCTTCTCCTTCCAGATACTCCGGCTTCCGGGAGAGGGCGTCTGCTCTGACGTTTTCCTCTCCCGGCACGTATCGAATCTCAAAGAAAAACTTGGAGAATTCTTGAGCCCACCGCACCTGTCCTTGGTTGAGTACTCGTGCAGTCCTCCAGTACTCTAGGTTCTTATGGTCCGTGCACACCTGGATCTTGTGCTGCGCCCCTATTAACAAATGTCTCCAGCGCCTAAAGGCTTCATAAATAGCCAGCAGTTCTTGATCATACACTGTGTAGTTTTGCTCAGACTTGCTCAGCTTCCTCGAGAAGAATGCGCACGGCCTCCAGCTGGACTTGTCTCCCGGCTGGAGAAGCACCGCCCCTACCGCTCTGTCTGACGCGTCTGTCTCCAACCTCATTGGCTTCTGCAGATCCATGTGCAATAGGTGCTCTTCCGAAGCAAACGCCTTTTTTAGCTTTTCGAAAGATTGCTGTGCCTCTTCTGTCCAGACGAACTTCCTTTTGCTACTGAGACAATTGGTGATGGGTGCCGTTCCTCATAAGGCATCGTTTCCAGGCCTTTGACCATTTTGGTTGCCCTCCTCTGAACACGTTCCAGTTTGTCAGTGTCCTTCTTGAACTGTGGTGCCCAGAACTGGACACAGTACTCCAGGTGTGGTCTGACCAGAGCAGAATACAGTGGCACTATTACTTCCCTTGATCTAGATGCTATACTCCTATTGATGCAGCCCAGAATTGCATTGGCTTTTTTAGCTGCCGCGTCACACTGTTGGCTCATGTCAAGTTTGTGGTCAACCAAGACTCCTAGATCCTTTTCACATGTACTGCTCTCAAGCCAGGTGTCACCCATCTTGTATTTGTGCCTCTCATGTTTTTTGCCCAAGTGCAATACTTTACATTTCTCCCTGTTAAAATTCATCTTGTTTGTTTTTGCCCAGTTCTCTAATCTGTCAAGGTCGTTTTGAAGTGTGATCCTGTCCTCTGGGGTGTTAGCCACCCCTCCCAGTTTGGTGTCATCTGCAAATTTGATCAGGATGCCCTTGAGTCCATCATCCAAGTCGTTGATAAAGATGTTGAATAAGACCGGGCCCAAGACAGAACCCTGTGGCACCCCACTAGTCACTCTTCTCCATGTTTTCGCTTCCATATGCATAGAAAGAAGACATATAAGCTTTGATTGGGTTTTTTTCAATTCACATGGTGTTATTTGGGTGTGCGGCAGAATCACCAAAAACCAAAGCAAAAAGGTATTTTGGGTTCCATCTACATAAAAAGAAGATGATAAAGCTCTGATTGTGCTTATTTCGAATTGGTGTTTTCGGGGATAGAATGCACATTCACCCCAAAATCTCAGAAATGTTTGTTACCAGCCCACATCAAGCATAGGTGTTTTGCTTCACTCTCAGTAGAAAAAGGACGAATAAGCTTCGCTTGCTCTTTCGGTGTTCATTCACCCACAAATAGCAAAGCGGTGTAATAAGCCTAAACAAAGCCAAACAGGTTGTTTTGGGTTCCAGCTATATGGAAAGAAGAATCTTGGATTGCGCTTATTTGATGTCATCTTCTATGGTGTTCATGCACATTGACCCAGAAATCGCAAAGTGTGTGTAATGAGACCAATATAACACAACACCGTCTTCTCGCTTCCATATGCATACAAAGAAGACGAGTAAGCTTTGATTGGACTTATTTCAATTCGCATGGTGTTTTTTGGGTGTGCACCAGAATCACCCGCAACCAAAGCAAAAAGGTGTTTTGGGTTCCATCAACATAAAAAAAAGATGATAAAGCTCTGATTGGGCTTATTTCAAATTGGTGTTTTTGGGGTTAGAATGCACATTCACTGAGAAATCGCAGAGTGACATGTTTATTATCAGCCGAAATCAAGCATAGGTGTTTTGGTTAGATCTCAATAGAAAGAGGACGAATAAACTTGGATTGTTCTTTTGGTTGTCATTCACCCTAACCCTAACCCTAACCCGAACCCGAACCCTAACCCAAACGCTAACCCTACCCTAACGCTAACCCTATCCCTAACCCTAACCCTAATCCTAATCCTAATCTTAATCTTAATCCTAATCCTAATCCTAATCCTAATCCTAACCCTAACCCTAACCATAGCAAAGCGAAGTGTAATAAGCCTAAACAAAGCCAAACAGGTTGTTTTGTGTTCGAGCTACATAGAAAGAAGAATCTTGGATTTCGCTTATTTCAAGTCTTGTTCTTTGGTGTTAATGCACTTTGACCCAGAAATTGCAAAATGTGTGTAATGAAACGAAAATAACGCAACACCGTCTTTTCACTTCCATATGCGTAGGATATGGTTCTATCTGAATAAATAGAGGTTGAAAAAATTTATATTGTTCTTTCAGTGGTCAATCACAAGAACCCTAACCCTAACCCTAACCCTAACCCTAATCCTAACCTAAACCCTAACCCTAACCCTAAGCCGAACCCGAACCCAAAACCTAACGCTAACCCTAACCCAAACGCTAACCCTAACCCTAACCCTAACCCTAATCCTAACCTAAACCCTAACCCTAACCCTAAGCCGAACCCGAACCCGAACCCAAAACCGAACGCTAACCCTAACCCAAACGCTAACCCTAACCCTAAACCTACCCTAACGCTAACCCTAACCCTAACCCTAATCCTAATCCTAATCCTAATCCTAATCCTAATCCTAATCCTAATCCTAATCCTAATCCTAACCCTAACCCTAACCCTAACCCTAACCTTAACCCTAACCCCAACGCTAACCCTAACTGTCACCCTAACCCTAACCTTAACCCTAAGCACAACAACTTGGATTGTTCTTTCGGTGGTCATTCACCCTAACCCTAACCCTAACCCTAACCCAAACACTAACCCTAACCCTAACCCTAACCCCAACCCCAACCCTAACCCTAACCCTAACCCTAACCCTAACCCTAACCCCAACCCTAACCCTAACCATAACCCCAACCCTAACCCTAACTGTCACCCTAACCCTAACCTTAACCCTAACCCTAACCCTAACCCTAACCCTAACCCTAACCCTGACCCTGACCCTGACCTTAACCCTAACCCTAAACCTAAGGCTAACCCAGCAAAGCAAAGTGTAATAAGCCTAAACAAAGCCAAACAGGTTGTTTTGTGTTACAGCTACATAGAAAGAAGAATCTTGGATTTCCCTTATTTCAAGTCGTTTTCTTCGGTGTTAATGTGCATTGACCCAGAAATCGCAAAGTGTGTAATGAGACTAAAATAACGCTTACATATGCGTAGAAAGAAGACGAATAAGCTTTGCTTGGTCTTATTTCAATTCGCATGGTGTTTTGTGGGTGTGCACCGGAATCACCCCCGACCTAAGCAAAAGGGTGTTTTGGGTGCCATCTACATAAAAAAAAGATGATAAAGCTCTGATTGGGTTTATTTCATAGAATCATAGAGTTGGAAGAGACCACAAGGTCCATCGAGTCCAACCCCCTGCCAAGCATATTTCAAATTGGTGTTTTGGGGGTTAGAAAGCACGTTCACTCAAAAATCGCAGAGTGACATTTTTGTTATCAGCCCAAATCAAGCATAGGTGTTTTGTTTCCATTTCAATATAAGGAGGACAAATAAGCTTGGATTGTTCTTTCGGTGGTCATTCACCCTGATCCTAACCCTAACCCTAACCCTAACGCTAACGCTAACCCTAACCCTAACCCTAACCCTAACCCTAACGCTAACGCTAACCCTAACGCTAACCCGAACCCCAACCCCAACCCCAACCCCAACCCTAAACCTAACCCTAACCAAAGTTTAATAAGCCTAAACAAAGCCAAACAGGTTGTTTTGTGTTACAGCTACATAGAAAGAAAAATCTTGGTTTTCACTTATTTCAAATCGTTTTCTTTGGTGTTAATGCACATTGACCCAGAAATCGCAAAGTGTGTGTAATGAAACCAAAATAACACAACACTGTTGTCAGGGGCTCAGGAACAGAGGTACAGGGGAGAGAGGAAATGGAGAGCGAAGGGGAAGAATCTGAGGGCAGCGTAGGGGAGTATGACAGCGACCCGAGAGATTTCATGAGCTTCTCCAGCGAATCAGAAGATTCCCAGAAGGAGGCGCCGATGGTCAGGGCAAGGGGGGTCCCAGGGGGAACACACCAGAAACAAGGGGCCAGCGGGGACTCCCAAAGCAGCAGCGGGAGATCAGGACCAGCTTCCCAACCAGAGCGTAGTGGGGGGGAAGAGTCTCAGGTGTCAGGACCAGCGTCTCCTCCAGCAGGGAGAGAAGATGAGTCAGGGCTGACCACGCCTCTATCGGAGAGTGGGGGAACGGAGGGGAGGTCAGGTCCAGCTAGCCTCCCAGAAGGGGGAAGCAGTGACAGGAGCAGTGTAACGGTCAGGAGGAAGGTTGCCGGCTGGGCGCGAGCGCCAAGTTCGAATGTACAGGCGCGGGGGACAGCAGAAAACCCAGATTGGGAGGCAGGTCCTAAAGCCCGCCAGAGACAGGGGGAAGACTCAGGGGACTCAGCGTCAGATGAGTCTAGGAAGGGCGAGACCCCAGCTGACAGGCGGAGCCAGAGGAGGAAAGAGCAAAGGACGAGGTGGAGCAAGGCTAGAGTCTTAAACTGGTGTCTGGGGGGAGGAGATTCAGACGGAGCTTCGACGGTCTAGAGTTTCAGACGTAGAGCTGCGCGCTACGGTTGTGAAGGTGAAACTGAACTTCAATAAAGACTTTTGTATATAACAACGAACTGGCGTTGGTCCTTTGTGAGCTGGGACCTCGGGCAGCTCTGACAACCATCTTTTTGTTTCCATATGCGTTGAAAGAAGACGAATAAGCTTTGATTGGGCTTATTACAATTCGCATGGTGTTTTTTGGGTGTGCACCGGAATCACCACCGACCTAAGCCAAAGGGTGTTTTGGGTGCCATCTACATAAAAAAAAGATGATAAAGCTCTGATTGGTTTTATTTCAAATTGGTGTTTTGGGGATTAGAAAGCACGTTCACTCAAAAATAGCAGAGTGACATTTTTGTTATCAGCCCAAATCAAGCATAAGTGTTTCGGTTCTATGTCAATAGAAGGAGGACGAATAAACTTGGATTGTTCTTTCGTGGTCATTCACCCTAACCCTAACCCTAACCCTAACCTTAACCTTAACCTTAACCTTAACCTTAACCTTAACCTTAACCTTAACCTTAACCCTAGCCCTAGCCCTAACCCTAACCCTAACCCTAACCCTAACCCTAACCTTAACCCTAACCCTAACCCTAACCCTAACCGTAAGTGTCAGAGCTGCCCGAGGTCCTAGCTCACAAAGTACCAACGCCGGTTCGTTGTTATATACAAAAGTCTTTATTGAAGTTCAGTTTTGCTTTCACAACCGCAGCGCACAGCTCTACGTCTGAAACTCTAGACCACTGAAGCTCCGTCTGAATCTCAGCAGTTGAAGAAGGAGCAAAAAGGGTTTTCTTGTGTGTGTGTGTTTCTTTGTGGCTGATTAGCTGTTCTCCCTGTGCAAAGGTCAGAGGGGGCAGGGTTTCTGTTGAGGCAGGGGATTAGCTGTGGGAGGAGCTTATCAGACCTAGCAGGGCAGCAGTTGAAGAAGGAGCAAAAAAGGTTTTCTTGTGTGTGTGTGTGTTTCTTTGTGGCTGATTAGCTGTTCTCCCTGTGCAAAGGTCAGAGGGGGCAGGGTTTCTGTTGAGGCAGGGGATTAGCTGTGGGAGGAGCTTATCAGACCTAGCAGGGCAGCAGTTGAAGAAGGAGCAAAAAAGGTTTTCTTGTGTGTGTGTGTGTGTGTTTCTTTGTGGCTGATTAGCTTTTAGATTTAGGGGAGCTAGTCTCAAACGTTTGTTGGGGGAGACCTAGGTTGTTTTTTTTCTTGTGGGGGGAGTTATTTGTCCTGTGTTCACGCTTTTTATGATGGAGGACCGCTGTAGCCACCCCCAACGACACGTTCTCAGAATGGAGGGGGAGGGAACAGCTGCAGTCGCCTGCAGTTCCTGCACAATGTTTGCCATCTTGCCAAAGGTTGCAGGCAGCTTTACCTGCAGCAATTGCCTGTTGATTGCCCTCTTAAAAGACAAAGTCCAGCAACTGGGGGAACGTGTAGCTACGCTCCAAAGAATTAGAGAGCTGGAGCTCTTCTTGGAAGCAACAGAGCACACCGTCTCCACCAAGGAGGAGACAGGGGACTCCCCTGAGAAGGAGGCTAGTTCACCAACACAGGAGCCAGATATATGGAGAAACGTGACTCAAAGAAGTAGGAGGCCCAGGGTTCGCTCTGATTGTTTAGAAATACACAGTCGCTTTGAGGTCCTCTCCCCTAGCATGGAAGACGAAGAGCAGACTCCATTTGAGGATCTCTCCCTCATTACAGTCGATCAGGTATATGAAGACGAGCAGCAAAGTCAGTCCTCAGGGAATGTGCAGGCGACCTTGGAACGGACAGCTCACGGAAGAACCCCGACCAAACCCAAGAGGAGGCGTGTAGTGGTGATAGGGGATTCCCTACTGAGGGGAACAGAAGCAGTGATCTGTGGGCCTGACAAGATGTCACGGGAACTGTGCTGTCTCCCCGGGGCTAAGATCCAAGATGTAACTGAACGACTGCAAGGAATCATAAAACCCACTGACAAATACCCCTTCCTCTTGGTTCATGTGGGAACCAATGACACTGCAAGCAATAGCCCCCAGAAGATCAAAAGAGACTACGAGGCTCTCGGCAGGAAATTGAAGCAACTAAATGCACAAATTGTCATCTCATCTGTCCTCCCAGTTGAAAGACGTGGCCCAGGGAGAGAGGGAAAAATAGTGGAAGTGAACAGCTGACTTCGTAAATGGTGTAAACAGGAACGGTTGGGATTCTTAGATCACAGACTGCAGTTTCTTGAAGATGGACTTCTGGCAAGCGATGGGCTGCACCTCACAACGGTTGGGAGAAATGTTTTTGCCAAAAATCTCAGAAACCTCATCAGGAGGGCTTTAAACTGACTAATGTGGGGGAGGGAGACAGTGCTCCTGAAGGTAGGAGTCTATCAGTTGATGAAGATGATCATCCAAATGTCATAGACCAAATGGAGCAAACAGCACGCAGACCTAGTGGTGGGAGGAAAAAATCCTTAAATAAGAGACACGGGGGAATGATTAATGGACTTCAATGTCTGTACACTAATGCGCAAAGCATGGGAAATAAACAAGATGAGCTTGAGCTCTTGGTACAGCAAACTAAATATGACATAATAGGCATCACTGAAACCTGGTGGGATAAGTCCCACGATTGGAATGTAATAATGGGGGGATGCAAACTATTTCAGAGAAACAGACTAGACAAGAAAGGAGGAGGAGTGGCGTTATATGTCAGGGATGTGTATACCTGTGAAGAGATCCAAGATTTAGAACCTCAAAGCCAAAGTGAGAGCATTTGGGTCAAAATTAAGGGAGAGAAGAATAACAGAGATCTCATTGTGGGAGTTTACTATAGATCCCCAAGCCAAACGGACGACATAGATGATGCCTTCCTGGAACAGATGGCCAAGCATGCAAAAGGAAGGGAGATAGTAGTAATGGGGGACTTCAATTACCCGGATATTTGTTGGATGTCAAACTCAGCCAAGAGCATAAGGTCAACAGATTCCTCACTGGCCTTGCAGACAACTTCATTTTCCAGAAAGTGGGAGAAGCAACAAGAGGAACAGCCATTTTAGATCTGGTCCTAACCAATGTTGATGACCTGGTTAGTGGGGTAGAAGTGGAAGGATCATTAGGCGCGAGTGATCATGCTCTTCTGAAGTTTACTATACAGCAGAAAGGAGCAGCCAAGCATACTAGGACTCAATTTCTTGACTTTAAGAAAGCCGACTTCATAAAACTTAGGGAAGTGCTGGGTGAGATCCCATGGACAGTAATACTAAAAGGAAAGGGAGTTCATGATGGCTGGGAGTTTGTTAAGAGGGAGATAGTAAAAGCACAACGTCAGGCAATACCAATGAGACGGAAACATGGAAGGTGCCTAAAGAAGCCAGGGTGGCTATCTAAAGAACTTTTAACTGAGTTAAGATTAAAAAAGGATGTGTACAAAAAATGGAAAAGGGGGGAAACCACCAAAGAGGAATTCAAACAAATAGCCAGCACGTGTAGACACAAAGTCAGAAAAGCTAAAGCACAGAATGAACTCAAGCTGGCTAGAGAGGTTAAAAGCAACAAAAAAGGCTTTTATGGGTATGTTCGTAGCAAAAGGAAGAACAAAGAAACAGTGGGGTCACTCAGAGGAGAAGATGGTGAAATGCAAACAGGGGACACAGAAAGGGCTGAACTCCTCAATGCCTTCTTTGCCTCAGTCTTCTCCGATAAAGAAAACAATGCCCGACCTGAAGAATTTGGAGCAAATGATTCAGCAAAGGAAACACAGCCCAGAATAACTAAGGAGATAGTACAAGAATACTTGGCTAGTTTAGATGTATTCAAGTCTCCAGGGCCAGATGAACTGCATCCAAGAGTATTAAAAGAACTGGCAGATGTGATCTCAGAACCACTGGCAGTCATCTTTGAGAATTCCTGGAGAACAGGCGAAGTCCCGGGAGACTGGAGGAGGGCAAATGTTGTCCCTATTTTCAAAAAGGGGAAAAGAGAGGACCCAAATAATTACCGCCCAGTCAGTCTGACATCAATACCTGGGAAGATTCTGGAGCAGATCATTAAGCAAACAGTCTGTGAGCACCTAGAAAGGAATGCTGTGATCACCAATAGTCAGCATGGATTTCTGAAAAATAAGTCATGTCAGACTAACCTGATCTCCTTTTTTGACAGAATTACAAGCCTGGTAGATGAAGGGAACGCAGTGGATGTAGCCTACCTTGATTTCAGCAAGGCATTTGACAAGGTGCCCCATGATATTCTTGTAAAGAAGCTGGTAAAATGCGGTCTTGACTGTGCTACCACTCAGTGGATTTGTAACTGGCTGACTGACCGAACCCAAAGAGTGCTCATCAATGGTTCCTCTTCATCCTGGAGAAGAGTGACTAGTGGGGTGCCACAGGGTTCTGTCTTGGGCCCAGTCTTATTCAACATCTTTATCAACGACTTGGATGATGGGCTCAAGGGCATCCTGATCAAATTTGCAGATGACACCAAACTGGGAGGGGTTGCTAACACCCCAGAGGACAGGATCACACTTCAAAACGACCTTGACAGATTAGAGAACTGGGCCAAAACAAACAAGATGAACTTTAACAGGGAGAAATGTAAAGTATTGCACTTGGGCAAAAAAAATGAGAGGCACAAATACAAGATGGGTGACACCTGGCTTGAGAGCAGTACATGTGAAAAGGATCTAGGAGTCTTGGTTGACCATAAACTTGACATGAGCCAACAGTGTGACGCGGCAGCTAAAAAAGCCAATGCAATTCTGGGCTGCATCAATAGGAGTATAGCATCTAGATCAAGGGAAGTAATAGTGCCACTGTATTCTGCTCTGGTCAGACCTCACATGGAGTACTGTGTCCAGTTCTGGGCACCACAGTTCAAGAAGGACACTGACAAACTGGAACGTGTCCAGAGGAGGGCAACCAAAATGGTCAAAGGCCTGGAAACGATGCCTTATGAGGAACAGCTAAGGGAGCTGGGCATGTTTAGCCTGGAGAAGAGGAGGTTAAGGGGTGATATGATAGCCATGTTCAAATATATAAAAGGATGTCACATAGAGGAGGGAGAAAGGTTGTTTTCTGCTGCTCCAGAGAAGCGGACACGGAGCAATGGATCCAAACTACAAGAAAGAAGATTCCACCTAAACATTAGGAAGAACCTCCTGACAGTAAGAGCTGTTCGACAGTGGAATTTGCTGCCAAGGAGTGTGGTGGAGTCTCCTACTTTGGAGGTCTTTAAGCAGAGGCTTGACAACCATATGTCAGGAGTGCTCTGATGGTGTTTCCTGCTTGGCATGGGGTTGGACTTGATGTCCCTTGTGGTCTCTTCCAACTCTATGATTCTATGATTCTATGATTCTACAGAAAAAGATGATAAAGCCCTGATTGGGTTTATTTCAAATTGGTGCTTTTGCGGTTAGAATGCACATTCACTCAAAAATCACAGAGTGACATGATTGTTATCAGCCGAGATCAAACATAGTTGTTTCGGTTCTATGTCAATAGAAGGAGGACGAATAAACTTGGATTGTTCTTTCGTGGTCATAAACCCTAACCCTAACCCTAACCCTAACCCTAACCCTAACCCTAACCCCAACCCCAACCCCAACCCCAACCCCAACCCCAACCCCAACCCTCAGCCTAACCCTAACCCTAACCCTAACCCTAACCCTAACCCTAACCCTAACCCTAACCCTAACCCCAACCCCAACCCCAACCCCAACCCTAACCCTAACCCTAACCCTAACCCTAACCCTAACCCCAACCCTAACCCTAAACCTAACCCAAGCCCTAGCAAAGCGAAGTGTAATAAGCCTAAACAAAGCCAAACAGGTTGTTTTGTGTTCCAGCTACATAGAAAGAAGAATATTGGATTTCGCTTATTTCAAGTCTTGTTCTTTGGTGTTAATGCACTTTGACCCAGAAATTGCAAAATGTGTGTAATGAAACGAAAATAACGCAACACCGTCTTTTCACTTCCATATGCGTAGGATATGGTTCTATCTGAATAAATAGAGGTTGAAGATGGCGAACGGCACTTAGTCAGCGTGAGTGTGAGCTCCCTGATTTATCTTTTAACATTGTTTTAATGAGCATAGCAACCTTTTAACCTTTTAACTTTTAACTTTAGTTTTTAGTTTTTAGTCTTAGTTTTAAATTAGTAAGTAGGAGGACGCCTTTTTCTATCGGGGAGACAACCATTAACCTTGAAACTGGGGCGGTTGCATGAAGAGAGAAATGACTAAGCAACTATACAGCCCTGCTTGTGGGAGAGGAACTGGGAAACGTACCAGAGATTCCAGAGATATAGACGACACAGAGGAACTGAGATGCCTGCCTCTTGCTAAACAAACAAAAATTAGCGAATCTGAAGGTACAAAGGATATTTTTAATATCCCGGTTTCAAACTCTTTCACGCTGCTAGCAGAGATGAATGATGAAGAAACCAGTGTGAAAGAACCTTTTGATAACCTGCCTACTAAACCTTCAAGCAATAATAATACTGGCATCCACTCGAATGTTTGCACTAGAGCCCGTGAAAGCTGCATTGATGAGATACTATTTGAACACTCAACTACTTTAGACCTGGTTGCTAGAACAGTGGACTACATCTTTAAATACATAAAAGACATCCGAGGATCCTTGGAGAAGATTATCTCGCTTGTATCCCTAACAGGTAAAGACAGTTCCCCTGATGTACCACCTGAGATGAAGCCCTTACAAATGCCCAGAGCACCCGTTTTACCTCATACCTCCTGTATAATTCCTCAAGCTGCTGGCAATCAGAAAAGTGAGCAAGGTGAGCAAAATAAGAAGGAACAACAGTCTGCACCTCCTCACAAACTGCTGCTGCAAGCTACCAAAATCTGCCTAACGGTTTGCCCCTTTAGAGGCAAGGTAATAAACTGGCATTATAAGAGTGATATAAGGAGACACCTAGCGGAGCTTCTGAGGGTAATCCCTAGCTCTATTGACCTGAGGCATATTGATCATATTAGCAGCAGACCTCAGAGGCAGAGAGTGCTGCTCTCCTTTAAAACCAAAAAGCTCCCTGCACTTATTATGTCCTCAAGAAGCCTTCTAATTAACTATGGAATCCTTGCTACAAGAGTCTTTACCAATACCAAGATCTGCCCCCTCTTACCAAACTGCTCGTTCAAAAAGAAAGCAGATAAGTCTGAGGGTCCGCCAATTGCCACGACCCCAACTCCCCTGGCCGCAGATCTAATCAGCTGGATTGACGCCCCCCTGCCTCCACTGACAAAGGCTATACATCTGGAGAATTCTACGGAGCGTGAGTTACTTCTATCCTTCTCCCAATTGCCAAAACTGGAGCGGACAGAGATAACAGACAGATTGGACGAGTTGCTACTCTGTCTCCGTAACTCAGAAGATCATGCTCATGTAAATAAGATGAATTCCTCACCAATTGTAGATCAGTCTACACAAGCCCAAGTGGTACCTGCTTTAACGACCTTTGATCTGCAACCTGGCTGTACACGGCCTCGGGATGTCAAGCCCGGGCAGGATACAGTGGAAGATTCGACAACCCTCTGGTCAAACTCGGAAGCTGTGGCAAGACTGGATGCTCTTTTGGAGGCAAACCGAAAAGGATGCCTTCCACCTGCCTTACACTGCATGTTCCCTACAGCATCCGCAGATCCAAAAGGCCCACCCCCCTCAATCTTAGAGCATACTTTAAATGTAGAGTCTATGGACCTGTCGTTAAGTGATACTCCTGTGCACCAGAATCCATCCCTGCAGCTACCAATAATTAAGCCTCAAACCATGGCTGCTGCTGCGGTAAGTGGTGCTCGGAAATTGCCTGGTAAGCAAGCTACAATTACTTCCTTCTTCCAGCCTATTGCCCCCCCTCGCCGCATGCATTCCCAGGTGGATTCTGCCGTGCTGGTTCCGCAAGGCCCAGCATGACTCGAAGGGGTGACCAGGAGATTACTAACTTTCTTATCCTGGAATGTAGCTGGCATTAAACCTAAGCTGATGGATCCATCCTTTGTCGCCTACATAAAAGGCAGCCATATTCTTTTGCTGCAAGAGACCTGGGCTTGTGAGGGCTTCTCCCTATCAGGGTATAAGGGCTTCTACCTGAATGCACAACAGAATTTACTATCATCTGGCAGACCACAAGGTGGGTTGGCTACCCTAGTTTCTTTGGCCTTAAACCTGCAGGTGGAACAAATCGACATCCAGTCGTCATCCATGCTGGGTGTAAAGCTACAAACAGCGGAGGAAGTGTTTGTGGTGATTAATGTTTATTTGCACCCAATCTATAAGAAAAACCTGGTGGACCAAAGATGGAGGGAAATTCAACAGACTCTTGAAACTCTCCTAGAGAAATATCCTGAAGCCACCTTCCTAGTTGCAGGAGATTTCAATGGCCGATTGTCTCACTCTGATAAATCATTATTTGCTAAGTATAATAAATATCCCTCACTACCCATTTTAACCTCAGACCTTTTACCCAGGAATTTTAAAGACAGTGTTGCTACATATGCAGGTTTTAAATGTAGACAAACCTTGATGGCTCTTAATTTTCACCTTTTAAACGGAGCTCTCAGTTCTGATTACCCTGCCGAATTTACTTTCTGGTCAGGCTCCCGAGCCTCTACCATAGACTTTATTTGGACATCAGTAGACCTAATTCCCAAAATTTCCAACTTTAGGGTGGTAACGAGGCTGGAAAGTGACCATTTTCCATTAGAACTTTCTCTGACCCTGGATGGAGAATTGGCTACCTATTCCTGTGTGCCTATTACAAATAACCAGCTTCAGATGAGGCCCACGGCCTTAAAATGGACCGACAATATGGCTCAACGGATAAATGAACTCCTTTGGTCTGACCAACTGCAAGAGACAAGGGACTCCCTTATCCAGGCAGTTGAGCCACTGCCAATATATGACAATTTAGTAGAACTGCTAAAACCTTCGTTGGCTAAGACCCTGGTAATGAATAGTAACCATTTCTCTCATAAAAAGTGGTTTGACGAGGAATGTAGGCACTTCAAGAACAACCTATATAATGAATTCTTGGCATATAGGGCATCAAATGACTCCGCACCTAGCAGTCACCTTATGAACCTCAAGAGAAGGTATAAAGCACTATTAAAGGAAAAGAAGCTTGCGGCAGAAAGAAATGATTGGAAGAACCTTCTAAAAGCTGCAGAAAATAGAAATCCCTCCTCCTTTTGGCATCAAATTTCCAGATATCTGGGTAGACCGTTGTCAAGGATAGAACCCCAAATTTCAGCTGACACCTGGGAAAGCTTCTTCTCCGTTTTATATGCAGCTCACGCAGCCAGCGGAGTAAGGTTAGATTTGGCCCCCTTGCCAGAGTGGGATCCTGTTACCTGCTCTGAAGTGGAAACACTTATAGGCCAATTTGAGGCGGGCAAGGCACCCGGAGACGATCTTATTTCCATAGATGTTATTAAAGCCAATAAGGATTGGTGGTGTCCACCCCTAGCAGCTCTTTTTACTTATATAAACAAAACAGCACAATTTCCTCCAAGCTGGAACTCTGCACTGATTGTGTTAATTCACAAGAAAGGGCCGCGCACAGACCCGGCCAATTTTAGACCAATTAGCCTGCTAAATGTTATTGGGAAGATCTATTCAAGATTTCTACTTAACAAATTAACGACCTGGATGGAAAGCAACAATATCATCGCAGAGGAGCAGGCGGGTTTCCGCCCCGGAAGATCAACAACAGACCAAATCTTAATCCTAAATCACTTGGCCACCAAGTACGCTGGCAATGGCCTAAAAGCCCTCCACGTCGCCTTTATAGACTTTAAGCAGGCCTTTGATCTAATTCCCAGGAACCAGCTATGGACAAAATTGGCAGCGACATCTATCGACCGTCGCCTTCTCTTGCTGATTATTAATTTGCATACAAATACCCTCTTGAGGATTAGGATAGATAGTAAGGGGCTAGTCTCCAATCTGGTTGCCACCACTAGGGGGGTAAGACAGGGCTGTTTGCTTGCCCCTGCTCTGTTTAACTTCTATATTAATTCGCTAGTGGCACATATGGCAAATGCTGATTTCCATCCACCAAAACTGGCAGGACGAGCCTTAAATGTCCTACTGTATGCGGACGATGCCGCCCTATTAGCTACCTCCCCCATCGGATTAAGGAGGATGCTTCGAGCTCTTCATGAATATGAGACCCAACACGAGCTCCAATTAAATTATGCCAAGACCAAAATAATGGTCTTTGCTGCTCGACCGAAACCTAATTTATGGTCAATTAATGGTATTCCTTTAGAGCAGGTCAGTTGCTTCAAGTACCTGGGTCAGGTTGTAAGATCAAATAGGTCCTTCTTGGCGCACAGAGAATACATAGCCTCGAACGCATCCAAAGCAGCCCTGGTGATTAGAACCCTGTACTCCAAGAAACAGGCACAAACTGTCAATGTTGCCTTACGTCTCTTTAAAATGAAAGTCCTCCCTCTCCTGCTGGTGGGCATTGCCTTGGGCTCACGTAGGGATTTTGAAAAATTGGAATCTATCCAAACCCAATTCCTCAGGGCCATACTCAGGATCCCCCCCTCCGTGGCAGGCGCGATCATGAGATTGGAAACCGGTTGCCAAGCCTTTAGGTATGTGGCCCTGAAAGCGAAGCTATGGCTATGGCTCAAGCTCTGTTTCAGACCGGTGGGTTTGGCCCCCTTGATTCTGAGGGATAACTTTAAATCTCCATGGGAAGGGGAGATAGTGGAGGAAGTGCAGAAGTGTGGGTTGTCCTCCCTTTATATAGAGTCCATGACGTATAGTCACGCAAAGGCGGTGATCGCGCAAAGATTAAGGGATATTGCCAGACAGGAGGACATAGCCCGTGTGAAACCTGGGTTGTTTCTGGGGGAGCAGTTGTATCGGGCTGCTCCAGCTCGCTACCTGGCGGATATCCACTACGTGGAATACCGCAGACTATTTACTGCGGCTAGGCTGAATGTTCTTGACTCGGCGGTCCTGAAGGGAAGATATGGAGGAGTTCCATATGACCAGAGATTATGCCACTGTGGACTTCTGGTCGGCGCCAGCGCTTAATGGCGGTCCTACCTCCGAGCTCCGGAGAAGGACTGCTCCGCAAGTTCGGGTCTTACCCGCTACGGCGAGCGGGGGACCCCTAAAATCTCAGGCGCTGAAGCCTGAGAACAAGGAGATTCGGTGGGCACCTATGCGCCCCCCGGTACTGTGAAAGAGCCTTTTTAAAGGCTACGGAGCGGCATCGGGAGTGAGCGCGGTGCTGAGAGTCGTTACCCAGCCTGCGGAGTGAAGCCGCGTCGCCATAAGCGGAGAGCGCCGATTCCTTCCTGAAAAGAAAATTTGGACTGAATTCCCGTGAGTAGGAGCTGAAAAACAATTGGGACTCTTTAAACTGTGAAAATTGGACTAAAAGCGGGGAGGTTAAAATTAAGGAAGTCTGCCTCCCCCCAACTGCATGAAAGTGAAAGCAACGGAACTTTAAACCTGCATCCGTTGAAACTTGCCTTTTATTTAACTAAACCGGACATTTAGACCTTAGATCTCCCCTCCAGCTAGCAGGGCAGAGGGGAGGTGAAAGAGACTTTAATAACTGCATGATCTACCTGAAGTAAAAATCTTCCGCTGTCTCCTCCATCAAGAGCATGAAACGGTCTGCCTTTTAGGACAATAGGACACTGAACTGACTTTTTCCTGTAAAAGTGATACTGTGATACAAAGTTTATATAGTGTCTGGCTACAGTACATTATAAAAAGAAACAGTATAAATTGGGAAACTGTGGCAATTTGTAGCTACAAGCCTCCAGCTATATTGACTTTAACTGGGTTAACTTTCTGTTTTTACATCTTTGGATATTCTCCTTTGTCTTTGCACTTGGACATTTTATTTTTGGCCATTTTGATTTGCTCCCCCTAGAGGGTAAAGTAAAGTTCGACACGGCCTAGGACAGTGGAATTTTCCAACGGGGAATAGCTCCCGTGGGAAACGACCTTGACATGAGTGGCTCACAAGAAGAGATACTCACAAGAGCTAAGACTAAGCAACAACAACAACAACAGCTGCAGCAGCAACATACAAAGAAAAGAGGCTCAATCTCAGGCGTAACTGCTGGACCTGCAGGAACAACAGGACAAGAAAAAGGTACAGCTGTATCTATGGAAGCTGTGACAGAAGCCCTGCTTAAAATAAATCAATCCTTGGAGTCTCTGACAAAACAGACTTCAGAAAATACACAAAAATTAACAGAAATATCATTAAGACTAAACCAGAATACAGAATCTATAAATAAATTGGTGGAGGAAAACGCCACCACGCGTAAAATTGCCGAAGACGCCAAAGCTACTGCTGGAGAGACACAAGAGAAATTAGAGCACGACGCAACTTTGGCCTTGTGGGAATTACAGAGAAAAGAGAGAAATTTGAAATTAAGATTGATTCCAGAGAATGAAAGAGACAACCTTGCGGAATATCTGACACGGGAGTTTGTTGACTGCTGGGATCTCGAGGAAGACGAATTTAAAATTACAACAGCTTTTAGACTGGGCAAAAAGCAGGACAGAAAGACCCCGAGAGATTGTCTGATTACATTCAGATCCAAGGATGAAAGAGACAAAATACTAGGACTACACTTTGAAAAGGCCTTGCAAATTGGAAACTCAGCTATACAGATCTTTAAAGACATCCCAAAATATATTTTGGATTTAAGAAACTTCTACAAGGACTTAACTCTTCTGTTAAAGAAAAACTCCATCCGCTTCAGGTGGGAATTTCCACAAGGACTGTCATTTGACTACAAGGGAAAGAAGGTGAAAATAAAGACAATTCAAGACAAAGACAAATTTTTGGCAAGAAATCAGGAGGACCTGCAGAAGGGGACCGTGGACGTACTTGCAGAACAGAGGAGAGCACTAGACATTCTGAATCTTTCGTTTGGACAAAATCCACCACCATCAGAAGAAGAGCAACAACTTGGAGCTGTTGGAGGAGTTTCAGAAAAAGAATAAGATGGCTCTGCAACTCCTTAGCTGGAATTGTAATGGGCTCAATGGGCCTTTGAAGAGAAGACAAGTATTTCATATATTGAATAGAGAACAACTGGATTTGATATGTCTACAAGAAACCCATATAACTAGAGCCCACAGGAGACTACTCATAAATAAAAGGCTAGGACAAGAATTTATTTCATCAGATAAAGTTAAGAAAAGAGGAGTTGTAATATATGTGAAAGAGAAATGGGCCCCAAAAATGATATTCAAAGATGAACAAGGGAGATACCTGGCAGTGGAGATACAAGTACAAGGAGAAAAATTTTTAGTTGTTGGAATCTACGCACCAAATGAAGGTAAATCTGACTTCTTTAAGAGACTTCATGAAACCCTGACGGACTATTTGGATTACAATATGATAATCATGGGAGACATGAATGGTGTGGTTTCCACTAACATGGACAAGGCACAAAGACTAACAGTTAGTAAGGAAGGGAGACTTCCTAAGACTTTCTTTGAAATGACGGAAAACATGGACTTGATAGATATATGGAGAACAAGGAACCCTCTGGAGAGAGAGGGAACCTTTTTCTCTCAAGCAATGATGACCTGGACCAGAATTGACCAAATTTGGATTACTAGTGGCATGGCTCCAAAGATTAAGAAAGTGGAAATCTGCCCTAAAACTTGCTCCGACCATAATGCCGTGAGGATGGAGATGAAACTTACAACAACTGGTCAATTTAGATGGAGAATGAATGACACCCTCTTTCGAGACAAGGAGATCCTTATGAAGGCCCAAAAAACTTTAAAAGACTATTTTGAAATAAATTTGAGGGCCGACGTGGAGAAAAGAGTGATCTGGGACGCAAGCAAAGCGGTGATGAGAGGCTTCTTGATTCAACAAAATTCAATAAAGAGGAAAAAACAAAATGAGAAAAAAGAAAAGATTTTGGAAAAGATAAAGGAAGGAGAGAAAAAATTAAGAACAAAACCAAAGTCCCAGGAGATTCTAAGAGAGATTAAGCTATACCAAACACAATATATGGAATTGATGAACCAAGAGATTGAATGGAAGATAAAGCAAATGAAACAAAAGACTTTTGAATCAGCAAACAAATGTGGTAAACTCTTGGCATGGCAACTGAAGAAAAGGCAGAAATTAAATACAGTCACAAGCCTAGAGGTGGATGGAAAAAATATATCTAAACCCAATGAAATTAGAAATTGCTTTTTGAGTTATTTTAAAAAACTCTACACTCAAGGTCCGCAAAACGAAGAAGATATAGATAAATTCCTTGATAAATATGGACTACAAAAAATCTCTCATCAGGGCAAGATGGATCTGAACCAGAGAATTTCAGAACAAGAGATAGAGGCTGCCATTCAGAATATGCAACTGGGCAAATCTCCAGGACCAGATGGACTGACTTCTAGATACTACAAATCGCTGAAGGAATGGTTGATTCAACCACTAAAAGAAGTTTGTAACGAGATTCTTGAGGGAAAAAAGGCACCTGAATCGTGGAAAGAAGCATATATTTCACTCATACCAAAGTCAGAGATTGAAAAGACCCAACTTAAGAACTACCGCCCAATATCATTACTTAATGTGGATTACAAAATTTTTGCAGACATTTTGGCAAAAAGATTTAAAAGAGTGTTGATGGAGAAGATTCATAAAGACCAAACAGGCTTTCTCCCTAAAAGACACCTAGCAGACAATGTAAGGAATGTAATAGACATTTTGGAAAAGCTAGAGGTGAATATAAACACTAAAGCAGTACTGATTTTTGTGGACGCGGAGAAAGCCTTTGATAATATCTCTTGGAGCTTTATGATGAAGAATCTTCATGGGATGGGGGTAGGTCAAGGTTTTGAGAACGGTATGGCTGCAATATATTCTGAACAAAAAGCTAAATTGATTGTAAACAATGTAGTGACTGAGGAACTTAAGATAGAAAAAGGAACACGACAGGGGTGCCCAATTTCCCCATTACTCTTTATTTCAGTTCTGGAGGTGTTGCTGAACATGATAAGGAATGACCAGCAGGTTAAAGGAGTGCAGGTCGGAGCTAAACACTACAAGTTAAGAGCGTTTGCAGATGATCTAGTATTGACTTTGCAAGAGCCAAACACTAGTACGAAAAAGGTTTTAGAAATAATACAACAGTTTGGCCAGGTAGCTGGATTTAAGTTGAATAAACAAAAAACCAAAGTTTTAGGAAAAAACTTATCAGATATGGAAAAGGAGAAATTCCAAGAGGAGACAGGGCTGACAGTGGTTAAGAAGGTGAAATACCTAGGGGTTCATTTGACATCTAAAAATGTGAATTTGTATAAGGACAATTATGAAAAATGTTGGTCAGAAATTAAAAAAGATCTAGAAATATGGTCAAATTTGAAATTGTCAATGTTAGGCCGAATTGCAGTGATTAAAATGAATGTATTGCCTAGAATGCTATTTCTGTTTCAGACCTTGCAGATTCTTGACAGGATGGAATGTTTCAAGAGGTGGCAGAAAGACATTTCGAAATTTGTCTGGCAGGGCAAAAAGCCCAGAATTAAATTTAAAATATTGACAGATGCTAAAGAAAGAGGGGGTTTCGCCCTGCCGGACTTAAAATTGTACTATGAGGCAGCAGCTTTTTGCTGGCTGAAAGAATGGATGCTCCTCGAGAATACGGACATTCTGGATCTGGAAGGTTTTAACAATGCTTTTGGTTGGCATGCATATCTATGGTATGACAAAGTTAATAGTGCCTTTAAAAATCACATTGTTAGAAAAGCATTATTCAATGTTTGGATAAGATATAAAGATCTGTTGGAAAACAAAACCCCTAGATGGGTGTCACCAGTGGAGGCTAAAGCAGTGAAGAAACTCAATATGGAGGTCGGATGGCCGAAGTATTGTGAAATTTTAGAACAGGATGGAGATAAGTTTAAACTACAAAGTCATGAGAAACTGAAACATAAAGTACAGAATTGGTTTCAAGATCGTCAAATCTTGAAAGGGCAGCAGTTGAAGAAGGAGCAAAAAGGGTTTTCTTGTGTGTGTGTGTTTCTTGTGGCTGATTAGCTGTTTTCCCTGTGTAAAGGTCAGAGGGGGCAGGGTTTCTGTTGAGGCAGGGGATTAGCTGTGGGAGGAGCTTATCAGAGTTTGTAGGGCAGCAGTTGAAGAAGGAGCAAAAAGGGTTTTCTTGTGTGTGTGTGTTTCTTGTGGCTGATTAGCTGTTTTCCCTGTGTAAAGGTCAGAGGGGGCAGGGTTTCTGTTGAGGCAGGGGATTAGCTGTGGGAGGAGCTTATCAGAGTTTGTAGGGCAGCAGTTGAAGAAGGAGCAAAAAGGGTTTTCTTGTGTGTGTGTGTTTCTTGTGGCTGATTAGCTGTTTTCCCTGTGTAAAGGTCAGAGGGGGCAGGGTTTCTGTTGAGGCAGGGGATTAGCTGTGGGAGGAGCTTATCAGAGTTTGTAGGGCAGCAGTTGAAGAAGGAGCAAAAAGGGTTTTCTTGTGTGTGTGTGTTTCTTGTGGCTGATTAGCTGTTTTCCCTGTGTAAAGGTCAGAGGGGGCAGGGTTTCTGTTGAGGCAGGGGATTAGCTGTGGGAGGAGCTTATCAGAGTTTGTAGGGCAGCAGTTGAAGAAGGAGCAAAAAGGGTTTTCTTGTGTGTGTGTGTTTCTTGTGGCTGATTAGCTGTTTTCCCTGTGTAAAGGTCAGAGGGGGCAGGGTTTCTGTTGAGGCAGGGGATTAGCTGTGGGAGGAGCTTATCAGAGTTTGTAGGGCAGCAGTTGAAGAAGGAGCAAAAAGGGTTTTCTTGTGTGTGTGTGTTTCTTGTGGCTGATTAGCTGTTTTCCCTGTGTAAAGGTCAGAGGGGGCAGGGTTTCTGTTGAGGCAGGGGATTAGCTGTGGGAGGAGCTTATCAGAGTTTGCAGGGCAGTTATATCCATCTTTTAGATTTAGGGAAGCTAGTCTCAAACATTTGTTGGGGGAGACCTAGGTTTTTTTTTGTGTGTGTGTGGGCGAAGTTATTTGTCCTGTCTTCAAGCTTTTTATGATGGAGGACCTCTGTAGCCACCCCCAACAACACGATCTCAAGATGGAAGGGGAGGGAACAGCTGCAGTCGCCTGCGATTCCTGCGCAATGTTTGCCATCTTGCCAAAGGTTGCAGGCAGCTTCACCTGCAGCAATTGCATGTTGATTGCACTTTTAAAAGACAAAGTCCAGCAACTGGAGGAACGTGTAGCTACACTCCAAAGAATTAGAGAGCTGGAGCTCTTCTTGGAAGCAACAGAGCACACCGTCCCCACCAAGGAGGAGACAGGGGACTCCCCTGAGAAGGAGGCTAGTTCATCAACACAGGAGCCAGATATATGGAGAAACGTGACTCAAAGAAGTAGGAGGCCCAGGGTTCACTCTGATTGTTTAGAAATACACAATCGCTTTGAGGTCCTCTCCCCTAGCATGGAAGACGAAGAGCAGACTCCATTTGAGGATCTCTCCCTCATTACAGTCGATCGGGTATATGAAGACGAGCAGCAAAGTCAGTCCTCAGGGAATGTGCAGGCGACCTTGGAACAGAAAGCTCACGGAAGAACCCCGACCAAACCCAAGAGGAGGCGTGTAGTGGTGATAGGGGATTCCCTACTGAGGGGAACAGAAGCAGTGATCTGTGGGCCTGACAAGATGTCTCGGGAAGTGTGCTGTCTCCCCGGGGCTAAGATCCAAGATGTAACTGAACGACTGCAAGGAATCATAAAACCCACTGACAAATACCCCTTCCTCTTGGTTCATGTGGGAACCAATGACACTGCAAGCAATAGCCTCCAGAAGATCAAAAGAGACTACGAGGCTCTCGGCAGGAAATTGAAGCAACTAAATGCACAAATTGTCATCTCGTCTGTCCTCCCAGTTGAACGACGTGGCCCAGGGAGAGAGGGGAAAATAGTGGAAGTGAACAGCTGGCTTCGCAAATGGTGTAAACAGGAACGGTTTGGATTCTTAGATCACGGACTGCAGTTTCTTGAAGATGGACTTCTGGCAAGTGATGGGCTGCACCTCACAACGGTTGGGAGGAATGTTTTTGCCAAAAATCTCAGAAACCTCATCAGGAGGGCTTTAAACTGACTAATGTGGGGAAGGGAGACAGTGCTCCTGAAGGTAGGAGTCTATCAATTAATGAAGATGATCATCCAAATGTCATAGACCAAATGGAGCAAACAGCACGCGGACCTAGTGGTGGGAGGAAAAAATCCTTAAATAAGAGACACGGGGGAATGATTAATGGACTTCAATGTCTGTACACTAATGCGCAAAGCATGGGAAATAAACAAGATGAGCTTGAGCTCTTGGTACAGCAAACTAAATATGACATAATAGGCATCACTGAAACCTGGTGGGATAGGTCCCACGATTGGAATGTAATAATGGGGGGATACAATCTATTTCAGAGAAACAGACCAGACAAGAAAGGAGGAGGAGTGGCGTTATATGTCAGGGATGTGTATACCTGTGAAGAGATCCAAGATTTAGAACCTCAAAGCCAATGTGAGAGCATTTGGGTCAAAATTAAGGGAGAGAAGAATAACAGAGACCTCATTGTGGGAGTTTACTATAGATCCCCAAGCCAAACGGAGGACATAGATGATGCCTTCCTGGAACAGATGGCCAAGCATGCAAAAGGAAGGGAGATAGTAGTAATGGGGGACTTCAATTACCCGGATATTTGTTGGACGTCAAACTCAGCCAAGAGCATAAGGTCAAACAGATTCCTCACTGGCCTTGCAGACAACTTCATTGTCCAGAAAGTGGGAGAAGCAACAAGAGGAACAGCCATTTTAGATCTGGTCCTAACCAATGTTGATGACCTGGTTAGTGGGGTAGAAGTGGAAGGATCATTAGGCGCGAGTGATCATGCTCTTCTGAAGTTTACTATACAGCGGAAAGGAGCAGCCAAGCATACTAGGACTCAATTTCTTGACTTTAAGAAAGCCGACTTCATAAAACTTAGGGAAGTGCTGGGTGAGATCCCATGGGCAGCAATACTAAAAGGAAAGGGAGTTCATGATGGCTGGGAGTTTATTAAGAGTGAGATAGTAAAAGCACAAAGTCAGGCAATACCAATGAGACGGAAACATGGAAGGTGCCTAAAGAAGCCAGGGTGGCTATCTAAAGAACTTTTAACTGAATTAAGATTAAAAAAGGATGTGTACAAAAAATGGAAAAGGGGGGAAACCACCAAAGAGGAATTCAAACAAATAGCCAGCACGTGTAGACACAAAGTCAGAAAAGCTAAAGCACAGAATGAACTCAGGCTTGCTAGAGAGGTTAAAAGCAACAAAAAAGGCTTTTATGGGTATGTTCGTAGCAAAAGGAAGAACAAAGAAACAGTGGGGTCACTCAGAGGAGAAGATGGTGAAATGCAAACAGGGGACACAGAAAGGGCTGAACTCCTCAATGCCTTCTTTGCCTCAGTCTTCTCCGATAAAGAAAACAATGCCCGACCTGAAGAATTTGGAGCAAATGATTCAGCAAAGGAAACACAGCCCAGAATAACTAAGGAGACAGTACAAGAATATTTGGCTAGTTTAGATGTATTCAAGTCTCCAGGGCCAGATGAACTGCATCCAAGAGTATTAAAAGAACTGGCAGATGTGATCTCAGAACCACTGGCAGTCATCTTCGAGAAATCCTGGAGAACAGGCGAAGTCCCGGCAGACTGGAGGAGGGCAAATGTTGTCCCTATTTTCAAAAAGGGGAAAAGAGAGGACCCAAATAATTACCGCCCAGTCAGTCTGACATCAATAGCAGGGAAGATTCTGGAGCAGATCATTAAGCAAACAGTCTGTGAGCACCTAGAAAGGAATGCTGTGATCACCAATAGTCAGCATGGATTTCTGAAAAATAAGTCATGTCAGACTAACCTGATCTCATTTTTTGACAGAATTACAAGCCTGGTAGATGAAGGGAACTCAGTGGATATAGCCTACCTTGATTTCAGTAAGGCATTTGACAAGGTGCCCCATGATATTCTTGTAAAGAAGCTGGTAAAATGCGGTCTTGACTCTGCTACCACTCAGTGGATTTGTAACTGGCTGACTGACCGAACCCAAAGGGTGCTCATCAATGGTTCCTCTTCATCCTGGAGAAGAGTGACTAGTGGGGTGCCACAGGGTTCTGTCTTGGGCCCGGTCTTATTTAACATCTTTATCAACGACTTGGATGATGGACTCAAGGGCATCCTGATCAAATTTGCAGATGACACCAAACTGGGAGGGGTGGCTAACACCCCAGAGGACAGGACCACACTTCAAAACGACCTTGACAGACTAGAGAACTGGGCCAAAACAAACAAGATGAATTTTAACAGGGAGAAATGTAAAGTATTGCACTTGGGCAAAAAAAATGAGAGGCACAAATACAAGATGGGTGACACCTGGCTTGAGAGCAGTACATGTGAAAAGGATCTAGGAGTCTTGGTTGACCACAAACTTGACATGAGCCAACAGTGTGACGCGGCAGCTAAAAAAGCCAATGCAATTCTGGGCTGCATCAATAGGAGTATAGCATCTAGATCAAGGGAAGTAATAGTGCCACTGTATTCTGCTCTGGTCAGACCACACCTGGAGTACTGTGTCCAGTTCTGGGCACCACAATTCAAGAAGGACACTGACAAACTGGAACGTGTCCAGAGGAGGGCAACCAAAATGGTCAAAGGCCTGGAAACGATGCCTTATGAGGAACGGCTAAGGGAGCTGGGCATGTTTAGCCTGGAGAAGAGGAGGTTAAGGGGTGATATGATAGCCATGTTCAAATATATAAAAGGATGTCACATAGAGGAGGGAGAAAGGTTGTTTTCTGCTGCTCCAGAGAAGCGGACACGGAGCAATGGATCCAAACTACAAGAAAGAAGATTCCACCTAAACATTAGGAAGAACTTCCTGACAGTAAGAGCTGTTCGACAGTGGAATTTGCTGCCAAGGAGTGTGGTGGAGTCTCCTACTTTGGAGGTCTTTAAGCAGAGGCTTGACAACCATATGTCAGGAGTGCTCTGATGGTGTTTCCTGCTTGGCAGGGGGTTGGACTCGATGGCCCTGGTGGTCTCTTCCAACTCTATGATTCTATGATTCTATGATTCTATGATTCTATGAAATAATGGAGTTTTACAAACAGGACAGGAAAATTGGTTTCCAGGTGGAAAAATCAAAACTAGAAACTGAATTGTTAGAGCCCAATACTAAGAATTTATCTAGAATGTATAACTTGTTGCTGAAATGGAGTACACAGGATGAAACAGTTAAATCGGCTATGATTAAGTGGGCACAGGATGTTGGACATAACATTATGTCAGCTGACTGGGAATGGTTATGGAACACCGGTATTAAATTTACGGCATGTAATGCCTTAAAGGAAAACATTATGAAAATGGTTTATAGGTGGTACATGACCCCAGTCAAGCTGGCAAAAATCTATCATTTGCCCGATAACAAATGTTGGAAATGTAAAGAGACTGAAGGTACCTTCTACCACCTTTGGTGGACATGCCCGAAGATTAAGGCCTTCTGGGAAACGATCTATAATGAAATGAAAAAGGTACTTAAATGTACTTTCCCTAAAAAACCAGAGGCCTTTCTCTTGGGCATTGTCGGCCAATTGGTGCCAAAGAAGGATAGAACTTTCTTTATGTATGCGACAACAGCAGCAAGAATACTCATTGCAAAGTACTGGAAGACACAAGATCTACCCACTCTGGAAGAATGGCAGATGAAAGTGATGGACTATATGACATTAGCCGAGATGACAGGCAGAATCCGTGACCAACGAAAAGAGACGGTGGAAGAAGAATGGAGGAAATTTAAAAGTTATCTTAAGGACTACTATAAACTTAATGAATGTTAAAATGTTATGGTTTTCAGAAACAAAGGGGTACAGTGATATAAGGTGAATATAAAGAGGACTAAGATGACAGAGGGTGGAAAGTAACAATTGGGAGTTGCTATGAAATTATGGACATTGGGATGCAGAAAGGGGGGGTATGGGGAAGTCCAAGAAAAGAGGTTTATGAAAATATGTTATGAAATTATACGTGTATGTTTGTCTTTTTAAGTGTTTGTTTGTTCTTTAAAAATTTTTGTAAAACCAATAAAAATTTTATAAAAAAAAAAAAAGAGATTATGCCACTGTGCATTGGGTGAGGTAGACTCCACAGAGCACATTTTATTGAGCTGTCCCTTCTACAACGATTTAAGACAGTATCTTATAACACCATACTTACCCCAGCTCAGTTCCCGACAAAGAGGAAAGCAGACAGCATATCTGCTAAATCAGTCTTCTGGGAAAACAACCTTGTCAGTGGCTAAATTTCTTTTCCTGGCACTCAAGTGTCGGAAACGTATAACTGAATGCTTTGATGTGGGTTATCTGTGAGAGGTCTATTTCTGTGGCCCTACCTTACTTATGTATCTCCTATGATGTTATAGTTTATAATTATTGTGTAATGTTTTAATTCTGACTATCGGTCGAATAAAGAGATTGATTGATTGATATTGGATTTCACTTATTTCAAGCCGTTTTCTTTGGTGTTAATGCACATTGACCCAGAAATCGCAAAGTGTGTGTAATGAAACCAAAATAACACAACACCGTCTTTTTGCTTCCATATGCGTAGAAAGAAGACAAATAAGCTTTCTTTGGGCTTATTACAATTCGCATGGTGTTTTTTGGGTGTGCACCAAAATCACCCCCAACCAAAGCAAAAAGATGTTTTGGGTTCCACGTATATAAAAAGATGATGATAAAGCCTTGATTGGGCTTATTTCAAATTGGTGTTTTTGGGGTTAGAATGCACATTCACTGAAAAAGCGCAGAGTGACATGTTTATTATCAGCCGAAATCAACCATAGGTGTTTCGGTTCTATCTCAATTGAAGGAGAACGAATAAACTTGGATTGTTTTTTCGGTGGTAATTCACCCAAACCCAAACCCAAACCTGAACCCGTACCCGTACCCGAAACCGAACCAGTACCCGAACCCTAGCCTTAACCTTAACCTTAACCTTAACCTTAACCTTAACCTTAACCTTAACCTTAACCTTAACCTTAACCTTAACCTTAACCCTAACCCTAACAAAAACAGTAACCCTAACCCTAAGCATAACCCCAACCCTAGCAAAGAGAAGTGTAATAATCCTAAACAAAGCCAAACAGGTTGTTTTGGGTTCCAGCTACATAGAAAGAAGAATCTTGGATTTGAAATTAGCCCAATCAGAGCTTTATCAATAAGGTAAAAAAAAGCCAAACAGCTCTGATTGGGTTTATTTCAAATTGGTGTTTTGGGGGTTTATTTCAAATTGGTGTTTTGGGGGTTAGAAAGCACGTTCACTCAAAAATCGCAGAGTGACATTTTTGTTATCAGCCCAAATCAAGCATAGGTGTTTTGTTTCCATTTCAATAGAAGGAGGACGAATAAATCATAGAATCATAGAATCATAGAGTTGGAAGAGACCAAAAGGGCCATCGAGTCCAACCCCCTGCCAAGCAGGAAACACCATCAGAGCACTCCTGACATATTGTTGTCAAGCCTCTGCTTAAAGACCTCCAAAGTAGGAGACTCCACCACACTCCTTGGCAGCAAATTCCACTGTCGAACAGCTCTTACTGTCAGGAAGTTCTTCCTAATGTTTAGGTGGAATCTTCTTTCTTGTAGTTTGGATCCATTGCTCCGTGTCCGCTTCTCTGGAGCAGCAGAAAACAACCTTTCTCCCTCCTCTATGTGACATCCTTTTATATATTTGAACATGGCTATCATATCACCCCTTAACCTCCTCTTCTCCAGGCTAAACATGCCCAGCTCCCTTAGCCGTTCCTCATAAGGCATCGTTTCCAGGCCTTTGACCATTTTGGTTGCCCTCCTCTGGACACGTTCCAGTTTGTCAGTGTCCTTCTTGAACTGTGGTGCCCAGAACTGGACACAGTACTCCAGGTGAGGTCTGACCAGAGCAGAATACAGTGGCACTATTACTTCCCTTGATCTAGATGCTATACTCCTATTGATGCAGCCCAGAATTGCATTGGCTTTTTTAGCTGCCGCGTCACACTGTTGGCTCATGTCAAGTTTGTGGTCAACCAAGACTCCTAGATCCTTTTCACATGTACTGCTCTCAAGCCAGGTGTCCCCCATCTTGTATTTGTGCCTCTCATTTTTTTTGCCCAAGTGCAATACTTTACATTTCTCCCTGTTAAAATTCATCTTGTTTGTTTTTGCCCAGTTCTCTAATCTGTCAAGGTCGTTTTGAAGTGTGATCCTATCCTCTGGGGTGTTAGCCACCCCTCCCAGTTTGGTATCATCTGCAAATTTGATCAGGATGCCCTTGAGTCCGTCATCCAAGTCGTTGATAAAGATGTTGAATAAGACTGGGCCCAAGACAGAACCCTGTGGCACCCCACTAGTCACTCTTCTCCAGGATGAAGAGGAACCATTGATGAGCACCCTTTGGGTTCGGTCAGTCAGCCAGTTACAAATCCACTGAGTGGTAGCATAGTCAAGACCGCATTTTACCAGCTTCTTTACAAGAATATCATGGGGCACCTTGTCAAATGCCTTGCTGAAATCAAGGTAGGCTACATCCACTGTGTTCCCTTCATCTACCAGGCTTGTAATTCTGTCAAAAAACGAGATCAGGTTAGTCTGACATGACTTATTTTTCAGAAATCCATGCTGACTATTGGTGATCACAGCATTCCTTTCTAGGTGCTCACAGACTGTTTGCTTAATGATCTGCTCCAGAATCTTCCCTGGTATTGATGTCAGACTGACTGGGCGGTAATTATTTGGGTCCTCTCTTTTCCCCTTTTTGAAAATGGGGACAACATTTGCCCTCCTCCAGTCTGCCGGGACTTCACCTGTTCTCCAGGAATTCTCAAAGATGACTGCCAGTGGTTCTGAGATCACATCTGCCAGTTCTTTTAATACTCTTGGATGCAGTTCATCTGGCCCTGGAGACTTGAATATATCTAAGCTAGCCAAATATTCTTGTACTATCTCCTTAGTTATTCTGGGCTGTGTTTCCTTTGCTGAATCATTTGCTCCAAATTCTTCAGGTCGGGCATTGTTTTCTTTATCGGAGAAGACTGAGGCAAAGAAGGCATTGAGGAGTTCAGCCCTTTCTGTGTCCCCTGTTTGCATTTCACCATCTTCTCCTCTGAGTGACCCCACTGTTTCTTTGTTCTTCCTTTTGCTACGAACATACCCATAAAAGCCTTTTTTGTTGCTTTTAACCTCTCTAGCAAGCCTGAGTTCATTCTGTGCTTTAGCTTTTCTGACTTTGTGTCTACACGTGCTGGCTATTTGTTTGAATTCCTCTTTGGTGGTTTCCCCCCTTTTCCATTTTTTGTACACATCCTTTTTTAATCTTAATTCAGTTAAAAGTTCTTTAGATAGCCACCCTGGCTTCTTTAGGCACCTTCCATGTTTCCGTCTCATTGGTATTGCCTGACGTTGTGCTTTTACTATCTCCCTCTTAACAAACTCCCAGCCATCATGAACTCCCTTTCCTTTTAGTATTGCTGTCCATGGGATCTCACCCAGCACTTCCCTAAGTTTTATGAAGTCGGCTTTCTTAAAGTCAAGAAATTGAGTCCTAGTATGCTTGGCTGCTCCTTTCCGCTGTATAGTAAACTTCAGAAGAGCATGATCACTCGCGCCTAATGATCCTTCCACATCTACCCCACTAACCAGGTCATCAACATTGGTTAGGACCAGATCTAAAATGGCTGTTCCTCTTGTTGCTTCTCCCACTTTCTGGAAAATGAAGTTGTCTGCAAGGCCAGTGAGGAATCTGTTTGACCTTATGCTCTTGGCTGAGTTTGACGTCCAACAAATATCCGGGTAATTGAAGTCCCCCATTACTACTATCTCCCTTCCTTTTGCATGCTTGGCCATCTGTTCCAGGAAGGCATCATCTATGTCCTCCGTTTGGCTTGGGGATCTATAGTAAACTCCCACAATGAGGTCTCTGTTATTCTTCTCTCCCTTAATTTTGACCCAAATGCTCTCACTTTGGCTTTGAGGATCTAAATCTTGGATCTCTTCACAGGTATACACATCCCTGACATATAACGCCACTCCTCCTCCTTTCTTGTCTAGTCTGTTTCTCTGAAATAGTTTGTATCCCCCCATTATTACATTCCAATCGTGGGACTTATCCCACCAGGTTTCAGTGATGCCTATTATGTCATATTTAGTTTGCTGTACCAAGAGCTCAAGCTCATCGTGTTTATTTCCCATGCTTTGCGCATTAGTGTACAGACATTGAAGTCCATTAATCATTCCCCCGTGTCTCTTATTTAAGGATTTTTTCCTCCCACCACTAGGTCTGCGTGCTGTTTGCTCCATTTGGTCTATGACATTTGGATGATCATCTTCATTAATTGATAGACTCCTACCTTCAGGAGCACTGTCTCCCTCCCCCACATTAGTCAGTTTAAAGCCCTCCTGATGAGGTTTCTGAGATTTTTGGCAAAAACATTTCTCCCAACCGTTGTGAGGTGCAGCCCATCACTTGCCAGAAGTCCATCCTCAAGAAACTGCAGTCCGTGATCTAAGAATCCAAACCGTTCCTGTTTACACCATTTGCGAAGCCAGCTGTTCACTTCCACTATTTTCCCCTCTCTCCCTGGGCCACGTCGTTCAACAGGGAGGACAGATGAGATGACAATTTGTGCATTTAGTTGCTTCAATTTCCTGCCGAGAGCCTCGTAGTCTCTTTTGATCTTCTGGAGGCTATTGCTTGCAGTGTCATTGGTTCCCACATGAACCAAGAGGAAGGGGTATTTGTCAGTGGGTTTTATGATTCCTTGCAGTCGTTCAGTTACATCTTGGATCTTAGCCCCGGGGAGACAGCACACTTCCCGAGACATCTTGTCAGGCCCACAGATCACTGCTTCTGTTCCCCTCGGTAGGGAATCCCCTATCACCACTACACGCCTCCTCTTGGGTTTGGTCGGGGTTCTTCCGTGAGCTGTCCGTTCCAAGGTCGCCTGCACATTCCCTGAGGACTGACTTTGCTGCTCGTCTTCATATACCTGATCGACTGTAATGAGGGAGAGATCCTCAAATGGAGTCTGCTCTTCGTCTTCCATGCTAGGGGAGAGGACCTCAAAGCGATTGTGTATTTCTAAACAATTAGAGTGAACCCTGGGCCTCCTACTTCTTTGAGTCACGTTTCTCCATATATCTGGCTCCTGTGTTGGTGAACTAGCCTCCTTCTCAGGGGAGTCCCCTGTGTCTTCCTTGGTGGGGACGGTGTGCTCTGTTGCTTCCAAGAAGAGCTCCAGCTCTCTAATTCTTTGGAGCGTAGCTACACGTTCCTCCAGTTGCTGGACTTTGTCTTTTAAGAGGGCAATCAACAGGCAATTGCTGCAGGTAAAGCTGCCTGCAACCTTTGGCAAGATGGCAAACATTGAGCAGGAATCGCAGGCGACTGCAGCTGTTCCCTCCCCTTCCATCTTCAGATCGTGTTGTTGGGGGTGGCTACAGAGGTCCTCCATCATAAAAAGCTTGAAGACAGGACAAATAACTTCCCCCAGAAAAAAAACCCTAGGTCTCCCCCAACAAACGTTTGAGACTAAATCTAAAAGATTTAAAATCTAAATCTAAAAGATGGGTATAAGTGCGCGCGCCGCTAGAAACCCTGCCCCCTCTGACCTTTACACAGGGAAAACAGCTAATCAGCCACAAAGAAACACACAGACACAAGAAAACCCTTTTTGCTCCTTCTTCAACTGCTGCCCTGCAAACTCTGATAAGCTCCTCCCACAGCTAATCCCCTGCCTCAACAGAAACCCTGCCCCCTCTGACCTTTACACAGGGAAAACAGCTAATCAGCCACAAAGAAACACACACACACACAAGAAAACCCTTTTTGCTCCTTCTTCAACTGCTGCCCTGCAAACTCTGATAAGCTCCTCCCACAGCTAATCCCCTGCCTCAACAGAAACCCTGCCCCCTCTGACCTTTACACAGGGAAAACAGCTAATCAGCCACAAAGAAACACACACACACAAGAAAAACCTTTTTGCTCCTTCTTCAACTGCTGCCCTGCAAACTCTGATAAGCTCCTCCCACAGCTAATTCCCTGCCTCAACAGAAAACCTGCCCCCTCTGACCTTTACACAGGGAAAACAGCTAATCAGCCACAAAGAAACACACACACACAAGAAAACCCTTTTTGCTCCTTCTTCAACTGCTGCCCTGCAAACTCAGTTCTTCGCGGATTTCGACTTCCGGATAGAATACATCCCGGGAGACAACAACGTCATGGCACTATCCAGGAAACCGCAGTATCTCGAGGAAGCGGCACCGGTGGCGGCCAAACACATTTTCGCACCGAAAGCGTGGGCATGCACTTCAGCCACCGTGGACCTGGACGCAGTGCGTCGCGCGCTGCAGACGGATGCCTTCGCACAATCCAAGATGGAGGAGGTGCGAAGCGGCACAGCGAAGGACGACGAGTTCCAGATACGCGACGGACTGCTCACCCTCAAAGGGGCTCTCTACGTGCCTGGGGACAACCTCCGAGATAAAGTCCTGCAGCAGTTACACGACGCGCCCAGTGCTGGGCACTTCGGCAAGGACAAGATGGCGGAATTGTTGGCCAGAGACTTTTGGTGGCCCCAGATGAGGGGAGAAGTCGCGGATTACGTCTCTAGGTGTGACACATGCCAAAGGGCCAAACCAGTGCACAGGAAGCCGGCGGGACTGCTGGAACCGCTACAGACGCCGCTCGAACCGTGGGAGAGGGTGGCCCTGGACTTTGTCACAGATCTGCCCAGTTCGCGAGGCAAAACAGCGGTACTCGTGGTCGTAGACCTGTTCACCAAGATGGCGCACTTCATTCCTTGCGTGAAGGTGGCCACAGCGGAACAGACCGCCAAGCTGTTGATAGACCACGTGTTCAAAGTTCACGGCTTACCGCGGTCCATCCTGTCCGACCGGGGTCGCCAATTCGTCTCGAGCTTCTGGCAGAAGCTGCTGGGTATCCTGAACGTCAAGATCAACTTAGCTTCGGCACGACACCCGCAGACCAACGGACAAGCGGAGAGGGTCAACGCCATCATGCAGCAGTACCTGCGATGCTACGCGAATCAACAGCCCTCGACCTGGGTGGACTACCTATCGCTGGCCGAGTTTGCCTACAACAACACGAAGCACGGGTCTACAGGGGTGACACCGTTCTTCGCCAACAATGGGCGGCATCCCAGAACCTTCCCGGGGTTAGAGACGAAGGGGGAGGGGGAGCCACGGCGTGCAGAGCACTTGGCAGCAGAGTTGCAGGAGGTCCACGACCAACTCCGAAGGACCTTGGAACTAGCAAAACACGCCTACAAAGTGCAGGCAGACAGGCACAGGAGAGTCGGGGAAGACATCCAGGTGGGGGACTGGGTCTGGTTAGCGGCCCAGGCAGTGCCGGCCAGAACGTTAGCTAAGAAGAAGCTCAAACACAAGCAGTTAGGGCCTTAGCAAGTCGAGGCACAAATCAACCCAGTGGCCTTCCGGTTGACACTCCCGGAGGGTTCCAGAATGCTCCCAGTATTTCATAGGTCAATCCTCACACCCTACAAGGAACCCCACAGGTTTCAGGCGCCAGGGACCGCACCTCGCCCACTTAGAAAGTCGCCAACGGGGGAGGGGTCACCGAGGGCGGCGCCACTCAACGAGGTCACGGAGATTTTAGACTCGAGATGGGGGGAAGAGGGAGTTGAATATCTCCTCGCCAGGGAAGGTACCCCGGCCAGCGCCAACAGGTGGGTGCCGGACTATGCCTTGGAGGAGCACTACCTCAAAGACGAGTTCCATGCACTCTTCCCGCACAGACCTATGCCGGCAGATTATTTCGACGACTGGCTTTTCACACCCACACTTTCAGCCAGCACGTTCCAGGGGTTCTCATCCGCTGAGGAAACGGCGCAAGACACAAGCTCCCCGGAGGGATCACTCTCGGGGTCTGCCATGGATCGCTCTTATTGGTGGGACACTCAACCGGAGGTGGGGTGGAGCAGGGAACTGCTAAGGGGGCCCTGGCACACAGCATCACCCGAGGTAACAGGGGGAGAGACGGACATGGACGTGTTGGGGGAGGACCTTGGGTTCGAACACGAATGCAGAGAGATGGAAGCAGAGGAGATCGACGTCGACGAGCCCATTACGGGCTGGCCGGATCCAACTGGTCGGCCGCACGCCAGGGGGAAGGAACTGTATCCCGCACTCACCCCCACAGCACTGGAGCACCCGGAACCCACCCCAGAAGAGGGGGAGGGGGGAAGGGGGGCTTCGAGGGGGGGATGGATGTCAGGGGCTCAGGAGCAGAGGTACAGGGGAGAGAGGAGGTGGAGAGCGAAGGGGAAGGATCTGAGGGCAGCGTAGGGGAGTACGGCAGTGACCTGAGAGATTCCATGAGCTTCTCCAGCGAATCAGAAGATTCCCAGAAGGAGGCGCCGATGGTCAGGGCAAGGGGGGTCCCAGGGGAGACACACCAGAAACAAGGGGCCAGCGGGGACTCCCAAAGCAGCAGCTGGAGATCAGGACCAGCTTCCCCACCAGAGCATAGTGGGGGGGGGAAGAGTCCCAGGTGTCAGGGGCAGCGTCTCCTCCAGCAGGGAGAGAAGAAGAGTCGGGACTGACCACGCCTCCATCGGAGAGTGGGGGAACGGAGGGGAGGTCAGGCCCAGCTGGCCTCCCCGAAGGGGGAAGCAGTGACAGGAGCAGTGTAACGGTCAGGAGGAGGGTTGCCGGATGGGCTCGCGTGCCAAGTTCGAATGTACAGGCGCGCGGGACAGCAGAAAACCCGGATGGGGAACAAGGTCCTAAAGCCCATCGGAGGCAGGGGGAAGACTCAGGGGACTCAGCGTCAGAAGAGTCTAGGAAGGGCGAGACCCCAGCTGACAGGCGGACCCAGAGGAGGAAAGAGCAAAGGAAGAGGTGGAGCAAGGCTAGGGTCTTAAACTGGTGTCTGGGGGGAGGAGACTCAGACGGAGCTTCAGCGGCCTAGAGTTTCAGACGTAGAGCTGCGCGCTGCTGATGTGAAAGACAAACTGAACTTCAATAAAGACTTTTGTATATAACAATGGACTGGCGTTGGTCCTTTGTGAGCTGGGACCTTGGGCAGCTCTGACAATATGTGTTTTGGTTCCATCTCAATAGAAAGAGGACGAATAAGCTTGGATTGTTCTTTCTGTGGTCATTCACCCCGACCCTAACCCTAACCCTAACCCTAACCCTAACCCTTGTGGAAGCTGGAACCTAACGAGTTAAGCTTTTCCCATGATGCTACACCATTCTGACGTCATTTTTAGAAGCTTGGGAGGAGCTTTTGGGCAAAGTTTGTTCAGTCCCACTTTGAACTTTGTGGGGAAAAGACGTGGTCTTGGTATGGCTGCTAATAGCCCTGGAAAATCCTGAGAAATGTTGGAATAAATGCTGTATATAGACAAACCTGGACTCAGTGTGAGTTTGTCTGAATTCAAGCAACGTGACAGTTTTCACCGCTGTGCAAAACTCTGCTTGGCCGTGACGGAGAGCTCGGAGCAGAGCATGCGGCAGAAGAAGTGTGCCGGGCAGGGAAGAGCTAATTGAGGGCCATAAATCAATTAGCAGGGGTCACGGCTGATAAAATACGTCACAGGTTATGGACCCATAAATTACCGCTTGTAAAACTGTCGCGGGAGCTGTAAAACTCTGCGGTGTCGAGCAGAGGCTTTGATCTGCTGTGTCGGCAAACAAGCAAGCGGCAGCTGCAAGACGCAGAGAAGTGCCTGCGTTGCTGTGGAGCCAGGTTGCAGAGAACAGCTGAGGTATCGTTTCTCCACGGAGCTGAGGAGCCGGAGGAGCTGGTGCGTTTGTAAGTACAGCTTGGGGCCCCTTTGGGAGAACGGAAAGAGATGGCGGACGGCCATGAATCATTCTCCGTACCCTTCGAAAAATTAAACGGCCAAAATTGGGGAGAATGGAGCAGAAAGCTGAAGGCCTGGCTGGTAGCCAAGGGTCTGTGGGACGCGGTCCTAGGGCCTCCACTGCCTCAGCCAGCCGCCGGAGCTGCAGCAGCAGTAATTGCAGATGCGCATGCTTCGCGGAGAAAAAATCAGAAAGCCCTGGGAGCTATAGTGCTCAGTTTGGAGGGTTCACAGTTGCCCCATGTGGAGGGTTTGGAAACTGCGCATGAAGCTTATGCTGCTCTTGAAAGAGTGCACCACAGGACCACGGCTGGTGCTAAAATCCATACCACCAGGCGGTTGTTTGAAATGAAGCTACGTCCAGGTGGGGACATAAGACAACATGTTACAGAGATGCTCTCTGTGTTTAATGAACTGCGGCTGTTGCAGGTGAACTTTACTGATGAATTGAAGGTTTATATTTTGCTAAGCTCTCTGGACAAAAGTTATGACAATTTATGTCTAACTTTGGAATCTATGAATCCGCAAGATCTGACTTTGGCCTACGTCACAGGACGCTTGGCTGACGAACAGGAGAGACGGCTCAGGGAGAGCAAGTCTGGCGCAGCAAGCTCCACCGGGAGAAAGGGGGGGGCGAAGCAAGATGAGAGCTTTGTTCAGGCTTTTGCAGCTCGTCGGTGTTACGTGTGTGGTTCTCACGGGCATTTGAAAAGAGACTGCCCACAGAAAGCAAGAGCAGCTGGGCAGGAAGCCTTCAAGGACACCTACCATGGAAATCAGCAGGGTTTCCATGGGAACCAGCCTGGGAGACAAGGCCAGCCTGGGAACGCAAGAGGAGGACGTGGAAAACAACGTGAGGAGACGTATCAGATAGCAGCGAGCATGGCTTTGTTCGAAGACGGCTGTGTGGAAAATTCCAAGTTTCGCTTTGTAATAGACTCTGCTGCTAACCGCAATTTGATTCCAGAGACACCTGCTGTTGAGAGGTGGAAGTGCACGGCAATACCTGCCGGGAAATCTGTACTGTTTGCAAATGGACAGAAAGGAAATCTGACTAACGTTGTAAATCTGCATTTTCGTGTTTTGCAGGAAACGCTGGAGTGTTGTACCGTTCCTGGGTTGCACCACTGTCTGTTATCTGTGCCTTATTTACTGAAAAAGGAATTTACGTTTTCTTTTCAGGATGATGTGTGCACAATCTCCAAAGGAGGGAGGATGCTTGCCAAGGTTAAAAAGGGGCAGAATGATCTTTTCATTCTTAAAACGTCTCTGGAGGGTGAGGGGAAGGTTGAGAAAGCACAAGCCCTGTGTACTGAGATTCCCACTCATGTGCAATGTGCACATATTTGGCATGCTAGGACGGCTCATAGTTCAGTAGAAGAACTACAGGTACTGCCGGAAGTTTCTAAAGGGTGTAAGATTTCAGAATGTGGACATGATGTAAGTTGTGAAACTTGCAAGCTGGCAAAGATAAAAGGATGCAGTTATCCAAAGATTGAGAGGATAACCACTAGGCCTTTTGAACAAATTCATGTAGATTTGTGGGGTCCTGTGAAAGAACCAAGTCTGGGAGGGTCAAGATATCTGCTCTCAATACAGGATAATTTTACCCAGAATTCCTGGACACATGGTCTCAAATCCAAGGATGATGCAGCACAGCTGATCAAACGTTGGATTGAGGAGGTGGAGCAAAAGTTTTCCACCAAAGTGCAAGCTGTCACAAGTGACAGGGGAGCTGAGTTTACAGGTTCTGTTTTGCAGAAGTACTTTCGCAAGAAAGGAATACGTCACACAGTGACTGCACCCAATCAGGGGGGGAAGGCAGAGCAGATGAGTCAGGCTCTGGTTAAAACTGCTCAGGTGTTGCTGAAAGATTCTGGGTTACCTCCAAGGTTTTGGTTGGAGGCAATCAAGTATGTGAGCTTCACCTGGAACCGCACCTACAATTCCATGGTAGGGGACACACCGTTTGGGCTGTTGCATGGCAGGAAACCCCAGATTCATTTTTTGCGCAGGTTTGGATCGCTTGCTTCTGTGTCAGTACCTGCAGCGTTGCAGGGGCCAGATGGATCCAAGTTCCGGAAAATGATCTTCTGTGGGTATGAGCCAACAGCAAATGCGTGGAGATTTGCATTTCCATCAGGTGATCAGAGTAAGTTACTGATCAGCAAACATGCTGAGTTCTATGAGCAGGATGAAAAGTCAAAACCTGCTGCCAAGCGTGATGTTCTTTCAGAATGTCTCTCTGATTCAGAACAGGAAGATTCTGAGGGGGAGGAAGAAGAAACTGAGTCTGATGATGACGATCAGGTAACTGACCAAAGTCAGGAACAGGAGGAGGTATCTGTAGTTTCTCCACAGGTTAAGAGAACACCCAAAAGCGAGCCCAGTTCTCCGGTAAGTGTAATGGAGAAGGTCCGAAAACGTTTTAAGTCAGAGGGGGAATCCCGTGAGGATGAGGACACAGGTCCTGGTGGCAGTGAGTCAGAGGTAACATCTGAGTTTGTGCCCAGAAGGTCCAGTCGCTCAACGAAGGGAATTCCGCCGGACAGGTACCAGGCGACAAGCGCATGGGCCTGGTTCACACAGTGTGATTCTGGGAGTGTTGAAGGGGTTCAACGGGTGCCTGGGAAAGATGCTGGAAAAGAGCACAAGGCAAAGGGGAAGGTGTTGAACTCAAAAGGGTCTTGTCAGAAGGTGCAGCAAGGGGGGGTGTGGAAGCTGGAACCTAACGAGTTAAGCTTTTCCCATGATGCTACACCATTCTGACGTCATTTTTAGAAGCTTGGGAGGAGCTTTTGGGCAAAGTTTGTTCAGTCCCACTTTGAACTTTGTGGGGAAAAGACGTGGTCTTGGTATGGCTGCTAATAGCCCTGGAAAATCCTGAGAAATGTTGGAATAAATGCTGTATATAGACAAACCTGGACTCAGTGTGAGTTTGTCTGAATTCAAGCAACGTGACAGTTTTCACCGCTGTGCAAAACTCTGCTTGGCCGTGACGGAGAGCTCGGAGCAGAGCATGCGGCAGAAGAAGTGTGCCGGGCAGGGAAGAGCTAATTGAGGGCCATAAATCAATTAGCAGGGGTCACGGCTGATAAAATACGTCACAACCCTAACCCTAACCCTAACCTTAACCCTGTCCCTAGCAAAGCGAAGTGTAATAAGCCTAAATAAAGCCAAGCAGGTTGTTTTGTGTTCCAGCTACATAGAAAGAAGAATATTGGACTTCACTTATTTCAAGTCGTGTTCTTTGGTGTTAATGCACATTGACCCAGAAATCGCAAAGTGTGTGTAATGAAACCAAAATAACACAACACCGTCTTTTTGCTTCCATATGCGTAGAAAGAAGACGAATAAGCTTTGATTGGTCTTATTTCAATTCGAATGGGTTAACCCCAACCCCAATCCTAACCCTAATCCTAACCCTAACCCAAACCCATTTTTTTTCTTTTTTCAAACATAATTTTTATTAATTTACACCAAAACAAAACAAAAATAAAATTCTGCCTCTTATTATCACAAATTACTTGCACCGGAATCTCCCCCGACCTAAGCAAAAAGGGGTTTTGTTTTCCACCTACATAAAAAGAAGATGATAAAGCCCTGGGACACGACCAGGGTGCCCAATTTCCCCATTACTTTTTATATCAGTCCTGGAGGTTTTGCTAAATATGATTTGGGATGACCAGCAGGTTAAAGGTGTACAGGTCGGAGCTAAACATTATAAGTTAAGGGCCTTTGCAGATGATTTGGTACTTACTTTACAAGAGCCAGATACTAGTACAAAGAGGGTGTTGGAGATAATTCAAGAATTTGGTCAGGTGGCCGGATTCAAACTGAACAAACAAAAGACTAAAGTTTTAGAGAAAAATTAAACAGGTATGGAGAGGGAGAAATTCCAGAATGAAACAGGTTTGACAGTGGTTAAGAAGGTGAAATACCTAGGGGTTCATCTGACATCTAAAAATCTGAATTTGTATAAAGACAATTATGAAAAATGTTGGTCAGAAATCAAAAAAGATCTAGAAATATGGTCAAATTTGAAACTGTCAATGTTAGGCCGAATTGCAGTTATTAAGATGAATGTATTGCCTAGAATGTTATTCTTGTTTCAAACTTTGCAGGTTCTTGACAAGATGGACTGTTTCAAGAGGTGGCAGAAAGACATTTCGAAATTTGTCTGGCAGGGCAAAAAGCCCAGAATAAAATTTAAAATATTGACAGATGTAAAAGAAAGAGGGGGATTTGCCCTGCCGGACTTAAAATTGTACTATGAAGCAGCAGCGTTTTGCTGGCTGAAAGAGTGGATGCTCCTCGAGAATACAGATATCTTGGATTTAGAAGGTTTCAATAATGCATTTGGTTGGCATGCATACTTATTGTGATGGGATGATGAGCTGCTTGTGCGTAAAAATCGTAGTCCCTCAGAGTTTGTTCAAGTCCACAAACCTCTGTCTGTGACGGAGCCCCTCAGACATGGCTGCTCTAGTCACTTGCAGATTCCGACAGTGGTTGCTTTCGGAATCGCTTCCAGCATAAAAGCTCCTTAACGGAAACACGTCTTCTGGACTCGCGGCGTGACAGTTTCCGGCGAGGAGTGGGTCTCCCTATGGGAGGTTCAGAAACCTCCCCACTGTTCTCGCTGGACGTGTCCCTGAGCCCTCCCTCTTGCTCGCTTTCCCTCAGAGACCCACCTCTCCCCCTGCTGGTCCCTGCTTCAGCTGCTGGGTCTCTCCCAGCCTCCATGAGCCCTTCCACCACCTGTCCCTCCGATGGCAGTTCCCTGACATCCACCTCCCCTCCAGGACCCCCTTCACCCCCTCCCGTTCCCTCTCCTCTGGGCGGTGAGGAGGTAAAACCCCTAAAAGAGTCCTCTTCATCTTCAGACGTCTCGAACATTTCCCTCCATCGGTCGCCGTTCCGGGTCGCTGAATCCTCCTCCTCCTCGGAATCTGTGAACCCCTCCAACTCCTCTTCCTCATCTGTGGTAGCAAAGTATTCCCTCCGGAACCTCGCTACAGGCTGAGGTTTACATGGGAACCTCTGATGAAAAGTTTCTATTAAGACCTCGTCATTGACATCCTCTGCCATGACCCAGGTGTTTTCCGACTCCGGTTCCCCTTCCCACATTACCAAATACTCCACTTGATCTCCCCTCCACCTGGAATCGAGGATCTCCGCCACATGGTTGCTGTGTTCCCTTTCCTCCATTGCTGGTCCCCGGGTGAACCTCCCTTCTCTGTCCCCTTTATACGGTGACAGCAACGACCTGTGGAAAACTGGGTGCAGCTTCATGTGGTTCGGTAACCGGAGTCTGAAAGCCACTGGGTTGACCTGTTGCGTGACTTCAAATGGGCCCAATCTTTTGGGTCTTAACTTCTTACAACCCCCTTTGAATGGTAACCCTTGGGTTGACAGCCACACCTGGTCCCCCACCCTAATGGTTTCACCTTCCCTTCTGTTTTTGTCTGCCTGCCTCTTATACGCCTCCTTGGCCCTGTCTAAGTTAAGTTGGAGCTGACGATGGATCGCTTCCATTTCTTCTACGAACTGTTCGGCAGCCGGGACGCTCCATCTCTCCCCTTCCCCCCCGGGAAAGCCCTGGGATGGCACCCGTAATTAGCCAAAAAGGGGCTCATCCCTGTGGACACGTTCTCCGCATTGTTGTAGGCAAATTCAGCCAACGCCAGCTTCTCCACCCAATCATTCTCTCTGTCATTCACATAACACCTCAAATATTGCTGGAGGATGCCATTGGCTCTTTCCGCCTGCCCGTTGGTTTCAGGATGCCGGGCAGTCGAAAAATTGACCTCTACATGCAGTAAGCTCATGAGCTTCCTCCAGAACCTGGAAGTAAATTGTTTCCCTCGGTCTGAAACCACCCTCAAGGGGGCGCCATGCAACCTAAACACATTTTCTACAAACAATTTAGCTGTTTCTTCTGCCGTGACAGCATGTGAGCAGGCTATAAAGTGGGCCATTTTGGTTAACAGGTCTACCACAACCATGATGGCTGTTTTCCCTCTGGACTTTGGCAGATCAGTCATGAAATCTATTGCCACTGCTTCCCATGGTCTTTCAGGTGTGGGTAGCGGTTCTAATAACCCTGCCGGCGCCCGCCTCTCCCCTTTGGCTCGCTGGCATTGGTCACAACCTCTCACATACTCCCGCACATCTTCCCTGACCTTGGGCCACCAAAATCCCCTGGTAACCAGCCACATGGTTTTGTGTTGCCCAAAATGCCCCGCTGTGGGGCTATCGTGCAGCTGCTTGAGTACCTTCCCCCTCAACTCTCCTTCAGGTATATATAATGCTCCCTTGTAATACAACGCCCCGTTTCTCTCCTCAAAACCTCCAGGTTTATCTCCCTCCCTCCTGAGACCCCTGAGTTTGTCCTGGGCGTATTCATCATTCTCCGTTCCCTCTACCAGTTCTCTTTGCCCCACCAATGCCCCCACACACACCCAGCGGTCCTCTGGAATGACATGTCTTTCTTCGGGTGCTCCCTCCCCCTCCAAATATTCAGGTTTGCGTGAGAGAGCGTCCGCCCTAATGTTCTCTGGGCCTGGCACGTAACAAATCTCAAAGTTAAATTTGGAGAACTCCTGGGCCCATCTCACTAGCCGTTGGTTGAGCACTCGGGCCGTTCTCCAATACTCTAGGTTCTTGTGGTCAGTGCACACTTGCACCTTATGTTGTGCGCCAATTAGCAGGTGCCTCCATCTCCGGAAAGCCTCATGAATGGCAAGTAGTTCTCGGTCGTACACCATGTAGTTCCTCTCGGATTTGCTCAGCTTTCTCGAAAAAAAAGCACACGGTCTCCACTCTGACTCCTCCTTCCCTGGCTGCAGAAGCACCGCCCCTATAGCTCTGTCTGATGCGTCAGTTTCGACTCTCATCTTTTTTTGTAAATCCACATGCAGAAGTTGTTCTTCAGAGGCGAAGGCCCTTTTTAGTTCCTCAAATGCTCGCTCCGCCTCCTCAGTCCAAACGAATTTCTTCTTACTGCTGAGACAGTCCGTAATGGGCGCCGTCAGGTGAGCAAAGTTTCGGATGAACTTACGATAAAAGTTCCCAAACCCTAGGAACCTCTGCACATCCTTCTTTGTTTTGGGTGTTTTCCATTCCAGCACTGCCTGGACCTTGCCGGGATCCATGGCCAATCCCTTGTCTGACAGGCGGTACCCCAGGAATTCCACCTCCTTGGTATGAAACTGACACTTCTCCAGTTTCACCCACAGCCGGTTGGCTTGCAGCCTGCTCAACACTTCTCTGACGTCTCTCACATGCTGCTCCTCATTCTCAGAATGCACCAACACGTCATCTAGGAAGGCCACACAATTCTTGTAAAGCAAAGGCCCAAGTACGTGGTTCATAAACGATTGGAAGCACGCCGAGCCTGCTTGTAGACCGAAGGGCATAACTAAATATTCAAATGCCCCCAAAGGGGTGAACATGGTGGTTTTCCATTCATCCCCTTTCCTTATACGTATCAGGTTGTACACCCCCCTTAGGTCCAGCTTTGTAAAAATCTCTCCCTTCCGCACCCTGGTCAAAATGTCGTCAATCCTGGGCATAGGGAAGGCCACTGGTTCTGACACTGCGTTTAAAGCCCTGAAGTCACACACAAGCCTCGGCTTGTCCGTGTGTTTTTTTATCCACAAAAAACACTGGGCTACCTCCCACCGCTCTGGACTCTCTGATGAAACCTCTCTTCAGGTTCTTGTCAATGAACTCTCTTAGCTCCTGCATCTCTCTGTCTGACATGGCGTACAACTTGCCTACAGGGAGCTGTGCCCCAGGGAGTAAATTGATTTGACAGTCAAAGGGTCTATGCGGGGGTAGTTGGTCAGCTTCCCTTTCGCTGAACACGTCGCTGAGATCTGCGTATTGTCGTGGTACCTTCACTTTCTCCGTTACTTCCGTCCCTGCTAGGGTGGCTTGGGCCCCTGCTGAACCCTTTCCCTCTTTGCAGTGTTCTAAGCAATGTGCTGAACCAAAGGAAACCACTCTCTGATGCCAGCCCACCAGCGGATCATGTAACGCTAGCCAGCTCATCCCCAAAATAATAGGAGCCCCTCCCAAGCTGGCCACATTAAACACTTTCAGTTCGGTGTGCCTTGCCACCTTCGTTATCATTGGGACGGTCTGCAAGCTGACTTCTCCTCCCAACAGCTCCCTGCCATCGATCGTGGTCACCTGCAGGGGGTTGCTTAAAGGGATCGTCTGTATCTGGTGTTCAGCTGCAAACTCTTTGCTCATGAAATTGCAGGAGCTGCCTGAGTCCAACAGCGCCTTTATCTTTAGAGGGTGTCCGTTTTGCAGCTCTAGCGACACTTCTATCACTAGGGCAGGTTTAGGAGGTTCTGGCGTGGGCACTTTCACTGCTCTTTGGCCTGGCTGCTGTGTCCCGACGCTGGCAGCCAGGCGTTGGCTTTTACTTGCTCCGGTATTTCCTCCTCTCTCCCCTCAACAGCTCCCACCATCCCTTGCCATTCCTTCCTCTGGGGGCAGACTCTGGCAAAGTGACCTGGCTGTTGGCAGAGATAGCATTTCCGGGCGCCTTTTCCCTCCTTCTTTCCCCCCTCACTGGGCTTTGAAACTGCGAGCGCGCGCGCTGTTCCGATTTCCATCGGCTCTGCCGGCGGGAAAGTTGGCTCTGGAATGTCTGGAATGCGGAACTCCTTCCAACGTTCCCCCTTCCCTTCCCGCCTCTCCAAGGCTCTCGCCTCCTGGCGCGCTCCTATGGTCAGCGCAGATTTGGTCAGCTGATCCATAGAATCCGCCCTGGGACCCCAGGAAAGTTCGTCTTTCACAGCCGAAGCAAGCCCTTCTTCAAATAGCATTTGAATGGGTTCCGCCGATAAGTCCCACCCCAATCTGTGAACCAGCATGGTGAACTCAGTCCAGTACTCACGGACAGATCAGCTCCCCTGTTTGCAAGCCATTAGCTGTCTGCGCACCACTCCCTGCTCAATATCGCTGGAAAACATCAGATCCATGGCACGAAAGAACTTCATTGTGTCCTTTAGGACGTCATTTTTCGTTGCCATCAGGGGTCTAACCCAGTCTCTCGCCCCCTTCTCAAGATGCCCAATCACGAAAGCCACTCGCGATTCCTCGTCAGGGAATTCATCAAACTGCACATTGAGGGCATATTGCATCTCTGTCCTAAAGGCATGGTAGTCCTTGGGGTCCCCCCCAAACTTCTGCACCAATCCTGGTACCTTTCTGGTGAACTGGGTGGCTTTCCCCTTTATGTCTGCATCCTGAGCCCTTCTCTCCTCAAGCCTCGCCGTCTGCAGCGCTAGCTGGATCTCCAACGCCCGGTACCTTTCCTCCAGGCTTGGACCCGCTCCAACTCCTGCTTCTCCGGTTCCGGCTGGGTCGCTCATGATGCCTTCTCCTGCACATACTGCTTACAGAGACTGTCGGAATGCTGTGATGGGATGATGAGCTGCTTGTGCGTAAAAATCGTAGTCCCTCAAAGTTTGTTCAAGTCCACAAACCTCTGTCTGTGACGGAGCCCCTCAGACATGGCTGCTCTAGTCACTTGCAGATTCCGACAGTGGTTGCTTTCGGAATCGCTTCCAGCATAAAAGCTCCTTAACGGAAACACGTCTTCTGGACTCGCGGCGTGACAGTTTCCGGCGAGGAGTGGGTCTCCCTATGGGAGGTTCAGAAACCTCCCCACTGTTCTCGCTGGACGTGTCCCTGAGCCCTCCCTCCTGCTCGCTTTCCCTCAGAGACCCACCTCTCCCCCTGCTGGTTCCTGCTTCAGCTGCTGGGTCTCTCCCAGCCTCCGTGAGCCCTTCCACCACCTGTTCCTCCGATGGCAGTTCCCTGACACTTATGGTATGATAAAATTAAAGTGCATAGGGCCTTTAAAAACCATATTGTCAGAAAAGCATTATCTAATGTCTGGATAAGATATAAAGACTTACTGGAAAACAAAACCCCTAGATGGTTGCCACCCTTGGAGGCTAAGGCATTGAAAAAGCTCAATATGGAGGCCGAATGACCAAAGTATTGGGAAATCTTGGAACAAGACGGAGATAAATTGAAGTTACAGAGTCATGAGAAATTGAAACCCAAAGTACGAGATTGGCTCCATTATTATCAAATAATGGAGGTGTACAAACAAGATAGGAAAATTGGCTTCCAGGTGGAGAAATCAAAATTAGAAACTGAATTGTTAGAACCCAATACTAAGAACTTGTCAAGAATGTATAATTTGCTGCTGAAATGGAATACACAAGATGAAACAGTTAAATCAGCTATGATTAAGTGGGCACAGGACATTGGCCATAATATTATGTTTGCTGACTGGGAATGGTTGTGGAACACTGGGATAAAATTTACGGCATGTAATGCTTTAAAGGAAAATATTATGAAAATGATCTATAGGTGGTACATGACCCCAGTCAAGCTAGCAAAGATTTATCATTTGCCTGATAACAAGTGCTGGAAATGTAAAGAAACTGAAGGTACTTTCTACCACCTTTGGTGGACGTGCCCAAAGATTAAGGCCTTCTGGGAAATGATATATAATGAAATGAAAAAAGTACTTAAATGTACATTTCCTAAGAAACCAGAGGCCTTTCTCTTGGGCATTGTCGGCCAATTGGTTGTAATGGGATGATTAGCTGCTTGTGCGTAAAATCGTGCTCCCTCAGAGTTTGTGCGGCTCCACAAACCTCTGTGTGTGACAGAGCTCCTCAAACATGTCTGCTCTAGTCACTCGTAGAGTCTGACAGTGGCTGTCTGCGGAAGCGCTTCCAGCAAAGAAGCTCCTTAACGGAAACGCGTCTCCTGGACTCACGGCGTGACAGTTTCCGGCGAGGTGTGGGTCTCCCTATGGGAGACTCAGATACCTCCCCACTGTTCTCGCTGGAAGCGTCTCTGAGCCCTCCCTCCTGCTCGCATTCCCTCAGAGAACCACTCCTCCCCCTGCTGGTTCCTTCTTCAGCTGTTGAGTCTCTTTCTTCCTCCCTGAGCCCCTCCACCACCTGATGCTCCGATGGCAGTTCCCTGACATCCACCTCCCCTCCAGGGCCCCCCTCACCCCTCCCATTTCCTCTCCCCTGGGAGGTGAAGGGTTAAAACCCCGAAAAGAATCTTCTTCATCTTCAGACGTCTCGAACAATTCCCTCCATCGATCGCCGTCCTGGCTCGCTGAATCCTCCTCCTCTTCGGAATCTGTGAACCCCTCCAACTCCTGTTCTTCGTCGGTGGTGGCAAAGTATTCCCTCCGGAACCTCGCTACAGGCTGAGGTTTACGTGGGAACCTCTGATGAAAAGTTTCTATTAAAACTTTGTCATTGACATCCTCTGCCCTAACCCAGGTGTTTTCCGACTCCGGTTCCCCTTCCCACATTACCAAATACTCTACTTGATCTCCCTTCCACCTGGAATCGAGGATCTCCGCTACATGGTAGCTGTGTTCCTTCTCCTCCATTGCTGGCCCCCTAGTGACCCTCCCTTCTCTGTCCCCTTTATACGGTGACAGCAACGACCTGTGGAAAACTGGGTGCAGCTTCATGTGGTTCGGTAACCGGAGTCTGAAAGCCACTGGGTTGACCTGCTGCATGACTTCAAATGGGCCCAGCCTTTTGGGTCTTAACTTCTTACAACCCCCTTTGAATGGCAACCCTTGGGTTGACAGCCACACCTGGTCCCCCACCCTAATGCTTTCACCTTCCCTTCTGCTTTTGTCTGCCTGCCTCTTATATTCCTCCTTAGCCCTGTTTAAGTTGAGTTGGAGCTGGCGATGGATCGCTTCCATTTCTTCAACGAACTGTTCTGCAGCTGGAACGCTCCAGTTCACCCCTTCCCCCCCTGGGAAGGCTCTGGGATGGCACCCGTAATTAGCCAAAAAGGGGCTCATCCCCGTGGACACGTTCTCTGCATTGTTGTAGGCAAATTCTGCCAACGCCAGCTTCTCCACCCAATCATTCTCTCTGTCATTCACATAACACCTCAAATATTGCTGGAGAACACCATTAGCTCTTTCCGCCTGCCCGTTGGTTTCTGGATGACGGGCCGTTGAGAAATTAACCTCTACATGCAGTAAGCTCATGAGCTTCCTCCAGAACCTGGAAGTAAATTGTTTCCCTCGGTCTGAAACCACCCTCAAGGGGGCGCCATGCAACCTAAACACATTTTCTACAAACAATTTAGCTGTTTCTTCTGCTGTGACCGCATGTGAGCAGGCTATAAATTGGGCCATTTTAGTTAACAGGTCTACCACAACCATGATGGCTGTTTTCCCTCTAGACCTTGGCAGATCAGTCATGAAATCTATTGCCACTGCTTCCCACGGTCTTTCAGGTGTGGGTAGTGGTTCTAATAAACCTGCCGGTGCCCGCCTCTCCCCCTTGGCTCGTTGGCATTGTTCACACCCTCTCACATACTCCCGCACATCTTCCCTGACCTTGGGCCACCAAAATTCCCTGGTAACCAGCCACATGGTTTTGTGTTGCCCAAAATGCCCTGCTGTGGGGCTATCGTGCAGTTGCTTGAGTACCTTCTCCCTCAATTCCCCTTCGGGTATATATAACGCTCCCTTGTAGTACAATGCCCCGTTTCTCTCCTCAAAACCCCCGGGTTTGTCTCCCTCCCTCCTGAGACCCCTGAGTTTGTCCTGGGCGTATTCATCATGCACCGTTCCCTCTACCAATTCCCTTTGCCCCACCAATGCCGCCCCACACACCCAGCGGTCCTCTGGAATGACATGGGTCTCTTCGGGTGCTCCCTCCCCCTCCAAATATTCAGGTTTGCGTGAGAGAGCGTCCGCCCTAACGTTCTCTGGGCCTGGCACGTAACAAATCTCAAAGTTAAATTTGGAGAACTCCTGGGCCCATCTCAACTGCCGTTGGTTGAGCACTCGCGCAGTTCTCCAATACTCTAGATTCTTATGGTCCGTGCACACTTGCACCTTATGTTGTGCACCAATTAGCAGGTGCCTCCATTTCCGGAAAGCCTCATGAATAGCAAGAAGTTCCCGGTCGTACACCGTGTAGTTCCTCTCGGATTTGTTCAGCTTTCGCGAAAAGAAGGCACACGGTCGCCACTCTGACTCCTCCTTCCCCGGCTGCAGAAGAAGCACCGCCCCTATGGCTCTGTCAGATGCGTCTGTTTCGACCCTCAGCTTCTTTTGTAAGTCCACATGCAGAAGTTGTTCTTCAGAGGCGAAGGCCCTTTTCAGTTCCTCAAACGCTCGCTCCGCCTCCGCCGTCCATACAAACTTCTTTTTACTGCTGAGACAGTCCGTAATGGGCGCCGTCAGGTGGGCGAAGTTTCGGATGAACTTACGATAAAAGTTTCCAAACCCTAGGAACCTCTGCACATCCTTCTTGGTTTTGGGTGTTTTCCAGTCCAGCACTGCCTGCACCTTGCCGGGATCCATGGCCAATCCCTTGTCTGACAGGCGGTACCCCAGGAATTCCACCTCCTTGGTATGAAACTGACACTTCTCCAGTTTCACCCACAGCCGGCTGGCTTGCACCCTGCTCAACACTTCTCTGACGTCTCTCACATGTTGCTCCTCATTCTCCGAATACACCAACACATCATCTAGGAAGGCAACGCAATTCTTGTAGAGCAAAGGACCCAGTACGTGGTTCATAAAAGATTGAAAGCACGCTGAGCCTGCTTGTAATCCAAAAGGCATAACGAGATATTCAAATGCCCCCAAAGGGGTAAACATGGTGGTTTTCCATTCATCCCCTTTCCTTATACGTATCAGGTTGTACGCCCCCCTTAGATCCAGCTTTGTAAAAATCTTTCCCTTCCTCACCCTGGTCAAAATATCATCAATCCTGGGCATAGGGAAAGCCACTGGTTCTGTCACTGCATTTAACCGCCTGAAATCACATACAAGTCTCGGCTTGTCCGTGTGCTTTTTATCCACAAAAAACACTGGGCTACCCCCCGCTGCTTTGGACTCTCTGATGAAGCCTCTCTTCAGGTTCTTGTCAATAAACTCTCGCAACTCCTGCATTTCTCTGTCTGACATGGCATACAACTTGCCCACAGGAAGCTGTGCTCCAGGGAGTAAATTGATCTGGCAATCAAAGGGCCTATGCGGGGGTAGTTGGTCAGCTTCCTTCTCGCTGAACACGTCGCTGAGATCTGCATACTGTGGTGGTACCTTCACCTTCTCCATTACTTCAGTCCCTGCTAGGGTGGCTTGGGCCCCTGCTGAACCCTTTTCCCCTTTGCAGTGTTCTAAGCAATGTGCTGAACCAAAGGAAACCACTCTTTGATGCCAGCCCACCAGCGGATCATGTAGCGCTAGCCAGCTCATTCCCAAAATAATGGGAGCGCCTCCCAAGGTGGCCACATTAAACGCTATCAGTTCTGTGTGCCTTGCCACCCTCATTATCATTGGGACGGTCGGCAAGCTGACTCCTCCTCCCAACAACTCCCTGCCATCGATCGTGGTCACCTGCAGGGGGTTGCTTAAAGGGATCGTCTGTATCTGGTGTTCAGCAGCAAACTCCTTGCTCATAAAATTGCAGGAGCTGCCTGAGTCCAACAGCGCCTTTATTTTTAGGGGGTGTCCATTTTGCAGCTCTAGCGACACTTCAATCACTAGAGCAGGTTGAGGAGCTTCTGGCACGGGCACTTTCACTGCTCTTTGGCCTGGCTGCAGTGCCCCGACTGTGGCAACCAGGCGTTGGCTTTTACTTGCTCCGTTTCTCCCTGCTCTCCTCCCTCAACAGCTCCCACCATCCCTTGCCATTCCTTCCTCTGGGGGCAGACTCTGGCAAAGTGGCCTGGCTGTTGGCAGAGATAGCATTTCCGGGCGCCCTTTCCCTCCTTCTTAGCCCCCTCACTGGGTTTTGAAAATGCGCGTGCGCGCGCTGTTCCGATTTCCATCGGCTCTGCCGGCGGGAAAGCTGGCTCAGGAATGTCTGGAATGCGGAACTCCTTCCAACGTTCCCCTCTCCCTTCCCGCCTCTCCAAGGCTCTTGCCTCCTGACGCGCTCCTATGGTCAGCGCAGATTTGGTCAGCTGATCCATAGACACCGCCCTGGGGCTCCGGGACAGCTCGTCTTACACAGCCGAAGAAAGACCTTCTTCAAATAGCATCTGAATGGGTGCCGCTGATAAATCCCAACCCAATCTGTGAACCAGCATGGTAAACTCAGTCCAGTACTCACGGACAGATCGGCTTCCCTGCTTGCAAGCCATTAGCTGTCTGCGCACCACCCCTTCCTTAATATCGCTGGAAAACATGATATCCATTGCACGAAAGAACTTCATCGTGTCCTTTAGGACGTCATTGTGCGTTGCCATTAGGGGTCGAACCCAGTCTCGCGCCCCTTTCTCAAGATGCCCAATTACGAAAGCAACTCGCGATTCCTCATCAGGGAACTCATCAAACTGCACATTAATGGCATATTGCATCTCTGTCCTAAAGGCATGGTAATCCTTGGGGTTCCCCCCAAACTTCTGCACCAATCCTGGTACCTTTCTGGGGAATTGGGTGGCTCTCCCCTTCTTGTCTGCATCCTGAGCCCTTCTCTCCTCAAGCCTCGCCGTCTGCAGCGCAAGTTGGACTTCCAACGCTCGGTATCTTTCTTCCAAGCTTGGACCAGCTCCAACCCCTGCTCCTCCGGTTCCGGCTGGTTCGCTCATGATGCTTTCTCCTGCACAGGCAGCGTACAGAGACTGTCAGACTGCTGTAATGGGATGATTAGCTGCTTGTGCGTAAAATCGTGCTCCCTCAGAGTTTGTGCGGCTCCACAAACCTCTGTGTGTGACAGAGCTCCTCAAACATGTCTGCTCTAGTCACTCGTAGAGTCTGACAGTGGCTGTCTGCGGAAGCGCTTCCAGCAAAGAAGCTC